>NC_140585.1:599041942-599716442 GCF_964204655.1 Triturus cristatus
TTTTGCATTTGAAATATATATTTATATATACATATGTGTGTATAGATGTATGTGTATATATACCTTCTAACGTATATGCATGTATTTTCACATATCTGTATATATATATATATATATATATATATTACCTACTGGCAGTCGCCAGTAGGTAGTTATAGTTAGGACCTATTTTCCATAGGAAATCCGCAACATTCAATTTGGAATAACGTTGGCGCTGATTGATGAATCTTCGTGAAATTTTCCAAACTTTTGGCCAGCTCCGGTCCGCTCCTATCCTGAAAATGTCACAGTGATTCGTCAAGCGGGGGCCGAGAAAAAAGGGGGGTCCCAAAACGTGTTTTCCCCATGCATTTTCCTATAGGACCTGTTGACACAGCTACAGCCCGAACTGCTGAACGGAATTACACCAAATTTGGCAAAGAGGTAGTCCTCAGTTCAGACTCGTGCCTTTTGCTTAAATGGTGTAAATTTGTTCAGTAGTTCCTGAGAATATTAGAGTTAAAAAGATAGATATATCTGGGCGGAGCCAAACCACAGATCTCATCGTGAGATCTGATTGGCTGTCAGTACTTCATCCAAGAAGTGTTGGCAGCCATCTTGGGACCAATATACATGACAGCACCTCATTAAAAAGCATTGCAGTTAATAGAAGGTTTTAAGACTTTAGTTACATTATAAATCATTTGTTGATGGAACCATACTCATTTTAGGAATTGTGGTGTGTTCTAAGGTGATTTTACCATGTGAAAAAGCCTTCTGCTGTGATATCATGAATCATGTTTGAGAGAAAACAATTCTCTCATGCTTTTCCCACAGAGGTTTGGAAGGTGATCTATAAGCTAAACTGAAGAGCATATTTTCTGTAAATTCACATTATCTTTCTCAGTCATGTGAGAATGAAGTCTGACATTCTCAGTAAAACATGTACATCCAAGAAGGGCAGAGACTGTCAGTTGATTCCTTTGTGTTCTACTGCAGCTTCCCAGAGTGTTCTAAAGAACAACTAGAGCGCTAACAGTCCTACTTATGACAAACGTATTGCACACCTGAAGCCATCTTGATTGGAATAAAGTGGTAACTCTTAAAACATTTAATTTAATTTAATTTAATTTAATTAAAATTAGGGCGCATTTTGAGTGACTTCTCAAATCCTCTTCTATTTCATTAAAAAATTCTGACATGCAGACTGAAACATGCACTTTCAATACCAGCAGCAGACTTCCCTGGTGAGCAGTAGCTTTACTACAGTGATCTAATAAGCAACATGAGTGCTACCATTCTGAATGTATGGCAAATGTGTGACACATCTGAATGCCTTCTTGATGGAATCAAAGTAAAAAACTGAAAGTATTTCCTACTGAGGAGACTGTAGTAAATGAGGAAATTAGGAAACTTCATAACAAATAAGTCTCCCAAAATGGCCACCAGAGACAAAAGTGCCCAAATGTAGCCCAAATATCACCCAGATGTAGCCCAAGTATAGCCCAATGACAGAATGTTCCAGAGTGTTCTAACGAACAACTAGAGAGCTAACAGTCTTACTTATGACAAAAGTATGGCACACCTGAAGCCATCTTGATTGGAATAAAGTGGTAACACTTAAAACATTTAATTTACAAAGAAACAAAATGAGGGGGTTCATTTTGCCATAGAAATTATGATTAGTGCTGCAGAAAGAAAAATTAGGGCACATTTTGACTTCTCAAATCCTCTTCTATTTCATTAAAATATTCTGACATGGAGACTGAAACATGCACTTTGAATACCAGCAGCAGACTTCCCTGGTGAGCAGTAGCTTTACAACAGTGATCTAATGAGCAACTAGAGTGCTAACATTCAGAATGTATGGCAAATGTGTGACACATCTGAATGCCTTCTTGATGGAACCAAAGTAAAAAACTGAAAGTATTTCCTACTGAGGAGACTGTAGTAAATGAGGAAATTAGGAAACTTCATAACAAATAAGTCTCCCAAAATGGCCACCAGAGACAAAAGTGCCCAAATGTAGCCCAAATATCACCCAGATGTAGCCCAAGTATAGCCCAATGACAGAATGTTCCAGAGTGTTCTAACGAACAACTAGAGAGCTAACAGTCTTACTTATGACAAAAGTATGGCACACCTGAAGCCATCTTGATTGGAATAAAGTGGTAACACTTAAAACATTTAATTTACAAAGAAACAAAATGAGGGGGTTCATTTTGCCATAGAAATTATGATTAGTGCTGCAGAAAGAAAAATTAGGGCACATTTTGACTTCTCAAATCCTCTTCTATTTCATTAAAATATTCTGACATGGAGACTGAAACATGCACTTTGAATACCAGCAGCAGACTTCCCTGGTGAGCAGTAGCTTTACAACAGTGATCTAATGAGCAACTAGAGTGCTAACATTCAGAATGTATGGCAAATGTGTGACACATCTGAATGCCTTCTTGATGGAACCAAAGTAAAAAACTGAAAGTATTTCCTACTGAGGAGACTGCAGTAAATGAGGAAATTAGGAAACTTCATAACAAATAAATCTCCCAAGATGGCCACCTGAGACAAAAGAGCCCAAATTTAGCCCAAATATCACCCAGATGTAGCCCACATGTAGCCCAATGACAGAAGTGTGCAAAACACTTATTTTTTGTGTATTTGCAGTTTTATATAGTGCAGACTTGTCAGGTATTGGAGTGCTTTACATGAGCATTGGTTGCATCACACAAGATCAAATTCATTTTGGTTATAGACATGGGGAGATTAAGTGATTTGACCAGAATCACAGAATGTTGAGCTGAAGCAGAAACTCCAACCTGGTTCCCCAGTTGCAAAGTCTGCAGCTCTGGAAGTAACACCACATCCTCTCCCCTAGGTGCAACATTTAATCAAGTGGTCAACTGGATAAAAAAACATAAAGATTACAAATAATTTAAAAGTTCTTTGTCGCTATTTGAAAACTCAGAAAATATGTCACCATTTTAGTTTTTTAGAGCACTAACCATAATTTTGATGCAAATAAGACCCTCTCATATATGTAATTTCTAAAGGAAATGCTCTAGGTATTACAGTTTTGATTACATCAAGATGACGTCAGGCGTTCCACACTTAATATGATAAATATAGAATGTTAGCAATCTAGTTTTTCATTGGGATACTGTTGAGAGGCAGAGGCCAGGGGCAAGGACAATTGAAGGCAGGTAGGAGAGTGCAGAGGCAACAATTTGACCACACTGGGCAGGCAGGAAGGGCAGTGGCAGCACAACAGACTATGGAGGGCAGTGGAAAGGGGTCAGGGGCAACAAACCAACAATACAGGACTGGCAAGAGAGGCTGTGGCAATATAATAGACCATTGTGGGCAGAAGGAAGAGGCAGTGGTAGTACAACCATACATGCCAACAGACCCGTTTCAGCCAGGAAACGTCCAATGTTTTTAAGCTCAAACGGGCTTTATTTGATCTGTCTCCTGTCTACAATCTCCTCTTTTTCAATGTAACTCAAAGGGGAAAATAAATACCCCAGTTTTTTTTCAAAATCTTAAGTTCAAAATGTTCGCAAGTATGGTACATTGGATCATGGTAGCCAGGAGGAATTGGGGTAGGGACATGGACTCGGATAACAGAGGACAGGAGGGACATGGAGAGGTGCAGCGAACTGACCCTACAGGGCAGGCATCAGGGTTTGCAGCAGCACAATACACCACACTGGGCATGCGGGACGGGAGTGCAGCACAACAATATATAGAAAGCAATAGGGAGGGGACAGGACCATACACATAGACAACAGAGAACAGAGGGGAAAGAGGCAATGGTAGCTAGCTGGCCATAATGGACAGACAGGAGAGAAAGCTGCAGCATAACAGACCATAAAGGGCAGGAGGGACGGATCAGGGGCATTACAATGGAACAGACAAGCCAGGAGGGAGGGAATAGGGGTCTGCACATAGAAACAGAGGGCTGGGGGCAAGGGGACAGGGCAGGAGCAGCAAGATGACCATGGAGGTCAGGCAGGATGGGCACTAGAAACAAGACACACCATGGAGAGCAACAGTGAGACTATGATGGCATACACACAGACCATGGAGGGAAGGTGGGAGGGGGTCAGGGGCAGCTAGCTGACCACACAGGGAAGATGGTAGGGGCCATGGCAGCACAGAAGACCATGCATGGCAAGCGGGAGGGTTAGTGGCAGCACAATGGCTATGATGGGCAAGAAGGAGGGTGCAGGGGCATGCACAAAGGACCATGGAGGATAGAAGGGAGGGTCAGGACCTGGGCACAGACAAGAGAGTTCAGGGGAAGGGGCCTCACAACAGACCGCGCGGGGCAGGCAGGAGGAGCAGTTGCAGCACAACAGACCAGGGAGGGCAGAAGGGTGTGGCAGTAAAATGGACCATGGAGGACAGGAGGAAGGGGATAGGGGCATGGCATGTGGACAGGCACGGTGGAGGTGGCAGGGACAGGTTACAGTCATCTGACAATGCTAGGCAGGTGGGAGGGGAGTGGCAGCTCAACAGAACACTCAGAGTAGATAGGAGTGGCAGGTCCATGGAACATGGTGGGCAAAAAGGATGGAGCAGGGGCATGCACAAAGACATCGGAGGGCAGGGGGAAGGAGAATGGGGCAGCAAGCTAAGCACAGAGGCTAAGCAGGAGGTCAATGATGGGCCATAGAATTGGGCAATGGAGGGCAGGAGGAGTGGACTGGTACATCATGCTAAATGGAGGGCAGTGGCAGCACATCAGACCATGTATGGCAGGAGGGAGGAGGCTAGTCCATGGATTCAGACAACAGAGGATAGGGAGGAGGTGGATGGGGCAGCAAGCTAACTGTTCAGAGAAGGTGGGTATTAGCAACTTTATTGTCTGTGCGAACTACTTAAAATATGAACAAGTATGCAGCATAATCTCACTTTTATTCAGGAAGAAGAGGACGTTTGTGACTGTGATTCCGGGCTCACTTGGCAGAAACACCCCCTGACGCCCCACCCCCCATCGCAAAATGTAATGCCCGTGAAAAGGGTAGGTGGACGCAGTGTTATATAGAACATAGTCCTGAGAGCACGATTGAAAATGAAAACTAGATATAGTATATGGTATAAACTATGCACCAAAAAGTGTGATATAAGTGAACCGGGGCGTGAAATTTAATATGCAATACATTCTGCGCAATGACAGATTCATTGGCGAGCGCGAGATAGCACAGGCACTAGCGCGTGCTATGCGATATGCGCCTTGGAGTGTAATATGCACAGGGCAGTGTTGTGTAACCTAACTAGTCTCTAAAGTTGTAATATAAAATATGTGCTGGGGAGTGTAATGTTGCATATGCACTGTGACAAAGATATGGATCCCAGATTGTAATATGTATGGCATAGCGCTGTGCGTTATCACATAGTCATCGAGGAAGGCACGTTAGATGGGGCAATATAACCCGTGCAAAGGCAAGTGTGGCATGACATATTCACGGGGTGGTGTTACAGTGCACATGGGCTAGAGAGTGTCATAGCATACGCACTAGCTGGTGGAATACAACACAGAGGTGTGTGGCACTCGACGGGCACTGGTGGGTGTAACACAGCATTGGGCTCAGCCAGGAGCACGCTGTGACTCTCAAGTGAGGTTCGTCTCCTTTCCAGAGAGTAAAATAAAAAGTATTACACATCCGGCGGTGGATGTGTGTTTTATTAACCGTGAGGGGGGTTTCTTGCATAGTTTGGTCTAATTTTTGTCGAATCCCCTTTGAATGGCTTGGTGTGCGTGTGTATTAAATGTGCCCGTCAATAGCTACCCATGGCTGTATAAATAAACGACAAGGGTGTCTACTTGGAGAGTACCCACCGGCGGGGGCGCTGGGATTAGGCACGGTAGGGCGTCAGACACCTTAGAGCTTCACTAGCGGTGTAAATACATTCCACGTGGATTCATTGTATGCATAGTCGCCTTTTATTGAATATCACGCAAATCGTCATGGTGATAGGTACATATGGTTTGTCCAGCATGTCCTAGGTGTTTCTATAAATATATATTTTTTAAAAATAATAAAAAACAAAGGCCGGCCCCAGGGGATGTGGTCCCCGGGGCCATAAGTGGCCTGAGGAGGGGGGCAACGCAGCCCCCCTCCTAAAGAATAATAAAAAAAAAAGGCCATGACCCGGCGGTTGGGGACCCCAGGCCTTGGGAGGGCCAAATTCATTTTTTTCAACAAAAATAAATAAGGGTGCAGGCCCTGGGGGATGAGGTCCCCAGGGCCAATAAATTAGAAAAAGAAGGGGGGCCACACAGCCCTCCTTCTTAAAAACATAAAATAAATAAAAGACCGGCATCGCGCCGGAGGCCATGCCCCCTCCTTGCAGCACTCTGCAAACGCGCCCCCTGGCCAGTTGTAAGTTGGGGAATTAATTCCCCTTCAATACTGAGGGTCCCTGAGGGCCAACTAGCCCAACAGGTATCTCCAGTATGTGCCAGGGAGCTGCATTGCAGAGAGGTGTTCTGAGGCCACGCCCCTTTTTACACCTCTATGCAACGCAGCTCTGTGGCGCTTACTAGAGGTATCTAGTGGGCTAGTTAGACCCCAGGGACCCTTAGGATTCAAGAGGACTTAATCTCTCAACTTAGAACTGCCACAGGGTGCATTTACACAGTGGTGAAGGGAGGGGACGGGGCCTGAGGTGACTTGTGCAAAAACGCCCTGTGGCGCGTTTTAAGTTGGGGAAATAATTCCCTTTCAATCCTGAGGGACCCTGGGGGCCAACTAGCCCACCAGGTGCTTCCAGTAAGCGCCACTTCTCTGCATTGCAGAGAGGTGGTGCAGGCCGTGCCCCTTTTTACACCTCTCTGCAATGGAGCTTACTGGACGTACCTAGTTTGGCTATTTTGCCCCTTGGGACCCTCAGGATTCAAGGGGACTTAATCTCCCAACTTAAAAAACGGCCACAGGGCGTGTTTACACAGTGGGGAAGGAAGGGGACGGGGCCTGAGGTGACGTGTGCAAACACGCCCTATGGCGCGTTTTAAGTTGGGGAAATAATTCCCCTTCAATCCTGAGGGCCCCTGGGGGCTAACTAGCCCACCAGGAGCTTCCAGTAAGGGCCACTGAGCTGCGTTGCAGAGAGGTGATCCAGGCCGTGCCACTTTTTACACCTCTCTGCAACGCAGCTCTGTGGCGCTTACTGGAGGTACCTAGTGAGCTAGTTGGACCCTAGGGACCCTCAGGATTCAAATGAACTTAATCTCCTAACTAAAAACGGCAACAGGGCGTGTTTACACAGTGGTGAAGGGAGGGGACGGGGCCTGAGTTAACGTGTGCAAACACGCCCTGGGGCGCGTTTTAAGTTGGGGAAATAATTCCCCTTCAATCCTGAGTGACCCTGGGGGCCAACTAGCCCACCAGGGGCTTCCAGTAAGCGCCACTGCGCTGCGTTGCAGAGAGGTGGTCTAGACCGTGCCCCTTTTTACATCTCTCTGCACGCAGCTCTGTGGCACTTACTGGAGGTACCTAGTGCTCTAGTTGGACCCTCAGGATTCAAGGGGACTTAATCTCCCACCTTAAAATGGCCACAGGGCGTGTTTACACAGTGGGGAAGGGAGGGGACGGGGCCTGAGGTGACATGTGCAAACATGCACTGTGGTGCGTTTTAAGAGGTAGTTTTAATTCCCTGCCCTATTATATACTAGGGGCTTACAGAGGAGGTCATGCTAATCACAGGGGGACCCCAACGCATAGTGTTCCCTAGTGTATGTAGGTGTCTTCACTGTATTCTGAGTGTCTTTTAACATAGCACTGGCTCTAGGACTGGTTAGTCAGACTCAGTTACCACCAGTATCCGTCTGAAAAAGTTGAGGGTACAGGATGATTTTGCAACAAGGCTGCTTTCCGCTCTTCTGTTTGTTCTTTCTGCACGTTATCCTTCTACCTGCACTTTTCTTCGTCTTTGAGGACTTCTGTTGCTTCTTTCTGCATTTCTTTTATTTCTTTCTGTGCGTTTTTTCTTCTTTCTTCACATGTTCTATCTCTGTAGGCATATTTAGAAATTAGCATTTAAAAAACCTTTGAAATTCACTGAAACAACCATAGGTTTCAGGCACGTTATAGTTAGGAATTAGCATTTAAAAAACCTTAGAAATTCACTGAGAAAACCATAGGTTTCAGGGGCGTTATAGTCAGCTAGACTTTTCACTCTTACAAAACCATTGAAATTCCCCCGTCAAAGTTAGTTCAGCTAACTATAACTCGCGCGCCTGCAATGCACTGCTGATGACGTCACATATTACATCACTCATGATATGGTCAGTGACATCACTCATGACATCACTGATGACATCTCAAATGACATCACTGATGACATCATCCTTGTGATAAAGTGGCAGACCTCCTCTCCCCCTAATATAACCTTTGATATACACATTCAAAAATAGAAACTAAAATGTTCAAAACAATGGACATACCAATACCAGTTACAACAACCTATTCAATAATTCTAAGATCCACATACACATCCACTCATTCACCAACAGTCCTATACAGTCACTCATACATGTACTCACTCATCATATGTACTCATACACCTATACATCCTGTTACACAACGCCACTCATCCATAGAGTTACTCACACACATAGTCACTCATGCTAATAAAGAATCAAACATCCATTTACTTGCATATACAGTTATACACACACCACCACACTTACTTCTACGGAAACTTACACATACTTAGTCTTTTAAACAATCACTTATAGAAACACATACTTATTCATACAGGAACTCTTTCAATCTCTCACTCTCACATATACTCACTTATATACACCAATAGTCACATATACTAGTTTAAAACATATGTAGTTACTCATAAAGACACTATTGAGACAGTCATTCACTCACTAACACACCCATGCACACACTCATCCACCCATACAGTCCTGCACACATGCTGTCTTCAACACATACAAACAGTGAGTCACTCATTCATGCACCTATGCACTACGCAATACCCCCCACCGAACCATACAGACACTCAGACACTCATACTGATACTCAAAAAAACAACTAATAACCTATATAGACACTCATGTAGCTACCCACCAACCCATGCAGCCACTTATACACAAAGTGAGAGATTGATACAGATATTTACATATTTAAACATTACTCACTAAGCCATGTATTCACTAAGATACACTTAATCAGGCAGTTATACAATCAATTTTTCAAAAACAAATCATCCATTTAGACACTTATATACCCATTTATTCTTCCATCGACCTTGAGATATACATATATAAAACATATGTAATTTTCAGAAAAACACACATTCACTGGATGATGTCATCAGTGATGTCATTTGAGATGTCATCAGTGATGTCATGAGTGATGTCACTGACCATGTCATGAGTGATGTAATATGTGACGTAATCAGCAGTGCATTGCGGGCGCGCGAGTTATAGTTAGCTGAACTAACTATAACAGGGGAATTTCATTGTTTTTGTACAAGTGAAAAGTCCAGCTAACTATAACGCCCCTGAAACCTATGGTTTTTTCAGTGAATTTCTAAGGTTTTTTAAATGCTAATTCCTAACTATAACGTGCCTGAAACCTATGTTTTTTTCAATGAATATATATATATATATTACCTACTGGCGGTCGCCAGTAGGTAGTTATAGTTAGGACCCCTTTTCCATAGGAAATCCGCAACATTCTATTTTGAATAACTTTGGCGCCGGTCGACGAATCCTCGCGAATTTTTCAAAATAGGTGGGGCGCTACGCTCCGCTCCTACCCTGAAAGTCTCGGGGGGATTCGTCAAGCGGGGGCTGAGATAAAAGGGGGGTCCCAAAACGCGTTTTTCCCATGCATTTTTCCATAGGACCTTTAGACAGGGCTACAGCCCGAACGGCTGAACAGAATTACTAGAAATTTGGCAGAGAGGTAGTCCCTAGGTCAAGGAAGTGCCTTTTGTAGGTTTGGTGTAAATCTGTTCAGTAGATTCTGAGAAAATAGCCTTTAAATCAATATATATATCTTAGCCAGCTTACGGTACGCTTACCGTAAGCTTACCGTACGCGTACGGTGGCGTGCGCGAGCGCGATTCTGCTTGGCTGTTACATCTAAGTAAACATTCGAATCGGTCGAAACCAGGAAGCGGCGGCCGCCATTTTCTCTCTCGCACTCTGAGGGGGGGGCTGTAAATAAAGGCAAAAAACATATAAAGGGGCTGTTTAGACAGCGCCCATGCACATAGCCATGTTAGTTGAGTCCTCAAAGGCCAAAAACGGTAAATTTTTATTTTTTGAAAATTTCGCCGATTACGCTTACCGTACGCGTACGGTGCGCTTACGCTAAAAATTTTAATAAAAAAAAAAAACTCTCTGTGCATGGCATATTATTGTCATCACTTACAAATTAAATTTAACAGATTACCTATCACAAGGAAGCGCATAATATGTCCTCCATGTGCGCACGGTGCGTAACGTGGGCACGCGGTGCGCGTAGCGCACTGCGTGCCCACCTTGCGTGTACGGCACTAACTGCGTAAAGTGGGCGCGCGGTGCGCGAAGCGCACCGCGTGCTCACCGTGCGCGCACGGTGCGCGAAGCAGTAGATTCTGAGAAAATAGCCTTTAAATCAATATATATATCTGAGCCAGCTTACGGTGCGCTTACGGTGCGCTTACCGTACGCGTACGGTGACGTGCGCGAGCGCGATTCTGATTGGCTGTTAGATCTTAGTAAACATTCGAATCGGTCGAAACCAGGAAGTAGCGGCCGCCATTTTCTCTCTCGCACTCTGAGAGGGGGTTAAAAAACAAAGGCCAAAAACATGTAAAGGGGCTGTTTCGACAGCTCCTAAGCACCTAGCCATGTTGAGGGAGTCCTCAAAGATCCCCCAAGGTCAAAAACGGAATTTTAAATTTTTCGATAATTTCGCCGATTACGCTTACCGTACGCGTACGGTAAAAATTAATAAAAAAAAAAATATCCATACTCTCCCCACCCCATGTGCAAATTTGTGCATGGCATATCACAGCTGTTTAAAAAATTAAATATTACCTTTCACAACGAAGCGCATCATATGTCCTCCATGTGCGCACGGTACGCGAAGCGCATCGTGCGTACATGGCCCATCTAGCGTAACGTGGGCACGCGGTGCGCGTAGCGCACCGCGTGCCCACCGTGCGTGCACGGCACTAACTACGTAAAGTGGGCGCGCGGTGCGCGAAGCGCACCGTGCGCGCACGGAACGAACTGCGTTAAGTGGGCGCGCACGCCACGAATGGCGTAAAGTAACTTAGCATTTAAAAAAACGTACAAATTCACTGAAAAAACCATAGGTTTCACACACGTTATAGTTAGGAATTAGCATTTAAAAAACCTTGCAAATTCAGTGAAAAAACCATAGGTTTCACACATGTTATAGTTAGCTGGACATTTCACTCGTAAAAAACCAATGAAATTCCACCGTTATATTTAGTGCAGGCAACTATAACTCACGTGACCGCAATCTTCTGCTGATGCTAATACTGTATTTAGACACTTATTTGCCCATGTCTTCTTCCATTAAATTTTAGCTATACATATATTACAAATATTTTTTTTTCATAAAGACACATATGTCATCAGCAGAGGATTGCGGTCACGTGAGTTATAGTTACCTGCACTAACTATAACGGGGGAATTTCATTGGTTTTTTACGAGTGAAATGTCCAGCTAACTATAACATGTGTGAAACCTATGGTTTTTTCACTGAATATATATATATATACATATATATGTATACACACACACACATATGTATGTGTATATGTACCTTCTAATATATTTCTTGAGCTTGCCTTTTCAAATATATGTTAAGGGGGAAATAAAATAAATTAAAAATACCAATGCAAGGAAAGCCTGAGCTTCAGCGGTGTGAAGTGCTTAAATTCCGAATTACTGAATGAAAAAATCTGCCACTCATAGGGATCATGGGCCATATTTGTTGTTCAGATTTTTCATTTTTATACATTTTAAGCGAAGTATTTTACACTCGATGGGCCTGATTCACAAAAGGCCTACGCACTCGTGGCAAAGGCCCCGCTGTCGTGGGGGAGTTTCCGCACTCGGGATGGAATTTCTGTAATGAGAATTCTCTTTGCAGAGAATCTGCCCTGAGTGTAGAGACTTCCCCATGACTGCGGGGCCTCCACCATGAGTGTGGAGGCTATTTGTGAGTCAGGCACAACAATATTACACTATTTTCCATTCCCTCGTCTTATCCTCACTAGCATCCCGGTCATTTAAAGGGATTTATGTTAACAAGAATCAATTAGTGTAGTTAGGTTACATGCGTATTAAGCTGTTGTTTATCAAGGATTAAAGAAGAATCAAGCTGTCTATCCATTAGCAGTAAATGCTCCTAAGAATATTAGGCATGTGACAAATACTGCACTTAAACTGTGTACCAATGTTTTGCGACATGCCTGTCATTTTGAAGTGTGACATATGCTCTAATAGAATGCTTTGCAAATGTAGATTTGTAGGGGGGCAGTGGAATGACCTTCATAATGAATGTTAATTAGGTTGGTCACTTTATGCGATCCCATTCAATTGGCTGTGAAAATAGGGATGGTGTCCTGAAAGGGACAACAGTCCATAATTCCATGAATCTCCTTCTCACAGAAAAAAAAATATTGTGAAGCACTCATTGTCCCTTAAAGGAGCCGGTGTTGGTGGATCACCACTGAGTAACCCCCCTCAAGGGCATTTCACACAATTCCCTAAAGGGGAGGATATGAAACCATTGATACATCTGATTATGAATCGCAAATCAGAGGTGGGTGACCATTTGACACCCCCTCCTATTTGTGATGTGGAATGAGTCATAAAACCTCTTTGCGAGTCTGAAAGGGTTTTCTAAATGACAAAAAGAGCTCAGGGAACTGTGTAAAACTATTTGTTGTTGAACACCCAGTAATGGTGGATATTACAGAGTTTTCAACTATAAAATGTTTTTTTACATCTGGCCTCTAGTCTCCAAATATTTCAGCTTCTCATTCAGGCATGTTACTATATATGATAGCTACTGCAGCCTTCCAATAGTTTACATTCATGCTTTATAAATGTATTTAACAACGTTTGAACTTGTGTATTTTGGTTCCTCCCAATATTTGGGTCCATTAATGTGCAGATGTATTAGTGTGACAACTTGTTTAAGCACTGATGTCCATTTACCATGTCATCATATATGTTTTGTGGAGACTGTGATAATCTTATGAGCACTTGTAGAAATATAAATGCATTTTTGTATGTTACTGTTTAATGTAATTTGCAGGGACCCCTCTGTAGTTCGAAACAAGCATAATCTTGTTGAATCCTTGCTTCAAGAACAGTTACTAAATGGATTTCCTTTCTGCTTAATGACTGTAGTTTAATAATAGTTCAGTTTAATAAATGCGCACAAGACAACAGTAAAACAATTGAGTCATTTAATTTCTGGTCATGACCAAGTGGATCATAGGATGTGGACATGCTACTCCCTGGCTCAGTTGTGGGAGATTACATTTGTACTGGCAAGGACCAACAAGACTGATTTCTTTGACTGGGGAATTTCTCGTGGGAAATATTACCTGGAGAAATCTACTATCTTCTCAGAATTTGAGACACAAACACAGCACATGCTTACAAGTTTGGCTCCTTCATATGACACCAGAAAGTAGAGCCTTTCGGGGTATATAGTATTCTGAAAACGATGTTGAATGGGCGGATTCTATAACTACTACTTGGCATCAATATACTATTAGTTCAGTGTAAAATCTGAATATAATTAATAGGACTAAGGATTTAGATCAATTGCTCACATGTCTCAGGAATCAAGCTACTTCTGACAATCTGTCAGGGACACTAGCCTTCTGGCCATGGCAAGTTAAAAGATCTTGCGAGAAGGCAAGGAGCAGATTAATCACACAGAGTTCAGGGAGACACCCAACCGCTCCTATGAAGATGGATCACTGAGTGGTTCTCTACGCCAAAGGCACAAGCTTTGGAGTCTCACTGGCACCTTTGGAAGCAATGACAATCTGAATAATAATATAAACCCACAAGAAGACAAATGAGAACAGTGGGAGGTACACAGAAATCGGAACTGGGCTCATGGAAAATTTGGACTGGAGTATGGGTCAGGAACAGTAATGGACTACACTAAACTGAACATATTGGAAACCTGCACACTACAGGAACATGCAGTCAGAATAGGAACAAAGAACTACAAGACAAGGACTCTTCATATACAAACAGATCCAGATGTGTGCAGTCAGGACTAGAAATAAGGTGAACACAAGAACAAAGAGGTAGGATAGACAAGAGAAAGGCAACAGACAGAATACCTAATCAGAATAGAAACATGGAGTCAAACAATGAAAACAGAAATCAGAAGAACGGAGTACGGATCAGAGCCAAGCGTGTGAATAGTCCAGAATGCAGATGTAAAGAGATCAGAAAGGCCATGGGTCCAAAAATCAAGATAGAGAATAGAATACCATCAACAGGGCATGACCAGGGCAGGGGTTGGAGAAAGAAATGACTACAGGAACCATAATGCACCAGGAAGGTTGTGCAGAAGCCTGGACTGGAATATGAAGCATATCTGGTAATGCAATGTGTAGAAGTGTATATATTTCCATTCTGAGATACAGGCAGGACCCTAGAGGGCCTTTGTGAGAGCCACCTAGTTGCTGGATGGCAAAATCCTAACATGTACCCTGATTATGTGTTTATCAAATTACATTGAATGCAAGCCTGGTGAATGCCAGTATTCATGTGCACCTATTTTTTATCTAAGCGTACTCATCATCCAGTCTTTTGGTACTTTGTTGTTCTCCAACAATTGCTCACTAAAGACTGTTAGTGGCTTTTCTTATACTTCTGATGCTCCACTGTGATTGCTAGGATGATATGTTTCTGGTGCAGCTGGTCCTTTGTTTGCATTGCGGTTTCCCCCAGAGAATAGACAGCTTTGCCAACTCTAATACATCATTTTTGCAAATTGCAAATTATCGATTTGCTAAGTCCACTATGCCATTTCTGTGAAATCGTTAATGTGTGACTTATTTCATGACATGAGGGTATTTGGACAAAATATCGAGTCACACAAAAATCAAGTTTTTAATATTGTGATAGATAAATATCGTGATGCAGGAATATAATTTACAAAAATATTGATTTTTTTAAGGTAAATGATATCACTATAAAAAATATCTGTGTTAATTTTGTTTACAAAAATACAGTTGTGAAAAAATCGTTTTTTAATTATCTTTATGTAGTTTCGTTTATATTTTAATTGTTTATGTGATAAATTATTTGTATAATTGTTCTTAACGTTTTAAATATAGTTTGTATTTTTAGTTAAGGTTAAATTTAATTTAATTATTAATTGTAATTTATAGTTGAAGTGACCTGGTTCCATGAGTTGATGTGACACAGCAGACGTAGCCAAGATAGATCTTTAGGATGTGTATTAAGTTAATAAGGTCCATAGAATAGCCCCACCAGGAGCAGCCTGCTAGCTGCTCAGCCCATCCTTCCAACTGTCTCACACCACACCAACACCCAAGCATTCCAGTCACGTCAACATTCCACATGGAACTCTCACACTGGCTGAGCAGCTAGTTACAAGATAAAGGAGAACAGTAATAACATTACATGAAGATACTACAATTGTCAAGTACCTTAGCTGAAGTTTGTTTCCACAGGAGCAGATGCTTGATCTCCACTCCCCCAATCCACTACCGCGAGCACTAGGGCTCACGAGCAGCAGCGAGGGGGAAAGGGGAATTGGACAGAGAAGAGAGACTGCACCGTGCCTTCCTTCTGGACTGGTCTCGGAACTCCTTCCTTGACTCCTGTAATGAGAGTTACTCAACTACTACTTTACTATAAACTAATTCTGTATTAATACATATGTGACTTCTTTCCACACAATTACCTGTCCTGACACAGTGGGTAGCTGCTCTCTGTACTCATTCTGCTAGGTACCTTTTAGTGGAAGAGGGGGTAACTGTTGACGTGTTGCTTCTCCTGCAAAAAGAATCACATGTAAACCCTGTTTGCCTGAGTTCCCTTCCTAACTCAATGTGACTGTCTTTACCTTTCAACCACCTAGTGGATGTACCATCTAATTTCCAGAATGAGTAAACGTTCTTGTAAGAATACTGATTTTTCAGTCTTTTTTCAAGTTCCAAACTCTGCAGATGATGCTGGTCTTTTGAGGCTCTTATATATATATATATATATTTTTAGACTACTGCATCCACAATGTCCACTCTGTGAACTTCCTTCTCTACTCACTCCTCCTACAGGGCCCGATCCACAGAACTAACTTAAGACAAAATCCTAAACTTACTACCATTTTGGTATTCACAGAAGGCACTTACTCATTTCGGTATTCACAGAAGTTAGGAGTCCTAAGTTTAGGACTCCTAAATGCCTTCTGTGAATACCGAAAGTCTTAAAATTAGGATTTTTCTCAGTTTAGTAGTAGTATAGTTAGGACTCCTAACTTTAGGACTCCTAAATGCCTTCTGTGAATACCGAAAGTCTTAAAATTAGGATTTTTCTCAATTTAGTAGTCCTAAGTCTAAATTTAGGACTACTAAATTGAGAAAAATCCTAATTTTAAGACTTTCGGTATTCACAGAAGGCATTTAGGAGTCCTAAAGTTAGGAGTCCTAACTATACTACTACTAAACTGAGAAAAATCTTAATTTTAAGACTTTCGGTATTCACAGAAGGCATTTAGGAGTCCTAAACTTAGGAGTCCTAAACTTAGGACTACTAAATTGAGAAAAATCCTAATTTTAAGACTTTTGGTATTCACAGAAGGCATTTGGGAGTCCTAAAGTTAGGAGTCCTAACTATACTACTACTAAACTGAGAAAAATCCTAATTTTAAGACTTTCGGTATTCACAGAAGGCATTTAGGAGTCCTAAAGTTAGGACTCCTAACTTCTGTGAATACCGAAATGAGTAAGTGCCTTCTGTGAATACCAAAATGAGTAAGTGCCTTCTGTGAATACCAAAATGGTAGTAAGTTTAGGATTTTGTCTTAAGTTAGTTCTGTGAATCGGGCCCACAGTATTTTCTTACAAATGAAAGTGGAACTCTGCTCTTGCTGGCTGACGCTTCTTTCTGCTGCGACAACGCTACTGGACTAGTGACTCAAAAATATACTGGACTGCTGCTTGCTTGTAGCCTGACAATATAGTCTTTTCCACTAACAAGTCACTGGAACTCTCCTCTGCATTGAGAGCCAAACGATGAGTAGAAAAGGCAGCAGTTACTTGACTGAAGGTAGTTTGTTCTGCTTGCCCTTTTTTCCACAATATCTTAGGCAGAGCTGAGGCTTCTTGTCGACTGAGTTGAGCTGCCTCTCTTAGAAACTCTGGACAGCTCCCCAGAGAAAAGCCAAGGAGAGAGGTTCACTAAATCACCCACTCGCGGGTGCAGGAGTCTGACTCACTGGAGCAAGCCTACTCTAGACTAAACAGGAAACTATCTCTGACTGAAAACACTCCTGAGGAGAACGGAGCTCAAAGAACACCTCCGCTCCACAGAAAATCGACGGTTGAAGTGCGCCGCGTTCTAAACGCGCGCGTGCTAAATCAACGCCGAGACACTACACCGCTACCTGAGCGAACCACCAGGGAAAACTAGAAGGACCTACCGGCGGCCATCTTGGAAGGGGAAGGGGGAACGAACCTAACCCAGCAAAGAGCGAAGGATAGCGGAGAGCGTTCTAACCGAAACGCTCCTGCGCCTACCTCGCACTAGATCTATCTGACTACTGGCGTGAACCTCAACCGAGGGAGACTAGACCCAACAGCACCGGATCTGACAACAATATCTTCCTTCTTTATAATTGAAAATAAAACAAACAATACTAAAAGTTCAAAACAACTATACACAAAATGTAAACAAGAAACAAATAGTCTAAAACCCAAGGGTAAGATGAATATACAATACCACGAAAGGGAATCAGACTATAAAACGGAAGAAAAAGGATGAAAAGATCAGAACAAACTATCACCAACCTCCTCTTATAATAAGACACAAAAAGAATGTTAAACTCACAAACTATCACCAACCTCCTCTTTTAATAAGACACAAAAAGAATGTTAAACTCACAAACAGAAATTGAAAAGGCACCACATAAGATACAAATGAAACACAACGCAGAGAATCACAGTAGAAAACGACTACAGGTACTCTACAGATTGATGAGTCATACGGGAAGAATCACTCCCAGAACAAATACACAATGGGTTGATATCACCCGTCAAGATATTCCTAAAAAAACAACCAAAACCAAACGTGGGACAGAAACCCATAAAGCATACTGTAAATGGGACTAAAACCCATTACAAATTACAGAGAAGGAACTAACACCCCCTATACATAGAGTAGATGGGACTAACACCCATTACCAATAACATAGGTGGGACTAACACCCCCTAAACACACAAAGTAGATGGGACTAACACCCATTACCAATAACGTAGGTGGGACTAACACCCCCTAAACACAAAGTATATGAGACTAATACCCATTACAGATTTAATAGGTGGGACTGACACCCCTTATACACAGACATGTGAATCGCGGCATGACTACCACACACACAAGAAGACCACGTGCTGCACAAAATGACTGGTACAGACACAACGACCAGCACAAAATGAAAGTGGTACTAAAACAGAACACCAAACACAAAAGAGCAAAAAACCCACCCAAAATAGTAAAAGATCCCATACTAGCCAAAAAAAGAGGCAAGATGTAAAACAAGAACATGCATACCACTATAACCTCTCAGTTATAACAATGAAGTGACCTGGTTCCATGAGTTGATGTGACACAGCAGACGTAGCCAAGATAGATCTTTAGGATGTTTATTAAGTTAATAAGGTCCATAGAATAGCCCCACCAGGAGCAGCCTGCTAGCTGCTCAGCCCATCCTCCCAACTGCCTCACACCACACCAACACCCAAGCATTCCAGTCACGTCAACATTCCACATGGAACTCTCACACTGGCTGAGCAGCTAGTTACAAGATAAAGGAATAATAACATTACATGAAGATTCTACAATAGTGTCATAGCCGGTTGTGAGGTTTGTAGGGATACAGAGTGGGAAGTTAATTAATTATACATAATTAATATTTTTTAATTAATAATAATAATGTAATTGATAATTTTGTAAATTGTGTAAATAATATGTTTTCTAAGTGATATTTTAGGTGCCGATTGTTGGGTTTGTAGGGTTAAAGGGTGGGAAGTTAATTAAGTATAATTAATTAATTATTAATTATTGATTTAATATTAACTGTTTAATTGATAATGAGTTATATAAATCGTGTAATAAATATATTTTTCTAGATATATTTTAGGTGTGGGTGTTGGGTTTGTAGCAGTAAAGGGTCAGAAGTTAAGTATAATTAATTTATAATTAATTATTAATTTAATACGTATTATTTATTTGATAAAGAATAATATATTTGATCATATTTTGGAAGTTAAATATTAGGTGTGGATTGTTTAGTTTGTAGAGGATGAAGATGGGATGTTAAGTAATGATTAAGTGCTAAATACTAATAAAGTGTTATTGAAATATTTAATTTATTGATAATTTGGTAAATTATTTATTAGTTTGAGTTTTTTACGTTTTATATTAGGTGTGTTTTGTTGTGTTTGTAGGCCAATAGGGTAGGAAGTTATTTAAATAATAATAAATAAATAAATATTTATTCATGTATTAATTGTTGTATTTATTAGTTAAATATTTTAATTGTGATATACATTTTTATTATTTCAATTACATTTTATTTGTTGGTTTTTATGTTTGTGGGGATATAGTGTGGCATTTTAATTTAATTAATAATGTTTGCTTTAATTTGCAATAATTAAAAATTGCAATATGTATGTTTTTATTTCCTTTTTTGTTTTCAATTTAGGCATATAACGTTTATATTTAGAATGTTATATTTTTGGTTAATTGAAAGAGCTGTTAAAATATGTTATTTGTTTGAAGTTAACTACTCTTTATCTACTGCTGAACAGAATGGAGTGGGAATAGTAAATGCTACCCCTCCAGAGTCCAATGCTCTCCCTGCTGGTGCATAGACTGGAGTGGGAATAGTGAATGTTACCCCTCTGGTGTCCAACGCTTTCCCTACTGATGCATAGACTAGAGTGGAAAAAGTAAATGTTCCCCCTCCGGTGTCGAACGTCTGTTTTACTGTTGCACAGACTGGAGTGGGGAAAGTACATTTTACCTCTCCTTTATCCAACACTTTCTCTACTGTTGCACAGACTGTAGTGAGAATAGTACATTTTTCCCATCTGGTGTCCAATGCTTTCATTACTGTAGCACAGAATGGAGTGGGAGTAGTTAATTTTACCCCTCAGATGTCCAACTCTTTCCCTAATGTTGCACAGACTGGAGTGGGAATGGTAAATTATACCCCTTCGGTGTACAATGATTTCCCTGCTGTTGCACAGACTGGAGAGGGAATAGTAAATTTTACCCCTCTGTACTCCAACACTTTCCCTACTTTTGTATAGATTGCCGTAGAAATAGTATATCTATTTTTCACAGATGTTGTAACTTTTTTAAGACTGTTTAAATGTATGTATTATTATTAATTATTTTAATTGTTTACATTTACATTGTTTATATTATTTGTATATACATACATATAATTTTTGATCTTTAAAAAAGTATTTTTGGTAAATTTATTTTTTTCATTTAATTTGTTAAATATTTTATGTTTTATGTATGTATATATGTGTATGCATTTTATATTAGTAAAATAAGAAAACATATTTAATGTGAAATCATTTTTTTTACAAATAGAGTTATGTTATATGTAAGTATACAAACATATTTTGCATTAATGTTTATGTTAGTAGATATTTATATAGTTTAAAATGTTACTTAAATATATGTATTTTTCATTACAGTTTTGTTATATATTAAAATATTAAACATTATCTATTTTAACCTATATATTTCTATTAGAAATCAATATTGGTCTTTTTTGAACGACATTAGTGTAAAACGATTTCTATTTTCGATATTTTTTCGTACTTACCCTTATATGCATAGGAAAGCGATCATTTTGTGATCGCTATTTGTGACACCATATTCACGTATTACAATATTTATTTCTCGATATTATGTCACTGAACTGACATGAGCCACAAATGCTATATCTTTTCTATTCCTTAAAATTCAAACTTTTATGAACTGGTAAAGTTTTTGCCCCTAATGATCCTTTGTTTATTGTAATATAGCAGCTGTCGTTTGTTGTTTGACACTTGATAATATGTATGTACTTGATGGAAGCTATAAAATGCCCTCCATCCCCACTTGAATCCCTGGTGCAAAAAAGCACATTTGTTCCTCAGTTCAACGGTAATTAAGGTGCTGAAATGTGAGTTTTAGATACCTACCTATTACCTTTTGTCACACTTAGGTGCCGATTCCGATCCGTTAAAAAAAATTACCGTACGACTCGTATCTGTATTTTTTTACGTACGAATCGTACAAGTCCCATACAAATGGCGAAGTACGATTCGTATGTGAAAAATACATACGAATGACTTCGGGAAAAGTCTACGAGACGTCCCCGGACAGTTTTACATACAAATCGTAAAACTGAAGTCCGAGCGCGCAAGTACAATCCGTACCGACCGTCCGAAAACACAAGCGCATGGAAAAGGCCCCGTACGGATCGAACGCCGTACCACTCGTATCCAGGTAAACTTGTGCCCGGGCTACGAGTCGTACAGCCCCCCTATCCCCCATATGTCTGCATTGTACCCCCCCATGTTTGCACTGTACCCCAGCCCTGTACGTGTACGCACCGTACCCCAGCCCCATACTTGTACGCACCGTACCCCACCACCACACCCCAGCCCCGTACATGTACGCACCATACCCCACCATCCTACCCCAGCCCCTTACTTGCACGTACCGTACCCCACCACCGTCCCCCAGCCCCATACTTGTACGCACCATACCCCACCACTGTACCCCAGCCCCATACTTGTACACACCGTACCCCACCACCCTACCCCAGCCCCTTACTTGTACGCACCGTACCCCACCACCGTCCCCCAGCCCCTTACTTGTACGCACCATACCCCACCACCATACCCGAGCCCCTTACTTGTATGCACCGTACCCCACCACCGTACCCCAGCCCCATACTTGGACGCACCGGAGCCCAGCGCCCTACCCCAGCGCCCTACCCCAGCACTGTACCGCAACACCATCCCCCAGCCCCTTACTTGTATGCACCGTACCCCACCACCGTACCCCAGCCCCGTACTTGGACGCACCGTACCCCACCACCGTACCCCAGCATCGCGTATGTACGAACCATACAACAACATTGCATATGTGAGCATTGTACAACAACATCGCGTATGTTCGCACCTTACATACGCTAAAACGACTCGTACAGAACCAGGACACCGCAAAACAGCACAAGGAGGGTCAATTCGAATCGCACAACACCACAAAACATGTCTACAGTACAAAAAACATCTAAAAGACTGACCTGGCACATCCAAATAGGCAAACAGAGGCCCAAACTCACAACCACCTCTTATAACACACCCACCAAAATTTCAAACCCAGCCACACCCACAAATGGACCAATAAAAAGGGCCCACACTCACAAACCATGAGCCTTTGCAACAGACCCACTGCTGACAGACACCACACACAAACAACTGCACCCATACACCTTAACTTACACACCCTCACACAACCTCCTTCACACATACCCCCTCTACACATTCACACACACCTACACATTCACACCCACACACCCACAACCATCCACACCCACACCCCACACCATGCCCACAGACAAGAATCCAAAGTTCACGAGGGAGGAGCTGGACATCCTTGTCAACTAAGTCATCAGAGTCGAGCCACAGCTCTTTGGAACATTGGTCAGACAGACCAGCATAGCCGAAAAATCACGCCTGTGGCAGAGGATCGTCGATCGGGTGAATGCTGTTGCGCCCATCAGAAGGACCCGGAATGAATGCAAAGCCAGGTGGTACGATCTGCGGAGGGCAGTCAAGCGCAAAATGAACGAGGACTATGCCCAGAGTAACATCACAGGAGGTGGGCTGCCCCGCAGACCGGTACATTACCATCCCTGGGAGGAGAAGGTGATGGCCCTGCTTCCGCCGATGGGAGCACACGGAGTCGAAGGAGTTGCCGAGCCTGGTGAGTACCCAAACAACTTATGTAACATGGGGGTAATGGCATCCACACCCCAACTACAACAAATGCACTCACCTACCCCCAAGCCCTCACCGGACACAACCACACTCAAAAACAACACTCATGCCACTAACATGTGTATGCCCCATTCACAAAGCAAGGCCATGCCATGTCCCAGCCTACACAAACCACAAACCCAAGACTAGATGTCCGGGATGCTGGGAGGGTGGGGAATCACTAAACATATTGTACAACTCAGAAACAGACACCATTGCCCTCAGCCCATATGGCCCAGGGACATACCCATCCACCATGCGCAATGCACAGGGACTGGCAAAGTACTGACAAGGTAGCTGACACTTGGCCCTGATGTAGGCAGCACAAGGCCCTCCTGTGACAACTGCAAAATCTAACGCAAACACAACCAGCTCAGATATCTAGGACAGGAACTCATACTCACTGACATGCAGCATGCTCCATGGGGGGACAGATACATCACCTGGGAGACCCACTGCCAAATCACACTACACCCACCAGCAGGCACCGTCAATCAATCAACAATCGATCAGGGTACTTGTAAGGCACGCTACTTACCTGTGAGGGTCTCAAGGCGCTGGGTGGGAGTTCCACTACTGCTCGAAGAGCCAGGTCTTGAGGAGTCATCTGAAGGCAAGTAGGTTTTGGGTCAGTCGTAGGTGGGTTGGGAGGGTGTTCCAGGTCTTGGCGGCGAGGTAGGAGAAGGATCTCCCACAGGCGGTCGTACGTTGGATGCGGGGATAGCTGCGAGGGCGAGGCTGCCGGAGCGGAGCTGGCGGGTGGGGGTGTAGAAGCTGAGTCTGATGTTCAGGTAGGCTTGTCCGGCGTTGTGGAGTGCCTTGTGTGTGTGGGTGAGGAGCTTGAAGGTGATCCTCTTGTCAATGTGGAGCCAGTGCAGGTCACTCAGGAGGGGGGTGATGTGGCTGTGACGGGGGGCGTTGATGATCAGTCGTGCGGAGGCGTTTCGGAAGCGTTGTATCCGCCGTTGGTGTTTGGATGGGAGTCCTGCATAGAGTGCATTGCCATAGTCCAGTCAGCTGCTGACGAGGGCCTGTGTCACTGTTCTACTTGTTTTGGTCGGGATCCACCAGTAGATCCGGCGGAGCGTGCATAGGGTGTCGTAGCAGGAGGAGGAGACGGCATTGACCTGCTTGGACATGGAGAGGAAGGATGCGAGGATCAATCCTAGGTTGCGTGCGTGGTGGGTGGGTGTCGGTGCTGTCCCCAGAGCGATCGGCCACCAGTAGTCGTCCCAGGCTTAGAGTGTGTGTCCCAGGATGAGGACCTCCGTCTTGTCCGAGTTCTGTTTCAGATGCCCGCTCCGCATCCAGTCGGCAATGGGCCTCAGCCCTTGTGTATGTTTGTTTTGGCGGTGTGAGGGTCCTTGGTGAGGGAGAGGATGAGCTGGGTGTCGTCGGCGTAAGAGATGTTTTTGAGGTTGTGGTGGCGGGCCACTTGTGTGAGGGGGGCCATGTGGATGTTGAACTGCGTCGGGCTGAGGGATGATCACTCACCCCTTACACAAGCACACACCCCCGGGGCAGCCAATGGAGTTACCCACTCTCACAATGGACATGTGACACAACAAGATCAAGCCACAGCCAAAGAAGCATCCAAGCCCAAATTCGACATGTCAAACACCCTGGAGAAAATTTCAATCAGTCCCCTGCAACATACCCATCCACAAGTGAACATTCATGTGAATGCTAGGCACATACAACTACCTGGAGGAACTGTGGCAAATAGAATATGTATGAAACATGGATGTCGCATTAAACAGCATTAACATTGTCTCTCTCTCACACACAGGGCAACGTCATGGATCTCCCCCCAACAATGGGGGGGAAGAACCACAGTCCCAGGCTCGGGAGGAACCTGATCCCACCGGCAGCGACACCTCACAACACTCCGCGGATGACCCCAACCCACCTGGCCCCTCTGGTGTCCAAGCCCCTGCAGCACCTGCTTCAGGTACATCTGTGCCAACCACCACCCCCATTCCTGCCACATCCCAGGAGACACCCAGGAGCCCTGCCCACACTGAACAACTGAGCCAGTCTGACCTGGAGGGACAAGGTTCGCCGGGCACCCAGGAGGAGGCAGCCAACACCGACACTGCCATCCCTCAGGGGTCCCGTAGACCCATTGAGCCCACAACAGCAGGCCAGGCTCGTGTGGGCAGGGGTGGTGGCAGTGGAGGCAGGTGGAGGCGAGAACCTGACCAGATAGCGGAAGGGACCGGTATGTCACACGTCCACAACATCATGGAGGCATACCGGCGTGACACCAGGGCCATCAGTCAGGTAGTGGCGACCCTCACAGACATTAAGAATCAGCAGGCCGAGCAACACGCCAGTCAACAACAACACCAAGGACGGATGGAGGCAAGACTGGCTGTGCTCCTGGCGGTGCAAAGGGACATAAGCCATTCACTCCGTCGGATCGCCGACAACATGGGCAACCCTCCCTGTGACACCAGGCGCAGACCAGCACCAGCCACAGGGAGGGAGGAGGAGGGGGAGGATTCGTCCGACGGAGCGTCCCAAACATCGTCAAGACCTGCATCTGAGGGTCCCCGGAGGAAGGTGGGTCGTCCACGGAAAAGACCGTGAGAGGCAGCGGACCATCCACATCTCCCAGGTCACCTGGCCTGGCACCTGGCCTTCATGCGCAACAGCAGCACATCATTCACTGACATTCTCTGCCACATGGACTTGCTGGTCACAGTCTGACCAATGATGACCAACACTGTGGTCTGGACTCTGATGACTTCAAATGCTAAGGATAGCATCTCCCCCTGTGAACTTTGGATTCTATGCACCCAGTAGAGCACCTTATTTTATGTACCAAAACACGCACCCCACCGAGAATAAAACTATTTTTTTTCATGAGATGTTGCAGTCATTTTGCATTAGTCCACAACATACGTGTGTGTTAATGTCAAACTATGCCTGAGTGTTGAACTAACTCCAGGCATCCATACCCTGGGATCTGAGTCCGGTACAGGACACACATGGGTCACAATGTATCATCCGATACAGCCTGGGAGCCCAATACTACCCGTGATGGCCTCAAGCTGCTGAGGGGGGGCTTGAAATACTGCGCAGACACACCAATCAGGAAGAGGATGATGAAGGTCTAGAGGTCATGGCTCATGTGGAGTTTCCCGGGGAGGGAGTCCCAGGTATGTTTGTCCAGGTGGGAGAACCATCTCCTTCATGCTGGAGTGTTGTGGATGTGAAGAATGGTGGCCAGGCCAACTTTGGATGCATTGAGTTGGGCCAACTGGGTCTTGGATGACAGACGTACAAGGTTGATTTTGGGGTCTGGGGTTGTTGACTGCCTCCTGAGTGTGTCTGAGGAGTGTGAAGGTCATCCTGCAGCACACAATGATCCCTTGCAGCTATCTCAGGTGGACCGTGATGTTGATGGGGTGCGGGATGTTGAAGCTGAGTTGTGCAGATGCACCCTGGATATGGACAAGTTTCCCGTGAGTGTGGATGTACTTGCTCCGTAGAGGGCGGGGCAGTAGTTGACACGGCTGGTGTCGTGGACCTGGGGGATGGTCTGACTTTCCTTGGAGTGGATCTATCTGAGGATCATGTGCATCATGCAGAGGGTGTTGCAGCATGAGGTACAGATGCTGGTGATTTGCATTGCAAATGTGAGTGACAAATCCATGATGCACACCATCTTGTGTGCGTGGCCACTGGGTGCTTGTGTAGGGCCCCTGCGGGTGGGACACAAGGAGTTGAGCCAGCTGTAAGGGGACAATCCTCAGATGATTACCTCAGTCCTGTACAAGTCCAGCCTCAGGTGGCTGATGTTCAGCCATTCATCCATGGACCTCATGCCTTCTTGAATGTTGGAACTGGCAATGGCTGGGTCTTTGGTCAGGGTGAGGAGCACCTGGGTGTCAATGGCATACAACATGATGATGATGTTGTGTGCGCATGTGATGGTGGAGACGGGGGTCCTGGACACATTGAAGATTGACATGCTGAGAGATGATCCCTGGGCCATGTGCCAGATGATGCCACTATACCACATGCTGAAGGCTTGAGTCCCACTCCCATGGCCTTGCTGGTGGACGGAGCCGGTGTGGAACAGGAGGGACATTATCTGGTTGGTGTGACAGGGCCTGGAAGGTGAGGCAGTGCTGTGTAGGCATTTGGAGTTGAACACTCAGCATGCAAAGGTGTCATGTGTGCGCTTAGGGTATGCCTGAGAGCAGGCGGTTGAGTTTCGGATAGACATTGCTTGGAGGGTGGCTACAACATCAGACTGTAGTGTGATGTGGGTCATGCAAGGACATGAGGGTCGTGCAATGTGCACGTTGCATGTGCTGACGGTCCTGCCTTTGGCACCGCGTGGACCCAACAGTGGCAAGGACAAGATGATGACAGCCAAATGAATGGGTGGAGGGAGGCAGGGAGGAGCATCTTTGAGGCGTGTGTGTTGCAGAATCCCGCCACTTTGTGGGCCCTTGCTGCAGGGGCCGCAGCAGCAGGCGGCATGTCCTTGAAACTATGCCAAAAGTAGCACACAAAGACAAGGATGTCAGAAAGGACAACTGCAACAGGCGTATGTAAAGGAAGGAGTGTCCGGTTACCCATGGAACACCCAGAGAAAATGGATGCACAATCACCAAAGATGACTGACACAGGATCAGGAAACAGAAGGCCGAGCCACGCACAGGAGACACACCCTCAGCAGGCGTTGAAGGCCTGTCGTGGGGACCAACATGCCCAAATACATACTCAACCATGGAATTCAGGCACAATCGAGATTCTAGCCCATGAAGAACTGCATGCATGTTGCCAAACTACACATAGACTCATATGCACAATCTTTGACAACTATGCCAGAGATGACGCATGCAAAGTGGCAAGAGACCTGCATTGACAGAGATGAGGCACCTTGGAGGGTGAGGAAACCCTTTATTACCCAGGCTCACACTAAGGGAAAAGCATCAATATGAACAGACACACAGGTCATTTGGCTGAACAAGTGGGACCTACACTGGACACCACCTTCACAACACAGATGTAGTAAATCCAAATGGCCTGGCACACAAGTTAAGGGGATGAGCCACACACCCCCTTCTGCACACGGAGAGGCTGCAATTCCCCATTGAGCCTGTTATGGGGATGTCCCACACCATGTCCACCCGTAGAATCCCGTATGTTTCTGAGAGAAGTTATACACACATTGATGCCTTCATCAGAATCCACAAACCATTAGGGATGACTGTCACGAAGGTTGACTATCAATTCATGGGAGTCATGCTACATGTCATGTGCCCCATGGTGAGTCGACATGTATGCATGGTAACCCAACATGCACAGGAGCAGTCCCCACACATTCCAAACACCTAACAACCCCAAAATGCCTTGCTGCAATCCTCACCCAAAATGACTTTTCCACATGTCCGTGCATGGAACGCTGATTCAGCACATGTTGCAATACTCATGAGGAATAGCAGGAGGCCAACGATGACACGACCAGACAACATGCGCAAGAACCTGTGGATGACAGACACACAAGCAGTCAGCTAAAAGATTGTTATTCCTATACATGGTCATTTACTCTACAGGAATAATGTTGTCACCATGCGATTAGAAAAATTAGGGTCACAGCTAAAATGGGTGGAATGACATCATCACTCGAGTGACACATCAGAACCCACATCTAAGTCACTTAGCATATAGTCAGCTGGACACACACATTGCAACACATGCCACACAAAGCTCCAAGCGTGCACACTCAGACCCAGTGACTCACCATTATGAGAAGAAGTTGCATATGAGCTGACTCCGGATATCCTCCTCCTCCTCCTCCTCCTCACTTGCCTCGTGACCAAGGCCTTCATCCTCCAAGGGTGGATGTTCCTGCTCATGCTGCTCCAGGATGAGTGGCACTGCCTTCTCCACTGCCATGTTGTGCAGCATGCAGCACACAAGGAAGATTTTGCAGACCTTCGCCGGTGCATATGGGAGGGACCCGCCTGTCTTGTGAAGGCACCGGAATCGGCTCTTCAGGAGGCCAAACGTCCTCTCAATCACTCGCCTGGTCTGCCCGTGTGCATCGTTGTAACGGTGATCTGCAACTGATCTTGGGTTGCGGAGAGGCATCATCAGCCATGGCATGTTGGGATAGCCAGAGTCCCCTACATGGAAACATCATGTAAAAAAGTGGGTCAGGAGATGCCGTAAGATACAAAGATACCGCAAAACACAGGACAAACCGAGTATACCCACCAACAAGACATGCTCATTCATTGTGCAGCCGCAGCATCATTAGTGGCACCCTGCTACGCCTCATGATGTAGGCATCGTGTGCTGACCCTGGAAAACGTGCACAGACATGGGAAATCAGCATGTTAGCAAGACACACCACAAGGGCATTTATAGAGTGGTAATGTTTACGGTTGCGATAGGCGACCTCCTGTGCCTGTGGTGGTACAAAAGCCACATGTGTCCCATCAATGGACCCAATAACATGGGGCATCCCTCCCAGGGCATAGAAATCACCTTTGACACCTGTCAACTCCTCAGGAGTCGGAAAATGGATGAATTCATCTAGGTGCTCCAACATGGCTGCCAAAACATCGTGCAGGACACGGCTGAACATCGTCTGGGACATGCAACCAACATCAGCTATGGTGAATTGAAATGTACTTGTGGCAAAAAAATGTAGGGCTGCCATCACCTTCATCTTGGGGGTCAGCGCAGTAGGATAACTGTGTCACGGCTGGAGGTGTGGTGCCAGCCAGTTTGTCAGGTCCTCAATCAACTGTTGGGTGAATCTGTAACGGCGTATGCAGTCACGTTCCCTCATGGCACCCAAGTCTGGCATTGGTCTGGGGACAGGCAGTGCCCTGCAGAAATTGGGAATGAATAATGAAGAGTGAGAACATAACAACATCAATGTCAATGAACTGAGCACATGCTCAACTGCTAATACACATCTGCTAAATACAGAGTCTGGTCTGTGCAATACATCCAGGACACGTATGCCAGCCAGGTGATACTCCTACGAAAAGCCAGCTACACCCATTGATTGTCAAGTCTACATGACATGCCCTGAAACGAGCTGTGGGCCAGTGTCAGTGAATAGCCAGAGACATCACAAGAGTGACATACATCCACATCTCAGCATTTGAAGGATGTCATCTCATACAGACAGCTGACGGCAAGCTAGACGCACAGATCACATGGAATGTCAAATGTACAGATCACACACATTGCGATGAAGGGGTACACGTGAAAACAGAAAACACAGACATTGAGACGACACAGATATGTCCTCATGTCAAAATATCAAGTTAGATGCATACAGACACATGTTACGTGGAAATGCACATGTGGCATGGTGTGCGTAGATGTGTGCCATGCCCATCTAGACACAGACACATGCAGGATGCAGCAACAGCAGATGCAGTTGACGGGACACCAACAGCAAGCTCATGGGAACACATGACACACACATGACATAGTCACATCGGCGCACGCTGGTCGTTAAATGTCAGTTGTTAGTGTCCCTGTCCCTGGCATCAGGGGACAGTTGCGGGTGGTGGTGACTGTGCCATACCAGTGATGCTGTGCTTGACACATTTGTACTACATGCACACATGTGCAAAGTGTGAAGGGGAAGTGTGCCACATAGTGCCCCATCACACATGACATGTGTACACAGGTCATCACACATCAATTGTGCAAATACATGAGGAGACATGTGCAATATCACTGCCTGACACACCTAGGCTCTGCACATGTAGGACAGCTATGACAATGACTTGATGTACATCCTTGTGCGAGTCTGAGACCTCCATTCCTTTCGTGTGTGCATCCTCTCAACAGTGTAAGCGTGTGAAACGCACCGTACACACGCTCTGAGGGCGTGTGTACGGTCCGTATCACTAGAGTTGTGTGGCCATAGGAGCACGCGTGGTACGGACCGTACAAGTACGGTCCGTATCACTATAGTAGTGGTGCCGTAGGAGCATCGTGGTACGGACCGTACATACGTACGTGTACTACCAGTGCCTACACGTACATGTAGGCACTGGTAGTACACGTACGTGTAGGCACTGGTAGTACACGTACCCGTATGTGTACTACCAGTGCCTACACGTACGTGTACTACCAGTGCCTACATGTACGTGTACTACCAGTGCCTACACGTACGTGTACTACCAGTGCCTACACGTACGTGTAGGCACTGGTAGTACACGTACGTGTAGGCACTGGTAGTACACGTACCCATACGTGTACTACCAGTGCGTACACGTACCTGTATGTAAAAAAGGGGACAAGGGTGCCCTTGTCCCCTTTTTTACATAGTAAGCGCAATCGCTGGATTGCAAGGGCTCATGCTCTTATCCCCCCTTCTTGTTTAGAAAGTGGGTCACTTCCCTTTCCTCTCGACTCTCATATCTTCAGATATTCTTTCCTTCCCCCTCTCCCTGATATGTCAGATCACGCACCTCTCTACACAGACGAATACATCAAAAAGATTGTAGAAGGTCCATCCCTCTTCACTGACTCCACTAATACTCCCCAGGAAATCAGTTCCACACTTCCCGAGCAACTAGAGAAAACCAAGAAAAAGTCTGTCAGATTACAACTCATGATTCGGATGCTTACAGAATATTTGAAAGCCGATATTATTCCCACAGGCCTCCAAGTTAGAAACATACCCGGAATTTTCACTGACATCCCTAAATACATCACAAATTTCAGTTACATCAGTACAACCTGCTCTAGGCACTGGATGGTCCTAGGTATCGATATAGCTACAGAAGAACTCAAGAAACTTTTGGAAGAGATAACAGACATTGAAAAACAAATAATGAACAGCGATACTATATCGGATAGCAAGAAACTGCTAGAACAAGTACAAAAAACGGTGGATGAATTCTATAGAATAGAACAGAATAAGAAATCCAATAAAGTAAAGAAGGATATTAAATCCTATTCCACTGAACGTACATACCCTTACCTAACCAAAGACTTCTATATCAACAGATCCTATAACAACCAACGCAATAACCGTCCCTGGGGTCGATTCAATAGAAGAAATACTCTAGTGGGATTTTCAGATACTTCTGCGGACTCATCTGATTCCGACCCTGGTGAAGGTACTGAGGTTCTGGACTTTTAAGAGTCCAGAGGTGTCAGGGAAACAACACCCAAAGACCCCTGAGTTCCTCCTGTCTCGGTGCACAAATAAACAGAGACACGGGCTTCTCGATGGTGGCGTCAAAGACCAAGGTTTATTTACTGCAGGGACACAGAAGTCATAGGAACCACACAGAGGCAGAATCTACGAGACTGTTCGAATTGCATTAAGTGGGTTGTTCCTTAAATACACGAAAAATGTCTTTAGGCAACATTACATGAATATTTCTCATGCCCAACCCGGTATCCCAAATAAACAGTAAATAGACATCAAACAATAATTAGTCGTAGGTTTTCGGTATTCGATCAGGTCCCCTTGTCAGTTTTCCATTCTTTACCCGATCCACCCCATCATAAAAATCGTAACCTCCCCATTGTAAAAGCCCAGAAGGAGAGGAGCAGAGCCAGATGCAAAGGATTGAAAAGTAGGATAAGAGGTGTTTATGGATCATAAACGGGCATGGCTACCGTCTTCGGCCTTTCAGTCAGGACAACGGACACGAGAACCAGTATAGCAGGACTGACCTCAGGCAAGGGAGGCAGCTTGATTCTGCCTAGTCATGCAGCGTCAGCCTTTCTCGGGGCTCGAGCTTACGTGTCCTTAACAAGGTGACTCTGTCGGGGTCATTGCCCGTTCATTGACTATGTGAGGGCAAGAAACAAAATGGATGCCGTAACTAAAATGGATGCCATGACTTTACAACAGAATGCCCTATTTCTCAGTGAATTCATGCTAGTTGCGTAGCGAAAACACTGTCATGTATGTAATGGATCATTTGCGGTTCATTGGTACCAAAATCGTGTCAGTACTACGATACCGATTTCACGGGTTCGGATCGCTACAGAACCTCAGACCGTCCTTTTGCCCTTACATAGGCAATAACTTACTCTATGTTAGAGTCCATTTCTATGTTCATCAGGTCACTGATATGTTGTTGAAGCATTACTCTATCCCGTGGCGTATCTCTAAAAACAGGTGGTCTTCTTACGCATGTTGAAATGCAGAGATTACATAAGGCAGGACCACAATGAACAATGAGACAGCACGAAAATAAAAATACCAACGCAACACCAGTGACTATCAGAACCTTCCATCCCCACGCAGACAACAGGCTCCAGAACCATCCCATTAATGACCAGTCACCTTTCTCTACATGAATAGAGTCAGAGATTTTGTGTAACTTAGAGATGGCCTTGTATACTGTTGGCGCATTATCTGGGATAAAAACACAGCAACTCGATTGGATCATCTTACACACTCCACCTCGATCTGCAAGTAACACATCAAGAACCATACGGTTCTGTAACGTCATGAGGCGATCCGCTTGAAGCTCAGCTGTCAGGTTACTAAGGGCACCCGCAGTTTCGGTGATAGTGGATTCAACTACCCGTGTTAGTTGACGTAAGTTTCTACTGTTGGCCATAGGCCCCCAGAACGGAAGGAAACCTTTGAAGAAGTCTCCAGCTTCTTGGCCAGCAGTATCTTCTTTACTGAAAACACCTCTCACAACTCTAGTTTTGTGATAGTCCGGTGCAGCAGTGTATGTCGGAGGTAGCAGTTGAGCGATATAACATGAGCCTGAGAAGTCAGCAGGCAGCCATGTGTATGCTCTGTCTTGGCAAACAAAATAGGTACCCTTAGCAGCTAAGAATGCAGGGGAAGACTGTGACGGGAAAACATATGTTTCGATACAGTCACTCTTCCCTAGTCGAGCTTTCGGATTCCTCCCATTTCCTTGCAAACAGACCTGACCTTGGTGGGGTACTACCCAGATCGGAGTTGAGCTTTTACGTTTGTTCTCACCCAGAGTAATGCCATATTCCGTAACATTCCAACCCATGTTATCTCGCAATTCATCCTTGGGAATGAACGGAGTGTTATTGACATCTCTAACCATGTCAGTGATTCCTTTTACCAAGGCTCTATTAGCAGAGTTATACCGAGTGGAACACGGAGGTCGTGGAGGATAGGTCTCTAGGGCATAAGCGAACATGGTCTGAAATGCCCAGAATGATCCATTATAACTAAAGGGCAGAACCAGATAAGGGATGCCCTTGTCCATGGTATGTGGTATCAAGCCACACACCCAGCAGTTTGTTGTGTTAACTACTAGTTGATGTTGGTGCAAGAGCTGAATGAAAGTGTTATTTATAAACTCAGAGCGTCGAGCTTGCTCGTGGGCAGGAAAAGGATGGAAAGAATGAAGAGAAACAACAGTCGGAGAAACAGGAACATGGGGAGATACTGTAGATGTAACAGGTGTAAAGATCAACTGAATACCAAAAATAATTCCGCCTACCAAAGTTATCAAAACAATTAGAAGTGTCAGAGTACATTGCATTAGAAAACATTTGCTATATAATATGTCATATAGCTTTGTCTTGTGCACATTTATGACATTAACCCGTCGCAGTTCAGGAAGCTCCATCTTCTACAACCGTTCGAGAACGTAGATTATATCTGTACTTTCCGGATCTTGTCTGATCTTGAAATAGCTGGTCTACAGGTGCGGAAATGTTCGACTCCACAGGTGACAAATGTTCACTTTGTACAATACTCGGTCCAGGATTCAAAGGAGCGGTTCCTGCTGAGGTGTCAAAGTTCTGTGTTTCAGTTCGTGGGTGGTCCGTTATATACTCTGCATCACTGAAAGGGATGTGCCTAGGAACAGGTTCTGTCTCGGATACGCCAAATCCCTGTCTAACCCAGTTATCATAGGGGAGTGGGAGAGGGACACGCTTCGTATGGCTAGCGTGCACCCAATTCTTCCTTCCAGCTAGGCGTACAGCAGTTCTTGTTGTGAGGAGTACCTGGAACGGACCCACGAATCTTGGCTGGAGGTTCCGAGTTCGTTCAAAGTTCCGTACTACAACTTGGTCGCCTGGTTTCAACGTGTGGCCTGGACTCTCTGGCAGTTTAGGCAAGGATTCAAATACCTGTTGATGAATAAGGCTTAATTTAGCAGTCAGGTCATAAAGATAATCAATCAACTTTGGGTATTCAATCTGTTTGAATTCCTTTGGCCTAGGGACTCCCCAAACATTAGCAGGACGACCGAACACAATTTCATATGGGCTAAGCCCTACTCGAGAGTGTACAGTCGCTCTGGTGGACAATAGAGCTAAAGGCAGTGCATCTGGCCAAGATAGACCAGTGGAAGCTTGAATTTTAGCAAGTTTCAGTTTCAGAGTGCCATTGTACCCTTCAACCAAACCCGCTGACTGCGGGTGATTCGCACTGTGAAATTTTTGGGTAATACCTAAACCCGTACACACACTCTTCATAACTTTCCCTACAAACTCACTTCCATTGTCCGACCAAACAATCCGTGGCATACCATACCTGGGGAAGTACTCTTTAAGGAGGATTTTGGCAGTGGACATAGCAGTGTTGTCCTTTAACGGATATGCCTCAATCCATCTTGAAAAGGCACAGACTACCACTAGGACGTATTTAAGATTGTTACACCTATCCATGTGGATGAAATCCAACTGAATCACTTCAAAGGGACAAGAAGGGGGAGCAAAATGACCAGTTGGGGTTCCCTTGCCAGGATTATGCATCAGGCATATCATGCAGTTTTTCACCACTCTTCCCGCACACTTAGTAATTCCATCGTTCTTCCATACTGGAGCTAACATTTTACAGATCCCTTTCGAACTGATGTGCGCCGCTCCATGCGCCATCGTGACTACTGCGAGCACATACGCATCAGGTAACATCCAACGCTGCTGCTCAGACAAATCAACCCAACATCCACTTGAATCCATTTTACCCGTTTTCTCCTTCCATTCATTCTTCTCGTTTTCAGTTGCTTCATTCTGGATTGCTTTCACACTTTCAATCGTATTCCCACACATTCCTGATTCAGCAATCCATCTTGCAGACGTTGCAACGTACATTCGGCTCGTCATGTTCTTGGCCGTTTCTTTAGCGACCTCATCAGCAAACGCATTCCCACGGCCAACATCATCCGTAATCTTTCGATGTGCACTGCACTTCACAATCGCAACTTCATTCGGTAGGGTCAGGGATTCCAATAGATCGCTGACTAACTGTCCACGTTGGATCTTAGTTCCATGGGACGTGAGAAAACCTCTTTCTTTCCAGAGACGTCCAAAGCTATGTGCTACGCCGAAGGCGTATTGGCTATCAGTAAACACATTCACTCTCTTTCCCTCAGCTAAAACACACGCTCTTGTTAATGCAATTAATTCTGCAGCTTGGGCAGAATTCTGACTTACTCTTGCAGTCTCAACAATCGTACTCAAAGTCGTAACTGCATACGCGGCCGTCACATCACCATTCTGTAGTTTAAAACACGACCCATCGACATATAAGGTGCCGTCTGGATCTAGTAACGGAGTATCTTTCAAATCAATCCGACCTTTTGTCTCTTCCTCAGTTCTAAAACAGCAATCATGGGGCTCTGAATCACTCGACTCCTGAGTAGTCGGCAACAGCGTTGCTGGATTCAATATGTTGCATCGCTTAATCTGAATGTGGTTTGCCAAAAGCGTCAGCTCGTAGCCTGATAGTCTAGCACTGGTGAGGTGCTGAGTTTTCGTTCGATTCATGAGTGTATCCACAGCATGTGGAACCATGACTACTAACATGTTGTTCATGACTAGTCCAGCAGACTGTCGAATAGACACTGCAGCTGCTGCTGTAGCTCTCAAACAACTTGGCAATTCTCTGGCTACCGGATCTAATGTGGATGAGAAATATGCGCAAGGTCGCTGTTTGTCACCAAATTGTTGCGTTAATACACTCAACGCACAACCTTCTCTTTCATGGACATATAGTGTAAACGGCTTACTGTAGTCAGGAGTACCCAACACAGGAGCTGAACACAGCGCATCACGTAAGTCAGAGAAGCTCTGTTGACATTCGTCAGACCATGGCAAAGGGCTCGGAACACCTTTTCCAGTCAGGGCTACCAATGGTTTTGCCATGAGAGAAAAATTTGGGATCCATTGCCTACAGTATGATGTAATACCCAAAAACGCACGCATTTCTCTCTGTGTGCTTGGTACAGTCATCTGCGAAATTGCTTTGATTCTCTCTGGGGTCAACCTTCTTCCCTCCTTTGACAAAAGATGACCTAAGTAGGTCACTTCTTGGCAACAATATTGCAGTTTAGAAGGTGACACCTTGTGATGCAAGTCTGACAAATGACGTAATAGAGAAATTGTAGCTGCTTTGCAAGTTTCCTTGTCATCAGCAGCCAGTAAAAGATCATCTACGTATTGGATCAGGGCAACACCAGGAGGAAGTACAAGAGCATCTAATTGACTCTTCAATGCTTGGCTGTAAATTGAAGGGCTCTCACAATAACCTTGTGGAGCGCGTTTGAACCTGAAACTGCGACCTCCTAAGGAGAAACCAAAAATGTCTCTACTTTCCTCGGCTATCGGAATGCTGAAAAAGGCATTTTTCAAGTCGATAACTGTAAACCATGAGGCTGAGGCAGGAATCAACGTTAATAATGCAGTGATATCTGGTACCACAGGAAACTGTGGAATCACTATTTTGTTAACTTCTCTGAGGTCAATCACAAACCGGTAGATTGGAGGTTTGGAAGGGTCAGTACGTTTCAAAATCGGTAGAACAGGACTATTGCAGATATTTCCTCTAGTTTCCTCAATCACATCTTTCTGTATCAAGTCTTTCACAATCAGCAAGAGTGCACGTTCCCCTTCATTCGAAATCCGATACTGTGGGATTCGTGGGAATTTAGCATTCGCTTTCAGACTTACCACATAAGGGGGAATTTCCAAGAGGCCTACATCGTTAGGACCAGTTGCCCAAAGAGTATCAGGGAGAGAACGCAGCTCCGGTGGGAGCTTATCCATCGACATATACATTGGAGAAATTACTCTTTTGCCTAATGTGAGCTGTACTCCCAAAGGAGAACAGTACAGTGTCGCATGTAGGCGTTTCAACAGATCTAAACCAAGCAGATTCTCATTACAACCGGTTGTTAGAATAAGGGGTGCTTCTAGTTCGCATGGCCCAACAGAAATTGATAAAGGACTAGAAACAGGATTGTGAACAGGGGCGCCTGAGAAACCTACTGAAGTGTTCGTTAAGCCAGACAAAGGTGCGCCAGGGAGTTTCGCATGCATAATTGAACTTTTTGCCGCACCAGTATCCAACAGAAATGGTTCGACCACGCCTGATGTAACTACTGCGACATAAGGTCCACTCTGATCAACTGGAACTGATACTACTCCCTCTCTTTGCCTGTGGCTGTCCTAGTACTCGCCTCTCTGAATCTCTTCATTATGATCATAATAATCTTCAACAGGATACTGTGGAGATCTACCTGCTTGCGCAGATTGTGCATTTCGCTGATCGAAATAATTCGATTGGCGATCAGCCTGTGGTGTCATTGTACCACGTCCTCTACCCCTAGGAGTTTGCATAAACCCAACATTACCTCTCTGAGCCGGGACACCACTAGTCTGTGCGTGCAGTACCGGACACTCATTCTTATAATGGCCCTCCTTTTTACAATAGGCACACTGATTCCATGCTAACTGTTGTCGGGAAAAACCATAATTAAATCTTTGGGACGTCCCTTGCTGGAATTGTGGCTGTTGCTGAAACTGGGGTCGCTGCTGTGAATCTGACTGATTCGAGCGAGGCGGGTACGCCTGTTGCAAAAGAACTTTAGTCTTTAAATCTTTTGTTTTCTTTTCTGACTTTTCCTTCTCTTCCTTCTCTCTATTCTCGTAATACTGAGCCGTTGCAAGTATCTGTGCTGTCGTCGACACTGCCCATGCACTTTCAGAATCCTTTAACTTGTTACTAAGTTCGGGTAATAAATTAAACACGAACTTGTCGACAAACAATCTCTGGCCTCCCTCAGTACTCATATCTTGTCCACTGTGGTCTACGAAGGTCTCTTCAAATCTAGTGAAAAAGTCAGAGACGCTTTCGTCCTTCTTTTGCTTGCATGCCGATAGTTTATCCCAATTAACTCGTAACGCTGGCATCAGCGTTTTCATCAGATTAATTATTCTGCCAGGTAGGGCAGCAATCAGAGGTTCAGGTTTAGCACCGCCAACTTGTTGCGCATCTGCTGCTACAATAGCTGGCCAATCACATCCTAAGGCGACTGGGTGGTTCTCTTGCCGAATCTTGGCCCATATAGGCTGTGGCACTACATTACCAAATAACATTTCAATGTCTGCCAAATTCATGACACACGCTTGAACTGTCTGCGTTAACTCTTTGTAATAACCAGCAGGATTTTTACGTGGGTCTGGCAACGCTTGTTTTACTGCTAATACTTCAGCCCGTTTCCAAGGGATGTGTATCCACACTCTCTGGAATTGTGCCGGGGCAGCTGCAATACCATTAGCCGCATCAGCTTGAACTGCATCACGCCATATCGGTGGAACTTCCCTCATCGGATATTGACCTCGTTTTTTCCTAGTAGTAATCGGTGAACCATCAGGGTCCCTTGTCGCTCGAAGAGGGGAATCATCCCTATAAGCTAAAATCAGTTCTATCGCTCCCCTTACTCCTGAACCTATCACCATTCCTGCGGCGAACTTCTGTTGAATATTTATCAGATCTGAGGGGACAGAATCTAAGTCATCATTTTCCCATTCTTCACGCACAAGAGAACACATCACGTCAAAAACATAACGTTGAGTTGGTTCATTCCATTGCATAAAAGTATCTAACACTCTTTGTGCATCATACTTCACAGCTTTCGACATCCACCTAAGAGCTGTCGAATCTAACATGTCTCGTTCCTGAGGACCAGGAAGCTGGCTACGTCTCTGTATAGAGTCAGAAACGGGGGTCCCAATTAAAGACCTATAGAGAGGAGTTAAGATATTAATTACAGAGTCGGTTATTTTCCGACGAACGGAAAGCGGAGTCAGAATGTTCATAGGGTTCGGGGATAGGGCAGCTGGAGCAGATGAAATAGTAAGAGTGGGAGTAGCAGGTAAAGCAGTTTGCGTAACGACAGGCAAAGGCAGAACAGGCGACCCAGGAAGAGGGGGTGCCGAAGGAACATTAACCACGGGAAGGACAGGAGCTGGAATCAAAGGAAGTGGAGCAACTACTCCAGGCTGACCAGCAGCTGGCTGTACAACAGGTAGTAACTGTGGTACTGTAATACCCTGTGCATACGGTGGAGGTGAATTCAACAGATCCTTTTCATGATCCTCCATCGGCTTAGTAGGACAAGATGGCAGTACAGGGTAACATTTATCAATTGCCAAATTATATTTTCTATTCGCCATCTCCATTGCTTTCTCAGTCTCGTTGACATGCAGCTGCCTAGCAGACTCCATTAAAGTCAACCCTTTCTCTTTCTGTTCTTTCTTCGTCTTCCTAATTTCTCTCTGTTTGGCTTCTTTGCGCCATACGCGAAAAGAATCAAACATTGCCGGCCGGGCTTTTCTCTTAAACAACTTCATTTCTAGATTGTCTAGAATTTCAGTTTTGAAGCTACCATGCGGTGGCCAACTAAGGACACCATCTTTTCTGGTATAACGGACCCATACTTCATTATACGTAATAGGACCCACACCATGTTTACAATAGAGCTCATATGTAGGAGTTCCAATCGGAGGAACCGAACACGAATCCTCCAACCGGGAATCCCCGTTGCAACGTAACCAGGACAGGAAATAATTACTACTGGTAGTCATGACAAACAAAGACAAATTCCAACCAAAATGCGCAAAGAACTTAGGCCTACCAAAATGAACTATTACCAAAACAAAGATTATCTAAACAAGAGCAACCAATGATAATCTACGAATTAAACCAGAGCAACAAAGAACAACCAAACTGAGCGTAACCCACTTAATACTTAACTGAAATGTGGAAGACGTCACCAAGGAGAACCCGTCTACGTCTCGCTGTACTAAGGTCTGCACCTCGGGTCCAAGACAGGGCGACAGTCAGGGCAGCGGTCCTCTGTAGCCGTCTGGGAACGGGAACCCTCGTGGAAGAGATCGTCGGGCCACTTTTACGACATGCAGGGATCGATGAAGCGGGGTACCTCCCTCCGGAATCTTCACACGAAACTTCTCGAACTTTTCAGGCTTTGGACCGGTACCGGATGACGTCGCCCCACGTTGGGCGCCAATTTGAGGTTCTGGACTTTTAAGAGTCCAGAGGTGTCAGGGAAACAACACCCAAAGACCCCTGAGTTCCTCCTGTCTCGGTGCACAAATAAACAGAGACACGGGCTTCTCGATGGTGGCGTCAAAGACCAAGGTTTATTTACTGCAGGGACACAGAAGTCATAGGAACCACACAGAGGCAGAATCTACGAGACTGTTCGAATTGCATTAAGTGGGTTGTTCCTTAAATACACGAAAAATGTCTTTAGGCAACATTACATGAATATTTCTCATGCCCAACCCGGTATCCCAAATAAACAGTAAATAGACATCAAACAATAATTAGTCGTAGGTTTTCGGTATTCGATCAGGTCCCCTTGTCAGTTTTCCATTCTTTACCCGATCCTCCCCATCATAAAAATCGTAACCTCCCCATTGTAAAAGCCCAGAAGGAGAGGAGCAGAGCCAGATGCAAAGGATTGAAAAGTAGGATAAGAGGTGTTTATGGATCATAAACGGGCATGGCTACCGTCTTCGGCCTTTCAGTCAGGACAACGGACACGAGAACCAGTATAGCAGGACTGGCCTCAGGCAAGGGAGGCAGCTTGATTCTGCCTAGTCATGCAGCGTCAGCCTTTCTCGGGGCTCGAGCTTACGTGTCCTTAACAAGGTGACTCTGTCGGGGTCATTGCCCGTTCATTGACTATGTGAGGGCAAGAAACAAAATGGATGCCGTAACTAAAATGGATGCCATGACTTTACAACAGAATGCCCTATTTCTCAGTGAATTCATGCTAGTTGCGTAGCGAAAACACTGTCATGTATGTAATGGATCATTTGCGGTTCATTGGTACCAAAATCGTGTCAGTACTACGATACCGATTTCACGGGTTCGGATCGCTACAGAACCTCAGTACCAGTAGTGCTAATAGAGTACCTGGCAATCCACAACCTTCAGCCTCTTTTTTAGGACGTGGCCAACAAGAGCCACAAAAAAGAGGGGGCCTGAAACGCGCCCACTGGCAAAACCCACCAGGGAAACGACAAACCCGACGCAATTACTACCGTTGGTAGATTATTCACAATTTATGGACAACAAAGACCCCTCTAGCCAGACACAAACCAATCTCCTACTTCCTATATTTAATCTCACTAAACATCAATTGAATGATTCTGAGTTATCTATACTAAGTAAGGGCCTTTCATTTGTACCCACCACCCAGACCAACTTTCTTGACCTACAGACTGAAGTTCTAAGGTTCTTCCGCAAGATAAGACTACACAGCTATTTTCTATTAAATCCTCTTTCACCTAAGACATCCAACACCCCTCTAAGACCTCCGTCCACATTCTCTCCATCGGCCAATATGGTCCCAACAGAGATCTCCACCTTTGAGAAGCTGGTATTAAATGACCTATCACAACTGGCCACAGAACATCACTTCATCCCATATAATATCTCATTGGCAGAAAAATCAGCACTCCAAACTCTTAAGACCAATAATGAGATTGTCATCAAACCTGCCGATAAAGGCGGTGGAATAGTACTACAAGAAATCACTACCTACAAAAGTGAAATATTAAGGCAACTAGGTAATACAGACCATTACTGTAGACTTCCCACCAACCCCACCAATGAACTAAAACAAATCATCCAGCAGGTAACCAGATCAGGTTTAGACCAAGGCTTCCTATCCAAACTAGAATATCAGTTTCTCAACGCAAAGGCACCCCGGATGCCAGTAATCTATACTCTCCCCAAGATCCACAAGGACACTCTGAATCCACCTGGACGTCCCATCGTCTCAGGCTGCGGCTCTATTCTAGAACCACTAGGTCTATATGTAGACTTTTTCATAAAATACTTTGTCCCATCTACTCCTTACTATGTAAGAGACAGTATGCAAATGATTACCCTGGTAGAAAATCATATTTTTAACCCCTCCACTGACACACTTTGTACTCTTGATGTTGAGTCATTATACACAAACATCCCCCAGCGAGACGCACTACACATCATTGAGGCAACTCTAGACACGCGTACCAGACCACACGCAGTCCCCACCATCTTTATTTTGCAACTTCTCGAGATCTGCCTTACCAGGAACTTCTTTTTGTTTGACGGTCATTATTACCAGCAAACCAAGGGTACATCCATGGGAGCAGTTTTTGCACCAAATCTGGCCATCCTGTACATGAACGCACTTGAGATGAACCATATACTGGTTCAACAGAACCCTTTCTCCTCTGCCATGTCACTATGGAAACGTTACATAGACGAAATTTTTTTGATCTGGCATGACACTCAAACCATGCTTGAAAATTTCCTCCATTGGCTTAACAACAACTGCGGTGGTCTAAAATTCACACTCACACACAATAAAGCATCCATACCATTTCTTGACCTCAATATAGCACACAAAGATGGACATCTGATTACTAGCCTTTTTAGGAAACCCACTGAGCGGAATACTCTGCTAAAGTATAGCAGTAACCATCCGAGAGCTCTAAAAGACTCTCTACCTTATTCCCAATACCTACGTATAAGACGTAACTGCACCCTTAAGGAGGACTACTTCAGGGAAGCTAAAACACTCAGTAACAAACTGACCTCCAGAGGCTATCCAAAAAGATTGATCCGTAGTGCCCTCAAAAGAGCATGAAACTGTCCAAGGGAAGTTCTCTTGGAACCCAAATCCAAGAAAACGGAGAACCGCATAGTATGTGTAACTACTTTCTCCCTCTCTTCCAACAAACTACGCAAAAGCATTCTTAAACACTGGAATGTGGTAAAATCAGGAATACTCGACCTTGAGAGACCTCTCTTTGCTTTTAGAAAAAGCAAGAACATTAGAGACCACCTGGTTAGAGCAGCACTCCCCAGTTCAACGAACACTGGTACCCTTCATGACCACTGGACCCTACCATCTGTGATTGGTCACAATAGATGTGGTAACTGCTCAGTTTGTGAATTTACCCCTGACTGTAAAGAGTTTGCATTTGGGAGCATACGCAAGTCGCACAAGCACTTCAGCAACTGTAATACTTGTAATGTCATCTATGCCATCTTTTGTCCTTGTGATATGATTTATATAGGTCAAACCACGCAAAAAATCCGGATAAGAATCTGCCAACACAGAAGCAGATTAAGATGCAAAACCCCAAATGCACCCTTGGTCGAACATTTTGAGGCTCTAGGCCACACTGAGGATGACATACGCTGGACAGTAGTTTCTGTTGTGAAAATCCCGCCGAGAGGTGCAGATCTCTCCCAACTGTTGAACAAAGAGGAATTAAAGTGGATTCTGAAAACTGGCAGTATACACAAAGGGCTGAACCGCCTTGAGGACTGGACCTCCTTGCTATGAACTTTTTGGACCTATTCATTTCCAATCCAATGTACACTGACCATAACATCGCGGTCCCCATTTGCCACTCTTCTAATGTATAAGTGGCAATGCTGTGCATAATCAACTGTTCTTGACTTTCAATTGTATATTGACGTGACACGATTGCTCCCTTTACTATCTACTGTATTTTCCATAACACCTCTGTCTTTTAATAGTTACTTTCCTTATTTTCTATTCCTTGGCCGCCTTGGCTTTCATTCAGCAATCCTTGCTCTTTCCCTCTCCCAATATGGCGCCCAGAAACGCCCACTACCCTCCTCTCGTTCACACGGCACTCTTTGGGACCACCTGACCGCCCATGTGACCGCCCACATGACTTCGTATACCTACAACACGACGGCGTTTCACATCCACTTCACAGTCGATCCGGCATTATCCGAACGAGCTGTCTTTCGCGTGGCCACGGAATTCGTTTCTCTCACCGCATTGAGGTAAGAACCGCCACTGTATTTCCCATGTCCTCAATAGATGATTGCTCCATGGCTCCTGATTCCAATTCTTCCTTTTTCCCCCCCCAGACGTACCATTACACCGTGTCCCTTAATTCTGGAAATTAATTGTCCCACCTCTTACTAACACGCCGCTTCCTTCCAACCACCTCATCTTAGCTCTTTTTTTCACAGGCATTGTACCTCCGAAACGCGTCCCTCTGGACTTCTGCGAACCCGTAAACCCGCTTTAAACGCGGCGCCCCCTACGTTGCCACAATTGGTACCACGAGGTAATTCTCTCCCTCCCTTCCCTCGCGGTGCACTTGCGGCATGCATATTAAACCACATCATCATTCATTCTTCGTGGCACTGATTGACAATATAAATGGCATGCCTCCGCTTTCTTTCCGCTTCACATATTATCGACCACCACATTTTCTCTTCGAACTACCAACACAATTATACGCACAGTGTGGCACTATCTGGGCCTATTCCTAAACCTTCGCGGTTTTAATCACCAACCGCTCACTCATTACTTTCTTAGACTTCACCTCCTCTTTCGTGTCCTCTAGAAATTACCTCTCTGGACGCTTCGTGTCCACAATGCCACTACTGCAAAAGTTTTTAAATGTAGATTACCTCCTGATCTGACGCGACTGTTCTATTTTGACGTCTTGTGCTTCACCTTTTAAACGTACTATTAACTACTATGTTGCTATTTTTTTCCCCTATTTTTTTCCCCTTTCTCCCTGCATTTTTTCCCAATACTTTCGTATGTCTCGTTGTTTGCCTTATTATTTTATGTAAATTCAGGCTTCTGAATATGGGCAATTTAACTGATTAGTCCTGATGATGATCCTAAATCCTCCTGATAAGGATCGAAACGCCGTCGACTTAGTTGTCCACCTTACACATTCAAATTTCTGTATATAACGTCTTGTGAAGGTGGCAGTATTTGTATTAGATGTTTCACCACTCATTATTTTCTAAAACAGAAACATCATTGTAATTGCCTGAATGTGTTCTACATTTTTGTCCTCACGATATGTAAGTCTCAGGATACAGGCTTGTGTCCCACTAAGACTCTACTTACATTTTCTGGATCATTGCTAACTATTTCTACTTATTAAAGTTGCCCTGTCCGGCTGGACATTGGCTGCACCCGTACCAGTGCCTACAGGTACGTGTACTACCAGTGCGTACACGTACCTGTAGGCACTGGTAGTACATGTACGTGTAGGCAAAGGTTCGAGTCTGATGGTCATGAGGTGGCCCATGGGATCTGCGTGCCATCACAAGGTCTCTGCAAAGGATCTTTGGGCGTGTGTGTTATTTGTTTTTTGAGACATTGTACCAAGGAGTGTCCCTTCCTCCGTGGCACCTGACATCTTCCCTGCAGAGAGTCGCACAATTGTTGTGCTGACCTGTGTCTACATTCCCTTTGTTGTTGTTTGTTGTGACGGATCCCTTCAACTATGGCCATGCCTGCTCAGCAATGTCTCCGGCTGCATCGTCTGTGCCATCCTTGCTAGTCACTGTACTTGTGTATTGAGTATGTTGCCATGCCTTAATGGAGAAATTTTCCCTTTTCTGCACTATGCATGTGTGTAATCCCAGCCTAGCACACATCTGGTACTTGTTCTGCAGGGTATTTGGCCACCTGACTCACAATTGTGGGCATTGTATCTGTGGGAACTGCACCCTATTCCTTCCATGAGAGACAACATCTTGGTGGCTGTCCCAGCACCTGTACATTCCTATCAGGCCTGGGATGTGTGTGACAGCATGTGTTCCCTTTGGCTCTCTTAGTTTAGTAGGCATTGACATGACTATACAGTCTTGTGGCATGATCTCTGTGTGTGTATTGTGCTGCATCTGCCAGGGGTGGGTATGCATGTGGCATTTGTCCTCACACCCACATGTGGTGTGTCATGCAGTGGGGGAAAGACATCCATCCTCATGGGAGTGGCACACTGCTGTCAGTGATGTGTTGTTATGGCACTATCAACATAGTCGAAAATTAGGGATGCGTACATACACCCATGGAGTTGTGGTCATCTGATAATGATGTACACACCCCCATGTCTCTGTCCACTGCTGGGAGTGATAGGCACCCACCCCTCACATGTCTCTGTCCACTGCTGGTATTCCTCTGCACCCACCCCTCACATGTCTCTGTCCACTGCTGGGAGTGATAGGCACCCACCCCTCACATGTCTCTGTCCACTGCTGGGAGTGATAGGCACCCACCCCTCACATGTCTCTGTCCACTGCTGGGAGTGATAGGCACTCACCCCCATGTCTCTGTCCACTGCTGGGAGTCCTCTGCACCCACCCCCATGTCTCTGTCCACTGCTGGTGTTCCTCTGCATGCACCCCTCACATGTCTCTGTCCACTGCTGGTATTCCTCGGCACCCACCCCCATGTCTCTGTCCACTGCTGGCAGTCCTCTGCACCCACCCCTCACATGTCTCTGTCCACTGCTGGGAGTGATAGGCACCCACCCCTCACATGTCTCTGTCCACTGCTGGGAGTGATAGCCACCCACCCCTCACATGTCTCTGTCCACTGCTGGGAGTGATAGGCACCCACCCCTCACATGTCTCTGTCCACTGATGGGAGTGATAGGCACCCACCCCTCACATGTCTCTATCCACTGCTGGTATTTCTCGGCACCCACCCCCATGTCTCTGTCCACTGCTAGGAGTGATAAGCACCCACCCCCATGTCTCTGTCCACTGCTGGGAGTCCTCTGCACCCACCCCTCACATGTCTCTGTCCACTGCTGGGAGTGATAGGCACCCACCCCTCACATGTCTCTGTCCACTGCTGGGAGTGATAGGCACCCACCCCTCACATGTCTCTGTCCACTGCTGGGAGTGATAGGCACCCACCACCATGTCTCTGTCCACTGCTGGGAGTCCTCTGCACCCACCCCATGTCTCTGTCCACTGCTGGTGTTCCTCTGCACCCGCCCCTCACATGTCTCTGTCCACTGCTGGGAGTCTGTAGGAGAGTGGCATCGACTGCATAGTTGCCCCCAACTTTTTGCTAATGTTTTGACTGTTTGATGACTCTAGCCAGGCTGTGGCCCTGCTATCCAGGACCCCAGCCTATCTGCTTCTTCTCTAAACTGATGTGAGTACCCTAGGTACAACCCAATTGGATACTGAGGATACCCTGTCAGCCCTTGTAGATGGTTCCCTAGGTACTCAGGGCACGGGTCCCTCAGAGGCCTACCAGGGCTGCAGCACTTATTGTGCCACCCTGGGGCAGCCATACCAAATGACACCACCAGACAACTACTGTAGTCTGGGTAAGGTGGTGCTTGCACCCCCTTACAGGGATACAGGTACCCTGTATCCCACCTATGTACAACACATGTATTCTCATTGGTCACCCCTCAAGCAGGCCTTGCTAATCCTACAAGGCAGGGTGCTGGGATATGTGTGAAGGGGGACCCCTACCTGAGTAGGGCCCCTCTGCAACCCTCGTAAAAATCATTGCTGGGTTGTTTGTAGTGTAGCCATACCATATACTCTTGACCGCATTATAAGTATATCGCGATAGCGTGATAACTTGAGAATGGCTACACAGAACCATATCTTGTTTGGTGTCAAACATGTAGGAATCATAACCCCAGTCCAGCCATGGGCATGAGGACATGATTTCCCCCTGCTAGAGGGGCGATATGGGAAAAGCAGCAGAATTTAGACACCAATTTAAAAGTGCACACGTATCACAAAATGGATGCTACTCGCCACCCACACGACTCTGGCTGCCTGTTGCTGGGCAAAACCCCAGCCTCGGCAGCTGGACAATAGGGATCCTGTTGCAGGGAGGTGCCAGCACCTTCCCAGACAGGCTATGTGGATTGGAACTGGGTGGGTGCACCATAGGATGCCTTTCAGAGTTGCACGTAGGCTGCTACAGCGCCTACATTCTGCATACACCGCCTGGAACCGGTTCAGGGGCATCCTGCCCCTCGCCCAGGCGGGAAACACACAAAGGGGAGAGGGTGTAGCCACCCTTTCCCGCCTCAACTCTCATTGGTGGGCTCTGATCTGGACCCTCCCCTAATCTCTTGGATAAAGGTGAATACTGTGTCCCCAGAGCCTCAGATTAATCTTGGACTTCACAGACCTGACCTTCGACGAGCTGCTGCCCAGCTGACTGAAGAAATCTCCCTTGGGGTAAAGGAGTTACCCCCCTGCTTGGCTGGCACCTGAAACACTGCAAGTGACCCAGTTAGAACTTCGCTGCTCCTTTGGACATCGACGACTCCTCTCAACCCTGAGATGGGTTTCCTAGCATCCCAGAGGCCAGTGAGTGTTCTCAGCAAGTCTGAGCACCGTGGACCGTGTGGGTGCCGAGATCCCCAATACCCCAGGACACCGGCCACCTGTTGCGTAGCACATGACCCTGACGAGTGGGGAAGTTGTGCTTTGTCCCAATATTGAGCCAACCTCTCAGCAGCAACTGTGCCAAAGATCAGCGCCCTAGCTCACTGCGGTGGCCCATGGGTACCCTTTTACGCACTCCAAATAGCTGCCTCCCGTGGTCCCTTGTCTCTCGACTTGTGGGCCCTAGCAGAGGTCAATCTTTACTTTTAAGAGTTCTCCTCGTTGCTCCAGGCCTGCTCTACAGTTTCCTTGAAGGAGACCTTGCTCAGACCTCGTGTGTCTGCACCAGTAGCTGATTTGTTCATCTTGCGTGGGTTGCGGTTGCCAAGGCTTAGTGGATCCAATCCGGACACTAACACCGCAGCGACCCTCATCCTTTGTGGGACAGTCGCCCTCCAGAAGCTGGCCTTCCTTGAAGCCTCCCGGAGCCCGTGGCTGCAGATCCAAGCTACAACTTTTCCACTTGAAGCACCCGACATTGAAGGGCTCTTTTCCTTGAGCTCCCTGGTCACTGTGCCGTGACCTAGACTCTGTCCCCTCTGCTTTCAGGTTCTCCTCTACAAGATCTACAACTTCATTCTTCACGACATCATCGACGCTTTTGGCTAGCAGCAGTTTTGTACATTTTCCCATTGAAAATCAGCCCGCGACCCGACATCGAAAACGACCTATGCACCCGGCTTCTCTGGGGCAGGTAACAGTGGTACCTCGGTACTCTCGTGGTAGTGGGCTCCTCAAAAGCTTAATTCTAAGTTTTTAACTTTGAACTCCTGCTAGAAGTGTCTTTAATCTGTTTAAATCAAACCGCGACATTCTCCATAGGCTTTAATAGAGATCCCGATAGCAGCTTATACCACTGCACGCGCCTCCCGTGGGTCCCCTTCCTCATCACTTGGGGTGGATTCTTAAGGGGCCAGCGATCCTAAATGCCCTAGGCATTGTCTGTAGAATTGTCGTGGTTCTTATACCACTTTTTTAATATATGGTTTGGTCCCCCCCTGGGGCCCTGTGCTTCCAGTGCTATTTATTGTATCTATAAATGCTTGTTTGAATTGTAACTTTACCTCTAGCCTCATAAAAAGACTTGTGGGATTCTGTGTAGCATAAATACATATATTTTATATATATACCTGTGTGGACTACTCTTTCATTTGGTCATTCAAGAGGTTATCTATGGTAAAACAATAAGCTTAACACTCCTTCAAGACTTAGCCTGAAGGCTGCTCTCCACAGCTACCACTAGGATAGCTTTCTTTAAAGGTTGTCTTTAACCTATCACCTTAAGAGTCGAATTGGACTGGTGCAAGGTGGCCACTATAACTAGTGACCAGCATATGCCAGGCCAACTTCTCACATTGGTGATCAGCGGTTGGATTCAAGCTTGCCATTGTTTTACCAGATAACAAATTGAATTTCTAAAGTGAAAGCCACTTGGTACTAAAGGTACATATAAATTCAAGCTTAGAATATAATAAGTTCTACTGAACTTAGGAGTTGTGTGTAGAGGGTTTAGCACACCTTGACTACAACTCAAGAAAGGGTTCAGTAGTCCACACCTAGTGTAGGTAGATACACCAGTACCACCACACTAGAAATGTCTTTAAGTTCAGGTGCCCATAAGGCTCTGGAAGGACCCCATAGGGTCCCAGTTGACAAATATGATAATCTCTCCTTTGCTGAGCTTAGGGAGATGTGCACCACTAGGCAACTTAAGACAAACAAAGGTGCCAATACTCAACGTCTTAGGGAAATCCTGCTCATAGCAGACTTTAAGCAGACTTTAGAGTCTGATGGAGTAGACAGGTTGGGTGGGCATCCCCCAGAAGAGGACACCCCAGGGTTGGACTCTGATGAGGACCAGGAAGAGGAAGATGAACTTGACCTGGATGAACAAAACCATTCACAACATGGAGATGATGGCCCAAGAGGCACTCTCTCCATCCCTAAAGGGAGAATGGTGGATCCAAACAGAAGGAACATATCCCCCTCAGTGGGGTCCAACCAGTCTGAGAGATCCAAAGGGACCTCTGCCTCTTCTCAGAGAAGAGAATCCTCCAAAGAGAGGAAATGCAGACTGATCCAGTTTGAGCAGGCTAAACTACAGCTCAGGAGAGAACAGATAGCATTGGACATGGAATCCCTGGAGCTTCAGAAAGCTTCAAGAAAATGGAGTCTAGAGACCTCTGGTGGCAGTAATATCCCTAGAGTTAGAGAGAAAGCTCCTGACAATAGGAACCTACATAAGATTGTGCCCCCCTATCAGTCAGGGGATGATATCCACAAATGGATCACTGCACTTGAGAGGGCCTGTAAAGTTCAGAGGGTCCCAGTAGAGCAGTGGGCAGCATTCTTATGGCTCTCCTTTGCAGACAAAGGTAGAGACAAGCTCCTCTCTGTTAGAGAAGAGGATGCAGATGATTATTATATCTTGAGAGATGCTTTGATAGATGGGTTTGGATTAACCACTGATCAGTATAGACTAAAGTTCAGAGACAGAATCAAGATTGGGTAGACTTTGTGGATTGTGCTACCAAGGCACTGGCAGGTTGGTTAACTGGCAGTAAAGTAAATGATTACCAAGGATTGTATATTCTCATAATGAGGGAGCAGATCCTTAATAATTATCAGAATCAGCTCTTACATCAGCACCTGGTGGACTCAGATCTGACCTCTCCCCAAGAATTGGGAAAGAAGGCAGACAAATGGGTCAGAACCAGGATTAAGCAGAAGGTCAAGCCCTTGGGGGGTGCAACTAAAAAGGAAGATGCCAAGAACTCTGAGAAGGGTGGGGAAAAGGGAAAAAACCAGCAGTCTTCAACAGGCCCCCAAAACGCAGCATCTGATAATACCCAGTCCAACAAGGCTAAGCAGCCAAGGAAGCCATGGTGTAAAGTCTGTAAACAGAAAACCCATTGGACTTCAGATTGTAATAAGGCCAACGACTCCACAAGTACCACACCTGCCCCTAATGCACCTGTTCCCCCTAGTCCAGCTATAGGTGGTGGTACACAGAACAAGGGCATAGTAGGGTTGACCCTGGTATCTGGAGAGGATTCTGGCCTAGTCAGAACTCCTACTCAGGCTGTCTTAGTTTGTGATGGGGACCTGTCCCTATTTGTGAGTCCCAGTGGTCTAGGCAAATACAAGCAACAGCCTAAAATAAATGGAAGGGAGTCATTAGCTTACAGGGACACAGGAGCCAGTGTCACCATGGTGACTAAGGACCTTGTGGACCCTAGCCAGATCATACTTGGGGAAACTTGCCAAGTGACCAATGCAAGCAACGTTAGTACTAACCATGCTCTAGCAGTTGTGAACTTCTCCTGGGGAGGGGTAACTGGCCTAAAGAAGGTTGTGGTGAGTGCAGACCTACCTGTTGAATGTTTGCTAGGGAATGATTTGGAGACCTCAGCATGGGCTGCGGTGGAGCTAACTACCCATGCAGCAATGTTGAGTATACCAGCAGAAGTATTTGCCCTGACAAGGTCAAAAGCAAAGCTGACAGGAACTGAACAGGCCTTGGATCCTGGAAGAATGGACCAAGGCCCTTCCAAGAGGAGGAGTAGCAGGGGTAAGGCAGAGCCTTCCCCCCAGGAACAGTCTGTAGAGACTCTTTTAGCAGAAGAGGATCTATCTCCTGAAGAAGGAACTGCCCCAGATGAACTGGAACCTGATCAGGTTGAGTTCTTGGGGGCAGGGGGACCTTCTAGGGGAGACTTGAGCCTGGAGCAGCAGAGCTGCCCCACTCTTGAACCCCTCAGACAGCAAGCTGCTGCTGAGGCTGCAGGGAATGCCAGTGGGACCCATAAGATATATTGGGATGATGGGCTCCTATACTCTGAGGGTCGAGACCCCAAGCCTGGTGCAGCCAGAAGGTTGGTCATACCTCAGAAGTTTAGGGGTTTCCTACTCACACTGGCCCATGATATTCCCTTAGCAGGACACCTAGGCCAAAACAAGACTTGGGACAGAATTGTCCCTCACTTTCATTGGCCACAGATGAGTGAGGACTGTAAGAGCTTTTGCAGCTCTTGCATTACCTGTCAAGCCAGTGGCAAGGCAGGCAAGTCCACAAAGGCCACCCTGATACCATTGCCTGTGGTGGGGGTGCCCTTTGAACGGGTGGGGATTGATATAGTTGGTCCCCTGGACCCACCAACAGCATCTGGGCACAGGTTCATTCTGGTGGTAGTGGAACATGCCACCAGATACCCAGAAGCTATTCCCCTTAGGACCATCACAGCACCTGTGGTGGCAAGGGCCCTCCTGGGAATCTTTTGCAGGGTGTGTTTTTCTAAGGAGGTATTGTCTGACAGAGGTACAAACTTTATGAGTAGCTACCTCAAGGCAATGTGGAAGGAGTGTGGTGTCAACAATAGGTTCGCCACCCCTTACCATCCTCAATGCAATGGTCTTGTTGAGAGATTCAACAAGACTTTAAAGGGTATGATTAAAGGGCTCCCAGAAAAGCTTAGGTGAAAATGGGATGTTCTTCTGCCCTGCCTTCTCTTTGCATACAGGGAGGTGCCACAGAAGGGGGTTGGTTATAGCCCCTTTGAACTTTTGTTTGGCCATCCTGTTAGAGGGCCACTCTGTCTAGTGAAGGAGGGATGGGAACAACCTCTCAAACCCCCTGAACAGGATATTGTGGACTTGGTCTCCGCTCCCGGATGGCTGAGTACATGAAGAAGGCAACTAAAAACCTGGAGGCAAGTCAGGAATTACAGAAAGACTGGCATGACCAAAAGGCTGTACTGGTGGTGTACCAGCCAGGACAGAAGGTATGGGTGCTGGAGCCAGTGGCCCCAGCAACTCTCCAAGATACATGGAGTGGACCCCATACCATTTTGGAAAAGAAGGGAGAGGTCACCTATTTGGTGGACATTCGAACTCCCAGAAGTCCCCACAGGGTACTTCATGTCAATAGACTGAAAGCATATGTGGACAGGGCTGACATGGGCTTGCTCATGGCAACAGATGAGGGACAGGAGGAAGAGAGTGACCCTCTCCCAGACCTGCTCTCTCACAACCCTGACAATGGGTCAGTTGATGGAGTAGCCTTGGCAGGCAGCCTCACTGACCAGCAGCAAGCAGACTGTAGACAAGTTCTTCAGTCTTACAGACATATGTTTTCTCTGACTCCAAGTCAGACCCCCTGGTGCACTCATGAAGTGGACACTGGGGACAGTCTGCTTGTCAAGAATAAAATCTACAGGCAACCTGACCATGTCGGGGACTGCATAAGGACAGAAGTCCAAAAGATGTTGGAATTAGCAGTGATTGAGCCCTCAGAGAGCCCTTGGGCTAGCCCAGTAGTCCTTGTACCAAAACCTCACACCCAGATATTTCCACTTAGAACATGAAGACTCAACTGGTCAAGGTTAGTTTAATGTCCCTGCGTTTGGGGGGGGGGGGGGTTATGTAGGAGAGTGGCATCGACTGCATAGTTGCCCCCAACTTTTTGCTGATGTTTTATAACTCTAGCCAGGCTGTGGCCCTGCTATCCAGGACCCCAGCCTATCTGCTTCTTCTCTAAACTGATGTGAGTACCCTAGGTACAACCCAATTGGATACTGAGGATACCCTGTCAGCCCTTGTAGATGGTACCCTAGGTACCCAGGGAATGGGTCCCTCAGAGGCCTACCAGGGCTGCAGCACTTATTGTGGCACCCTGGGACAGCCATTCCAAATGACACCACCAGACCACTACTGTAGTCTGGGTAATGTGGTGCTTGCACCCCCTTACAGGGATACAGGTACCCTGTATCCCACCTATGTACAACACATGTATTCTCATTGGTCACCCCTCAAGCAGGCCTTGCTAATCCTACAAGGCAGGGTGCTGGGATATGTGTGAGGGGGGACCCCTACCTGAGTAGGGCCCCTCTGCAACCCTCGTAAAAATCATTGCTGGGTTGTTTGTAGTGTAGCCATACCATATACTCTTAACCGCATTATAAGTATATCGCGATAGCATGATAATTTGAGAATGGTGTCAAACATGTAGGAATCATACCCCCAGTCCAGCCATGGGCATGAGGGCATGATTCCCCCCTGCTAGAGGGGCGATATGGGAAAAGCGGCAGAATTTAGACACCAATTTAAAAGTGCACACGTATCACAAAATGGATGCTACTCGCCACCCACACAACTCTGGCTGCCTGTTGCTGGTCAAAACCCCAGCCTCGGCAGCTGGACAATAGGGATCCTGTTGCAGGGAGGTGCCAGCACCTTCCCAGACAGGCTATGTGGATTGGAACTGGGTGGGTGCACCATAGGATGCCTTTCAGAGTTGCACATAGGCTGCTACAGCGCCTACATTCTGCATACACCACCTGGAACCTGTTCAGGGGCATCCTGCCCCTCGCCCAGGTGGGAAACACACAAAGGGGAGAGGGTGTAGCCACCCTTTCCCGCCTCAACCCTCATTGGTGGGCTCTGATCTGGATCCTCCCCTAATCTCTTGGATAAAGGTGAATACTGTGTCCCCAGAGCCTCAGATTAATCTTGGACTTCACAGACATGACCTTCTACGAGCTGCTGCCCAGCTGACTGAAGAAATCTCCCTTGGGTAAAGGAGTTACCCCCCTGCTTGGCAGGCACCTGAAACACTGCAAGTGACCCAGTTGAAACTTTGCTGCTCCTTCGGACATTGACGACTCCTCTCAACCCTGAGGTGGGTTTCCTACCATCTCAGAGGCCAGTGAGTGTGCCCAGCAAGTCTGAGCACCGTGGACTGTGTGGGTGCTGAGATCCCCAATACCCCAGGACACCGGCCACCTCTTGCGTAGCACACAACCCTGACCAGTGGGGAAGTTGTGCTTTGGCCCAGTATTGAGCCAACCTCTTAGCAGCAACTGTGCCAAAGATCAGCGCCCTAGCTCACTCCGGTGGCCCGTGGGCACCCTTTTACGCACTCTAAATTGCTGTCTCCTGTGGTCCCTTGTCTCTCTACTTGTGGGCCCTAGCGGAGGTCAATCTTTACTTTTAAGAGTTCCCCTGGTTGTTCCAGGCCTGCTCTACAGTCTCCTCAAAGGAGACCTCGCTCAGACCTCATGGGTCTGCACCAGTAGCTGATTTGTTCATCTTGTGTGGGTTGCAGTTGCCAAGGCTTAGTGGATCCAATCCGGACACTAACACCGCAGCGACCCTTATCCTTCATGGGACAGTTGTCTTCCAGAAGCTGGCCTTCCTTGAAGCCTCCCGGAGCCCGTGGCTGCAGATCCAAGCTACACCTTTTCCACTTGAAGCACCCGACATTGAAGGGCTCTTTTCCTTGAGCTCCCTGGTCACTGTGCCATGACCCAGACTCTGTACCCTCTGCTTTCAGGTTCTCCTCTACAAGATCTACAACTTCATTCTTCACGACATCATCAACGCTTTTGGCTAGCAGCAGTTTTGTACATTTTCCCATTGAAAATCAGCCCGCGACCCGACATCGAAAACGACCTATGCACCCGGCTTCCCTGGGGCAGGTAACAGTGGTACCTCGGTACTCTCGTGGTAGTGGGCTCCTCAAAAGCTTAACTCTAAGTTTTTAACTTTGAACTCCTGCTAAAAGTGTCTTTAATCTGTTTAAATCAAACCGCGACATTCTCCACAGGCTTTAATAGAGATCCCGATAGCAGCTTATACCACTGCACGCGCCTCCCGTGGGTCTCCTTCCTCATCAATTGGGGTGGATTCTTAAGGGGCCTGCGATCCTAAATGCCCTAGGCTTTGTCTGTAGAATTGTCGTGGTTCTTATACCACTTTTTAATATAAGTTTTTGTCCCCCCCGGGGCCCTGTGATTCCAGTGCTATTTATTGTATCTATAAATGCTTGTTTGAATTGTAACTTTACCTCTAGCCTCATAAAGAGACTTGTGGGATTCTGTTTAGAATAAATACATATATTTTATATATATACCTGTGTGGACTACTCTTTCATTTGGTCATTCAAGAGGTTATCTATGGTAAAACAATAAGCTTAACACTCCTTCAAGACTTAGCCTGAAGGCTGCTCTCCACAGCTACCACTAGGATAGCTTTCTTTAAAGGTTGTCTTTAACATATCACCTTAAGAGTCGAATTGGACTGGTGCAAGGTGGCCACTATAACTAGTGACCAGCATATGCCAGGCCAACTTCTCACATAGTGATAGGCACCCACCCCTCACATGTCTCTGTCCACTACTGGGAGTGATAGGCACCCACCCCTCACATGTCTCTGTCCACTGATGGGAGTGATAGGCACCCACCCCTCACATGTCTCTGTCCACTGCTGGGAAAGAGATAGGCACCCTCCCCTCACATGTCTCTGTCCACTGATGGGAGTGATAGGCACCCACCCCTCACATGTCTCTATCCACTGCTGGCATTCCTCGGCACCCACCCCCATGTCTCTGTCCACTGCTGGGAGTGATAAGCACCCACCCCCATGTCTCTGTCCACTGCTGGGAGACCTCTGCACCCACCCCTCACATGTCTCTGTCCACTGCTGGGAGTGATAGGCACCCACCCCTCACATGTCTCTGTCCACTGCTGGGAGTGATAGGCACCCACCCCTCACATGTCTCTGTCCACTGATGGGAGTGATAGGCACCCACCCACCCACCCGCACCCTTGGTGCAGTACACTGCTGTCCTGGGCATACACACCCCCCAATATACTGGTTATATGCTGCACCAGGCCCTAAGCCAACGTTCGTGGCGTGTGTACGCCTTGTATCACAAATGTACTGGTGCCCTAGGGGTACGGGTGATGCGGTCCATACCCCCGCATTCATAGGTTGGGTACGTTCCGTACCACGTGTACCCCTACATCACCACTACAATGTTGGTACGGACCGTACCCACGCCCTAAGAGCGTGGGTACGGTCCGTACCACGCGTACCCCTACATCACCACTACAATGGTGGTACGGACCGTACCCACGCCCTCAGAGCGTGGGTACGGTCCGTACCACACGTACCCCTACATCACCACTACAATGGTGGTACGGCCCATACCCACGTTCTGAGGGCGTGGGTACGGTCTGTACCACGCGTACTCCTACATCACCACTACAATGGTGGTACGGACCGTACACATGGCCTCAGAGCGTGGGTACGGTCTGTCCCACCATTGTAGTGGTGATGTAGGGGTATGCGTGGTACGGACCGTACCCACGCTCTGAGGGCGTGGATACGGTCCGTCCCACCATTGTAGTGGTGATGTAGGGGTATGCGTGGTATGGACCGCACCCACGCTCTGAGGGCGTGGGTATGGTCCGTACCACCATTGTAGTGGTGATGTAGGGGTACGCGTGGTACGGACCGTACCCACGCTCTGAGGGCATGGGTACGGTCTGTACCACCATTGTAGTGGTGATGTAGGGGTATGCGTGGTACGGACCGTACCCACGGACTCAGAGCGTGGGTACGGTCCGTCCCACCATTGTAGTGGTGATGTAGGGGCACGCGTGGTACAGACCATACCCACGGACTCAGCGCGTGGGTACGGTCCGTCCCACCATTGTAGTGGTGATGTAGGGGTACGTGTGGTACAGACCGTACCCACGGCCTCAGCGCGTGGGTACGGTCCATCCCACCATTGTAGTGGTGATGTAGGGGTACGCGTGGTACGGACCATACCCACGCTCTGAGGCCGTGGGTACTGTCCATACCACGCATACACCTACATCACCACTACAATGGTGGGACGGACCGTACCCACTCTCTGAGGGCGTGGGTACGGTCCGTTCCACGTGTACCCCTACATCACCACTACAATGGTGGAAAGGACCGTACCCACGCCCTCAGAGCGTGGGTACGGTCCGTCCCACCATTGTAGTGGTGATGGGTACGCGTACATGTCCACTTCTGTTGTGGCGGTACGCAGGGATTGGTGGACACGCCCTCCGAAGTGACCAGACCCTGGAGGTAATGTATGTACAGGATATAATTTTTGAAAATTGGGTAGGGGTTATGTTTCCTGCCCCTGGCCCCCCCCCCTTTGCCCCTGGGTGTTGTTCTGCACTTCTGCGGCGTGCGCGGCAGTTTCGGTGCACCAGGTCGTAGGCTAGGAGGGCCGGGATGACACATAGGATGCGGTCCATGGCTGTCCGTCGCGTACCGGTGCTCCTTCTTCGCGTCGTCCTTAATTTCCCGGGAGTTTTGGCTGCCGTAAAAAATTAGCCGTGCGGAGTGACGTAGGCACGAATCGTACTTGCTGGTCCGTAAAACGCTGCCTGACTCCGTCCGGACGTCACGTATGCGATGTCCCGGATCGGAATTGTGGGTATTTTTTCACCGCACGTAGTTTTTTACGATTCGTACGGAAATGGTATTTCTGTATGAATCGTACTTGCTGCTTTGTAAGGAGGATTTCCCGGGTATGAGTCGTATGGAGAATACGCTCCGTACAAACATTCGTACCCGTGTTTTACAGGATCGGAATCGGCACCTTAATGTATGTAGCCAAGTTTTGTTTTTGTTATATCATTTCATGCCATATTGTTCTCTGTCCATATGGATTTATCCAAGCTTTTCATGCATAACTCAATGAAGTGCAGTTTTTATGTCCCTTGCGTAATATACACTCATGCTACTCTATATGGATTTTCACAGATTTTGAGTACTGCTCTTTTAGTAAGGATAAGATACTCTTCATCATGTGATCCTCATCTGTTTTTCCAACTATGCTTCAGCTTTGGCTTTGCCTGATTTAAAAGTACTTCTTTACATACTAATTAAGCCCATGTATGACAGCACTTACTTTCATCCTGTTTACCTGTGTGATCTCTTCAACTAGCAAGTAGCAAAAAATAGCATGACTCTTCACACTTCTTTAGTAATAATAGCCTAACGGTATTTTTCACAAAGCATTTGTATTGAGGTATTTCACTGTTTTTGCTCTACACGTCCTTTACTGATATACCCCAGTTTGATATATGGACCCACAGTGTTTGTAACTTTTACCTTCTTGTAAATTGATTTTTTAAGATGTGTTTTGTACAGCTGAAACATGTTGACTTGTTCAAGAAGCGTGGTGTTAATGATGTGTTTCCTGTGACTATACATTGTGTGTGTGAATCCAGTTCTTGCGTAGGTATCTACTTTGTTTCCTTCATCAAATATTCATATACACAAAATAAGCATATGTCTCTGCAGTCAGTATTATGGAATATTGTTTATTTTTGGTAGAAATATTTTAACATTTGATCCTAAGTACTAAATGAGAATGCATCTTTTAATACCTTCCATCATTGTGAATCCAGTTCCTGGCATATGGGCAGTTCCATTTGCAACCACTACATAGACCATCATTGATATTGTGTTTCCATTGCCTAGATTGCAGAGAAATAAGCATCTCTGTCTCCACATTTACTATTTAATCACAACAGTTTTTTCTTCCTTTATGTTGTCTTAGTTGGGCATATCTTTGTAACTCCTTTGCAGCTATCAGAATGTTCTAACCTTGTATGCTAGATTCAAGGGGAGTAGAACACTCTTCTGTCTGTCACTGCCGCCACCAATGACCACATAGACAGAAACATGATGGCCAGGGTTAGAAAATGGGGAAGGAGGACTGGGATGAGAGAGAACACAGTGAAAATGGATCAACTATGCTGACAAAGAGCTAGTTTTAGTAACTAGCTATGAAAATCCTGTATCAACCTGTAAGAATGAATGGCTATACCTCTGTGATATCTCTGTGTAACCAACTCTCTGTACTTTGAAAAGGGTGGCGTGAGGCAACAGAAGGGACCCCACAGGACCCCCTTGTGCCTCTGTGCACGGGGTGCATTAAGAGGGGCACATGTTGTGCCCCCCTGTAGTTTTGCACCCCCTGTTGTTGCACAGGAAGGAATGCAAGACATGGTGCATTCTTTCTCATGCAGGTACGTGCACTGGCGGTCCCGCAGCAGTGCTGTTTAAGGCTCACAATGGGCCTTTAAACAGCACCGCTGCGGGACCACCACACCGTCCCACTGCCAAATCACAAAATTACTTGTAATCTGACACACTGCAGTGACTTTCAGTGGTCCTGGAGTAGAGCGATGTTATGCCGCCTGCTCCAGCACCACTGAAATTCATAATAAGGCCCCTTAATTCAGAAAACAAAAATGCACTTTCATTTCACATTTTGCAGCCACTGTCATCAACAGCTAGGGCCATTTCAAGGAAACTTTGCAGCCAAAAACAATGAAGAAAAAGTGATTTTTTTTCCTGTTTCTCTTTTTTGTCAAAAAATTTTAAAAGTAGCAGAGATTCTGGAAAATCAATTTATTAAAATTTGTCGTTCATGGACTAGGGTTTTTTTAATTAAATATATTTCTAATTTATTAAAACATTTCCCAGAAATACATAAACGATATATGACTTCACAGTATATTTCATGGGGATAAGAGAAGGACTATTGACTAAATAGCCCCTTTGCCTTGATTATGAGTTTGGCGGTCCTGGAGCGGGCTGCCATACCAGCGTCCCACTCCAGGACCAGCAAACTTGCCTGCCCCCCGCTAACCGCCTGCCAGATTACGAGTAATCTCGTGGTCTAGTGGGCTTTCCTTTGGCGTTCCCACAGCGGTTCCTATTATAAAGGCACCTCAGTTGGAATGCCAATGCTCGTTCCTGCATAGCATGGATCGGTGCAGTCCATGCCATGCTAGAAAGGGGGTGACTGCACAGAGGGGGTCACAACATTTACCCCCCCCCCTCCCCCCCCCCCCCCCGCAGGCACCCTATGGCTCTGAGGCAACAGGGGGCCCAGTATGGCCACTTTTGTTTCCTCACTGCCACAGTTTTCATAGCGGGCTCACCGCTGTGAAAACCGTGGCAGAAAGGAAACTCATAATATGCTTGGCAGTGCCACAGTGGCACTGCCAAGCATACTGTGGCCTCAATACTGGCGCAACACCGCCAGGGGTCCTTGATCCCTGGTGGTTGCAGTGGTCCCATGGCGGTCCGACCACCAAACTTGTTAGAGGGCGGTCGACCGTCGGTGCAGGGTGGCCTGCTCCGCCACTGTGGCTACAGCGGTCCATTGTATCGCTGTAGTTATAATTAGGCCCCAAGATTATTTTTAGATACAAATTGACACAAATTATTGACTGAGATTTATATCCCCGTAGATGGCCATAAAAGCATCTAATCAGACCCAGAAGTAAAAAATACCTGACCGCCATTATAAATTGGTTACATGAATACACTACAAATTGGAACTAATATGAAAAATAAGCGGGAGCTAGAGGGGATTGAATTGAATTATTTAAAATTTAGGAAATAAATTATTTAATTCCAGGAGATGCAGGTAAAGAAAATCATATAAAAAACTATCAAAACATTTTTGTGAAATGTTCATGCATTTGCAATCATGCAGTAGCCTTCACATTGGGAGGTCTATTTCTCATATTTAGAGAAAGAATTTCTTTTTTCATTAGCTGTATATGTATTTTGTTTCCTCACCAGAGCACATTCTACTGATTGACATGTGATATTCAGGGTTTTTCTTACCATACACATATGCCTCTAAACTCCCATTCCTCATGTTTTCCCTCAGGAACTATAAATACATTTTCAGGTCATCTCAGGTATCTTTTGCACATTTTCTTTAGGTATTTAATTAATTTCTAGCAACAAATCATTGGTCTTTTCTAAAGTGCTATCTCCTTCCTTCTCCTCATATAAGCATTTTAAAGCAATACCCCACAACTACTGCTAAAATTCTGTGTTGCTGTGTGATTCTCATGAATTAACAAATTGCAGTTTATGATCTTTTGAAATGTAATAGTTCATATTTTAAAACATCACTCTAAACGTCTTTCCCCTGCTTTTCACCCATTTTCAGTAATTCCTAGCCAGGCTATGCCTATTATTCATCTAGACATATGCCAATTCCCCAACTTATTTTTATTTGCCTCATTCCAAAAATGTGTTCCCTTAAATATAACACCCCTAAAATTTTCACTAATGCAACTCATATAGGAAGAAGATACATTTCTAATGAGTGCTGTGAACAAAAGTGACCGCCCACTCTATTTTACATGCATTGAACTTCTTCTATCTGACATTTACTTTGTCACTTTTTGTTACTCTTTCCGTTTCTTATTTTTTCTGCCTTTCATCTTGATTTACAGCTTTGAAAAAAGCAAAGGGCTGAGCACCTTTTTATGGGGCACATAATGGCTGAACAACTAAGGGCCTGATTCATGTGTTTTGCAGAGAGGGAACTCCATCGCAACGGCGACTGAGTTCCGCCTGCTAACATAGTGGTCCTCCTGTCTGATTTAAATACAGGCGGACCGAAAATGTGGTTGTGGTGGTGACTACTCCATATTTGCCATAGCCAAAACATCAGTTATGTTTTTGGCAAACCATGGCGGTGAGGGACAGTAAAAATGAAGGGCGGCATTATCATTTTTATTTTCAGAAAAAAAAACAAGATTTGGGAATTTTTTGGGGAAATATATAAAAGGCTGTATGGTGGAACTGCTGTGACTCAGGTTCCTGGCAATGCTTTAGAAATGACTTCCAGCTTGATGGTCATTTCTAAATCTGGTGGATGGTACCTCCAGCAGGGCGAAAGAGTAATTTCCTCCATCACCCTTGTGGAGCAACGGCCGTCCGCTAGTAACTAAATCATGCCGCATACCTGTAAACAGAAGATGAATGATCATCGCTATTAATTGTGCTGTATGCCATTCAACTGTAATTGTGCATACTCCTTTGTGTTTTCATTTCAATGTACATCAAATTAGGTCAGATGTAGTATGACAATTGTAATTTTTTAATGACCCTAATATGTCATCTTCTTATTATGAACACAGTATACTATTTCTGTAGTATGGTCTGGAACAGAATGTCATTTTCCCATTCTCTAATGTACTGGCAGAAAAAACGGTTGAAACAGATTTGCCCATATATTTAACTAAAGACAGGGTTTCTGTAATATGGTCACTTATATCGACTGCATAATAAGTTTTGAATCTCCATTTGTTATACTGCTCCAATGGGTCAAATCCTGTAGTTGAACTGTGGGTGTTATGTGAGTTTTGTTCTTGTATATTATAGCTGTGTAATATGTTATATGACATATCAGACATTGAACTTGTACTGGTGGCTAAAAAAATTGATAAATGCAAATTATTGAGCATAATTGTCATTGTTTATGTACACGCATGCATGAATGTTGAAACTATAAAATATTAGTAATAATATTTGCCTTTCGCTTTCCTTGTAGGTTTGTTTCTTTGTAGCTCTTTACTACAATGTCATCATTGGATGGAGTTTATTTTACTTCTCCCAGTCATTTCAGCACCCTTTACCGTGGGATCAGTGTCCTTTGGTGAAAAATGCAACAGCTACATGTAAGGTTTACATTCAAACTTCTTTATGGCAGTCTTTCAGTTTCATCTATGTATGTTAAATGTATCCTCAAATAACTTGATTTGGGGCTGTATTATACATAGGGCCCAATTATGTAAAGGAAGTACTTTTCCTGTTTGCGCCAGGTGCACCTTAAAATAGGTGTGCCAGACGCAAACAGGGAAATTGTGCCCTTTTACATGAAATGCATTGCCCCAAGGGCAGCTGCCAACTCGCCCTGCCTTGGCGGCAGCACATTTCTGTGAAAAACAGAGAGGCTGTTTTAAGGTCGCTCCGTGTTTTCACTGTGCAGGCAGTAGATTAGAGATCCCCTTGTCACTGACTGCACCTGCCTGCACGGGATGTCTGGGGGGGTCCATAGGACCCTCTTACCCCCCTCCAGAGGGTTGCTCTCAGCGGGCACACTCACAGTGCATCACCTTTTAGTTGGTGCACTGTCAGTGCACCTATTGAGAGCTTCTTTACCTCTGCATCCGTGTCTGTAATATGGCGCAGGCACAGAGGCAAAAGGATTCCCTCATATGCATGGGGCACGCCCCATAGATGGCAGGGTATGCCCAGACGTGCGTCCCTTGCTCACTTTGCCACTGGATTCAAGCTAGCCTGGCTGATGAAGGGTGTTACCCAGAAACCGGTCCTAGGATGCTTGTTTCCAGTTCAGGGAAGACCTGGCTTGGCAGTTCGGGCTGGAGTGTTCCCATGAGGCACAGGGTCAAGACTGATTTGCATATAGGTGGGTCTTAACTGAGGTGGCGACATGAGCTGAAGAATGATGATGGATTCAAGCCAGATCTGTGACTGGGGGTGAGTGTCTGAAAAGTGTCAGTGCTCTGTCCATCATCTCCTTGTGTTTGCTTTGTTCACCCTAAGATGGTAGGGTATGCCCAGACATGGGTCCCTTGCTCACTTTGCCACTGGATTCAAGCTAACCTGGCTGATGAGGGCTGTTAGCACGAAACCAGTCCCATGATGCTTGTTTCCAGTCCACGGAAGACATGGCATGGTAGTTCAGGCTGGACTGTTCCCATGAGGCACAGGGTCAAGACTGATTTGCATATAGCTGTGTCTGAACTGGGGTGGCGAAGTGAGCTAAAGAACGATGATGTATTCAACCCAGATTTGTGACTGGGGGTGAGTGTCTGAAAAGTTTCAGCGCTCCGTCCATCATCTCCTTGTGTTTGCGACGTAGGAGAAGGCTCTTCTGTCAGCTCTGGTTCTGCGGATGCGCGGTGTCTCTGATAAGTGGTGATGCCCTGAAACCGGTCCCAGGATGCTTGTTTCCGGTCCACGGAGAACCTGGCTGGGCAGTTCGGGCTGGACGGTTCCCATGAGGAAGAGGGTCAAGACTGATTGGCATATGGCTGGGTCAAAACTGGAGTGGCGTGGTGAGCAAACGAATTATGGATTAAACCCAGATCTTTGTGACTAAGGGTGAATGTTTGCATTGTTCAGCATTCCGTCCATCATTTGTTCCTTTTGCACTCAAAAGATATATAACACATGAAATTCACCCTTTTCATCATGTGAAAGTGACTACAACTGCCAGTCCTCAGTAAAGATGATTCAACCATTATTGTAGATAAAATCACACGTGCCAGAGAGAAAAACTGGCACAAAACCATGAAAGACTACGATGTTGGTAGATTTGTAGTAGTAATTTACTACTACTACTACTAATGATGCAACAATCATAGTAGATGAAAACACGTAATATCTGAGAGTAGAAAAACTGCCGCAAGACCATGAAAGACCACGTTGTTGGTTGGTACAGTTGTACTGTTTTTTTTCTGCGCGTAAAGATGATGCAACCATCGCAGTAGACTAAACCAGATACTTTCAGAGAAGAAAAAGTTACACCTGTTCTTCCAGCAGACCTAATCTTTCTTTCTTGTTCATAGCTGCCTTATAAACTGCCGAAGAACTGCTAGCAGTGGCCGCATTTCTATTGTATGGTGTTTGTAAAAGAAAGTTGATCCCTCTCCAAATAGTCCTTTTTATTTTATGAGCCTGCAACAGATAGTTAAATGAACAACTTGTTTCAACATTCAGTACCGCTGATCAATGGCAATGCCTCCATCAAAGAGAGGCTAAGCTATAAGTATCAATAAATATAGAAGATCCCGTATTTGCCACTCTCTCAAAGAGGAGCATTAGACCTTTGGAAAATGAACATGGCTGTTCTGCGGCATGTCCGAGGGAATCTTATATTTGTTTTAAAAGTTGTCCCACCTGGGGTTCTACCTTGCATCTCTTTTTCGGTAACTTAAAATAATGCTATAAAATTCACTTTAGCACTGACAAGTGTAACATTCTCATTATCAAACCTGCAGTTTAATTAAAGTGGTTTGGTACTAGTATTTCATTGTTAACTGAATTGTTCAAAGAAGTAGTTTCGCAATAGCATGGAACACAATATAAATTAAAACAAAAAACATAATATATAAATACATTAATAAATGGAAGGACAATATCCTGTTGCCTGGGTAATATACATGGGTGGGTAAAACAAGCAGTATTTCTCTTCTGTGGATAATATCCACGTGTCCATTAACGTTAGTTTTCCATAGCATTAATATCACCTAACTTACTTTCACTCCTCTGTAGGCTATATGTGGCTTTCCCAACGTGTTTTTTCAACCTTCAAAATAAATAGAACAAGAAGTATTTTTGCTGAGGTCTTCTTCAGGGTGGTATTATTGGTACGTGTATGTGACACTTTCAGGTTGCTTTCTCATTACAGTTCTGAGAGTTTCACTTCTTTTGTTCTGAGCTGGAGAATGCCGTATCTGCTGTGCTCCTTTCTCCCTGTTCCGTGAATGATTGTATTGGTTTGCAGTTTACGTCTGCTATACTGTTTTCTAGTCTATCAGCCTGATGCCCTCCTCATTAGTCCTGTGTCAGAAACTCTCAGAGATTTAATGAGCAAGCAACTTGAAAGAATCCCGGTCTCATGAGGTCACAATGGGTTTCTTCTCTAATCACGTTCTTGGGATAGACATCACCTGATGGACAACAAGTGGAATCACGTTATTAGAATAGACCTTACCCGGACAGAGGCAACACCTCCAAACAAGCTGCATAGCCTCTCCTATGGTACTGACACCACTCCTAGCTTGCTTCAGAGAAGAAACTGTATTCAAAGCAGCCAGATCAGACCTTCCCATGATTCAAACTTGTGATCTGTAGCTTAAGTCATATGTCAGCAGCAAACGTTTAACACTGAGACATCTGGGCATCTAATATGTCATTTAGCTCCATTCTTTGCAGGAAGGAATTTCTGTGTGTGAATTGCCTATGCTTTTTTATTTCAGTTGTGGAGCCAGAATGTGAAAAAAGTTCAGCAACCACCTATTTCTGGTACAGAGGCGCCCTAAATATTACCAATTCAGTATCTGAGAGTGGAGGTCTGAACTGGAAAATGACAGTCTGCTTACTTGCCGCCTGGGTTATGGTTTGCTTAGCCATGATCAAGGGCATTCAGTCTTCAGGCAAAGTGAGTACATAATTCTACATTTTTCAAATTATAGCAATAATTTTTCATGAATCTTTGATTGCTGTTCGTTTCAATTTGCCAGATGGAGTATCAGTTTTAGGATTCTACAATGGTATTTCTTCGTTTTTCCTTGCATCTCGCATGCAGAATTTAAGGTTTGGGAAATCCAATACAAGAAACATATGCTAAGTGCATATACCCGAACATAAAATTAAATGAGGTCCCAGAATATTACCATGAAGAATTTCTGTTTTTTGCTCGACCACGCCATGTATTAGCTGGTCGAACGTCAACCAAAACAATGTCCTTCACTTACAAAGTTAGCTTTTCACTTCGTATGACACAAAGTGGCCAACTGTTGCCCCAGTCCAAGTAAAATGCATGGTTTGATCGTTAAACAGAAAAGAAAAATTACCTTGTATATACAAATGAGTTACTTTTCCTTTGCTTCAGTGCTGGTTCCGGTCAGTATCTTGTAGCTTCAATCCTTCAGTAGCATGGCTTTAAAGGCCCTTCCGTTGAAAAAAGCATTTGGTATTGAAATGCAGTTCACTCTTCTACAGACTCAGCAAAACATGATGCCGGATTTTTCCAGATACATTTAGCTGAGGGGTCGAGCTCGACTGGACTTTCTTTTGTTGCCCTTTTAAAAGTTAACCTGGAGATTGTTAGTCCAATACTTTTCTGCCCATGTCTGTTTCAAAATACGTTTTCTAATATAGTAATATCTCACTTTCCAATACTGTGAATTGACTTTTGAAAACATATCTACCACATGGCATTAGAGTGGTAGAGAAATAAGATCTTGTAAAATAGACATTACATTAAGTCGACTTACTTAACCTTCCAGTGGTAGAAGTGGCATTATGCATCCTTTGACCACTGATGAAATCTCAGGGTTGAACTGTACCCGCCCCACTTAGCACCAGAGCACTACCCAATTTCTGATGAGTGGCGAAAGAAAGGTAATGATTAGGGGTGGGCAGAATTTGCGTAGTCGCGCTATGCAAAGCTCAGCGAAATGGTAAAAAATCTCCGCGAGCACGCAGAGTTCCGCGAACACGTGGAATTGCTTGTTCCGCCCGTTCGCAATGCTTTTTCCCTGTTCGCGTACGCTGTTTGCGTGCTCTGGGGAAATATCTCGCGAACACGCATTCTGAAAGTGCGAACAAGCAAAAAATTCCACGAAGCCACGGATTGCGGAATTTATGGCAATTCCCCGTTCTCCGCGGAACGCGAAATTACCCAAATTCCACAAATTCCATGAGCGAAACGGAATTTTTGCAGCGTGAATCTTTCTGGATTCACTATGCTGTGCATTATTCCGCGATCTTGTGGTTGGGTCCGGATTCGTAGTCTTTTCTTTGTTTTTTTTTTTTTTTTGTAGCCCAGGTGGGCGTCGACGTACACCATTTGGTGCACCTCCCGTGACGTCGTCGTGCTTCCTGCGGAAGTCCCACCTTTGGGGCGCCATCTTCAGATTCTTTTTTCCGCCGTTGGGTCTGGATCGTCATCGGGAAGCTCCAGAATTACACTCGAAGGAAGAAGGAAGAAAAGCGAGTTTTGTCGATAGAAACACTAGAAGATATCAGGAAAGGAAAAGATTTCATCAGGAGCGCGAAGAAAGGAGGACCAGCGCCCTTTTCTTTGACGGCCTTGGAGAATGCACGCTCAGAGACCCTGAGCGCAATGGACAAGACGCCATTCAAGTTCTGCCCAAACTGCCACCACAAGTTCGCGCAGAGAGACCAGCATCCGGTCTGCAACCTCTGCCTACCGGTCGATCACCAGAGTATCGACTGCAACGCCTGCTCAGCCTTCGCGCCGAAGACACTCAGGGTGAGAGAGCGGCAGAGAAGGGCCAACGCCAGCATGGACGGCAAGGGGAAGCCCCCGACGCTCTACGCTCTGGGCCTCTCCTCAGACGACGAGGACAACGTCGCCGAGACAGCCGAAAACTTCACGGTCGTAGAGACCGACAAGAAAAAAGAAGACGAGGTAAGAGAATCGTCGAGCGCAAAACAAAAAGTACCTCGACAACACGAGGGTGACTCGAGAAAATCTGAGTCAAAGTCCACGAAGGGAGCCCCGGCGCCGAAAACTTCGACGTCCAAAGGGGGAACCACGGACAAGAGGCCGAGCGGATCCTTAGATAAGGACTCCCCGGTGCCGAAAGACGCCGAAAGGCAAGGGTCGTCGAAATCATCCCATGAAACGGGCCGATCGACGCAGAAAGAACGTTCGACGTCGACGCAAGGTTCATCGAAAAGACCCGCGGTCGACGCCGAAAGCATCTCCGAGATGGAGAAGAAGAAGAGGCGGCTCGAGGCCGAAATGGAGAACATCCTTCAAAGAAAGAAGGAGTTCGACGCCAGAATGAAGGAATTCAAGATTCCAACGGTTCCATCAGCGGACGTCGAGGAGGTCGAAGACGAGTTCGACGCCGAAGGGCTGACAAGGGAACTCGAAGAGGAAGAAGAGCCCTATTATGAGGGAGAAGCCGAGGAAGAAGACCAACGGTCGTTCTACGAATCGGCGGCATCTACCAGCAACGACGTCGAATGGCACGATCTCGACACCGAAAACCCGGAGGAGCCCGTGGACACGTACCCTTCGAGGCCTTCGCCACCCGACGACATCGGGGTCTACAATATGGTGGTCAGGAGCGCAGCAATGGCCTTCGGCGTCAAACTCGACGAGGAGAAACCGAAAGCCGATTTTCTCGTCGAGACACTGCTCCCCATCCAGACAAGGAGCCAGTTCCTCCCCATGCTACAAAGCGTGATGAATCAGGGGAGAGAAGCCTTCAAGGAACCTGCAACCTGCCGGTCGATCACGCCCAGGACAGAGAAGAAATATAAGCACTCCTCCCTGGACCCCCCTTACATCAAGGGTAGCGTGACAGCGGACTCCATCATAGCCTCCACGGCCAGGAGAAGGGCCAACGTACCAGCAACTTCGGGCCCACCCCCGGATAAGGAGAGCAGGAGGATTGACCTCACAGGAAGAAAGGTCGAGAGGAACGCCGCAATGCACTGGCGCATGGCGAATTCAAATGCACTCCTCAATAGACACCAGTACCAGCACTGGGATGAGATGGGGGAGTTAGTAAAGCACCTCCCAGAAGAATTCCGGCAGAGAGCCTCTCACCTGATAGATGAAGGCAAAAACATCGCCAACTCCTGTATAAAGACGGCGTTGGATGGGGCAGAGACTTCAGCAAGACTCATGGCCATAGGGGTCACAGAGAGGAGGCATGCATGGCTAAGAATCTCGGGATTCAAACCGGAAGTGCAGAACAACATCCTTGGCACCCCCTTCAATGGAGAGACACTGTTCGGAGCAACAGTGGACGACAAGCTCACCCAGCTGAAAAAAGAAAACGAGACGGCGAGGTCCATGGGGGCCCTACAGCTGAGGGGAATGAGGCGAGGAAATCCCTCGAGAAGACCCTACGGTAGGGGAGGAAGCCAGCAGGGGACGTCGCACCAGGCGTTCCAACAAGGTCAGCAGGGTGAAGGTCACGGACAAGGTCAACAGAAGCAAAACTGGCAATATCAACCTCGGGGCCAGTCCTTTCGCGGGAGAGGGAACGGACGTGGCCAAAGGAGGAGAGGGGGCGAACAGCCCTCGACAAAGTGACTCAGCACGCAAGAGGACGCCTACCCTCGTCAGGACCCCAAGGGTGAGGCGCAAAAAAGTGTCATCAGGGGGAAGAGAAAATTCAAGAGCCTACGAGCATACGACACCAGTAGGCGGAAGACTGAGGTTCTACCTTCAGGAGTGGCGGCGTATAACCACAGACAAGTGGATACGGAACGTTGTGCAGTACGGGTACTGCGTAGATTTGGAGAAAAGACCTCCAAACAGGAAACCAAGGGGAAGACTGAGATCGGCCCAAGAACTGGCAATACTCAGAGAAGAAACGCGGAAACTCCTGCAAAAGGGAGCCATAGAGACAGTGCCGTTCAGAGAACGCAACAAAGGAGTCTACTCAAACTACTTCGTGGTCCCGAAGGTAGACGGAGACCTCAGACCCATACTAGACCTCCGTTACCTAAACAAGTTCATCAGAACGCAAAGGTTCAAAATGACTTCACTGCAGGAGGTTCTGCCACAGATAAGAGAAGGGGACTTCATGGTCACCGTGGACCTCAAGGATGCCTATCTTCACATCCCAATAAACAGAAGGCACAAGGGCCTTCTAAGATTCAACATCGAACAAGAACACTACCAGTTCACGACCCTGGCCTTCGGATTAAAATCAGCACCAAGGGTCTTTACAAAATGCCTGTCGGCGGTAGCGGCGCACCTACGAAGGCAGGGAATACATGTCTACCCCTACTTGGACGACTGGCTGGTCAAGGCAAACTCACGCGGAAAGTGCGAGAGGCACGCAAAACGCGTAACAGACACCCTCACAAAACTGGGATTCTCGATCCACTGGGGAAAATCATCGATGGAACCAGAGCAGGTGAAGATTTTCCTGGGGGCAAAAATCAACGCCCGCAACAGTACAGTAGTGCCCAGCGAGAGGAGGACAGAGGCTCTACTGAAGGAGGCGAAGCTCTACCAGAAGGGGCGAGCTCTGACAGTGAGGGCTGTGAGCAAGATGATGGGGATGATGGCGTCCTGTATCCAGCTGGTGCCGAATGTACGCCTGCACATGAGACCATTCCAGGAATGGCTACAACAACAATGGTCACAAGCAAACGGAAGCTGGGAGGATCTAGTGGTTGTTACGCACGCAGTGCAGGAGGAGATAACTTGGTGGAACAGAGGCAACATAACAGCAGGGAGAAGCCTGACACCACCAATCCCAACAGTGACCATTACCACGGACGCATCGCAGAAGGGATGGGGAGCGCACATGGACAACCTCAGAGTGAGGGGTCTATGGGCCCCAGCAGATGCGGTCCGCCATATCAACTACCTCGAGTTGAAAACAATCCTGCTAGCCCTGAAGGCATTCCAGAGGCACCTGTTCAACAAGAGGGTGTTGGTCCAAACAGACAACACCACGGCGATGTTCTACATCAACAAACAAGGGGGGACACAGTCGTTCCCGCTCTCATCCCTAGCTCAGGAGATTTGGAGATGGGCCATACCTCTCAGGATAGATCTACTGGCAATTCACCTACCGGGGAAGGACAATGTAGAGGCAGACTGGCTAAGCAGGCAGACCTCAGCATCACACGAGTGGGAGCTCAATGGCCAGGAAACGGAGAAACTCTTCCGGAGATGGGGGACTCCCACAATAGACCTTTTTGCAACACGCCACAATGCAAAATGCCAAAGCTTCGCGTCCAGGCAACCAGATCAGCAATCCAAGGGAAATGCCCTATGGATAAGCTGGTCGAGGACATTTGCCTACGCCTTTCCACCGATACCCCTGTTGCACAGAGTGCTCGACAAGTGCAGAACCAGCAACATGACCCTGATCCTGGTGGCTCCGCAGTGGGCGAGGCAGACATGGTTCTCACAAATTCAAGAAATGGCACAAGGCGACCCATACAGATTCGAGAGGAGGAAGGACCTGCTCTCAATGCAAAACGGAGAGGTCCTGCACCCAGAGCCAGAGACCCTCAACCTGGCGGCATGGCTCCTGAAGACATAGAGTTCGCGCACCTAAGATTGCCGCCGAGCACGATGCGAGTGCTACGGGAGGCGAGGAAACCAACTACACGAAAATGCTACAGCGCAAAATGGAAGAGGTTCACTGTGTGGTGCCGGAAAAAGGGCCTGCAAAACAGAATGACAAGAGACTCAACAGTACTGAGGTACCTCACACACCTTCTAAAGAGTAACCTCTGCTCGAGCTCACTAAGGGTACACCTAGCGGCCATCGTGGCCTACACCAGAGGTGAAAAAGGTGGAAGTTTCTTCAGCTCGCAGGTGGTGAGGAGATTCATGGAAGGAGCCAAAAGGATGGCCCCCCCGAAAAGGTTGCCGCCGCCGGCATGGAATCTGAATGTGGTCCTGACGGAGCTCATGGGGCACCGTTTGAACCCATTCACAAGGCCACACTGCAGATGTTGACTATGAAAACAGCCTTCCTGGTGGCCATAACCTCACTACGCAGGGTGAGCGAGCTTCAAGCACTAACGCTGCAGGAACCCTACATTCAGATTCACAAAGATAGAATAGTCCTGAGAACGGACCCACACTTCATGCCAAAGGTAGTGTCGGCGTTCCACATAAATCAGGCTATCCAGATACCAAGTTTCTTCCAAAACCCGACTACAAACGCAGAAAAGGCACTGCACACCCTCGATGCCAGAAGAGCGGTGATGCACTACATTGAGAGAACCAAGGAACTCAGGAAGTCGAAACAGCTGTTTGTGTCCTTTGCTACTAGCTTCATGGGTAGACCAGTGACTAAGGGCACCATCGCAAGGTGGATTGCCCTCACTATTCAATTCTGCCACAAACAGGCTGGACAGGAGCTAGCGGAGGGGCCGCAGGCTCACTCCACAAGGAAGAAAGGGGCCACCGTGGCCTTCCTGGCGAACACGCCCATCCAGGACATATGCCTCGCGGCAACTTGGGCATCTGTGCACACGTTCACGAAACACTACTGTGTGGACATTCAGATGAACAAGGAAGCACAGGTTGGACAGAAGGTGCTTCAGCACATTTTCAACGACCAACGCTCATCTACCACCCAGCCGCCACAGAACTAGGAAAACCGCTACAAAATCGATGCACAGCATAGTGAATCCAGAAAGATTCACGCTGCAAAACGAATAGTTTCTTACCTGTCGGTGTAGTTTTGCAGCTTGAAGATCTTTCTGGATTCACTAGCGAACCCACCCACCTCCGCCAGGAAGATGAGGCTGGAGGAAGAGGGGGTAAAATGGGAAAGATCAAAGAAATACAAACATACAGATAAAGGAACAAGAAGGATTAATCAATCGCCTAGGGTTAAAAAAAAAAAAAAAAGAGGAAAGGAAAAAAGAACCCGAAGATGGCGCCCCAAAGGTGGGACTTCCGCAGGAAGCACGACGACGTCACGGGAGGTGCACCAAATGGTGTACGTCGACGCCCACCTGGGCTACAAAAAAAAAAAAAAAAAACAAAGAAAAGACTACGAATCCGGACCCAACCACAAGATCGCGGAATAATGCACAGCATAGTGAATCCAGAAAGATCTTCAAGCTGCAAAACTACACCGACAGGTAAGAAACTATTCGTTACCGCCCAGGCCTAGAAATGATGGAAACTACAGACACTAAACCTGCATATATCTTATATACTGAATCTGCATATAAAAGCCCTGTTGACATTCTGTTCATAGCTGTCTTCATGAGCTCTAAGAGCAGGAGTGGCAAAGCTGAGCAAAATTTACACCTGCTACAAGTAATGTCCATGAGCAACAGTGTTTGGGAAAGTAATAATAGCTGACGTGTTTTTTGTGTATGTGCTATGTGTTCTTTGCTGTAACTAGCGTATGTTGTATATATTGGGGGAGGCTACGCTTCAGATTTGACAACAATCACGCTGGGACATAATGTTAAACTACATTAGACTGCAAGCAGTGCGCGGAAAGGGTGAGGAATGCTGTTTGTTAGTGGTACCAAGTGAGAGAAAACACATTAGTTGGTGAAATAACCAATATTTTTCAAGTCTTTCCAAACAGGAAGTGTGCATAAAAATTCCTGGTGAAATCCGACAGACACCTCACCATATGCGACTGAAAGCAACTGTACCCAACTATTCATCACAAAAATACATTAGGGGTGTGTAACACCCCCCACTGCCCAAAGCTATGCCGCTGGTGGATATACTAGCAGAAAAAACACAAACAGGTATCCATATTCATACGGACAATACACTGATGTGTTCACCCATCCCCCCCCCACCCACACAGACAACACAGTTAAATATTAGTTAGATGCATGGATGGATTCATGGCAGTTTGGTTGCAGAGAGTGAATGGATGCATGAATATATTGGATGCATATGCTGGAACGTGGATAGCTGGATGATTGTGGGGCATATCTGGATGGATTTAAGTGTGGGTGGATGGATGATGTTTTGTTGTGGATTGATGGATTTATTCTTTGGTGATGGTCATATTATATGTGCTTGGAAGAGAGCGGATGAAAGTTGCATGGAGAAGGGTGATGATCTGAAGTCACCTAAGTTGGAATGATTAGGAGTTAGTGAAGGAGTAAGTAGTAGCAAGTAGAAATAAAACAGAAGTAAACAAGAGTAAAAGTAGACTTAAATAGGAGTAAACGTTAGAATAGGAGTGAATGAGAGTGAGTAGGAGTAATTAGAAGCAGGACTTAGTAGGAGTAAGAGTTGGAGTAAGTGTAACTATTAGAACACGAATATCAGTAAAAGCAAGGGATGGTGCAAGCTGCAGTAAAAGTAAGTATAAGTAGACGCAAGTGGTGTTTGATACCATCTCCCACCAGACACTCATCAAAAGACTTCACCATGTCGAGTTCCAGGAAGACACCCTAAAATGGATCACATCCTTCCTCACAGGACGCATCCAGAGAACCCGCTGACCAACCTTCACCTTGGAGCCCAAGACCATGATCATCAATGTCCCTCAAGGCTCGTCCCTCAGCCCCACCCTGTTTCACACCTACATGACACCCATGGCCGACATCATCAGAACCCACAGACTCAACATCATATCCTACGCAGATGACACCCAGTTCATCCTATCGCTTGTGGAAGACCCCTCAATTATCAGAACTAACTTTCACAACACCATGATGAGCGTCGCCGACTAAATGAGGAGCAACTGCCTGAAGTTCAACATGGACCTGACAGAAGTTCTGTTTCTCATGGACAACACCTCCCTGTGGGACGACACCTGGTGGCCCGCCAAACTCGGACCCACACCGACAGACCACACCCACAATCTCAGACAGCAAACTCACCACAAAACTTCCAATCAATGTACTCACCTCTGCCTGTTTCCACACCCTCCACCTGCTCTGAAAAATCTTCAGATGGATCGCAGTCTAGACCAGAAAAACCTCCTTTAAGCCCTCGTCACCAGCTGGATTGACTATGGAATCGCTCTCTATGCTGGAATCACACCCCAACTCCTCAAGATGCTCCAGACGATACAGAACTCAGCAGCCAGACTCATCCTCAATCTCTCTAAATGGACCCACATCACTCCCCACCTGAGGAGCCTCCACTGGCTCACGGTCCGGAAGAGATGTCAGTTCAAGAGGCTGACATACGCCAACAAGGCCCTCCATAACCAGGGACCAGTTTCCATCAGCCTCCACCTGAACTTCCACCAACATTTCAGACACCTGCACTCTGCGACCCTCGCCCTTGCACACACTCCCCGCATTTGCCGAAGCTACAGCCTAAGCGGTTCCTTCTTCTATCTCACCGCCAAGTCCTGAAATGACCTACCCCTCCACCTATGAACATCTCCCTCTCTTACCGAGTTCAGGAAGGGACTCAAGACCTAGCTGTTTGACAGAGACCTGCAAGACCTTAGCGACTGGATTCCCTCTGGTGTGATTAGCCGTGCTCAATAAATATTTTCAGATTGATTGATTGAGAGTTGACTTAGGCAGTAGTAAGTGAAAATAAATCTGTAGAATTAAGTAAGAAAAGGAAAACTAGTAGAGAAAAGTAAGAGAAAGTAAAACTAAGATTAGGGGCCTGATTCTGATATTAGGTGCTATTTATCGCACCTGATAAATAACAATGCCACAGGGTATGTTATTTATCAGGAGCGATACACAACACCTATTGCAAATTAGTGGGGAATGGCATGCAGATTTTGGTGTTTAACACACCAAAATCTGCATAATACGGTAGATAACATATGCTTTTACCGCGTTAAATTTCGGAAGGTTTGATCTGCCAAAATTTAACAAAGGTTGAGGTATTTAACGCATTAGATGTTTACCGGATGTCTAAAATACCTACCAACTTGCATAAATGGGTTAACGCTTAGGTCGGAATATAAAGACCAACTTGTAATCAGGGCTGTTTGACCTGCCATCCTTTACGAAGTTTTCCCCTAAATTTGCCTTCAGATCTTCTGTTTTTGTTGACTTCGTTTTTGCTGGCCTCAAGAATCTGAACACTTTACCACTGCTAACCAGTGCTAAAGTGCTTGTGCTGTCTGCTCAAAACATGGTAACATTGGCTTATAGCCAAACAGCATATTTAATTTACTCATAGGTCCCTAGCAAAGTGCACTACAACTGCCTTTGGACTGTGGCTCCATGACCCAGTGGGTTGCTGCCGCTGTCCTGCCTTGAAGAGTATCATCTGGGGGTCTCTCCTTGGGGAGCTGGACTGCTGCGTGGACAGGGGTGGGCCCCCATGCTGGGCTGCCAAGGGGTGAGCTGGATCCCCAGGCTTTCCCGCTCTGCAGTGTTGCAATGCAGCACATGCCGGACCTGGGCCCTACCCCACCAGCAGCCTCCCAGACACTGGCGAGGGAGTTTGAACTTGCTGCCTGTCTTGCCTCACTCCACTTAGCTCCTGGGAGCCCCAGAAGACGTACTTAGCTCCTGGGAGCCCCAGAAGACGTACTTAGGAACAGGGAGCCAGGCACCTCTTTTCCACCCTGCGCTGTGGTGCACCTGCAATTAGACTGAGGTGCAGGGACCGGGCACTAACCATCGCATCCAGACCAGACTTCACTGTTTCCTGTCTCAACATGGGACACCTTCCCCACCCTGCACCCTGCTTGCCCTGTGGGAACGGCCCGTACTCACATGCAGAAAGTACGCACAACACCATAGAGTCTACTTCTGCCTTGTGACGCTCCCTCCAACGGACAGAGCCCATGAGTCATTGCAAGGCAACTAGTCACAAGTGCGCAAGGACGACCCACAACAGCCTGGTGGCCTGCAGACGTCACGAGCTGGTGACCCCGCATCGTTGCAGATTTGCCACTGAGCAACCCATCGGCTATGCTATCGTGTAGATCCTAATGATCTGTAGGACCTGCGCATTGTTTGGGCAACATAACCTAAGGGTTTGGTGTCAAGACTGATTCCAGACACCTCCGCAGGATATGTTGGCATATAGACCAGCTAACTCACAGTGCCACCGTAAGTCCCCCCTAACCTACCAGGGAGCGAATAGTTTCTGGCAACCACTGAACATGACAACCCTGATTCCTCAGGAATCATGGAAACAGTACAGAACCTTTCGCCGAGTCACTCGTGCTTACTTCTTCTCAGAGAAATATATGGAGAATACACAGTGGGACATTTTCAATATTATTTATTGAACCAACATTATTCTTGCATAAAATACGTGTGCTGCAATGATTAGTAGACAGAAGCAGATAAACGTGATTACAAGCACCAACAATGTAAATAGTAGATATAGTTCTACCATGTTGCTAAACAATTCTATATATGCGGGCATATAAACCAGGCAGTAATCTAGCATACTCCTACTATGTGGACCCTTCTCTAAGTATACCTAGAGTGTGTGTAGGTGTAGAGCCAAGAATCCCTCAAAGGGACGATCCAATCCCATTACCTGATGGAATAGAGTGAAGGACCCCATCTTGGTCACAAACTGGTTACCCCTCACAAGATGTCAGACCGCTGTGTGGTGATTTCTCAGCATGCAAGGACCCTCGGTGTCAGTGGAAGTACCTCCTCTACTAATCTATCGGGATGCTCATCTTTTATAATAGAAAGCAGCTTGCGATGTACACATGGATTAGTGATGTTGTGGGTATGTAGATAGCCCTGTCGCCCCTTGGATGAAGATAGTGATGACATTTGTACGTAGTAGGGAACAAGACCTTGTACATGATGTTCAGGGTGTTGTGATAATGTTGTGTGAAGCTAGATCTAAAATAAGTTTAGTTTCAGAGAAGATAATCCAACATTGCTATGCGTACAAATGTATGCAAAACGTCACAGCTTGCAAATGTTATTTGTGAGGACAATGTAAGAAATAAACTGCATCGCTACATGGGTCTAACCCGGAAATATAACAACGCCAGGCCCCCTTGTCGGGGTGGGTCCCTCGAGACTGGGAGAGCAGGTGGACCTCTCCCTAGCCTTCGGGGCAGGAGCTATGGCCACTGGAAAGGGGAATAAGGATCGCACGCTGATGGACATGCTTACTAAACCCTCCAGATTGCATTCCAGAGATCCTTCACTGCCTCCGGGCTCAAAAACCATGCCAGATACCGGGGAGGTGGACGCTTGGTCACCTGCCCCTTCTTGGAGGCCCTTTTTACTTCCTTTCGGAATGAGCTCCAGACTCTCAAGAACAATCTCTCAAATGGTTTTAAGGAGGTCTGCTGGGATCTTGACACCCTGGGCGACAGAGTCTTCTCACTGGAGGACCAAAGAACAAGCAGCGATGAGGAGATTGAGCAGTTTCATTAGGAAGTCATTCGACTCAGGGACGAACAGCTAGACCTGCAAGCTCAAGACGAAGATTTAAAAAACAATCATGGCACGCAATCTTTGTATCAAAGGCATACCCTCCAGGGCTGAAGGAACTGATATAACCCTGTTTGTCACAGATCTCTTCCATTCACTTCTGTAGGTTCATCAGAAACGGACATCAAACTTGATTGAGCTCATAGAGTGGGCCCCAAGAGATCGAACTCTGCACCACCAGCGGACATATTGGTGTGTGTCCATGATTTTCCAATAAAGGAACGCATCCTCTGTGCGGCTAGAGACCAACACCCAATACAGTTCAAAGGTTCTAAGCTGATGATTTATCAGGCTTTAGCTGCTTCTACCCTCCAGAAACGCTGAGAATTTCGCCCTGTCACTGCTCACCTTAGAAACGCAGGCATATCATACTCGTTTTGAACACCCCTTCCGGCCTGTCTTCCGACTGAATGGCAAACTCCACCAACTTTGATCCTTTGATGACACCTGTCAGCTGCTGGGCATTGCTAACATTCCACCTGATCCATCTCACTCTTGCTGGTATGAGCGAGGGGCCCGCAGACGTCAACGATGGAGGGGCACCAGGGTCCCATCTACGTGGCTCAGTCCTGACACGGTGACTATGGCTAGAGAGCGGCAGCCGATACTAGAGATGCTCTCTGGAGACTCTGCTGGTACAGATGTGACATGAACTTGGCCGTGAAGTTTCTGTTGTACCATTAAAGGCGGGTGGTACAGGCAGGAGACGGGGATGGGGACTTTGGGTCACTACACACTTCCCAATATCTTCTTCCAATATCTTCTTCCAGTTGGGTCCCTGACCCTGGACACTGATTCTATTTGCCAATGTTTCCTTGGTTGATTACTCTGTATTTATATTCTCTAACTTATTTTGGGGGTGAACCTCCAGATGGCAGTCTCACTTTACTACCTCAACAAGCCCTTCTCTTACTTCTCCACGCTTCACACCATAGAATACATATGATGACCCATCCCTTATCTCGGGACGACCTCCTAGAGAGTTTCTCACTACAGTACTATGCAACATAACCTTCAGATTCTTAACCTTAACATGAAGCGTCTCAATAATACTGTTGAGCACCGCAACATACTCTCCTATCTTGCACACTCTGGGGCACACATCTGCCTTCTCCAAGAAACCCACTTACTTGCTAGTGACTTGCATAGAATGCCCTCAAGAGGCAAGACAGGCTCCAAACAGGCCAAAATTAGGGGGTAGATTACTAGCTTACTCCGTGTCCCTGGGCACAAACACTTTTACCCTGGAGACTATCTACACTCCTAATGATGGCCAGGAACACTTAAGGTGGAAAGCACCAGACCCCCCGCACACACAAGCTTGGAGGCGCTCTGTCCTCATGTGGACTGGAGCCGAAGTGTAGCGATGCATCGAGAGGAAGTCATAGGCCTCAGGAAAATACCTATCTCCACGTACTGGGACACAATCCTGGCAGCCCTGCAGTTAGACGAGGATCAGCCAAGTCAGATCACGTAACCACACAATCAGTTTGGGTAGACCTGCACATGTGTCCATCACCTTTAGAATTTTCATAGGCTCTAGGCCGGTTCTCCCTAAATGAACACTGGCATTCCGATACTCGCACCCACCAAATGGGCGGGGGCACACCAGGTGGCACTTGCACACGCAAACAGCTGTAGAAACACGAAGACACTCCAGCTCAGCTCCAAGTTCCGCTTCCCACCCCCCAGTCATTGTTGAATAAATGGTACACCATGCTTGCCGCAGCAAATCCAGCTTTAACAGGTTGCTCGCTACACAACTTACAAGCAGGTGAGCTGGTTCGACTGTACATGTGCAGCATGGCTAAGCAAAGGAAACAGACGATCTCTGCTAAGTCATAATGCCTAATGCACGCGCAGTAATATCCTTTGGTGATGCAAGAACTGTAGATGATGTTATCGCTGCATGTTGCAGCCGAATGTACTGATTATTGGTGATGAGAATGTAAAACCAATAAAATCAATAAAAACTTTTTATTTTTAAATGATGGCCAGGACATTTTTACAAGCTGTGCAGCGGATGAGGTTATGGCTACACAAGATAATCTAGTGCTCATGGAGGCGACCTAAATCTGGATTTTAATAATGATCTAGACAGATCTGCCCAAAGTCATGGTCGATCGGGGGCCCTCTTTTGGGAGACTGTGCTCTGGCTTGGGAAATGGGTTTGGTAGACATTTGGCGTACTTTACACCCACATACATGTGACTATACGTTTTACTCATATGCAGATACAACATACACCTTAATAGATCACTTCCTAGGCACGTCAGGCATTCAGTATGTTGGTTGTAGCCTCAGAGATAGAACCCTGTTCCTTGCCCAAGCATGCAGTGGTGTCCCTCGCCCTGACTTTACCACTGTTGCATCTTTCACCTAGAACCTTGCAGCTATGAGTAACCCTCTTGCACTGACTTGCAGTCAATAAGCAAATTAACAACGCCTTGAAATCAGTGACATTGCGGATGTCTCTATATGCACACTATATGCACACTATAGGGATATCTGAAAGCAGTAGTTAGAGGTGAATAAATCACAATTTCTGTGGAGGACAACAAGATCCGCCGGGACAAGAGAGAGCACTTTTCCTGTCAGTTCCAGGAACTTGAGTGTATACATAATTGTACCAGCACTCCCTGAGTTTGGCATCAATTGGAGGCTGCTCGGACGCAACTGGCGGGTGCTGATCTTGACAGAGTAGACCACGCTGCTCTTCAACTTTGGCGCTCCTTTTATGTCGATGGAGATAGGTGTGGATGTCTCCTAGCCAGGACACTAGGGGGGCAGCGACAGACCACTCGGAACATACCGGCGCTACCCACATCGCCTCTGGCTTTCAAGATTTCTATAAGAAGCTATACGCAGGCCAGGACCTTCCTGAAGACAGTTCGGGTCTGTTCCTCCAGGGCGCTCACATCTCAAAACGAATGCCATCACAGGCATCCGATATAGTTTGCCCAATTCAGGTTGAGGAGGTTATCTCTGTCATTGCTAGACAGAAACTTCTTAAATCGCCGGGCCCTGTTGGATTCCCTGCACTCTTTTACAAAACCTTCTGCACGACCTTTGCTCCCCTCCTAACCCGACTGTTCAATTCCATTAAGGACCAAGCCTCGAATCCACCCTCCATGCTAGAGGCTTCTATTGTTGTCATCCTGAAACCAGTCAAAGATAAGTGCCCCTGCACGTCTTACCGGCCAATATCTCTTCTAAACATCAATATCACTCCATTCACTGGAATTCTGGCAGCTCACCTAGGCCCCCTTCTACTAAACCTCATTGCCCTAGACCAGGCAGGCTTTGTGCCCCATCGCCAATGTAATAATGAACAAATAATGTAGCGATAATATGAAACGAATCCTACATTTATTTGATAAGGCCCAACACTCGAGCCAAGATAGAATGCTCCTGACGGTAGACGTCGAGAAAGCATTTGATTGGGTCCATTGGCCATAACTAACTGTAGTATGGGTTAACCACTCCCTATGTACAATGCTAAGTTAGCATAACCTCGTCGGCTGTTAGAAAGCCAGCTTGCCGCTTCTGCTACTTTTCCACGCGACACTGTTGTTACATGTTATTCATTCGAGAACTGCTGACTCGACTTTGCTTCGCATGAGAACCGTCTGTTGTTTAACATCCTTAACAGTGAGCAGTGACCTTGGTCTGTACACCGTGTAAAGAACGAGTCTGGGTCACTAGACGGTGCAGGTTATTGTGTTCAGGTTGATCGTACCACTTCTTAGCCATAACATACATACAGCTGCCAATACCTGAAAGACGAGTCCTTTAATATTGCAGAGCAGCATGTTTTACATTACATTTGAAACGAAGAGCTGTTGCAGGAGAGAGCCTTGCTGATCCTGTGATGTGATTCCACTAAGCTGATCTATAAGGTATGGGGTCCCCCATGTAAGCCTAAGAGGCCTTCTATTAGTCTAATAATAACTTATTAGTTGCTAGAGAAAGGAGGGTGGTCGCTTTCCACTGTCATTATTATTATGATTGCTCCTTTCATTTTCTATGGTATTGTAACGATGCTGATGGTTCGGATCTTAACCATTTGTCTGCTTGTGTTAGCCAAAGTACTGCATCTTAGGACGCGAGGTTTATAAAATAAACTCTTCAAACTGTACCGTGTCTTTGTTATTCTATTGTGGACTGATATATAGCTACCAACGGGTATTTCGGATTCCCACCACTCCTGAGAGTATCTAAGTCGCTTGTTCTTGGTTGTCTATACATTGGGACCGCCGAGCTAAATCTCGGATAACGAATGGGACACTAAGCTAGTCGGATAGGGGTTCTTGGTTCTGAGGGGAGTTTCTGGTACACCACAGTTCTCTGAGGTCCTAGTTTCCTGCGCATAGTTCTGTGCATAAGCAGAATCCCTGCAACATAACATGTACACTTTCATTTGAGACTTGACAAACGCTTCTGATTGTGGGTTATCAGTAAAGGTGGCCATCCGGTTGCAACTATTAGGGTGAATGGACAGACATCAGCTCTGTTCCCTATTTGCAGAGGCATGCACTAGGGGTGCATCCTTTTGCTCCTGCCTTTTGCCCTCTATATGGAGCCCCAGGCCCAGCGAGTACGAGACAATCATGGCATTAAAGGGATTCCTTTTGGTGAGGAAGAGCACACCATCAGTTTGTATGCCGATGATGTCCTAATACCCCTAATATCCACTTCACTTTTGGACTTTTTGAATGAACTGGAGGCTTTTGGACAAGCGGCTGCATTCCGAGTGAATGTGCACAAATCCCAAGACCTCAATCTTTTTCTCACATCAGCCACACAGATGGCCCTTTTCCACAGTTATCTAATACAATGGGCAACAACTTCCATCCACTACCTGGGTATACAATTGGCCCCTACAGCCCAGACAACAGCATCCCTCAATTATGACATTCTACACCAACAGATTAAAATGGATTTAACTAGATGGAGGTCATATTACCTCTCTTGGTTTGGTCAAGTAGCTGCCATGAAAATGTTGATCCTGCCTAAGATCTTATTCCATTTTCAGGCTTTGCTGATTGAACCCATCCGAACCCTGCAATGTGACCTGAAGTGCTTTGTGTGGGCCGATGGCCACTTCAGCGTGCAGAAGGAGCTGAGTTACAAATCCCCAAATGAGGGTGGCCTGGGCATCCCGTATCTTTTACGCTATTATCAGGCAGCACAACTTCGATTCCTAGTTGAATGGTCTGGAGAGGAATCTGAAAAGCATTGGCTTTTCATGGATAGAGCGGTGGCAGGACAGCATCTTTGGAAGATCCCCTGCTTGCATAAGAGTTCTCGAACAAGAAGCCTCTATGTCTCCCCTATTACTAAAACCTCTCTAGATGTTTGGGATCGAGTGGCCGAGCAGGTGGCCTAACTTCGTTCCCTTCCCGGTTGACACCGATTGTTGATAATGTGCATTTCACCCCAGGACTAAATGCAATAGCGTTCCAGCCTTGGCAACGTACTGGATGCCGGTCAATAGGCTACTTGTTCAATGAGGAGGGTCCCCTGCCCTTTCAACAACTCCGATCCAACTACACGGTACCTCAAACTGAGTGGATGCATTCACTTCAGACTCGGCACTGGTTGATGCATTCTGCAGTTCATCCTGGGGTGCAGCGCTCTATTACTACTTTTGAAAAGTGGCTGGTTACTAAGGCATCGGACAGACGCTTCCCCCTTGAACTCTACGGCCTTTATCTCCACCCACTGCACAGGTCAAATCGACAAGCCAGTGGTGCTGAGATTTGAAGATTGGCTGATCACTGACCCAGTAGGAATGGGAAGTAAAATATTATTGCACACACCACACAGCCAGGAACATGGCAGTATCGAAACGACTACCAAGATTGCCACTTGCTGGTACCTCACACCAGTCTGCCTATATTGGGGTAATCCCACGTGCAAACCTGAGTGCTGGTGTCACTGCAGTTCCCTTGGCACCTTACTGCAGTTATTATGGGAATGTCCAAAACTCACCTCTCACTGGACACAATTATTAGATGATTTAGCCACTCACCTGAACACCCAGCTTCCTCAATTTCCTGCCCATACCATTTTGAGGTTGCCCAATGCACTCACCTTCCTGCTCAAATCCCATAGGGGATGCCAGATTGGATTAGCTTTGGGGGCAGCCCTACAGAATATCCTGACACATTGGGGTATGGGACAGATTCCTACTATTAGGGTTGGCTCCACCGCCTCTTGTACATACTGGGGTTGGAAAGGTTGACCCTCACTCTCTCAGCACAAGGCTCTTCATATTCTGAGCTCTGGCATCCCTTTATTGGTTTACTATCCTCCAAATTTTGTGAAATCACCTGCCCCAGATGACTTAGTCTTCTCCGTTTAATGGAGGCTTCTTTTGATTCCAGCCAAAAGATTACTGATTAGGATGCCATGTCAAGACATGTGAGGCCACATTATTTACTATGTTCTTTAGCACTGTGGTTCCCAGGTGAGAGGGAGGAGTTTGGGGACTGTTAATTCATATTTGTACAATGGATGCTGAGCGATATGCACTCACGGTAACACTATAGTTTTTCTGATCCAAAATTCAATAAAGAGATTTGAACCATAAAATCCTAATTTATGGTGAAGTCGGATTTTAAATTACAATTCTGAAAATGCCACTTTTAGAAAGGTGGCATTTTCTTGCCTTAGCCATTTGATGCCTGCATCCTGACTGATTTGCATATGGTCATGTCTGAACTGGGGTGGCAGAGTGGGCTAAAGAACGGTGATGGATCAAACCCAGATCTGTTGACTGGGTGTGAGGGTTTGATCGGTTCTGACGCTCCGTCCATCACCACCTCCTTTTGTACCGCTTTGTTCGCCATAAGTTGGCAGGGTATGCTCAGACGTGAGTCCCTTGCTCACTTTGCCACTGGATTCAAGCAAGCCTGGCCGAAGACGGCTGAAATGCCAGAAACCGGTCCTAGGAAGCTTGTTTCCGGTCCAGGGAAGGCATGGCTTGGCAGTTTGGGCTGGACTGTTCCCATGAGGCACAGGGTCAGACTGATTTGCATATGGTCATGTCTGAACTGGGGTGGCAGAGTAGGCTAAAGAACGGTGATGGATCAAACCCCGATCTGTTGACTAGGTGTGAGTGTTTGATTGGTTCTGATGCTCCGTCCATCACCACCCTCTTTTGTACCGCTTTGTTCGCCATAAGTTGGCAGGGTATGCTCAGACATGAGTCCCTTGCTCACTTTGCCACTGGATTCAAGCAAGCCTGGCTGAAGACGGCTGAAATGCCAGAAACCGGTCCTAGGAAGCTTGTTTCCGGTCCAGGGAAGGCATGGCTTGGCAGTTCGGGCTGGACTGTTCCCATGAGGCACAGGGTCAGACTGATTTGCATATGGTCATGTCTGAACTGGGGTGGCAGAGTGGGCTAAAGAACGGTGATGGATCAAACCCAGATCTGTTGACTGGGTGTGAGTGTTTGATTGGTTCTGACGCTCCGTCCATCACCACCCCCTTTTGTACCGCTTTGTTCGCCATAAGTTGGCAGGGTATGCTCAGACGTGATTCCCTTGCTCACTTTGCCACTGGATTCAAGCAAGCCTGGCTGAAGACGGCTGAAATGCCAGAAACCGGTCCTAGGAAGCTTGTTTCCGGTCCAGGGAAGGCATGGCTTGGCAGTTCGGGCTGGACTGTTCCCATGAGGCACAGGGTCAGACTGATTTGCATATGGTCATGTCTGAACTGGGGTGGCAGAGTGGGCTAAAGAACGGTGATGGATCAAACCCAGATCTGTTGACTGGGTGTGAGTGTTTGATTGGTTCTGACGCTCCGTCCATCACCACCCCCTTTTGTACCGCTTTGTTCGCCATAAGTTGGCAGGGTATGCTCAGACGTGAGTCCCTTGCTCACTTTGCCACTGGATTCAAGCAAGCCTGGCTGAAGACGGCTGAAATGCCAGAAACCGGTCCTAGGAAGCATGATTCCGGTCCAGGGAAGGCATGGCTTGGCAGTTCGGGCTGGACTGTTCCCATGAGGCACAGGGTCAGACTGATTTGCATATGGTCATGTCTGAACTTGGGTGGCAGAGTGGGCTAAAGAACGGTGATGGATCAAACCCAGAATTGTTGACTGGGTGTGAGTGTTTGATTGGTTCTGACGCTCCGTCCATCACCACCCCCTTTTGTACCGCTTTGTTCGCCATAAGTTGGCAGGGTATGCTCAGACGTGAGTCCCTTGCTCACTTTGCCACTGGATTCAAGCAAGCCTGGCTGAAGACGGCTGAAATGCCAGAAACCGGTCCTAGGAAGCTTGTTTCCGGTCCAGGGAAGGCATGGCTTGGCAGTTCGGGCTGGACTGTTCCCATGAGGCACAGGGTCAGACTGATTTGCATATGGTCATGTCTGAACTGGGGTGGCAGAGTGGGCTAAAGAATGGTGATGGATCAAACCCAGATCTGTTGACTGGGTGTGAGTGTTTGATTGGTTCTGACGCTCCATCCATCACCACCCCCTTTTGTACCGCTTTGTTCGCCATAAGTTGGCAGGGTATGCTCAGACGTGAGTCCCTTGCTCACTTTGCCACTGGATTCAAGCAAGCCTGGCTGAAGACGGCTGAAATGCCAGAAACCGGACCTAGGAAGCTTGTTTCCGGTCCAGGGAAGGCATGGCTTGGCAGTTCGGGCTGGACTGTTCCCATGAGGCACAGGGTCAGACTGATTTGCATATGGTCATGTCTGAACTGGGGTGGCAGAGTGCGCTAAAGAACGGTGATGGATCAAACCCAGATCTGTTGACTGGGTGTAAGTGTTTGATTGGTTCTGACGCTCCGTCCATCACCACCCGCTTTTGTACTGTATCCTGACTCTGGTCACATGAATGGGTGTAGTTGGCAGTTGGCTTTGTGTATTCCTCCTAGACAGCCACAGACAATGAGAGCTTAGGTGTGACTGGATGGGCCATCACTGGCAGGATTACAACACTCTAGTCCCAGTGTCTTTGACTGTTTCTCACAAACTACAGTGGTGGCTGACAATTCTAAATTTAAGCAATGGGACTCTCCTTTCCCCTCCAATCCTTCAGACAATTGCGACGGATGCCAGCAGTTTCGACTGGGAACCATATTGGGGCACGCTTCAGTCCAGGGTCTGGGGACCTAGATAGAATTCATCCAACTGTAGGGAACTGTTGACACTTTACAGAGCACTGCTGTTCTTCTCTCCTCAGATCCAGAACTGTGTAGTACAAAAAAGAATGGGCAATCAGGTGGCAAGAGCCTATGTGAACCATGAGGGTGAACCAGATCTCCCCTGCAGGTGTCTCTGGCAGAGGAGATGGGTACATGGGCCGAAGTGAACTTGATGTCTCGAACAGCGATTTATTTTCTGGGTAGGGAAAATGGGCTTGCCGATCTCTTGACATGGTTCTTTCCCTCCTTGGTCTCCCTGTTTCTCTCTTCTCTCATAATTCAGGAAATTGCTGATCAGTTGAGGAAACTGTAGCTGGATCTATTTGTATCTTCCCAATGATGCGCTACTGCCCAGCTTTTGCACACTCCTCCATTGTCAGGAAGCCTGGGAGTGGATGCAATGAGCTTTCCCTGGCCTCGGACACTTTTATTTGACTTTCCCCTGTTCTTGTCAAGAATCAGAGGACAAAAGTTGAGATCCTGCTAGTAGTTCCATCGTGAGAAGGCAACCATGGTATCCAATCCTTCCCCATCTGGCAATCTAGCAATCCAGCCTCCTTGGATCCTCCCATTGATCCTGTAACCTCTCTGATTTCCTATTTTGCCATTAACGTTGCTTCATTGACTGTCTTTGGGGGCTTACAAATTGAGACGAAGAGCTTATAGTCATTAAGATGTTTGTCTGACAGTGCCACCTCTATTCAGAATTCCAGAAAACATAGCACACTAAAGCTCTCCCAGCGTCATTGGGGTAACCTTTCAAAATAGTACAGTGGTTTTCTTCCAGCCTCAAGTGAGGGAGGTGGCATTTTATAATTTCTGAGAGATGGTTTTATTTTGGGCTTATAGGCTTTGACTCTGTGGAGCCAGTAGGCCACAATTAAAGCCACTCGAGGCCCTTCAATATTGTTGTTTGATTCCCTACCTTCTAGGTTACTGTCAGGTTTTCATCTAAAAAACAGTGGTGCACACTCCGTTTTTCCCTTGGGCCTACCTCTGGAATTGTCCTTCCTCCAAGGTGCTCCTTTTGAGCCCCTTTTGTCAGTTTCTCTGAAATGTCTTAACTTTAAGGTATTTTGTCTTGTGGTAAAATCTTCGGGGCATAGATATTTGCTCTCCTCTATCTCTATCACAATCACTATTTTTGTAAAAAGGACAGTTTCCTTTTAGAAGGTGGACTTTCTTTTCCTCTCCTTTGAATTGGACAACAGAGGCAGCACCCAAAATAAGGTAATAGTACAAATGATTTTTACAGCATTTTCAAATGCAAAAACTATAGCGAAATACACTACAAAAAAAGGAAGGCAATAACGTTATCATTAAATAGTGAAACCACGTGTTACTCCAATAAAGACCATGTGTAACTGCATACTAATTATTAGCTGCACAAACTAATGAGAGGGGCTTATTAGTATGCAGTGTTTGCTTTTTGATGCAAAAGCTGATTTATTATGCTAATATTATGAAAGTAGCAGTGTCCCATTTTGTAAATGCAGTGCTCATGAAAGTTGTTCTGTTTTCATAAATACTGTCATTATTTTGCATGGAAGGTGTGTCAGTAAATGCAGGTGCATTGTGTGTTTGTGCTGCTGCTGGCTACGCATGTGCCAGTTCACGGTGTGACTGGAAGTTTCTGAACTGTCCCCTGTGCAAGAGACGGAGCAGACAAATTAAATACTCCCCCCCCCCCCCTTTGAACCATATTCTAAATGACACTGAGTCGGTGATCAAAGCAAGGTAGCCAAGGAATCTATTGTGGAATTTGTGGAATGGCTGCTCCCTGAGAAAATCTTTAAACCAAAGGGCCAATCCTGCAAAACAAAATCTAATATATCAGGGACCACCTACCAAAGCTGGAAGTCACCCCTTCTTGAAGTCACTCTTTCTTAAGCAAAGGTTGAAAAAATGGAGCTTCATAATTCATTTTACTGCATATTTTAGAACATAGTTAATACATAAATTAACTGGAAAAGCCATAGGCTATTTAGTCCCTTCTCTCCACTCGACTCTTACTTTTCCTTTTCATAATTTTTCTTTCTCCGTCTTGTTGCTTTTACTCTTTTCATATCCCATGGTGCCGCTCTTCAGCTTTTAATGCTAATCTTTTGTAGTGTAAATTGTGATCTTCAGTTTGGAGCAATACTGGATTGGAAACCAAATGAATCCTGGCACATACATCCAAACCAGGCCCACAATGCAGTTAACCAGATTAGAATGGGGGCATGATTGGATCAAGGCAGTGCACCCTTATGCTGCCAGCAGCCTCCAAGGCTGCAGTCATCCACAAAAGAGTACCTGATTCCTGGAGGTCTTATTAAGAAAAAGTATGTATTAAAATGTCACCGATTTAGGGATATGGGTTTGGCTCATTGATTATTCCAGAAACGTATGAAGGCCTTCACCCAACAAGGTGGCATGCTTCATCAGTAGGTTCCTCCTCACCGCAAGACCAATGATAGTAGAATGTTTTGGGCTCCTCGTGGACTTGCTTCATGAAGTTGTGTTATTTTTTTGATCTCGACAATTGCCTTTCTAGTGGTAAGTGGGACACTAATGATAAGTGTACAGTGAGGCTGGTTTGTTTTATTAATGTTTCCCAGTTGCATCAATAAAACCAGTGTACACAAGGATCTTGTATAATGCACATTCTTGCTATGTTATGTCGTTAACATGTTGCTGTCCATGTGATTAGTCCCTATGGGTAAAGGCATTTATCAGGATGGTGTCCCTCTACTGGGTCACCTATTGTTTCTATATTATTCCCTAATGCTCCTCAATCAGGTCCAATATCATAGTCAGGGAAAGGATAAAATACAGATGTTATTACTGTCTTTTTAATATATTTTCACAAAGTGGTAGCAGACCTAAAGCATTTATTTTACAGAATTAGCCAACATCAAACACCATTGCCATATTGCCTTGGGAAACATCCTGTAATTTGTTTTATAGAACACAATCAAGCAAGGAGCATAACACAGCAAAGAGTGGTAGGTTAACATCAATATTAAAAACAGAATCAGTCCATGTAAACTCACAAAACTCTAAGTTGTGGCACAGCCACATGGCTCGATTGGGTCTTAGGTTGGTTACTCTAGCTAATTAAAGAGTAGGTTGTATTTTAAAAGGGAATCCCTTCTGTGGAAGTCTGTGACCTATGGAAGCTATTGCACACTTGTGTCTCTCAGTGGTCATGGCTTGCCTCTCTGTCAGGCACCACAGGCTTTTTGTGAGCCTATCTGCTGAACGGTGCCCACTCATAGTGGCATACAACTATTTGTGGTGTTGAGCTAATGTGAGACACCTGCAGTAGATCATGTCATTCAATTGACATAAAAGAGTGTCTTCACATTGGGGACTGTGCAGTAACATGTAAGGAATGCTTCAACAGCTAGAGTATTGCTATGCTCAGAATAAGCAGAGGCCACCTTGGAAAATGTGCCTTACGATAAGCCATATGTGTTCGCGCTGGGGAGAGGTTAGTCGCTAGTGTTAAAATGGCCAGTCCTGTCCTGTTTTGGAAACAAGCATCTCCAGTGAAATGTTTGATGTGGCACAGAAATACACCAATTCGTCCACTGAAACCAATATTGTCTCTGTGCATTACCTGTTCTGTGTGTCTGAAGGAAGATTACACTGCTATGCTGGCACTATTTGTGGTACTCCTCAATTCACATGTATGACATGGTGTCTGGAGTTGCCTATCCGGATGAGTGGATGTTGGTTATATAGATAGGAGAACCATATTAGTACCGTGTAATTCCATTGCTTGTGTGATAGAAAGCTATTTTATTGATCTTGAATTGAACGTCTTGTGCATGTGTCATCATGCAGGACCAGGGACCAAACTGTATGAGGAAAATGATGCCGTCCATGACTTGTGCATAATGCTTCAGTGCTGCAGTTTGGTTGAAATCAGATCACAATTTTTGTAGAACAGAATTGATGTTAACGCCGCCTTTTGGTTGTATAGAGTCTGCTTACTCAATTATGGTTTTCAGGAGTGTATGTTTGTATTGAATAAGTAACTGACAGGTTCCTTAGGGCTCAGGATTGCTTTTATCATCAGCAAAGCGAAGTATCCATATTTTGTTTATAAATTATTTTTTTGCCATTTATTGTAACTTACAAACAATGCAAAAATCCACACTTCCAATAGTTGTTATGCAGATATGACAAAGGCAATACGTATAAACATGTGGAATCATAGTATTTTCACTTAGTTGATTTCACAAATTAAATACCACTCCTCTGAGAAAACCTTAGTATCCTGTCCCTTTCCTTCATGTCTTCAGGTGCTTTTGCAGCAGCCCCATACTTCGTAGACCAGCATTTCCAAGAGTCTACTTTCATCCAGGTCTGCTTTCCACTTGGAAACAGTTAGGGCCTGTGGTGCTCTCCAGTTTAGTGCAATATTCCATTCTGTAATGACTAGAATCACTTCCGAGAAGATGTTATCATATCCATTTAGCCCACATTCTTCTAGGATGTTCAATAATGCCATTGCTCCCGAGAATACCTTAAAATGGATCTCTTGCCAACCTACATTTTTGAAAGACCCCCGATGAAATTCCCTGTTTTGCCCAAGAACCCAAAAAATATCAGGTATATAGATAATTATTTACCTATACATCCTGTATATCTTTTTCCCACCCAAGTGTGAGAACATGGTGAAAGTCTCTTCTAAAAGATTAGACTAAATTTTCACAGTGCAAGGAGCTAGCACATGGCAAATTATTTCATGCCATTGTGAGAACTCACCCAAGCACAGATATCCCTAACTTGTCCCATCACTCGAATCCCAGAAGGGCATCCACCAAACTGAGTTGAGTGCCAACCCATACTGGGTTGCCTTAGTCAGTTTTTCCATTTGCTGCAATTGTTTCATCAAGTCTCGCCTTACTGCATTTGCTGATGAATATAAGTAATAGCTGTGGGGCATTACCCATACAGTAGCAGTGTTTTCCTCCCAGGATACATAGCTCAGTCTTATAAGCTAAATCAGAGCCAGGGCTGAATATCCAAATATTATTTACAATGAAGTAGGCTGCTCTATAATAAGATACAAAATCTGCCATGCTCTGCCCCCTAACAAAAGGCAATTTGCCACATTTTGTCGACACTCTTGGCATTCTGTTTGTCAAACAAATGGTTGCAGCAGGAAGGTCAGGCATTTGAAGAATGATGGAAAAAATCTAAAAGGGATCGTTTTGCAGGATGTTTAGGGGCTTAGGCAGGGCTACAATATTGACAATTGTGACTCTTCCCATCAGGGACAAGGGAAGCGGATTCCAATGGAGTAAATTCTTCCTGAGCCCCTCAAGCATAGGGGGTATATTGTCTTGCCAATATTTTTGCCAATTCTTGTACTACATTTATCCCTAAATATTTAAAACTATGAGTGATGGATGTGAGACCATGTGGCATTCTGCTACTTCTTCTTCTTGCACTACAAGTAGCCCCAAATGTTTGAAATTAGAGAGTGTTGCATTATTGTGGGGCCATAAGACCCATGCCTCAACCCCAGTCATGCCATGTCTTGGAAGAATATTGGTTACCCAGTAAAAATTCCAAATTTCTTAAGAGCCTGTTCTACCTGTGCACCCAATTGCCTGGGGTTCTGGGATAATTCAGGGCCTTCTCTGCAATAGAGTCACTTTTTCTGCAAGTTCCAGGTCCAGCTGAACTTCTCAATACCCTTATGGTATCAGAACCAAGCATTGAGTCGCTCAATCGCCAGCGCAAAGTACTGGCAATAGTGGAAATCCTTTTTGGAAAAAAGGGGACCCCTACTTAATTGATAGACTTGCTATATGTAAGGAGAAAGACTATATATGTAAACGGAATTTATAGTAAGCAAATAAATGAGAGATAAAACAAATACTAGGTGTACAGTCGAAGAGTAACCATTCTCAACAAACACAAGGATTAAATCAGGAGGTATAAAAAATATTTATTTTTCATTTTTTATCTTACAATGTGATCTTATTAGATTATTGATTGTTCTTTTTTGTGAGTATTCTTTTTTTACTTTTTTTGCATACAATTGATTAATAATTATTTGCACAAAAACAGTATATGCATACAAGATTTATAAGGTCTAAACAGCAGATAAAACATCAGACAATCATATTGACAAATTTAAACATATAATATTGTTAGAAGCAATACGGTAGATCGAGAACTATAATATTGTTAGAAGCAATGCGGTAGATGGAGAACTACGTGCGTTTCGGCTATGTAGCCTTCGTCAGGAAACCGTCTAATGCTTAAAGCTGTATAAAATATATAAACAACATACAAAGTAATGGTTACATAAATATATATATGGTACAAATATACCTAGATTTGAGATTTTATAAGCTATTTACAATTTCAACTTTATGAGACACACATATATATTTATGCAGATTATGCATAATGGCGGCCAGTACTGAATACTCCATTTTAATAAAAGACGACATATACCAAAGAAAAAGGAGGGGCAGAGAAATTGGAGAGAAAATTATCCTAGTGTAGAGTCATACATAGCCCATTTCTAGATGTAAGCTAATGCTACATAAACATAAATAGAAATAGAATCATACTACACTATCGATGCATGAGTTTGTACAATATTTACATCCTGTCTTTTACAATTTATATACTTTGTTACATTGCACATTGTTTTATATTGATACATGATAATGAAACACAAACCATATAATGAAATTTAAATAAAAATCGTGTTAACAAAACTAATAGATATTGGCACACAAAGTTTAGAATATATGTTAGGTAGATTAGAGTGGTAAGAATAGTTGTGAAGAAAAGAATCATGATGGAGTGAATAGCAAAAGGAACAGAGATAAAACCTTAGAGAAAATATAAAGAGAATATGTAAGCAGTGACTGAAAATAAAGTGCTAGACAGTACACAAAGAGAAAAGTCCTTATATTATTGATTATAGTGTAGATTTGTGATTAAAGGTTAAAGAGAAAAAGGAAGAAAAAATTATCTCAAAGTACTGGATGGAATAAACACATTTCTACCCCCATATCTTATTATATTACTCACTTGTTCTATCTAGAGATATGGAAGTCATATAAAGCCAGAGACGTTACCGATGATGTCTCAAATCTTAATTGCTCCAAGATGTGAATTATGCAGCATACATATGCAGAAGACCTCCTATATACACAGACGGTAAGGATATTAGAAGAAATGGGAAAGAACAATGCGTGATTAGACCAGAGATGTACATATAGTCGAGAAAGGAAGAGTAAGAACGATAATATATACTTACTAGTTGGTAGTTATTTGTTAATAATTCATATAGTTCTGTCAGAGAACCAAGATCTATCTTTATGGTGTCTATTTTGTTAAATTTGACAATTTTGCGGGATGAGGTGCCATAAGAAGGTAATCCTGGGCACTATATAGAAAACGAGAAGGATAAAGAAAATATATATATGTATAACAAAAACCATACATTTAGATCATATCCATTCAGATTAGTGCCAGATCAAGAAAGGCCTTTGTTAGTGCATCTGTATTGACTTACGCAAGAAAAAACGCCTAATCGGCTCCGGTGTATATAAAGAGTCCGTATTTGATGGCGGCGTAATGGTCCTAAAAAAGTGGTTTTTATAAAGAAAAAAGAGAGAAGAGAGAAGAGAGAAAAGAGAGAAGAGAGAAGAGAGAAAAATAATGCAGCTATTACTGCCTAAATATAAAGAACAAATCGGCATATGTATATGACCAAGATGTTAAAATATGATAAACCAAAAACCGTGTGCCTAGATCTAAGATACTTTCGCGATATAAACATACCTTATTCTCTAATTATATCGTTGTAAGGTTGTCTCCGAACGATGTGAGCATGGTGCTTCAACGAAACGAAGTGCCCGTAAATCCAACGTTTATATATCACACAACTAGTTCACGCGCCAAAACCGAGTGCAATTGAGGTAATTGATAACATACGATGACAATGAGAAACGTAACAGAAACAAAGAGCGGACAAGCGTCAACTTGATAAACAAGTCATGGCTGCCGCCTATAGATGAAACATAAGTGTCCATTCAATAATATTGAAAGTAAACACTACAAGGTAGTTACTTATGCATTCGTATGGGTAAAGGAAATTCATACCGAACATTGGTAAGTAAGTTATCGGTAGTGAGTGTATAGAATAGTAGCTATAGCCAAAGAACCGGACTTGTGATAATTTTATAAAGAACATATAAATATGAATGAAAATACCAACGTATAGTCTTTACCGTTTATATAACACATAATTGAGCTGTAGATGACACAGATAAATAGTAATTAATCTAGAGAACCACATTTTTTTATATATATATATAACCAACAGATAGATGGATGGAGACAAGTGGAAATCCTTATCAGGTGTCCAGAGCTGTAGGAAATAAATCCAATAGGATCCTTTTGACTTTAACATTTTGTGTAGGCTCCTTTAAAGCAAACATATAAGAAGACATTCAGGACACAATTCATACTCAAAAGAAGGAGGAAGAGGTAGTCCCTATTGAGGTTAGGACGCGCGTATTATTGTGCAGCTTAGATCTTTGTCACATAAAGCCACTAAAGTCCTGATAAGCAAGGTTTTAAATTACTACTGAGAAGCAGTTCATAAGTACCTTGGCTTGTACTGTAATGTCTGTCATAATTAACAATATAGGCATTTAGGAGGCACAGCTAATTGCTGAGTGACCTAGCTGCAAGTGTACCATGAGGATGACTTCTTCAAATATGTCTCTGAGGGAGGTTAACTTTCTGTGAGAATTCAAACAATAATTCTCTCCTTAAATGTAAACAGTTGCTTCTGTGGCAGCTGGAATCCAGTGCAGCTATGGAAAGAACCATCATACCATGCTGTCACCTAGCTGCTGCCTGCATTTTCAGTGGCACTAAAGTCAATAGTGTGGGCAAGGTTAATACGGATGTCTGGGAATCATTGGAGTGCTCCAGTAAAGTGCTCCTGCCATTTTGGCTGGTTTGGCCAGACCACATAATTTTTCCAAATATGCATTGTTTGAACATGGGCTGCATTGACTATGTTGAGGGAGTATATGGTTGTTTCGAAAAAAGATTATTATTTGTGTATAGGAGCATATATTCTCCATAAGTAGGGTGGTTAATGGTGGCAAGTTTGTTAGCAGGGTCCTTATGAAGAAGCAATTTAAAGAGATCTATTTCCATATGTTGTATTGATGGATGGTGCAGATGCCAGTAGCTTGTGTAGCAGCATCTGGTATTGTTTTGGAGAATAATAGGTTTATCACATTAAAGTTGCCTGCTGAACCTTGTATCATGGATATCTGAGAACAGATTGAAGCAATACTTGGTGGATTTGATGATGGCATTCATAGATTTAAAGATGCAAGATAGTGGTTGACTTGTTTTGCTTTGGATGTGGAGATGAAGTTTCTCTGTGAGGAGTACAGAAATACCTGTCTCGGATTTGAGTATTGTTTCCTTTCTTGTTTGCTGATAGCTCATTTGCTATCAGTGAGTAGATGGATGTACCAAGAGCATTAGTTATATATGGTTCAATATCAGAAGCTGTGAGTATCAATGACTTTTGGATGAGGTTGCCTAAGTGTAGGAAGAAGCTAACACAAAGGTAATTGTGATTGCTAGGGTCATTGCACTGGTAACCACAGGAGCGTGGGCAGAGGTAGGCTAGCACATGTTAATGTTAATGTTATGTTAATGTTATGGAGAATTTATTGAGCGCACTGACACCATAGGTTTCCTGGCGCTGTCTTATCTTAACCTGCCCCCTTCATGTGATGCCCCCTTGTTAAATGAGCCACATAGTATACAAGTGTTTTGATTAAGATAACAAGACATTGGTTTCAGGTGCTGCATGCTTTATTTAATGCAATAAAGTGTAAGGAGAGGAGAAGGTCACCCCCCCCCCCCCCACAATGTCCACTGGAAAACAACTGAGTTGCAGTCAAACATGTGACATCTGTTTTTGTGCCTACACCTGAGGCAGTGCTTTGTCATAACTGGTAGGCTCTGTGGTGCCACCCCTCTATGAGGCCATCACATGCACTACAGTTACTGCAGAGCCTTTTCCATATTGGTAACCTAAAGCTTCTTTCCATGTTTCTCTTAGTCCTCCATTCACTGTTGGGTGCCAGCTATTCATAGGCTCGCATCTGTCTGTACAGTGCATCGGTAGAGAGTGTAGGACAATGAGAACATGTTCCATCAGTGAATAATTGGGCTGGTTACAGTTTTTGCTGAAATGAATAAAACAATTTGGGAGAGGTGTGGCGCAGCAGCCAGAGTGGCTAACTCCGGAGAGCGGGGCTCACGATTCGATCCCCAGCCCCCCACGCAGCTCTGCTCAGCATCATGTAACTTTGGGTAATAGCTCACTTAATCTCCCCGACGGCCCCCATTGCCTTGAGACTCTTAAGGGTGATTAGTTTGCACTTAATAACACCGGAGTTAATTCAATTTGTGTTCTTTATACTGATGCTCTAAGTGTGACAGGTATGCCCAGAAGTAGGCCCTGTGGTCACTGTGCCATTAGAACAATGCTGCACCTGACTGTAGAGTCCCAACTAGGCCGCAACCGGTCTTTAGTTGCTTGTGTTCTAGTTCAGAGGCAACCTGGGTTGGCAGTTTGGGCTGAACTGTTCCTATTGGAGCAAGAACATGGCTGAATTGCATATGGCTGGGTCTAGTCTGAGTTGGCATAGTGAACAAAAAGAAAAAAAGATGGACTGGGATGCAGCCCGAGTAATTACAAGTGGCTGTGATTAATTCAGTCATTCCAGTCATCATTTTAATAATATTTTTTAGTTTCAGTTTTTAGGCATCTTATACCTAACCATTCCAACAGTCAATTATAATTGGCCTTTTAAAGCCAAAGAGGAACCATAGGATGTCCATGAAAGCTTACAAAGACCTCCCTTTTCATCACGCTTGTGTAGGCGATTGCAGGTTAATGTCAGCAGGACTTAGAACCAAAATATTATTTTCTGGTGCGAGTCCCGTCATGATCAGCCACCATGGATAACTTGGCACAATTGCTTCCTCATCAACACGTGACTGGAATGCCAACCACCTATCGGACCCCTTTGAATCTGGATTCAGACCTAACCACGTCACTGAGTCCATCCTAATCACTGCCAGTGACAACATCTGTCTAATATTGGACAAGAGGGGCACAGTGGCCCTCTTCCCACTCAACCTCTCAGCTACCGTCTCCCACTTTATCCTTATCCACCGCCTCCATGAACCCGGAAGGCATGGACCAGCAATCTGATGAAACAACTCCTTCCTGACACAATACACCAAACAGTCACCCTTGCCCTATACTCTACCACTTCCTCCAACTTGATCTGTGCTCACCAGGACTCCTTGCTCACCCCTACCCTCTTTACCATCTAAATGAGTCCACTCACCAACATTATCCAAGACAATGGACTCAGCATCATCTCTTATCCCGATAACGACATCCAGCTCCTCCATTCCCTTTCCGATGACTCCTCAAACATCCAAATAAAGTTCAACTGTATGTCTGAAGTCACAAACTGGATGAGAACCAACTGCTTGAAGTTCTACTCTGACAAGAAGGAGGTGGTCCTCTTTGGAAAAGACACCTCGCTCTGGTCCTCAGCCTAGTAGCCCTCAGAACTACAACCGACACCCTGTCCGTCAAATGCAGCCAGCAACCTAAGGATCATGATCAACAATCAGGTCAACTTGGTTGCCTCTACCTACTTCTCCGCCATCAGCTCCTCAAGAAAGTTTTCAGATGGCTCCCGCTAAACACTCAAATAACTGCCACTCAAGCTTTGAGCACTAGCAGACTGGACTATGAAAACGCCCTCTACACTAGCGTCACCTTGCAATTCACTAAAATCCTTCAGGTCATCTAGAATGCAGCCTCAAGACTAAGTCTCAAATTTCCACTCCACACTATCATATCTAAACCCCCTTAAAAATCTTCAATTGTTCTCTATACACAAACAAGGCCTCTTCAGCCTCCTCACAGACACATAAAAAGCATGACACAAGAAAGGTCTTGTATACCTGAACAGCTGCATCAACCTCTGTACACCTACCAGGCACCTCTGCTCCGCCAACCTCCTACTCGCCATGTCCCCACACATCTGAAGAGCCGGAGCCGAAGGCTGCACCTTTTCCTTCTTGGCTCTAATGCCTAGAATGACCTCCCCATTTTCTTCCTGGCTCCTCCAGCCTAGTATGATCTCCCCTTACAGGTGAAAGCAGCCAACTTCATCTTAGAATTTCACAAGAAATTGAAAGCCTGGATATTCAGATATGCCCCAGTCAGGGTAGTCCCCACCCATTCAGAGGCACCAGGTACCCTATCGGGTGATAGGTGCACCATACAAACCATCATAACTCAACAATCATTTACAGCTGAGGGTCAGTGTTGCAAAGCGAGTGAAACCTTTGCGCCCCCATGCCTGTTGTATCGTAACATAACATAACATGTGTATTTGTAAAGCGCACGTTCACCCCTGACAGGGCATCTTGGCGCTGAATAACAGATGTTTATTGCTACCCAACTCAATGGTACTCATTTTATCGACCTCAAATGGATGAAAGGCTGAGGGGACCCACCGGGATTTGAGCCTGTGACCATGAGGTCAAACACAGGCCCCTGCAGTGGATGCATTAGTCCACTGAGCCACCAGACCCAGCTCATACATGATCTGTGACAGCTCTGTGGCATAAGGGGCAGGTTTCTTTTCTGAAGACAAAGCCATAAGGTCTCTGCAGTCTAAGGGATGACTTTCCTATATGAAGTTTGAGGCAGAATAATCTTAGTAACTTGTTTAAAGTTCTGTTGCTTGAGCCCTTATTTCTATAATGTGGAGATGACTGTATGAGGACTGTCTCAGATGTGCTTTCCATTGATAATGCCTATTACTTTTGACTGTGTATTTCACTGGAATTTGCACCCCACTAGCTTTGCCAGCTATGCTTTGGTATGCCAATTTTTGTAGAGATACGTACATGGCAAAAAAAGTAAGGTAGGGCTGAATAAAAAGTGATTTTCAATTTAAGCTGTCATAGGAAATCTTGCTTGTGTCCACAGTCCAAGTGGATGAACAGATTTTCACCTAACTTGTTATGAAAGTAGAATTTTACTTAGAAAGTGTACTGTCATTGCTTTGGTGTAAAACTGTTCAGTAGTTTTTGATATATTAGATTTTAAAAAAGTTGCAGAGAGGACTTTAAAGAGTTAACACTATGCTGTTTAACTTACAATTCATTTCTCATGAGTCCTGTCAATCACATTTAGCATTTTTTGAGAATTGTGAATGGTTGAATAAGGCCAATGAAGTTTTGGTTACATGATGACATATAGGTGACAAAATTATGGGTGACATAAATATTGCCAAACATTTTACATCCTTTGGACCTGATTTGGAGGTTGACAGACAGAGTAAATGCATTCAGGGTGGCGGAGGACTTCGAGATCCTCCACCCTGCTTTTACTGTTCACACCAAATTTGGAGTTCACCACCGGTCTGCGGTGAACTCTGTCAGTTTGTATGAGCCGCCATATCAGTTTATGCAAAGCTGTTTTAATTTTGGTATGTGTCCGTCATTCAGGATAAACACTCACACTAAACATTTAAAAGTTTTTACTTTTCGGAAAAACAAGCTCCCAAAGCATGAGTTTGATTTTGGAAAAGAAAAAACTAATGGCCCCAACTCCATGTGTGTTTTTTCCAATGATGTGGGCTTCATTTTTTATTTTACCTTTCCTCACCACCAGATATTCCTACCTGTGACGGACAGTTAAAAAGCCATCCATTCACCCACTGTAAATAGAGCAGACAGTCTGATGGTTTACCTTTGACGCCTGTACTCTCTGGGGCCATCAAAGGAATGTTTACACTGTACACAGAGTACATTTTACGCCCTTGGCATAAACCGTTTGTCCTCCCGGCTCTAAATTGGGCAGACAAACTGAGAGTTTCATGGACAGAGTGCTCGTCATTGTTGCAATGAAGTACCCGGTCCTCCAAAGTCTAAATTGGGTAATTTGTAGGTAAAATCAAAAATATCAACAGCAAAAAAATTAAAGACCACAATATCATTATAAAATAGGTTAGTATATCGAGTTTCAAATATAAGACTATATGTTAACTTTAAAACATATGTTAACTTTAAAATGAATATTACATTTAAAAAGAATGCTCTCACAATATAAAACAATTGAAAAATGCATAACATACACACATAAACCAAAAATCTATGGTTAATAATCACTCTAAAATAATACACATAATATTTTTAAAATAAAATAATTTAAACATGAATGTAAAATAAATATAACACTAATTATATTTACAATGCTAGATATTAAAAAATGATAGGAATTTTACAATAACATTAAAAGATAAACTAAAAATAATTTAAAACAAGTCTTACAAATAATAAAACTTTAATTTACATCAAACTATTTTTTTATGAAAATATATATATAACAAAATATATATATATTAAAACAATTAAAAGATTTGTGGGATTAAATTCACTACTCAAATTCCAACTTGACCAACAGTAGGGAAAGTGTTGGAATTTTGGGTTGTAAGCAGCAGTAGGTAAGGCGTTGGACTCAAGAGGTTTCATATTTACCAATCCCACTTCAACCTGAGTAGTGGTAGGGAATGAGTTAGACTTGGGAAGAATAAGATTTATTACTCCCACTTCAATATAAGCAACAGTAGGGAAAGTGTTGGACTTTGAAGATTCCAGATTTACTCTTCCTATTATAATCTGAGCTACCTTAGGTAAAGTGTTGAACTTTGAAGGGATCAGAATTATTATTCCCACTCCAACGTCAACAACAGCAGGTAAGTGGTAGAGTTTCGAGGGGTCAGATTTACTATTCCCACTCTAGCACATACAACAGTAGGGAAAATGGTAAACTTTACGAATCTCAGATTTAAATTTCCCTATCCTAAATTAATAGAAAAGTAAATAAAAATTAAAATAATAAATAAATAAATATAAATATATGTATATATAAATATAATGGACTTCCACTCGTACATCCGGCTTGTCAATCCTCCATGGATGCCTCCACATTGAGACTCTGTGATTTGGAGCTCCATGGCCCCAAATTTCCGGGTGGTGCATCTCCCGCGACTGGGAGGCCGTGTAAAAATCAAAGCTCCAAGGTTCCCACCTGTGGAGACACACTCTGACATCCACTGCAGCAACCTTCATGAGGTAAAAGCCGGATCGGCGGGCGGAGACAGTTTACAGCATGCCTGTCGATTCACACCTGTCCAATCTCTCACTCTCACATATACTCACTTATATACACCAATACTCACATATACTAGTTTAAAACATATGTAGTTACTCATAAAGACACTATTGAGACAGTCAATCACTGACAAACTCACCCATACACACACTCATCCACCTATACAGTCCTGCACACATACAAACAGTGAGTCACTCATTCATGCATCTATGCACTACTTAATACCCCCACCGAACCATACAGACACTCAGACACTCATACTGATACTCAAAAAACCAACTAATAACCTATGTACCTCATGTAGCTACTCACCAACCCATGCAGCCACTTATACACAAAGTGAGGGAATGATACAGATATTTACATATTTAAACATTACTCACTAAGCCATGTATTCACTAAGATACACTTAATCAGTCAGTTATACAATCAATTTTTCCCAAAAAATCATCCATTTAGATACTTATATACCCATTTATTCTTCCATCGACCTTGAGATATACATATATAAAACATATTTAATTTTCAGAAAAACACACATTCACTGGAGGATGTAATCAGTGATATCATGAGTGATGTCACTGACCATGTCATGAGTGATGTAATATGTGACGTTATCAGCAGTGTATTGCGGGCGGGTGAGTTATAGTTAGCTGAACTAACTATAACGGGGGAATTTCAATGGTTTTGTACGAGTGAAAAGTCCAGCTTACTATAACGCCCCTGAAACCTATGTTTTTTTCAGTGAATATATATATATATATATATAAATGGGAATATAAATACATATATGCTAATATGCTAATTCCACTGCATTTCACACAAACTGGTCCTTATTTCAGTTGAAAAAAGTACTTTCACACTATAGAAATGAGATTTCCAAAAATAAGTAATTCTTCTATACAGCAACCGGAACAATGCATTTCTGCCATTGATGGCCTTGTATAAGAGGAGTTGCCATTTTGGTTGCGGACTATATATATCTTCCACCAAATGCAAAAAAAAAGAATGTTTGCTTATTAGCACTGCTGTATGTAAGAGTGGCCATAATTCACATAGGTGAACCTTAAATGTGATTTGATGCCTCTCTACTTCATGAGCAATGGTACCAAATGTGATGCAGGTTCTTTGGGGCACAGCCCAATTATGGGCCAGAATTTAAATGTTAACGGGTCTGGAGTATTACTCAAGATTAGCTCCATTATGGGATAGCCCGGGGACCCCAAGTTGTCTTAAGGATATGCTGGCCACACCATTAAGAACAGCAGGTCTATTAACATGGGGAGACTTAACCGAGGATGGCTCTCTCCTTTCTTGGGCAACATTTGATTACAAATTGGAAGGAGGAATGTCTAGATTTAAATACATGCAGTTAAATAGTTGGGCTCAAAATTATAAAAAAACGATTGGGTGTGGGAATGATCTTGAAGAACACCTTGTTAAAAAGCCAGCAGGCAAGAAGGAGGTAGCCTTTTTATATTGGGCAATTGAGGAGACAATAGACGGGTGAGCTATGGGAAGAACTGATTCCGGAGGGGGATGGGGCTGAATTATGGCAGGTCTCTTATAACACTTTGTTCTCAGTTGTGAAACCAGCTTTGCTGAGAAAAAAATCATTATTTCACCACACATAGAGCCTACTTGTCCCCGGCTAGACTCTCTAAGATGTCTAATGGTCCACCTGCTAGATGTAAAAAATGTAGCATGGTACGGGCCCCTGACACACATATGTTTTGGACTTGCCCTGCTATTTCTGAATTCTGGCAAAAAGTGAGTTCCACCATAAAGTCTATTCTAGGCTACCCAGTACATATAACTCTCAGTCTAATAATTTTTGGCATTCAAACTGAAATTACTGGCCACAGTAGAGGTTATCTCTTTTTTGCTACTTTGTTGGCCAGACAAGAAATTTGCAAGAAATGGGCTGCGGCCCTGCCTCCTACACATTCGGAATGGCTCTCATCTGTGTATAAAACATCTAAAATAGATCTGACCAGACTAAAAAATAGCAAGAAGAGAGCCATATGGGATTGTTTGTTAAATTGGTCTTCAGCCTAGTCTGATAAAATTGATTCTCCTATGATTAAGCCTCATGGGAAGCTCTCAGACTGAGTCGTAGTCCTCAGTTTCTTGAAATCTATGGAGAGGTGAACCACTGGTAGGTGGGCAATATAGGGATGGGGCAGTACCCCATAAAACCTACCTCTCCAAAGTGAGTAGCAGTGGCGACCTGCGGACCACCAGTTTGTTGGGATCAGAGGCGAATGAGGTTTTAAGAAAAAAAAGAAAAAAAAGAACTAATAAACTCAACAACATAATTAAAAAACAATATTATGTACAACTATATATAAACAAACAATATAAAAGACTTACCTTCTATATTCTGTTCCACAATATTTTAACATCACAATAGTTTTGACATGATGTTTGTATTTCACAATTTGTTAGTGATTTGTTTCTGATGCACAGATTTCAGGCAATAGAATAAAACAAAAGATAAAAAAGTGAATAACTCACATGTCAAAAGAGAATCACAATCATATAAGCACATTTTTAGCCAGTACATTTGACCCCTATTCTCTGAAAAATCATCAGTTGAATGTGACCTGCGAGTTTCACAAATGGTGAAAAAGCAGACATTTTTGTAAGGCAGAGATATAGGGCTCTGCGCAGTGGGAGATAACCAGTTGAGGAGGTAGGATACTGGGTCTGGTTGTAGGATGTGCATAGCCATCAAAAACCATCCATGAGCTTGAAGGCCTTACCCGTCGCCCACCACAAGGGAAAAAGCATGAGTAGGCAGGACCTTCACAGTACAAAGAAAACATTACAATAAAAGCAATAGCCGTAATCTCGAAGGTACACAAAATAGGGGTAAGCACAACAGACCTTACTCCTCATTTAGCGCAAGACAAAAACCACCATGCAAAAGAGGGATCCCCTGCTCATGATAGAACTGGCGCAACATGTGCGCCAGCACTATCAGTATTACAGAAGGGGCCCACAAGAGTCTGCAGCCCCTTCTTAAATACCATTGCAGCAGGGGATAGACAATGTGGGCACACACACCCATGGTGCCCCCAGGGCACAATGTATAATATGGCCCCTCGTGTCGAACTAGGTCCAGGAGTTTTGTGATATTGGTGTACAAGTTGCGCAGATCATAGAACCTCAAGCAATGTTAAAAAATGGGTGACCAATTCTTGTGCAGCTGAATCCACAACATAGAGTTGTGAATCCTTGGGATTGGGGATTAAGGTTTTGCTGGCTTGCGAATAGGTTTTGTGAATCCTCTGTGACAATCAATTTTTTTTAATTTTTAAATTCAGTGAATGGTCCCGACAGGACCCACCACATAGTCCTGGGGTTCAGCGTGTACTCATCCTACTTTCTTATGTAGACATCTCAGGATGTGGGGACCATGCCAGCATTCTGTAATGACAGTTACTAGAGATTTTTTTCTTTTCTTTTTACAATCCATCCGAAAACTCAGGCCTCTGCAGAATAACTTTCTGAATGTCGCAATAATGCAGCACTTTCAGTCCCACCATATTTTTTAAACACAAAGGGCCAGATTTACTAAGATTTCACACAAAACAGTGCAGCAAGGGAAGTTGCTGCGCTGCACTGCATGAAAAGTAGTGAGCAGACGAGCACCAATGTGGTTTAATGCTACTTTTTTGGTCCATTCTCTTATTTATTTATTTTTTATTTGATCAATGTTGTCCTTGTCATGCAAATGTATGCTACAAGCCCTTATGAAGTGATAGTGTTATGTTCTATTGATATGTATAGCACACTAATCACACGAAAGAGTATCCAGGTGCTTGAGCACGTGTGTAGGTTTGTAGTCCCTAAGGTACTGTTAGGAAGAGTCAGTTCTTCAGCTTCTTGCAGAACTTAAGAAGTAAGGAGGAGGCTCTGCGGTGATGAGAGAGGTTGTTTGAATTCTTGGGTGCTGAGTAGGAGAATGAGCGACCTCCAATTTTGCATTTGCGGATGCGGGTAATATGAGCGAGTGAGAGTAAGGCAGAGTGAAGGTGGGTAGGTGAAAGTGTATATGGCTGTGCGTGTATTATGGTCCTGTATTGTGTTGGGTTTGTATGTGTGGTGAGAAGTTTCAATTGGCTGTGCTCATGAATGGGGAGCAAGTGAAGCTTACTGAGGTGCGACGTGATGTGAGTGTGGCGTGGGGGGTCGTGTAGGAGTCTTGCAGCAGTGTTCTGAATGTTCTGGAGTCTGTGTAGGAGTTGCTTGGAGATGCCGGCATTGAGAGTGTTGTGGTAGTCCAGCTTGCTGTTGATAAGGGCTTGAGTGACATTCATCTGGTGTTCTAAGGCATCCATTTGAAGATTTTTTTCAGTATTCAACAAGTTGCAACACAAGTGTTGGCTTAAGTAAATTCTGCAAACAACCTGTAGTAGAAAAAAAAAATAATACAAATTAGTAAAAATAGAATATTAAAATTCAAAAATCTCTTCTAGCTTGTTGACTTAGGTACCAGTCTTTTCATTATTTATTGTAGTAGATCCTGGAATGGCCACCACACCAACTTAAGTCAAGTGGAAGGTCCTGTGAGGGTTACCTTCGATTTTCTGTTAATCTAATGTACCGTGTGTGTAATGAATAATATATAAAAATATTCACTTGTTTATTTATGAATTAATGAAAGCTTTGGGAAGCACAAAAAGGCAAGCAAAGGCATGAAATTCACAACAAGATAAGTGGCATGCCAACATTTTGGTTGGAATCATCAAGAGTGGCTCAGACTGTGAAAAATGTAGAACATTATTTTCAAATGGATATTTAAGAAGAAGATTGCACGGATTTTTTCATTTTAGGCATTTGAACAAGCTCTATTGCAGCTATATCTCCAACAATCAGAACATCAGGACTATTTTAGTATAGTACGTGCATCAATAGCATTCTGTGATGTACATAGGACAACTCTGGGTTTCAGGTCAGAATTATAGAAACTAGTATTTTGTGATGGGAAAGGAACAGAGACATCACAAATGAGACAGTACTTTGTTTTATTTTCACATTTTATATCACTATTACACAATTACAAACATTTACAATTTTAATCACAATGGGAAAAGATTCTCTTAGAAGTGCACACTGTTTTGGCCACACGCTAAATTGAAAATCCTCACAGAATCCTCACTTAACATTTGTACATTTTTCTTTAAATTACTATTATAGCTGGCCAATCCACTTTAAAAAGCCACCTCTTTTACACAAGTTTCCGGGGGATAATTATACCGTAATCAACTATACAGTAGAAAATGTCTTGTGTGTTTGTTAAAACCCAACCACATATTGCAGCATTTTTTCACAAGCATTCCTTCTAGTAAAATAACCTTGTTACCCTGTCCAACACAGCAATTGAGTCTTTTTTTTTGTGATGGTGAGCCTGTAGTCTTGGCTGCATTCCTGAGGGTGCTGTGTTCTTGCTTGAGAATTTAAATTGCAAGTCTGTGAAATGACTGTGCTGCTGAGGGGAGGCTCATTGACTGTGGTGAGTGGCTTGCGTCAGGTGGATGATGACCGTTACAACAGCATCATCTAAACACTCTAGTGTCATTTGAAATACTGTATGGTTTCAAGACTAGTTTCATAATGTTGATTTTGTTCGGTTTTGGTTTAGTACGTTGTTTGAAATTCATAGTGTCATGAAGGTCCAACAATGCTTCTTTCAAAGTCACGCTTGGGGAATTGCCTGGAGGTTTGAAGTCAAAGATTAAAACTGTATTGAATTAGAGGTGCTGATGAGGTCTATAATTGTCTTAATGTATGTTTTAATAGAGTCAGGTCTGCTGATCAGATGAAGAGTTGTGGTCAGAGAGTGGGAAGTGGCAGGTAAATCATTTTACAGAGTTATTGGTAGTGTGTTTATTGAGAGTGTTTGATCAGTAGGACAAGTGGAGATATTTGTCATTTTGTAGTCTAATTCCATCTACACGTTCCAAAAGGGAGTCCAAAACGTGTCTGTTGTCTTGGGTTCCAACGTCCTGTTCTATCAGAAACGTATACACAATTATCTTTCTGTTTCTTAAAGGTAGATATCAAATTGGTTTAGTTAAAACCAGAGCACACAGTATGTTACAGCAGCAGAATGAGGAAATTATGAAAAATGAGTAGGGAAATTTAATATTTCAGTGTACTTCTGATGTCAAACTCCCAGATTCATGGTGAACTGAAAGCATAATTTAAATCAAAGCTAATCAGCCCAAGTGCCAATGTGCCACACATTTTGTACCATTATTTAATTGTTAGGCTTATATTGTCTATGAATTTTGTTAGATGCCTTGCTCATGCTGTTTTGAAAATAATTAAATATTGTGTTGAACAACATTGTAGTCCTCTTTGAAGTTACTGTATTTTAAGAAAATAATGGGCATAAAAATTGTCTTAATTCCTTTTTATCTCTATTTTTTACCAGATCATGTATTTCAGTTCACTCTTCCCATACGTAGTGCTGATATGCTTCCTAGTGAGAGGACTACTTTTAAATGGTGCGGTTGATGGCATTCGGCACATGTTCACCCCTAAGGTATGACACCTAATTACCAGTGCACTAAGTGTTCACCAAGCACCAATGAATAATCAATGCAAATGTTATCCACACGTTGCTTTTTTCAACTTTTATCTTTGCTCCTCTAATAATATAAAGAGTTTCTATCTAAAAGTGCTTCACAATCACGTATAGCATGTTCTATTAATCTTGGAAGGAAACGTAGCTGAGTAAGGGGCTCAGTTAGATGCTATTGTTTTCCAGATTATGTATTTTAGTTCACTCTTCCCATATTTAGAGCTGATATGCTTTCTAGGGAGAGGACTACTTTTAAAAGGTATAAGGGATGGCATTCAGCACATGTTCACCCCTAAGGAATGGCACTCCTACCAGTGGATTCAGTATTCATCAGGCACCAGTGATAATTGGCTGCAGATGTCATCCATGCATTCCCTTTTTTCAACTTTTATCTTTGCTATTATAATATTGTAAAGAATTTCTACCTACAAGTACTTCACAAACACTATTAGCATGTATTGCTTTGGCAAAGAAGGCTTATCGGTCATAGCTAAAAAGACAACAAATCTCACCAAAGCTAAGGATGTTTCTGTACTAGGTTGTGAGGCTCGCCTTGTTAGATCCAACCCTACCACAACCTTTTCATGTTACTTTCTCCTCTACAGACCATCACCTAGCAATGAGGCATTCACAGACTCATTGCTTTTTTACAATATACATTTTAACTATACTCAAACTCACTGGCTTAGGCACACACAACCTATTGCAACTCATTCCCAATCCCCCACACATTACTGGACACACATTAGATATCACCTTCACCAACCCAGACATAGTCACGTTCCAAACAAATACTCCAGTCACTTTGTCAGACCACCAGCTCATTGCTGCCCAACACAAGGCACCACATATCACCCCAAATAAAATCATCTTGCCTTCAACTACATAGCTACCTTGGAACAAGCTAAATTTAGAGGAACTCGAAAACCTGCATGCCGCAAACACTGAACTGGTCGCAGTCAATTCTGTACAAACACTCTATGAATGACTTTTGAGAGATTTTGATCACCTAATTCTTCTGAAAACATATACGCATAACAAAAGAATACATGCTCCTTGGATGAATTCAAATAAAAAAACTATCAAAAATCAAATTGCTAAACTTCAACGCAACTAGCTAAAAAAAAACAACCCTCAAGACAAGATGTGCCAAAACAGACACAACATAATATACAAGTTTACAATCAAAAAGATAAAAATACCATAATATTTCAACCAAATCCACAATGTAAAGTGTGCTTATAAATAATTTGATAAATAGGAAGAAGTGTGGCACCGCGGCCAGGGTGACTGACTCCGGAATCTGGGGATCACGGTTTGATCCCCAGCGCTGGCAGCAGATTAGCCCAGCACCATGTGACTCTGGGCAATAGCTTGCTTAATGTTCCCGATGGCCCCCAGCACCTAGAGACCCTTACGTGTGATTGTTTGCGCTTTACAAATGTGGATTATTATTATCATAAAATACTGAATTTCGTAAGCCAATATACACAGAAGCTACCTACCCCATTTTTCTGGAATTTTGTAACCAACTGGTAAATCATTACATAGCTAGGCCTGGGTGGAACTAGCAGAATTTCACTCCTTGGAATCATGCAGAGTTAAATAAAAACTCCACGAGGTTGTGTGAAATTCTGCCGACGGGCGGTAAAAGCCAAGCGCTGCTTTCCCTCCAATTTTAGTGCATTTAACAATAAAAAATCGTTGAGAACGGCACCACGCTATTTCCGAGTTGATTTTGCTGCCTCTCACGTAGCAAATGTACATTTGTAAAATCACAGCGGAAGTCCTCCTATTGACTCGAAATGGCGTAGGGGGATGCCAAACGGGAAAAATATCCACCATGGTGTGATTGGCGGAATTTGGTGTGAACTCCACATTAGAGGAGTAATGCAGAGTTGCCTACATTTTCCAATTTCACGTGCAGAATTAAAATTCCACATGGGCCGATACAAAACTAAAGCAAACATGTTGGATTCTTATTTGAGCAACACAGAAAATCAGCCCAACCCATTTCCTACAAAACCTCCAGGGAAAGCCAAGTACAGCCGCCACACTCCTTCAAAGAACTATCACTAACTGAATTCTTTGGATGTTGTCAAATTGAATTAAAAAAGATATACATATGCCCTTTATTAAAAATACAAACCTACTCTGGACAATCAAAATCCCAACAACTACAGACCCACAGTAAATGGACCATTCCTTGGCAAACTGATAGAAAGAGCAGCGTTTGCCCAGATGTCACAATTCACTGAAGTGTGATCCATAATTTCTGACTTCCAAACTGGATTCTCTCCAAGGACGACACGCCAAATCTGCCTTTATCTCTATCTGGAATGACTATAAGAACAGGCTAAACCAGAACAGGGTTGCTGCACTACTTCTCTTGGACCTTTCAGTAACTTTTGACAAAGTGAATCATGGCACACCAATCCAAAGACTTGAGTAAGCTAAACTAAAGGGCAAGGCTTGCGCTTGGATCACATCATATCTACACCACAGACCAAATATTATACATACTCTTCCTTTCTCTTCTAAACAATTACATCATTAAAGCAGGAGTCCTTCAAGGCTCAATTATGTCATCTATGCTTTCCAACATTGATATGAATTCATTACCAGATCTTATCAATGGTTTTGATTTCACCTGCTGTAACTAATCTGATGACACACAGATATTTCTGCAACTAAACACCCAAAGGACATTGGAACCTTACACATCTGCAATTACTTCAAGGCTGTGGAGCCAGCTCAAATTGAATGCCTCCAAAACCGAAATATTCACGTGTGTTGACTAGAAAATGTATGACCCTTTCTTCATCTGGCCTAATGATCTAGTGCCACCACCAAAAATATCTAAGGAAGTAAGAGACCTTGGAATTACCATGGATGCCAAGCTGTTAGTGAATGCACAAGTTAACAAGGTAGCCAAATCAAGCTTTCTCACAATGAAAAAACACTGCAACACATCTTCACACGCCTAGGATTTCCTCAAAAGGTTCAAGCTACTATATCTCTTGCCCTATCAAACTAGATTACACTAATGGTCTGCATCATGGCTCACCTTTGAGAACTATGAGAAGATTTCAGAGAATTTAGAACGCTGCAGTTAGACTACTCCTACATGTAAAGCCACAAGCACACACCTCCCCTGCCTTGAAGGCCCTAATCTGTTACCAGTTGCCAGAAGATCCAAATTTAAGCTGCTTTGTATCACACACAAAGCGATCCATGTGTAAAGATCTCTCTTCATCAGGAAGAAAACCAACAAATACATACAACAATTAAACCCATGCTCAAGAATGGCTCCCTGCCCCACCATTGCTACATACTAGAAAACCATGGGTGGGACATCTTTCTCTGTTCAAGCGGCCAAACTGTGGCAATCACTACTAACACACATAAGATCCGCTGACAAACATCTTAGCTTCAGAAGGTTAGACAGGAGTGGCTCGTCCCACAATACAACTATTCTCACAACACAACAGTGTACCACAACAGTATACTCAAACATGGCAAACTATGCTTCTCACAAAATAGAGATGAAGTTGTTGTTATACACACGTCATTGTACATTACACTATGCTTCCTGTTATAAGCAGATACGTTGACATAAAGAGAAAAATGTGCATTACAACACAAGATACATATGTATACCAGACAATGTTATAATTGCTGCTTTTATGTATGTATTGGAGCATACATGGAAGGGTTTCTGCCTGCACTAAAACTTAAAGAAATGTCATGAAAGAATTTTCTTACTTCACCAAAAGATAAATGTGCACACCAGACCATGTGAATATTACTGCTTCTATGCACATGTTATATAGAGGACAATATGTGTCATTTGCATATGTGTATGGATAAGTTAATTTCAGTTTTTTGATATTCAAAAATATACTAATTTCAAATTAGTCCCATTCCTTCTCTTTCTGACTCATCCCAAGCCTTTCTTACTACTATGAGCCTCAAAACATCCTTCTCAAATGTTTCTATCCTTTTTTAGCCATGTCACCGACTAACAGACTCACATGACCACTACTTACAAAAACAACTTTCAAATTACATTCCTGTCATTAGGTCCCTACTCTAAACTCTAATAAACACTCAAGGAATCAAGACCACATACCTACCCTAGCTAATGTACAAAGAAAAAAATATATATCAATAGAATAACTAGTAACCTCCAATCTTGGATCCCTGGTTAGTGTGCTACTCGTCACAAAGCAGTTCAGGGGTAGTAAACGCTATATAAATACAATTTACAATTACAATATGGAACTGCCAAGTCCCCGGTTTCAGAGGATATTTTTCAACAATTTTTACGTGTGATGTACTAATCTGATTACAGTCCCTTTCAGCAAAATTGCCTGCCCTAGTATATGATAGCTGGAATAAAAAAGTCTCCATTATTGTATATGGCATGCAAGCATTATAGATCGGGAAAAGGTCCCTTTCAGCAGAAATGATAAATAAGAGGTGTTACACCATGATAAGGATAGAAAAATACATTACTAGTATTACATGAAACATTATTTGCTTTGATGTTTGTGGATGGGGATGTTGTATAGTATTAAACCCTGTTTTGATTAAGTGTTTGTTTTTATATTTCCAATGATTTTAAATTCTGTGAAAAGAAAGAAATGCAATTTTCATAAAAATAAAAAGAGATTGACGCTCACCACTTACTATGTATTATTCGGCTGGTAAGTCAAGATATCCAACAGCTGTCTGGTTGAAAGAGATAAGTGACATTCAAGCCTTGATGTACTGCATCATATTGTTTGTATTCCTTTGAATTAATTGATAAGCAGTGCTACATTTCACTATCACGACCCATTTAATGAAAGGGTCTAAGTGACAAACTGTATACTTTCACATGAATAATTTAAACTGATTCGACATTACTAATTTTCAATGTGAATGCAGATGGCTAGAGAAGAGGTTCTACACCATAATACAACTGATTGAAATTATACACATTGCAATTATCAACACAAAGAGTACGCAGTTTATGTAATACACAATTTACATACATAAATGCTATACCACTGGCAGAATTGCACGATGCAAAAAGAAAAAACATAAGAAAGCTAAATTAATAATGAGTGTGAGCAAAAGAATGAGGCAATTCACACAAAAATTCAACAGTTGTCATTTCAGTTCCATTATATCTCTTGCAGGATGTTTGGGAACAAAACTATAAACCACAAAACTTCTGGTTTACTTAGATGGATATTAATAAATTGTATTGCTGTAGGAAATGTAGGATTTCCATTGTGAGTAACTCTTAGGTGCTTACTACTCTAATGCTCAAGCTTCTAATGGTACCCCTAACATAGATTGATTTAAAAGGGCATGTGGATACATATTATACAAAGCTGAAATGGCAGATGATTAATTAAAAAATCTTAAGCTCAGCAAGACAGAGTTATCTGTATCTGTCTTTGGGTTCATAAGTTTGGTAATTTCAGACCTTGAGGGTGAGGAATTTTTTCAATTAAGCGGATTTGAGCTCATTACAGACATTGTCAGAAAACAGGAGAAGCAATACTATTGCAGGAACTGGCTTTGATAGATTGTCAGGCACATCATGAGGTGGACTGTGTGTTTGTTATTTTACAAAGTACTGGATCTCCAGATGTTCTTTGCTGCTCACTGCCAAACATCGACTGGGAGTGAGAGTGTACCTGTCAGATACGTCAAGCAGGTAAAGCAGACACTTTGTTAGGCAGGTCACTTTGTATTGTATTGTGTTGGGTATTAATGAAGCACACAACTCATCCCCAGAGGGATATTCTGGTGCTAGACTATTATCCATACTGGTTCTGATCATAAGTGAATATAAACATGTTGTCAGTTTTTCTCGAAATGACAGCAAATCTGACACAGTGAATAGAACCTGAGGGAGCTTGTTCCAGTGAGTGGATGCTAAACATTTAAAAGGGCAGACACCCAGCCAGGATTTTTTGATTCTTTTGCAAGATGATCTGAGGTTTCATATAGGTTTGTGCAAATTTACTTGGTTCAACAATAGTGTATGGCCATTTCCATAAAGTGCTCTGTGCGTATAGCACATTCAATTAAAAATCTCTCGTTTATGGACTGGAAGCCAATGGAGCTGGTCAAGGGAGGCTGATGCTGAGCTCCTTTTGCTTTAATTACAAATAAGTTTAGCAGCTGTGTTTTGAATAGTCGGGATCGGTGTGAACAAGTACTCAGCCATGTCTACAGACAATGCATTTCCATAATCCTACTCAGGATTAAAGCTTGAATTATGTTCCTTCTCCAGGCTACTGGAATCTATCATATTCACAAGGTGACAGGGTTTAGTGCCATCAGTTATGCCCAATTTTTTTTGTGGTGCGGAGAACAAAGACCACAGGTTGTTTGGATTAAATCCTTTTTATTAATATGTTTTTCCTTCCAAAGTGCAAATGAAGAGTGAGAACAGAAACAACCGACAGGTAATTCAGAAAGTCATCCAAAGGTAGAGGCTGATTCCTAAGGACCTTTTGGACTTTTTGTTGCCTTAGCACCTCGTGAGCACTGTTAGACCTGTCAGCCCTTTGGGTGGTCCCTCCTCATCATTATTTATTTTGTCCCACTTTTGCCTCAAACCCTATTATAATTTTTCTTTTTTTTGGAACCACCAGACTTTTTAGTGTTGATGCAGGATCAGGGAGCCATTTTCCCTACCCCTGGAACTTCTGTCTGAGGGCCTGAGACACAAAATGGTGGCCACCCATTGTCACCTGTGACATCATCAGAACCCACTGGAGATTTCTAGAACCTTCCGTAACATTCTGGAACCCTGTGACAGGGAGAGGCAGTTTAGAATGTTGGGAGGCCATCTCAGAGTGGCAGTTGGCAACTGACTGGAGAAGAGAGAGGACAGAGTTAGAAGGAGGTCGGAGTAAGGCAGCAGAGGTGGAAACCAGTGCTTGGAGTGGGGTCCAGAAACCCACCCTTGATGCTAGTCTCTACTGACCAAGCCCAACCTAGAGCCCTGTGTGGGATCAAGACCAGAAGAACCATCTTAAAGGACTGAAAAGTTGGAACAGGCCTTAAAGAAGAAGAACAGCAAGTTCCTGACCTGTTCAGCAGTGTCCTCCTGGAGTCCTGACGTCGAGAAGCCTGGAGACCTGGGGCCTGAGGTCGAGAAGCGGCGCTGACAGAAAGCAGACGTCGTACCCGGAGCCGCCAGAGGTCGAGTGAGGGCGCCGACGGAGGTCGTGGAGAGACACCGGAGGTCGAGTGGAGAGTCACCCGAGGTCGAGGTGAGGGCGCCGACGGAGGTCGAGGAGAGGCGCCGGAGGTCGAGTCGGGAGTCACCTGAGGTCGAGGTGAGGCGTCGACGGGGGAGTGAAGTCCGCCCACCGGAGTCGCCGGAAACCGAGGTGAAGCGCGCCGGAGGTCGGGAGTGGAGATCGCACTCCGGAGACACCAGGAAGTGGGGAGTCCGAGTCCCTCACGGTGTCGACACGGTGCCGAGTGGAGCCGATCATCTTAAAAAGGACAGTAAGTGGTAGAGGGGGCGTCTAAGGCCCTGTGGAGCCCTAAAAGACCATTCTAGGGGCTAAAGGGGTGCTAGAACCAACCTGAGAGTGCCAGGGGTGAACTGAGACTGGTACAGTGACCTACATAAAGAGCTGTGTGGTTTGGAGGGCCAGATCTTTAGATTACTCTTGTCCTGCCTCAGTGTAGGCCCCAGCCTTGACCAACCTAGGTGGGACACCCCCCATGCCATCCAAGTGTCCTTAAGTTGTGTATGGGCAAAGTAAGACCAAGTGACCTCATGTAAATGTTTTGCATTGTCACTGTCATTGATTGTTTTACTTTATTTATTGGAAGTGCTTTATTTATTGTCATCCACTAATTTATTCCTGCACTATATTTATTGTCTGACTGTATTTATTTGCCATCTGTAATTATTGCACATCTATTTATTCCTTGCTTATTTATGACCTGAACCTATTTATTGAAATTCCAATGTAGTATTATTTATTTGACCTGCACTTTCAAGGAGAATCTTATTGTCTTGTATTTATGTAATGAAACCTGCAACTAAGAGAAAATAAGATAAAGACATATATATTTTCAATTTGACTTGCATTATTTTTACGGTGTAGTGTCGTTTTTGGAACGGATGAACGCATGGTTATTGTGAAGGTGTGACGTACGCTTAACACGGTGCCTGACCCCAACCGCTCGAGCCAAGCTACCATTGTGCTGGGAACCTGGTGACTGCTAACCCGGTTGCCCGGTTTCCAACATAAAATTGGTGTTCAGCGGTGGGATAGAGCTGTGCTTGCGTCTACTCGACAATAACTGTGGGTAGTCCATAGGCCTACACCGGGAGTTTTCTCCAAGCGGACTTCCTAATTTTGAGTTTTGTTTTTTTCCAAATTTACTTCTGGTGGTGGGAGGAGGTATTACAAAAGGTACCCCCCTGCATAGCTTCTGTAAGCAACTGTCTTCTATCCTGAGTGGGCAAAATGGAGTTTGTATTGGAGGACTTTTTGTTGCCTTAGCGCCTCGTGAGCACTAACTTCTAATTTGGAGGAGGGAGGAGAACGAGTGGGCTGCCGCCCTTTGAGAGGGAATCCCGATGTGAGGGATTCCCCCGTGATGCGGGAAACAGCGGATGCCCACCCCGCTTGTTTGATCTAAATTGCGGGTGTCGACCCCGCTTATTTTTATATTTAAACTCTGAGGGAGCCTACCCCTCATTGCGAAAGGAGAAGAAGAAAATGGCCGCCGCGATCGCTCGGTGACCAGGAAGTCAGGCACGTCTGCCTCCTCGAGTGCCGATGACAAGTCCCAGGTCCCAAGAGGGGGCCCGGGTGAAGTGGGGAAAGGCGGAAAGGCCGCCAATGGCAGCGCGGGGCTCTTGTGAGTGAAGGGAAGCCCCGTGTGTAGAAGAAGCAGCGGCCCGGGAAAAGAGCCGGGCAAAAAGAGAGGAGCCTGCCGACCGCAGCCTGGTGAGTGGGGCTGGGGGCTGGTCTTCTCTGTGTTGGTGCACACAAAGCCCCTGAGCAGTCCTGCAGCCCGGGCGGTCCCACGAGAGAGAGCGGGCTGCCCCACGTTGGGGGCACAGTGTCAGTGCCCATTTCATGAGCGGCCCCGCCTGATAGAGGGCTGCTCCAAAGAGTGGCATAATTATTGTTAAAGGGCCGAGAGGGGCCCATGATTTCCCCCCCATGTGGCCATTTGTCTACAGCTGCCCCGCTTGCGAGAGGGCAGCTGCAACGTTAGGGGCATTTTGGTTGTAGAGCCCCAGTGGGAGCCCAGAAGACACCGTGATGCCAGGCCCCTGTACTTTGCTGATTCACAGCTGCACCGCACCAGCGCGGGCAGCTTCAACATTCCTGGCATAATTGCACACTTGTTCAAAGGACACAGTGATGCCAGGCCTTCAGGTGTGCTTCACAGCTACGCAGCACTTAGTGCCAGCTGCTACGTTTAGGCCACAATCCTTTGGGGGCACCTTTGTGAGAGTTAGGAGTGAGATACACTCCTGCCCCAGCGCAATGATGCACTTTTGGATATTGCTGCATTGGCAGCGCGCCCTGACATTTTGGACACAGGGCATTTGAGCCCCTTTGAGAAGGCCAGTTGGTCAGGGGGACTGTTAGGTTTGTAGGGCGCCAGGCCCTAATATGATTTATGTGATGTTAGGAAATGTGATTTTCTACTGTGATTCATGCCTCTAAATGCATTTGGGAATGAGATTATTTGCATGCTGTGGTTGATGTTAGTGAGATTATTTCCTACTGTGAGTTTTACCCCTAATGTGAGTTATACTTAGGAGGTTAGGGTCTAGACTTGTGAGATGATTGCGAAATGTGTTTATGCTGGTGAGGTTGGCGCAGAATGTAATTCACACCTAAATGTGATCATGTGATACTGTGCATAATGTGGTTTATGTTACAGGATGACGCTGAGTACAGTGGTTACCAGTGATTATTGGTTGTACGTTTATGTGATGTCCTACTCTTACTAAGTTCACTTTGTGATGGTTCTGATAGTGGTCCATGTGGCCCTGTCATGTGTATATAATCCACTGTAAATATTGCCCAGTGGCAGTTGGCACAGTGTATATTGTGTGATTACTATTCTTTTATGATAATACAAAGGCTATTTTTGATATAACCTTGTGTGGAGTTCCTTTTGTGGTGTACCTGGTATGTTGTTGCTGTGTGCGTGAGAAAACGCTTTACACATGGCCACCGGGATAAGCCTGACTGCTCGTGCCAAGCAACCAAGGGGGTGAGCAGGGGTTATCTTTGGCGTGTAACTCCCTTACCCTGACTAGGGTGGTGGTATCTGCCTGGCTTTGGCGCAAGCCTTAGCCAACCAGAGATCCCAATTCTAACACATCCCAAAAACAATTTCACATGTAATATGCCAGAGGCTTAGTGGAAAGATGGATTTATTTCATAAGATCTCATCATGAACATGTATATTACTGTTTAAGATAAATGAAGTGGGAGCAGAATTTGTTTTCTTGAGGTTAATCTTGCCTGCTCTTAATTTTAAATTTTCCAAAAAGTGTTTTCATATTTATAAAGAGTTGGTTATCTTTTTGCAATATGTATCCATCAGCGAACCCTTCTGCATTTTATCACCGACTTGTATCATTTCTGATTTTCAACAGCTTGAAATAATGCTGGAGCCCAAGGTCTGGAGGGAAGCTGCCACGCAGGTGTTCTTCGCCCTGGGCCTTGGATTTGGTGGGGTCATTGCCTTCTCAAGCTACAACAAGAGAGACAACAACTGCCATTTCGATGCTGTCCTGGTGTCATTCATCAATTTTTTTACATCTGTTCTAGCAACACTAGTAGTGTTTGCTGTGCTGGGCTTCAAAGCCAATATCATAAATGAGAACTGCGTTACCCAGTATGAATCTACATTACCTTTTTTTTTTTTTTTTTTAGCATTACAATTCTCTAGCGCTGGAGGGTAACCAACTCTAAATTGCTTTTATCTGGTTCTGTCTTATAGAAACTCACAGAAGATCGAAAGTTTTTTAAAAGTTGGTAATATAAGTAGCGAAGTTATTCCTCACCATATCAACTTTTCAAGAATTACTGCAGAGGACTACCATCTGGTCTATGACATCATTCAGAAGGTGAAAGAAGAAGAGTTTCCAGCGTTAGGACTTCAAGCTTGTCAGATCGAAGACGAACTCAACAAGGTAAGAAACTCAATACTTCACAAATAGCACTCTGTGTTTTCAGCTTTCTTCCTCTTGTAACTCTTGCTATTCAGAGTCCTGCGATCTTTTGTTCAGTAATGTATTTACCTATTTTATATGCAATGCAGCATCCAAATTCACTGCTCTGAACAAGGAGAAAATCACAGTGCAAAGCTATATCTACTATGATTGGCCTGCTGCTGCAGTCCTTCCCTAAGTTGGACCACAAAAAGCCTGCATTGCACGATGCATAGCTTCTGCACAATGGTGCAGAAATTAGTGTGCACTGTCTTGCTGTGAGATATTCCCTTCCAGTACAAATTCCTATGCACAGAATATCAGAAGGTTGCCATGCATTGGATGTGTGTTGTGTACTGCTGAACACAATCAACCAATCAATCAATCAATCAACATTTGTAGAGCGCACTGGGAGGGGGGGGTGCTCTACTGATCGAACAGCCAGGTCTTGAGTAGCCCCCTGAAGGTCAGCAGGTCTTGCGTCTGTCATAGGCTCAGTGGGAGGGTGTTCCAGGTCTTGGCGGCAAGGTGGGAGAAGGATCTCCTGCCGGTGGTTGTTCTTCGGATGCGCGGGACGGTGGAGTGCGAGGTCGGTGGAGTGGAGCTGGCGGTTGACGATGTAGAAGTGAAGTCGTCTGTTGAGGTAGGCTGAGCCGGTCTTGTGGAGTGCCTTGTGTGCATGGATGAGGAGCTTGAAGGATATCCTCTTGCCAGTGCAGGTTTCTCAGGTGGGGGGTGATGCCGTGGCGTGGTACGTCGAGGACCAGTTGAGCCGAGGCGTTTTGGATGTGTTGCAGTCGTTTGATGATCTTGGTCGGGGCTCCTGCATAGAGGGCGTTTCCGTAGTCGAGTCTGCTGCTGATGAGGCCTGGGTGACTGTTCTTCTTGTATCTGTCGGGATCCACCTGTAGATCTTGCGGAGCATGCGGAGGGTGTTGAAGCAGGAGGAGGAGATGGCGTTGACTTGCTTGGTCATGGAGAGCATTGAGTCGAGGATGATTCCCAGGTTCCGTGCATGGTCGTTGGGTGTGGGGGCTGCCCCCAGTGCCATCGGCCACCAGGAGTCGTCCCAGGCTGAAGGGTTGGAGCCTAGGATGAGGACCTCCGTTTTGTCCGTGTTCAGCTTCAGTCGGCTGATCTTCTTCCAGTCGGCGACGGCCTTCATTCCTTTATGGAGGTTGGCTTTGGCGGTGATGGGGTCTTTGGTGAGGGAGAGGATCAGTTGAGGGTCGTCGGCGTAGGAGATTATGTTGAGGTCGTGCTGTCGGGCGACATGTGCGAGCAGGGCCATGTAAATATTGAACAGTGTCGGGCTGAGGGTGGATCCCTGGGGTACGCCACAGATGATCTCAGAGGCTTCGTATCGGAATGGGGGAGGCAGACGCTCTGGGTTCTGCTGGAGAGGAAGGAGGTGGTCCATTCTAGGGGTTGGCTCGGATCCCTACGGCATGGAGCGTGCGCGTAGTGTGCGGTGGCAGACGGTGTCGAAGGCGGCAGAGAGGTCCAGGAGGATGAGGGCTGCGGTCTCACCGTTGTCCAGCAGGGTCCTGATGTCATCGGTGGCGGCGATGAGGGTGGTCTCGGTGCTGCGGTTGCTGCGAAACCCTGACTGGGAAGGGTCCAGGATTCTGTTTTCTTCGAGGTATTGGATTAGCTGTCTGTTGACGATCTTCTCGATGACCTTGGCCGAGAACGGGAGCAGAGAGATGGGCCGGACGTTCTTGAGGTCTCTAGGGTCTGCCTTGGGATTTTTGAGTAGGGTGTTGATTTCGGCGTGTTTCCTGGTCTCTGGGAAGGTCACCATCTCGAGGGAGAGATTGATGACGTTGCGCAGGTGGGGTGCGATGGAGATGCTGACTTTGTTGAAGATGTGGTGCTGGAATGGGTCTGAAGGGGAGCCAGAGTGGATTGTGCTCATGGTCTTGATGGTGTCACCGATGCTCACAATGGTCCAGGCTAACAGGGGGTTGTGGTCGATGGTGTGTAGTGAGTCTGTTGTGTTGCTGTCTGTTGGGGCAGTCTGGGTGTTGAAGCTGTCATGGATGTCTGCTATCTTGCGGTGGAAAAAAGTGGCGAGGGAGTCACACAGGGCTTGCGACGGTGGGATGTCGTTGGTGTTGGAGCTGGGGTTGGAGTTCCTTCACGATGTCGAAGAGCTCCTTGCTATTGTGTGCGTTGTTGTCGAGGCGGTCTTTGAAGGAGGTCCTCTTGGCAGTCCTGATGAGGTGATGGTGGCGTCCTTGTGAGCTGCGTGGCTGTCCGGAGTCTGTTCGCTGTGCCATCTCTTCTCTAGTTTCTGGCAGGCTCGCTTGGAGGCTAGGAGTTCTGGGGTGAACCAGCTGGTCCTCTTGCTGGTGTCTCTGTGGGGGGGTTTCTTCAGCGGGGTGAGGGTGTTGATGCAGTCGTCAATCCAGCGTCTAAGGCTGTGGGCAGCATCGTCGGTGGGTGGGCTGAGAGCGAGATTTGCGTGTAGTTGGTCTTGGGTGATTTTTCTCCAGCAGCGGCGAGGTATCTGTTGGGTGCGGTGGTGTGTGGTGGGTTTCTGGAAGGAGAAGTGGATGCAGCGGTGGTCGGTCCAGAGGAGTTCGGTGGTGTGGCTGAAGGCGACGTGGGGGCTTGCGGCGAAGATGGGGTCAAGCGTGTGGCCGGCGGAGTGGGTAGGCGTTGTGATGAGTTACCTTAGTCTGAGGTTGGCGAGGTTATCGATCAGGGTTGTCGAGTTGCTGTTGTTGTTGTTCTCAAGGTGAAAGTTCAGGTCTCCGAGGAGGATGTAGTCGGTGGAGGTCAGGGCGTGTGTGCTGATGAATTCAGCAATGGAGTTGCTGAACTGGGGTCAGGGTCTGGGGGGGTCTGTAGACGAGGGTGCCTCTGAGCGTTGAGTTGGGGTCTGTGTGGATCTGGAAATGCATGTGTTCGGCGGTGCTGAGAGTGTCGTCGGTGCTGGTCGAGACCCTGATGCTGTTCTTGTGGACGATGGCGATTACTCCTCCGACTTTGTTGGTGCGGTCCCTGCGGGTGATCTTGTAGCTGTCTGGGATGGCTATGGCGATGTCGGGTGCGGAGGAGTCGTTCATCCAGGTCTCTGTCAGGAAGGCGACGACCGGTTGTGATGTGTCAAGCAGGTCCCAGAGCTCTACGGCATGTCTGCGTGCAGAGCGGGTGTTCAGTAGGCTGCATCGGAGGTGGTTGAGGTCTTTCTTGGCGTGTTGTTCGGTGGCTCTGAGGCTGGTGTAGCTGCAGTCCCGGCAGGTGAAGGGAGCGTGTGTGCGTTTCGGGGCTTCCTTGAAGCAGGTGTGGGTCCGTCCAGGGTTGAGAGCGTGGAGTGTGCTGGCATCGTAGTGGTGGTGGTCATCGTGGTGGGTACGGGGACCGGGGGATCTGGTGCTGGGCGTGGTCCGGGTGCGGAATGGCACAGATGGGCTTGCCTTAGGCGCACCCGCAGCGCGTGGCCGCCATATACGGGGATGTGGGAGGGTGGAAAAGCTGGGAGGCGGAGGCGGGAGGCAGGGGCAGAGAATGGGCAGTGAGGGTGCGGGCCGCAGGGGACGCAGCGGTAGGAACTGGAGCGGCGAGGGCACCAAAGGCAACCGGGCCCAATCAGGGGCAGCAAGGGAGAACAAAAGGAAAGCGGGCACAGAAATGAAGGGGGAATGAGGGGGACAGAAGGCAAGCAAAACGGGCACAAATCAGGGGCAGCGAGGGGGAACAGAAGGCAAAACGGGCACAGATAAGAATGCAGACACAGGGGGGAGACAGGTAACAGCGGTCACAGACACCAGAAGACAGTATGGGCAGTACAGGGAAGACAGACAGACAGCGACATAGATACAAACCTAAGGCCTACGACTGGCCACCAAGGATGAGGTGCAGGTGGTAGCCTGCGGGTGGAGGAGAGCCTCAACTTCTACAGCAGCGGCAGCTGGGGCAGGGTCAGGACACACAGGCGGAGCTGTGTGGTGGGGGAGCGGCCTACCAACAAGGTCAAGGGTCGTGCAAATGCATTGTGTTTTTTAAGCACTGAACAAATGTCCACTAGTTTGCACCTCCTTTGAGTAGGTGTTACTGTGAGAAATTAGATTCCTGGTTGAGTGGGGTGGTAACCTACTTAAGCAGCAACTACAATATGTGTCAGGGTGACGCAAAAGCAAACCCCAAATGAATCTGTGCTCAATCCTTTGGTAGGTTGGCACAGAGCAGTCATGCTTAACTTAGAGGCATTGTTTAAAATATTTATGGAGCACTTGAAACAGAAATAAAGTTAAAACACAACACAAGAAAAATCCTTAACCAATTTAGATATATATAGCCTACTTTAATAAATAAATCAAGACGAAAATGACACATATTCAATCAATAGAACCGAAGAAATGCAATTTTAAACATTTAAGTAAAAATAGCACCAAAAAGCCCAAAGTGCCACTCGCGGCTATCTGGTCTTGCGAGACTGGGAGAAAATCACAAGTTTAGGCTGACCGCAATGCAGCATGGGTTGGGTAGAGGGATCTGGTTAGCCCCGCTGAAAAGTTACCTTCTCAGTCTATCACAAAGCATCCTGTTTGCGGTGGGGGGGGGGCCATGAGGGGCAGGGAAAAAAAATAAAAAAAATGAGGGGCAGGGAAGAGTTGAGGTTGGTCGTGGTTTCACCGCAAAGAGTTGGCTGGGTATGGAAGAAGATTGTCGCTGTAGCATGAAGATCTTGATTTCATCGTGGGTGTTTGGACAGAGCTTCACTATGATGTTCCCTATGAGCAGTCGAAGTGGTAGTGCAAAGGGTCGGGTTGATGGAACCTTATGTTGGTGGGCAGTGCGAGCAACAAAGTTTGGGCACCAATGGGCCAGTTCACAGACGCAAACAAACCAAAAACTTCAAATCAGCTCAGCTGAAGCCACACCAAGACTCCAGGACCTGAGGAGCACCACTTGAGTGTCAGACTAGCCCTTGGAATCATTCTGGGAGTTATGGGTTCAAGTGCATGTCCAATCCCTCTGACTCAAGAAGGAGGGTGCAGGGCAGCAATCCAGCAAGGCTGCAGTCCAGTAAGACAGTAGTCCAGCAGGGCGGCAGTCCAGCAGAGTGGCAGTCCTTTCAGCAGCACAACAGTCCATCTTCCTGGCAGAGTCTACACAGGTCTAGAAGTGTACTAATGAGTCGGTGGCTGAGGGCTGACATGTATACCAGGCGCCTTGTTTGAAGTGGGAGAAGGATTGAGTTTTCCCTTTGAAGTGCACTTGTTTCCTGCCTCTCCTGCCCTGGCTCCAGACTAACCACAGGGGTTATGCAGTCCTGTCTGTGGAGGCAAGATACAGCCTATTTAAGTGTAAGTAGGGCTGTGCCCAGCTCCGCCCATCCATCCTGCCAGTGAAAGCTATCCTAAGCTCCCTATTGGTTGTGGTTGTTTGACTGGAATACACAACGTCCAGCTGTCAGCTACACCAAGTCATGTGACCCATAGACAGGCAGCAGGCACTAAATGACTGAGGTAAACAAATGCTAACTTGCTTAAAGTGGCATTTTCAAAGCTGTATTTAAAATCATACTTAACTATAAGATAGGATTTTTCATTTCAATTCCAAATACACCAAACATGAACTGGTCACCTGTTTCCATTTGGAAGTTGCAGCTTAATACAAGTAATAAGGTAACTACAATGTTATCATTGCAGTAGTGAAAAAAGTGAAAAATTGATTTAAGGGTTTTTCACTACCAGGACTTGTAAAACTTAAAGGTACATGTCCTGCTTTTTAAGATACACTGCATTCTGCCCTCTGGGATGTCCAGGACCTACCCTAGTGGTGACTTGTATGCATTAAAAAAAAAGGTTCGAGCTGGCAAAAGTTATTTTAGCATGACAAATGGCAGTTTAAAAATGCGCACATGACTACAAAGGCAGGCCTGAGACATGTTTAAAGGGCTAAGTGGGTGACACAATAGGTGCCGCAGGCCCACTAGTAACATTTAATTAACAGGCCCTGGGCACAGGTAGTGCCACTTTAATAAGGGCTCACAAGTAAATATTCCAATTGGGTATAAGCCAATTCCACCACGATTTAAGGTGAGAGCACAAGCAATTTAGCACTGGTTAGCAGAGGTAAAGTGCACCAAGCCGTAAGGCCGGCAAAAATAAAGTCAGCAAACCGGAGATTTGAAGGCACAAAGTCTGGGGTAATACATGCTAAGGATGCTAGATATAACAGTGCTTATTAAAATAGTCCAGATTCCTCTGTGCTGCTGTCGCTATAAAAGTTAGCGGTCCTTGAGGTTTGTAGTAGCATCTATAAGAAGGTATACCAACAGAATGAGAGAAGGTAACTCAAGAATGTTCTCCAGCTACCTCATATGGGACCCAATACAGGTTCTCTGGTAGTGAAGGATTTGAGACCCCGGGTTCAGCAGATCAGATCAGGAGATAAAAGGCAGCCAGGCATTTTTCTTCTTTCTATACCTCAGAGATGGAGACCACAAACATCAGAAACAGAAACTAAATGGTGCTCTGGGTTGAAGGGATATCCAGAAGCATTGTTCAAAGTGGAATTTGACCAAGTGTGTAAGGTTGACCTACTCTGTCACTATTACAGCCTTTGATGTGTAAGATGCTGTGTCATAAGTCAGGAAAGGTAGTCATTTCAAGAAAAGTGAGAGACCAAGAGAAATATCATCCTGACAAAAAGTGTGTCTCATAAATACACCAAGCAGATATCGATCTCTAAAGTATTTTTTTGATAGCTTTCATGGCGTTCAGTTTGGCTGGAAGAATTTCCACAGTGAGAAAAATTGCCAAGAGGATGTCCATAAACTATCTGAAATTGAATGGGGACAAGACTGAGATACTACTCTTTGCCAAAGCACATCTTCACTGGACTGAGGACTGGTGGCCTGTGGAGCATGGCTCTGTCCCCACTCCGAAAAGCACAGTGAAGAACTTGGGGGTTCTCTTTGATAAAAAGCTATTGATTAAGGACCATGTGACATCTACATGTGGCATGTGCTTTGGGACAATGCGCCTTCTTATGAAATTTTTGCAGTGGCTGCCACTGGCCTCGCAAGATTCTCATCCAGGCCCTGATAATCAATCGCCTGGACTATGGAAACGTGCTTGATGTAGCTTTAAATGCATCTCTTCATGCCAAGATGCAAGTGGTACAAAAAACGGCAGCCCGACTAGTTTACAAACAGCAACTGGGCACCTCTTCAGTCCCCCTTCTCAGAGCCTTGCATTGGCTTCCAATACAGAAGAGAGCAATTTTCAAACTCCTTTGCCTGACATATAAAGCTCTGGCAGGTAAGGGACCCGAATACCTACAGGACAAATTGGTTCCTTATCTTCCAGATAGAAACCTTAGCGCAAGAAATCAGATACTTCTTTGTCCGCTATGCATTCGAACATCTAAGTACGGTGGACAGGCTTTTACTTACCTTGCTCCTTACCACTGGAATAAGCTCTCCTTTTTTATTAGGGATTGCACTAATTTCGTAGGTTTTAAAGAACAGCTCAAAACCTGGCTGTTTTAATGACAGCTTCTGACTTTTCTGTTACCTCAGTTTGCAAGATGCCCCTTCGGGGACGGTCGAGTGCTATTCCAAATATTCAGTAACATAACAAAATGAAACAGAAATTTATACTGACCTTTAAAAGCAGCCTTTATCAAGTATGGGTACCTTTATCCATTTTGCTTTGTATATTGCTTCTGTCTATTGAAAAGTTCAGACATATGAGTAATTAAAAAAGGTACCACATAGCAGCAGTGGGATATTTTGTCCCGCATGTAGCCATGCATGACTGTTGCTGCACATGTTGAACCTATGCTGTATGTATCTAGGTGCATATGACTGCGCCAGGAAGCATACACTACTGCCAATTGGCATGTAACTATTCTTTGGCCCTCTTTATGAGTGGCCCATTAAATTTGGGATATTTGCAGTAACCTCTGTTACCACACATATCACACATGAGTCTTTAGCAGCTAACACATCACTCCCAAACATATTTTGGCAAGTCAAACCTGTCAAAACTGATCATATGAAAAATGCCTGATAAATATTAGGATGTGGATATGGGTAGGTTAAGGACCAAAATCTGCTTGTCATTTCTCTTTTTTGGGGGAAAACCTCATAATTGGGAGGCAATTATTGGACCTGGTAAATACCGACCCAGCAGAGTCTTTGTCAAGTGGGCTAAATATTGATGCAAGCAGCAGGCCATTCTTAAAGAAGACTCCCCATTCTCTCTGCCTGTGTTGTATTTCAGTGAAGCCTGGTGAGTTAACTTTTATTACATAAACATAAAAATGATTGGCGCTATCAACTGGGAGTAAGTAGAGTACAAGAGAGGGGAGCGCAAAGTGCAAGTTTCATATGTTTTAGAAAATCTGAATGTCAGGCTATGGGGGAGAGAAGTCAGGTTTGATGTAAGCTGTGACTAAACTAGCACCCTACCCAAACTAAAGCACCTACCAATGTTTCATAATTTTGTCCCTGACTCATGTGTAGCTTGGGCTGAGTAGCAAGGTAAGCTTCCAGAAAAATATGCATGCCATGTTTGTTTGCCACAAAAACTAACTCAAATTATAATATTGTTAAAAAAATACAGAACTTCAAAAAATAAAGTATAGAAAAGCAAATATAAATTGAGAAAATAAGTAATCTGTATTACTTATTAACTGGTTTCACAACTAATAAGTTAACTATGTTATGTTATGTACATTTGCAAAGCGTTATCACCTGGAAAGGTATCCTGGTGCCGAGCAAGTGTGTGTGCCTAGCCCTGCCTATGGTAGGCTGGTTAATTTAAAAGCCAGGTGTAAGAAATTGGGTTGTTGGTTGACTGGGGTGTAGGTCCTGGTCCAGCAGCAACCACAATCCTTGTCAGGGTAGCGCACAAGCAAACCCCAAATTAACCTGTGCTCACCCCCTTGCTAGTTTCGTACAGAGCAGTCAGGCTTAACGTAGAGGCAATGAGTAAAGTATTGTGCAACACTTCCAACAGTAAAACTGTGAATTCACACCAGAAGAGCAGCCCACAACAGATTTAGAAACATAAAGTAAGTTTTAACAAATAAAAAAAGATCAAAATGTCAAAAATCTATGTAGTAGAACTGGAGATATTGAATCTTAAAGTTCATAGCAAAAATAGTGCCCAAAAGCACAAAGCGCTACTGTGGACATCTGGTTGTACCTGAAGGGAACAAAGTCACAAATTCAGGATGACTATGATGGAGTGTGGGTTGGCCACAGGGACCCAGTTAGGCCTGCTGAACAGAGTACCTTAAATCCTGATTGCGGAGTGTTGCGTGGTTCCAAGTCAGAGATGTGCTGGCAGCCAGAGCAATGCGTTGGGTCAGAGATGTGGTGAGACTTTGGTGTGAGGTCCTGTTGCATTGTTGCTGAGTGTCCTGCTTATGGGGACTTGTGATGTGGAATCCGACATCCAGGATGCAGTGTGCAGCTGGTGCTGCATCAGTTCTGTGGAGCCGCAAAGCTGCAAGGCGGAGTCCATCATCGAGGCTGCTATTGATGAGCAATGCAAGGACCTGGGCTCCTAATGCTCCATACCATCGAGGCAAAACGTAATTTCAGAGGGCTTGCAGGTCTACGATGCAGGTCTTTAGCAATGGGTCCAATCCACATGGCAGTGGCAATGCGTTGTTTCTGCTCGGGGGTGCGCCGCTCAGCTGAGAAGATATGTTGGTTCTGCTTGGGGATGCTTTGCTCAGAAGAGAAGATGATCTGGTAAACATCTTAGGCACACTTCCAAGGTTCTAGTACTGGGGTGGCACAACCTGGCAGGGTAGACAAACATATGCCAGAGTCCATGTGCAGTAGGTTGGAAGCATGCTATGTCACTTAGGATTCAGATCAGGAGGTTAACCAACTACCCCTTGGAGTCACTCTATGTTCTGGGTTCAAGAGGTGCAGGCCCAGTCCTCACCCAGGCAAGAGGGCAGCAGATCAGCACAGCAAAACAGGAGTCCAGCAGAGTGCATTCCAGCGGAGTGGCAGTGATTCAGCAGCACAGCAGTCCTCCTTCCTCGCAGAGTATCCACAGGTCCAAAGGTGTATTGAAGTGGTAGTGTCTGAGGTCCTTCGTTTATACAATGTTGTGCCTTTGAAGTACACAGATGCTCTGTCTTCTCTACCCATAAGAGAGTATTTTTCATTACAATTCCAAAGACACCAAAAATTAACTGGTTATTTAGTCCCTTTTTGGAAGTTACAGCTTATTAAATCTAATAAGGAAACACCAATGTTATCCTTGCAGCAGTGAAAAACAAATTAGTTTTTCACTATTAAGACATGTAAAACTTAAAAGTACATTGCTTACTTTTTTTTAGCAAAAAACACTGCACCCTGCTATCTGGGCTGTCCAGGGCCTACTCTAGGGGTGACATATGTATTAAAAAGGAAGGGTTGGGACATTTTTATTCTGTTTTCACTGAAATCCTTGAACTTATGTTTCTTCGGTTCTATGGATTGGATTGTTGTCATTTTGGCCTTGATTTATTGTCACATTTTACAAGAGACTTTCACTCCAGGTATCTCAGTCTCAGAGAGCAGCGTGTTCCATGTTTTCTACCACTGACCAATATTTCAACATCCGTAGGACTATGCTTAGCTGCCTGACTTCTAGTTCCTCTTCAGGCAGAAATGTAGGCTAGACCTTAAAAACTCATCTACTGTTACTTCCCCTTGCAGGCACACCAGTATCTTTCTTCAAAGCAAGTAGGCATCTTCAATCAAAGTCTTTCCTTTAGTAGGCTAGAACGCAGCTTCAGTGGGATCTGCATCATATCTAAAAGTGTACATGATATACTGTCATTGGTGGGTATCCATAAACCAATTCTTAGCTGCCCCTCATATGGCCTGCTCATCCGCCCTTTTCCAACAGTATGATTGTTGGACCTGGCATGTTTCTTCCCTAGATTTTATCTTCAACCCTCTTGTTTTAATTACTTCCTTTTTGCTGGCTTTAGGACTCTGCACACGTTATAACTGCTGACCAGTGCTAAAGTGCTTGTGCTCTCACCTTAAAACATGGTAGGATTGGCTTACACCCAATTGGCCTATTTTATTGACTTTTAAGCCCCTAGTAATGTGGTACTACCTGTGCCCAGGGCCTCAAAACTGAATGCTACTTCTGGGCCTACAGCACTGATTTTGCCACCCACTCAAGTCGCTCTTTAAACATGTCTCAGACCTGCCATTGCAGCTTGTGTGTGCAGTTTTAAACTGCCATTTCGACTTGACAAAATAAACCTTTTGCCAGGCCTAAACCTTCCTTTTTAATACACGTAAAACACTCCTAGTGTAGGCCCTGGAGAGCCCAAGGGCAGGGCGCAGTGTATTTAAACAGCAGGACATATACGTTTAAGAAATAAAATACTCTTAATTTTGTTTTTCACTACTGCAAAGCCTACCTCTCCCATAGGATATAATTTGAGTTATCTTATTACTTTTAATAAGCTGTAAGTTCAGAATGGAAGCAGGTGACCAGTTCATGTTTGGTGTCCTTAGAATTGTAATAAAAAATCCTAAATTAGGGAGAAGTCAAATTGTAAGTTACAGTTTTGAAAATACCACTTTTAGAAAGTTGACATTTTCCTGCCTTGGCCATTTAATGCCTGTGGCCAGAGTCTGGGTCACTCGACTGGGTGTAACTGACAGTTGGACTTTGGGTATTCCTTCTAGACAGCCACACATAAATAGAAAGCTTAGTGTGTCTGAATGGGCCATCACTTTCAGGATGGGAGAGCGGATCTCGACCGAGCCCTCTTTACACTTCAATAGGCTGTGTCCTGCCCCCACAGAAAGTTAGTTATCCTGGCTTGAGCTGGGGCATGGAAAGCAGAATGCCTAGGGACGTCAAAAGGAAACCTCTAGAAACTTCTCCCCCACTTCAAAGGCACACTGGGTATAAATACTGGATGACAACATCTCTTCACTACACTTCTGGAACTGTGAATACTGTGCCAGGAAGACGTACTGCTGTTCAGCTGCAAGGGCTGCCACTCTGCTGGACTGCTACGCTGCTGTGCTCACCTGTTGCCTGTTGCCCTCTTGCCTGGGTGAGAAAGACTGAACCTGTCTCTCTTTAACCCAGGACCCAAAGTGACTCCAAGTGCTGACTTGAGCCCCAGGGACAGAAGGCTCCAGCAGCCTTAAACACAGCATCTGTGAGTCTACCCTGCTGAGTGGTGCCACCCTAGTTCTGGACATCTGGAAGGGGTGCTAAGGTTCTCTGCCTGCCTGGTGCAACCCCTAGCAGAAACAATGCATTGCTGCTACTGCATGGTTCAGAATAGTCGCAAAGGCCCGCATTGCATCGCAATCCATCAGAGCTTCAGAACCGCCGTTGCGCAACGCATCCTCAGCAGAAACCCTCGCATCCCCCAATAACAGCACTTTCAGTAACCACACCGGACTCCACATCACAGCCTTGCAGCTCCTTGGAACCGACACATTACTGTGGCTGTGGGACACATTCTCAACATCGGACTTGCATTCACAAGCCCTCGTGAACGGGGTCCTCAACGATGACGCAGGACCTCGCACCGCAGCCTCACTGCATCTCGGAACTGACACATTGTATCAGCTCCACTGCATATCTTTGACGTAAGGTACTTTGTTCAGCGATCCTAACTGGGTCCTTATAGCTGGACCACTTTCTATCTTAGTTGGCCTGAACTTGAGAATTTGTTCCGGTCCGACGCGGCCAAATATTCACAGTTGTCTCTTTGTGCTTTTTGGCACTATTTTTACTGAAATCTTTAAAGTTGAATATCTACGGATTGGATTTTTGTCATTTTGGTCTTGTCTTATTTATTTTAAATTACTCTATTTTTCTTGATCGTTGTGGGCTCCTTTTGTGCTGTGATTTCACTGTATTCTTATTTGAGGTGCTACACAAATACCTTACATATTACCTCTAAGTTAAGCCTGGCTGATCTGTGCCAAGCTACCCAAGGCTGAGTACAAATTAATGTAGGGTTTGCTTGTGACTTTACCCTGACAAGAATTGTGGTTTCTTCTTAAGAAGGGTTTTATCTCCCTCAACCAGTATCCCAACTTATTATACATCTGATACCATGTTGCGTTGGTTTTCATGGAGAAGTGTTCTTCGAGGACAAGGGCTGTGCCAAGGGTGAATCTGAATGACTTGGTATTTGGTGAAATTTGGGGCTGAAATTTGTCTAGGCTTTTGTTGGTGAGGCAGGTTTGGACTAGTTGTTACTTATTGTTCCTTGTCATTAACAGGAAATCAGTTGTGGTGTGGTTAAGATTCATTAATTTGAAGGACATTCAGTCTGGATAAGAAACAGGCAATAATTGAAGTGTTGGATGTCTATAGCATCAAAGACTTAAAAATATTGTTGGATGTCTTCTGTGTATTAGTGAATTATGTTGCTGTTGTTGGTAAGCAGGGTCATAGGCGGTTTTCGTTTAGGGTTTTGAGGATGCTGGTGAGATTTGCAAACGCAGGAGTTTGAAGGATGAAGATTGTGGGATGTAGTGCAGGGGTATGATTTCTAGAGGTGAAGCGGGTCTGGTGTTGTTGGGTTACCGTCTGATCATCTGAAGAAGATGATGATGGTAAAGCATGTGTCCTTGAAGTATGTGATAGGAAGGTTATTAAGGCTGTATATACATTGCATAACTGTCTTGAATAGTGTTTTGCTTCTGTTGGCAGCTTCATTGAGAATGCTGGTGTCATGCCTGGCTTTAGTTTTCATGTTGCGCAGGATGAATTTAGTAGCATGAGGTGATTGAGGTGGAAGGACCGTTTTTTATTTAATTTTCTTTCCTGTCTGCATATCAAGCTTTTGTTGCCAGTGAGGTCTTTGAGGTACTGAACAGATTCTGGCAGTTAGGGGACCATGCACTGAACCAGTGGGAGTGATCACAGTTAAAACAGTTGCCCAGCTTTACCAACCAGCCGCCAATTGGTTCAACATTAGAAACATTTACACGTAGTCGAGAGATACCAAATCAGCTACTTTAACAAAGAGTAACAATATGAGCCATTATAAGCAAAACAAGTAAATCCCCTGCTTGCGTGTATTTTTTTATTTGTTCTTTTCTGCACAAATATGGAGAAAAACACAGCCAACGTGTTTCGCCCACTCAGGATTCTTCAGGGTGGCAAACATGTAAAAAACACCAATATGAATACATAAAAATATATAACAACTATATATTTGAAACCAACCCCATTCTACAACATTCCAATATGTGTGTATAGCTGTTACTCAACCATTCATTAAAAAGCAGAGACTCTCTAAACATTGAGACATGAACAAATTAAAGAAGTTACATCTGAACCTCTATACTGCTGCCAAGAAGTTGATTAATGAGAAACTGGTAAGGTGAAAAGAGTGTGATTTACTATCAGATTCAGAATTTCAGTTCTTGAAAATAGATTCCCCTAGATTCCCTTGTCTGTATCTTTTACCTAAGGTACATAAAAAAGGACGATTCCCTCCAGGATGTCCGATTATCTCGGGAATAGGCTTTCTGAGTTTCAGAAAGATGTCTTTCATTTTTCACGCTTGAGCTGTCCTGGGCATTAAAATCTCATAGGATGATGGCATGGGATCATGAAGAGGTCTAAGAATTCATCAGTCTGTATATTATTACAGAGGTGAAGGATTATAATTTTCGTTTTCTTGAAAATGATAATGCTTGCATATCATGTACTAGTCACAAGTGGGTTCTATGGACCAAGCATAAAGGGAGACTGTCAACTTTACCCAAAACCATTGACATGTAATACAGGGAGGAAAAGTTGGGATCTCTGAGTGTGACTTAAGGATGTAGTATTTGCATAGCATACACCCTTCACAAATGTAGTGCATATGCATAGGATTCAATACGATTGACACAGTGATAAGCATGTTTTCAGTTCACGTGTATTAGCCATCAGGTAGTGGCAAATTTGAGGTATTTCCTACAGATAAAGTAGAGGATATGGTCTTGGCATTTGAAACTGGCTTGTATGATTGACCTGTTAAGACGAGGCAGTGTTTCCCATCTCTACTGGAAGCTACAAAAATCACCTATTGTCATCTGGAGTCAGCATAGAAAAGACCGAATACCAACCACAGCTTAAGAGTATCCCTAAGCAATGTCTAGGGTGTTTTAATTATTAATGTAATGTAATGTAAAAGGCACTTCTAAAGCGTAACTGTTACTCCGAAGAGTGTCTTGCCAATGCGATCAAAGAGAACCGAATCAGTTATTCGAAAAAAGCCAGGTTTTCAGCTTCTTCCGGAACAGAGGGGTGGATGTGATGTATCTTGATTCTAGAGGGAGCTATTAATAGAGACGGTCCCAAAAAAGAGAAGGACCTGACCCGTATTCTGAACCTACGAATCCAGGAAATTTTGCCGAGAAAAAGATTGTCTGAGCGCAGACATCTGGAGGGAGCATAAAAACGAATTCTCGCTCTCAGGTACGGTGCGTCTGGCTGATGCAGAGCTCTGTGCACTTTTAATTAGTGCAAGGAATTATCAAAAGACCGTGGGGCATATGTATCAAGCGATTTTTTACTCGCAAACGCTGCGAATCGCAAAAAACAACGTTTGCGAACAAAAAATCGCTAAACGGTATGTATGAGCCATGTTTCAGTGCTAATTTAAGGAATCGCTAATTTTGCGATTTCCTAACTTTTCGCAAGCATTTATGAAATCGCAAATTGCGATTTCTTAAATGACATGTAAAAAGCACCCAAGTTGTGCGAATTATCCTTAAGAAATCGCAAATTACCACCAACTTCCAGTTGGTGGTAATTTGCGATTTCCTTTCAAAATGCACTTTTTTTAATTTTGCAAAGTGCCACATGGCACTCATACATGCCCTTAGGGCATGTATGTGCGCCATATGCACACACATGCTAATTTCAGGGGTGCATCAGGGTGTCATCATGACACCCTTGCACCTTTGAAATTATTCTCAAATAGCGATTAGCAAATTGCGATTCGCTATTTGAGAATTACTTCCCATTCATTCCTATGGGTCTCCTGGCCCATAGAAATGAATGGGCAGGTATTCCTTAATTGCGATTTCGCAATTTGCTAATCGCAATTAAGGAATTTTAAGAAATCTCAAAAAGTTTGCAATTTTTTAAATACATCCCGTTTTGCAATTCTCAAATAGCGATTCTTTAAAAATCGCTATTTGAGAATCGCAAATGGTGATGTTGATACATATGCCCCCGTATTCTTATACTTTATCCATGTGGGAGTATTTGTGGGTGGTGTGAAAGGATGAAACTCTCAAACTGTGCCTGATAACATTTGAAATGTAGGGACTTGTGTAACCATGCGAAGTTATAGGTGTTCATAATATAATGTCACCAATAATATCATTGCAGTTGTAATTAGTGATGTCACGAGCTGTGCATGACAGGTGTGAGTTATGATTAACCAGGCAAACCATATCTCAGTAGGTATTACGTTTTGCTTTCTAAACATAATATCACTTTAAATGGGTGCCGACCCCGAACATCGATCCTGGATTATTGATGGAGCACAATGTCCAGTAAAAAAAATAAAAATAAAAATAAAAATATTGACAGGTAAGTATAGATTTCTATAGTTAACTACACATATATTTAAATCAGTGGTACATATACCTTCAAGGTATGTAGATGTGGAGTTTGAGATATAAAATCTATGCTTCCCTATGTGCACTTTTGTCCCTTCATATTCTGTCTTCAGTATTCTTACCACAATATCCTGGGGTTGATGTTCAGCAATACAATCCTTTAAATATGTGCTTATATAAATATTGTCTTTTCTTTTGTTTCTTTTAACAAACAAAGGTTAGTTTCATCTGAGTAAAGGTAATAGCTACTTCAGTTTAGCAAAGTTTAAAATGATATACTGCAGCACACCCACCTCTGCAAGATGTTTGCCCAGGCATCTTGATATATGTGGTTAAGTCGTGCGGACAGCCCCTACCCCACCAAATCAGCTGTCCAAGGACTTTAGCCATGTGTGGAGACCTCTGGGCATAAAATCATGCATATGGTAAGACCCTGCACCAACCCCTCACCATACCCAAACCAACTGCACACAGCCTTCAGCCATCTGCAGTGATTGCCCCATACATGGTGTTACATCATGTGTGGAAACTGCACATACAAGATGGTTTTGCCCAGAATAATTTTGCTGGGTCAAGGACGATTGCTCATGTGTGGTGTTTGTGCCCCTAGGAACACGGAAGCATGCACTATTAGCATGTTACCCACAGTCTGCAGTGCACAGAGAGTAATTGGGTATGAATTGTGCAACAGGTAAATACCAAACCTCCTACAATCAGTTTTTACAGGATGTGCAATTTGCACTCAAGAGGTCAGACAATTTGTGGTCCTACTGTGATCAGGGCCACCATGTTTGCTTAATGGAAAATGTTCTCTGATATGTACAATTTTCCTGTGACATGCTTCTTATGCCTCTTAGATCAGGATTTCTACACTGTGGCGTAAAAGGGGTGATTTGTCTGATACACTACGATCTAAATAGACACTAGTTTTTTTTTAATCTTGTAAAAACCTTGGGGAGTGTTTTTTCAATTACTAAGAATAACCAGTTAATAAAGCAATATATAATGTGTATTTGTATATGCATCCTTGTTTTTTTTCCCAACTCACCCATGGGCATCACACTTGCATCATCATTATATTTAATTATGTATGTATAGACCTCCTTAAGCGATATTCTAGCTGTGATACACAGAAGACTATACACATAGGCTATCATTATGAGTGACCTGCAAAATTCCCAGTTATTTCTCCTTCTTTACCCCTGGATTTGCTGTTACCAGGGATCCGGGTAATGTTGGATAGGGGAAATAGTGGGGATTGTGAATGTTTACGGAATAACATTCAGAAATTGTAGTTGGCATACACATTTCTTTGTGTTTCTCCCAGGCATTCCACCCACAGGCATTTAATGCATGAAGCGGGTGAAATCACCCCGTGCAATACACTTTACCAGCAGCGGGTTTTTTGATAGTTGGGGAAGCAGTTTATAAGCATATGCATAGTGTTAGAGAGGGCTATCTTCACGTGCAGCCAGTGGGGGAAGGAGAAACTAGGGGTTTGTTGTAAACATCAATTTTCAGTACATAAAATTCAGATCTGGTTTCCTTTACACATGTCTTGATTCCAAGTCGGATGATATCAAGAATTCCCAACTTTCTGCACCTTGAGGGCCATTATCAATAGCTAATACTTAGATTTTAGTAGTACCAAAAACCAACAAGAAAATAAGTGGAGCTGTGCCTTATCGGTCCTTGAGGCCAGAATTTGAGACAGTGTATGCTGCAGTCTAGATCAACTGGTGTTCAAGTGTAAGACTGACGCTCTATATCCTTTCACAACTCACTAGTCTCTACTCGTTTTGGCTGTGGACATTGTCAAATATTCAAGAACGCTCACTGTCAATGGAACAAGTAGGGTGATAGCTGTGAAAAATAAAAATATTTAAATAATTTAACAACATAATAGGTGAATACTATTCAGATTTCATTTGTCCGATGCACACGTTTACTGCCACATAAATAAGGTAGGCATAGTTTCTGCTTTGCAAATCAAATGCATACATGTTCTGTCGACATATCAGCACAGCTTCTGCTCCATGAGAGATTCTTGCAGCTTGTCCCCCGTTCATCAGATTAGCATCTTCTGTCATACTCATCACATGCATATCCTGATACATACTTGGTGCATACATAGGTCTACCTCTGCCCATCGCATGTCCTTCATCTGCATACAAGAGGAACACAGCTGCAGAGAAACACGTTGGGGGTGACTGCTTCTGCTTCATACAAGTGATTCATGGAGCTTCTAATTCACATCCTGTGCTCCTGTCCTCAGTGCCAGAGGTTTATGGCGCCTGCACCACACATGGCATGTATTGTATTGCAGCACTTATATAGCGCCTACTAACCCTATGTAGGGCGCTCAAGTGCTTGTGTACTACTCAAACCCAAAATGGTATTCCCATAATGGAGAGTCAAACAGGTATCTTCCAAAAGATGAACACAGATCTGGTCCCGCACACATCAGACCCACATGTCTACTCATCCTCTACGCAGATGCCTTTACCTCGCTAAGTAGATGTACATAGTGTTTCCCCATACATGAAACACACAGCACCTGCCTAAAAAAAAAATTAGATGGGTAGAGCAGCAACCCTAGAGCCATGCATTTGCTTAACACGTGCCACACACAACTCCTGCTGTGCTTGCTGAATGTACAGTCCCTTTTCTGTACACGTCTACAAAGTTCGTTCCTCATACTTCAGCCTCATAAACAATATCTGCCCCAGAATTTAGGTCCTTTTCACAGTTTCTGCTCCACACAGTAGTTGGACTCGTCTTCTGCTTGATACATACAGCAAAGGCATGACACTGCTCCACAGAAGTGAGGCACATATCTCGCGCCTCACCCTTCAGATGCTGGAACAGCCAGAGAGAGACCTGTGCTGCGGAATAGGAAACGTTATTTGCACTGCCATGAATAAAATGTTGTAGCAACTACTATGCAAAATGTTGTCTATTTGTTTCGTTTTTCAAAGTCAAGTGATGTAAGCACTTCATTTCTATTTTTTCTACGGATAGTAGAGAGGTGGTGTCATGTATAAACTATGAAATCCATTGTATAACTAAATGTCTTGTTTTGAAGCTACTATGAGAAAGCTAACAACGGCATTTTCGAGTTTCGCAATTAAAGCACCCGATGAAATAATTGTGGATTCGTTAGCTCATAAAAGTGGTTAGGAATATTGTAACTGTTGATGTATTCTCGATTGATTCGCTGCTTATCTCACAATTGCCCTTTTATTGATGTCAGTCTGTTCAAGGGACCGGCTTGGCTTTCATTGCCTTTACTGAAGCAATGACGCACTTCCCAGCTTCTCCTTTTTGGTCGGTGATGTTTTTCCTGATGTTGGTGAATCTGGGGCTCGGCAGTATGTTTGGAACAATAGAGGGGATCACAACACCCATTGTGGACACTTTCAAAGTGCGAAAAGAGTTTCTTACCGGTGAGTTCTTTTCATCTTTTCATGTATGCTTTCTGGTGCTTCTGTGTTTATTTGTCGTGGGTGGTAAAGGAGTAAAAAGAACAAAGGCAAGCCGGTGCAATGAAAACATTTAAATGAGGAAACACATACACACTCGCAAAAGCCAGTTGGGATGGAAAGTTACGAGAAATATGAAGAAAGCTGCTTTAAGCACGTCCATGGTAATGGCGAGCATTACCCGGGCGTATTTAGAAAAGAGAGTTACTGCTGGATCTTGGCTCCCATTCTTTTGATGACATCGCTAGGTTTAAGCCATTGGCCTTTTGGAGGCGACTTTGGACTGTGCCCGAACTTGGTCCCTATGCGAAAGCCTTTCTTGATGTCCGTTCTATTATGGGAGCCGGTAACATTCCCTGGTTCAGACAGGTTAAACAACTCTTGGATTCCATGGGTTTAAGTACTTTGTGGTCAGACCCGGCCAATAACTCATTTCCCTCAAAAAAAGACTTCAAAGATCTATACTGGTCAATGGTACTGCAAAAACAATTGCCCTCTGTTTCAACCGACTCTTTGACTGGTAGGTTTTTCGAACAAAAGAATACACCATTTCTTGAAGCCTACTGGGATACTATCTCCAGGCCTAGAGATAGAAAACGTTACCACCAGTTTAGAGTCGGTACATTACCAACAAATTTATTCACCAAAAAATGGAAGGGTGTTACTTCTGATTCTTGCAACTGGTGTGCCGGTTGTGTCGACTCCGTGGGCCATATCTTTTTTGTCTGCCCTGCTTACGCAGCCCCTCGGGCTATATGGCTCAAACCCATCTGTCGTACCCTGGGAACAAGACAAGGGTCAGTCGCACTAGATTTCCTGCGCTTCGATACTAGTGAATATATTGTAGTTGCAGTCGCCAAGTTTTTAGCTTGGGTGTGGCTTATTAGATTGAGGAGGCCATAAAATTATGGTTCTCTGGTTCTTTGAGATTTTAACATTTTGTATTATGTTGCAATAATTTTTAAAGATAAAATATTCTGTTTATATTTCTTTTTATTCTGTAAACTGTCTTTTTATGATGAAATATCGATAAATAAAGACTTTTTGAATTGAATTGAAAAGAGAGTGACATAGGACAGTGTTATTCTCAGTGGGACTCAAACGTACCGCAAGGTGCTGGGGCAAGTACATTGAAGGCAAAAACTAGCAAACAAACTTTACAACCCATGAAAGACTAGCAACGGAATAAGCAACATAAATTGTCTCAAATTGATAATTATTAAGCATTTTTTATACCAGTCAGTAACCACAAGATGATGACAGCAATTCTTCTAGCTGGACAAATGGCAACAGCCACTTTTTATCTTGAAAACGGACAAATTGAATGGGCATTTCGATATAGAAATGTTCATGAAATGTCCCCAGCCCAGAAGAAGTGAATACTGAATTCTGGGCATCAGTGTAATTGACTGTACACTGTAAAGGAAGATCTTGGATGCGATTGTGTGGTGTGGGGTGTTATTAAAGATTTACCTTTGTTGACTTTTTTTTCAGTGCAAAATTATCGGTATTGTTCTTGGGATGAGGAAGGGTAAATGTTGAAGTAGAAGGGATTTATATACAATTCAATATGTGTGATAATAGTGGCAACAACATTATTAACCTGTCATTTAGAAAAGGGTAGGTTTTGTGCATGTGCACCAGTGGTTGGGAGGGGGTGAAAAGCACGCTCAACTGGGGAAGAGGACCAGACCTGCCAAGTCCATGAAAGTCTGCAGCTTACGTATGTGGTCAACTACACACTGGAATACCATTGCGAAAGGGGTTTGAGTGGGTCAGTGGTGATGTTTGCAAAATTCAATGGCCTGAAGATGTCTGTGTGGGAGGGGTTGAATGGAAAAGAAGCCAACTCTGAATTAGAGATTTGCAGCTCTGATGCATTTTCACTCAGTTTAATGGTAATAGATAAATAACAGTGGCTACATAAGTATGGTCAGTGCTGGTCTAAGGGAGTGCAAATTAGTGTAATTTCACACTGAATGACGTATTTGAAATGCTGATAGGCACAAAAAATGACAACATTTAGTGCATCTAGCTCAAAGTTTAAAATAGTGATAATTGAGACAGACAGTGTGAGCTGGAGAACTGTTCAGGAAATGCAGATCTGAGATTTAAAAAAACATCAAAAATAGCACTTTCTACTAATCAAAAAGAAATCAAATAATAATAATTTCCAGTGTGGTACAGAGAAATGGCCTGTAAATATTGAGACTTCTTTGATGATGAGTAGAGCTACCATGGAAAGAGGAATGGTGCCTTGGTTGTAGAAAAAAGCAGTAAACCAGGACTAAGCTATTTTACAGAGTGGCCGATGAGCTTTATTTTACCTTTTCTTTAATCAAACATGACCCGTTTTCTATTATAACCCTCCTCAACTTTCAGAAAGACCAAAACAGTTCAAGAGAAATTTCAATTTTTACATCAATTGCACTGATTACTGTAGGGAATGGGTGCAGCCGAAGCGGGTTCACATCTTTAGACATTACAGGCCGAGGACTCAATAAATAGCACATTACATTCTAAAACATGGAGTTTGAATTTTCCAGTTACAACTAAATTAAGAACTCACTGAAGCTGTCAGTTGGAGTCGTCAAGACAGCTGAAGTGAGTAGAAGGATGAACAGGGCCACAGATAGGATTGACTGAACATGTGGCACGCAGGGAAACCCCCAGTAGGCAGAAGGGCAAAGGGCCTCTTGAGGGCCGGAGAGGCCGATGGGACCTCGGTCAAGGAGTGGCACTCAATGTTCCTCTAGGCACAGATTTTGCTGATGTAGACAAATGATACTGTTTCTGAACTTCAGGAATGTACCACAAATTTCCTTTTCGAATTGCATATAAAAACAGTTTTTAGCAGACACTGGGCGTAAGAAAGAGATGAGGAGAGGCCCTTGGCTAAAGATACCTACCAGCAGGGGTGGTGATTGATGGGGGTAATATGCTAAATCAGTGCACCGTAAGAAACAAATTATTTTCTTACCACGGGACCACCACATTAAATTGGAATAAAGCAGAACAAGCATTTGCAATGGAATGGGTCGCATTCAGGCGAGTTTGATTTATTGGCATTGTAAATGACAATGCCTTTTATTTATATTTTGTGTTTTAAAACATAAATAAAATGCATTGCCATTTACAATACTAATAGCTTAAACTCTTGCAAATGCAAGACCTATTGCATTGCAATAAAGGGCTTTCTCGACCGCTTGTTAGATTGTAAATATCAGAGGAACAGACCGGCCTGGGACGTCTTCAAAGTGGTGATGAATAGTGCAGTGAAGAAGATGTGTAAGTGTTGTAAATTACACAGAAACAAAGTGTGAAGTGAGATTTATATATGATCTGAGCTAAAAACACGAAAAAAGCGCTCCTACACCTTTCGCTCTGTGATTACACTGTCGCGGCTTAGGAGGAAGAGCAGGGGGGGGCTATTTCCTGCCACCTGGTGGTAATATTGGTATTGGTGGTGGTATTGGTGGTGGTGGTGCAATTGGTGGGGGTGGTGGTATTGCTGGTGGTGGTATTGGTGATGGTGGTATTGGTATTGGTGGTGGTGGTATTGGTGGCATTGGTGGTGGTTGTTGTAGTATTGGTGGTGGTATTGGAGGTGGTGGTATTGGTGGTGGTGGTATCGGTGGTGGTATTGGTAGTGATGGTGGTATTGGTGGTGGTGGTGAGATTGGTGGTGGTGATATTGGTGGTGGTATTGGTGGTAGTATTGGTGGTGGTATTGGTGGTGGTGGTATTGGATTGGTGGTGGTGGGATTGGTGGTGGTGGTGGTATTGGTGGTGGTAATATTGGTGGTATTGGTGGTGGTAGTGGTGGTGGTGGCTTTGGTGGTGGTGGTGGTGGTGATGGTGGTATTGGTAGTGGCATTGGTATTGGTGGTGGTATTGTTATTGGTGGTCGTGATATTGGTGGTGGTATTGGTATTGGTGGGGGTGACGGTATTGGTATTGTATTGGTGGTGGTGGTATTGGTGGTGGTGATGGTATTGGTGATGGTATTGGTGGTGATGGTATTGGTGGTGGTAATGGTAGTGGTGGTACTGGTGGTGATGGTATTGGTGGTGGTGGAGGGGGTGGTATTGGTGTTAGTATTGGTGGTGGTGGTATTGGTGGTGGTGTTGATGGTGGGGGTATTGGTGGTTGTGGTGGTATTAGTGGTGGTGGTATTGATGGTGGTTGAGGTTATGGTATTGGTGGAGTGGGTGGTATTGGTGTAAGTATTGGTGGTGGTATTGGTGGTGGTGTTGATGGTGGTGGTATTGGTGGTTGTGGTGGTATTAGTGGTGGTGGAGGTATTGGTGGTGGTGGTATTGGTGGTGGTGGTATTGGTGGTAGTGGTATTGGTGTTGGTGGTAATGGTGGTGATGGTATTGGTGATGTTGGTGGTGGTATTGGTTGTGGTGGTATTGGTATTGGTGGTGGTGGTGGTATTGGTGGTGTTATTGGTATTGGTGGTGGTGGTATTGGTGGTGGTATTGGGTGTATTGGTGGTGGGGGTATTGGTGGTGGTGGTGTTGGTGGTATTGGTGATGGTATAGGTGGTGGTGGTATTGGTGGTGGTATTGGTGGTAGTGGTATTGGTGGTGGTGGTATTGGTGGTGATGGTATTGGTGGTGTTGGTGGTGTTGGTGTTGGTGGAGGTATTGGAGGTGGTGCAATTGGTGGTGGTGTTGGTATTGGTGGTGGTGGGATTGGTTGTGGTGGTATTGGTGGTGGTGGTGGTATTGGTATTGATGGTGGTATTGGTAATTGGTGGTGGTATTGGTGGTGGTGGTATTGTTATTGGTAGTGGTGGTATTGGTGATGGTATTGGTGGTGGTGGTATTGGTGGTGATGGTGGTTATATTGGTGGTATTGGTGGTGGTATTGGTTGTGGTGGTATTGGTGGTGATGGTATTGGTGGTGGTGGTATTTGTGGAGGTGGTGGTATTGGTGGTGGTGGAGGTGGTGGTATTGGTGGTGGTATTGGTGGTGTTGTTGTTGTTAAGGAAACAGGTTTTTGAAAACAATCCGTCTGGTGGCTTTAGTACAGATGGCGTAACACAGATGTGGTGCTGTCAGATTCAGCCCATTAGTACACGATTATGTGCTACCTGGAGTTCATATGACTTAATTCACTCATCATTTCTAAATCTATTTTACTGGGGGGGTTGAAACAGATGCGAGATAATGCCGGGTTAAAATGATTGAAAGCGGGCGCCATGTTATGGGTTGGCCATGCCGCTTAAAAAAACACAAGCAGTTTCAGCTGAAGCACTGCATATCCGGCCTGCAGTAAGAGAAACTCAATAAAGTAAATAGTGCTTACAGACTAAATAACAGGTCCTGTGTAACTACCGAAGTAAAAGGGCCAGTCTCCATGGGAGGGTACAAATGAAGACAAGGCCGTACTAAGGAGAGACTAACAAGCCTATTAATTAATCCGAAGGCAGCATTTAAGGAGGACAATGACACAGGCCAATGAAAAATATAGGCGGGGAGTGGGCGCGGCTTCTCTCTGAAACTCTACTACAGCAGTCTTGAGGAGTGAGAAGCGCATGAGCGCTGCCGCTAGGCTCGACCTAAAAATGAGTAAGGCAGGTGAAGAACTTCATTTTCCCATTCTGTGATCCTGAGTGGATTTCATTTTGGGCAAACTGTATAGAGTTAGTTCTGGAGTTGCAAGGGAGAAAATCTTCACATCAGTTGGCAAAAAACAAATCAAAAACCATAATGATCATTGACTACTGAGAAGCACATCGTGACCTCTGAAATGATAATTAAGAACAAAACATGAGCACACTGGTAATCTGTTTATACAGAATAGCAGGATGTAGTGGTCCCTAGGAACTGCTTGCACAAAAATCAAGGGAAAAAATATAGCATCCGCGGGGCTGATTCACAGAAGCTTTTATGAGTATGGGTAGTAGTACTGCAGGAGTATTTGTTTACATACTCTTACATGCCTTTGTGAACCAGCCCGGAAACGTATAACTCCCTATAAATGGAAGTGCAAACAAAGTATGGTCCTTTCTATTTTTAGTAATTATATATGAATATTCCCAGATTATTCGCAATGTATTCCCATTTTACAGTTTTGGGGCTAATTCACAAAGGCATGTAAGAGTATATACAAAGTACTGCACAAGTACTCCTTTTTGTAGTCCAAAATGGCTTCAATGTGTAGAAACCTGTCTATGAAATATGTTAATGTCCAGTGCTTTCGGGTCAATACAAAAGCCACTGTGTTGTGCTTTAGAAAACTCTGAACACTGTAGGAACTCTAATTTTTACCCATTTTAGACAATATATTACCACGTCTTTTTGGGAACCTCTAAAAAAGCAATCCATTTAAAATCAATTGGAGATTCATTTCTATATGAAAGTGCTCTCAATACATCATTAACAATGTTAGTGATCCAGTATACATAGAATGGATGAGGAGTTGGGAGGATGAAGTTTGATATTCTGATAACTGTATGGCTGTTAGTCCCCATTGCACAGATCTAGGCATTAACCATCCCCATTTTTAATGTGATCACAATTATTCTCCCGAACATCTAGTGAATCATTTAACTGTGTTTTATCAGACCAGTGAATGCATGTCCCAAACACTTTGAGAGTTTAGTGTATGGTCGGCTGGTTGAACTTTGAGAAGAGTAAATAAATCGAAATGAAATAATCAAAGGTGTATTTCAAACTCTTTAAGAGTGCGTAATGTATGTATGATTGGTCTAAAAGTGTACACCTGTGTGAACTTCTGTGTCAGTTTGCACAGTTTTTGACTCTGAGCTGTGTTAGACTGTAGAGTTATAGCCTGCTACTGACGGTGTGGCAACAGAATATTGTTGTCAGAATATTGTCTAAGCACACAATAGAAACTCAATTGTTTCTAAGTAGTTTAATATTAGTCCATATTACAGAACTCTAGGGTACACATTGTATCACGTCAGAATGGTCAAAGTATAGACTTTGATGGTACTTGGGACCAGACGATTACACATTAATCTTTGTAGATGACTCTCAACACTCCAGGTTTTTGATATAACCCGAGGTCCTACATATCTGCGGAATCCTGTTTAATTTTCCCAGGAATATCTGGCTCTTGGAGCAAATTAAGTGTGATGGTGGGGATGTCACATATGCAGTTGGGGAAGTTTGAAATGTGTCAGCTCATTACACATGCTTTGATCAGAGACACCTTGTTTCAACATTGATCTGGAAATCATAATTTGTGTCTCTTCTGGTAACTGCAGGTCTATAAGACTTCAGTCTTGCTGTGCCACTATGACAAAGTAGATCTAGGCACAAAAGGGCATGATAAAGTTAGGATTTGTGTCTGGCTTGAATTTTCATTGTTATGTTTATAAAATTGACTGTACTTAACCAAAAGATGCAATGGCTATTATATGTGCAATGTCAATGAACCAGGGCACTGAGAGAAGACAAAACAGCAATTGAAAACTACTATAGTCTTCAGGAGTGGAATTTGTGAAGTGGGGCAGCTCGCTAATGCGCATAATTATTTGCTAAATTTTGCTAGTTTCATGCCTCTCACAGCCCCCGGCAGGATCCTCTACCCAAGATCCATTATAGTGCTGCTATGAGAGCTATAAAACTAGCTCCAAAAGTGCAACCCACAGCTTTTCAGATTCTTACTGGCAAACACAACGGACCCGATTCACAAAGGTAAAGTTAGACAAAAGTCTAACTTTATGACTTTCAGTATTCACAAAGGGCATTTATGAGTAGTAAATCTTAATATCTTTAGAATTTGTTTTCAATGTTCACATCTATAAATGTTATATATCCCAATACAATTCATATTATTGTGTGTTCAACCATGAACAGCTCAGCAAGGTTGAGATATCCAACAAATTATATGACACTACTTAGTTTAGAGTCGGTGGGAGAAGTGCATTTCTTGTAATAAGAAAAGCAAACACATTTTCAGAGGCATTTATAAATGCACCCTTAAAACACAAATTTATACTACAAACAGAAACCTAACAAACATCTAATGCCATGTCATAAATATGTTCTCTGATTTTGTGTGCTCGCTTTAATACCATTGCTCCATCTGTTCAGTTTTATTAAGCTTCTATCATAGTATGATTTAATGTCAGTGCTCACCACTGTGGTTTACATCAGTGTATGTTAATAGTCGAAATGTGTTAAATGTTATTCAAGAAACATTGCTAGACTCTCCCCTGACATTTTAAACATTAGACTAATCGTAGCACACGCTTTCTAGTAAAGAAAATTGTACCGAAAAGTAAATGTTAGTCCACTGGGCACTGAAATTATAGAGAAAGAAAGAAGGGAAGACAAGGGAGAGTGAAAAGAGTATACCCCTTAAATCTAATTACTTGAGATGTTTTGCTGTGACATGTGGTTTGACACTGAATTAATTTAACTAACATTTACCTTGTTATTAATGATGCCATTTCATTCCAGTTGGATGCTGCCTTTCTGCCTTTTGCATTGGACTAATCTTTGTACAGCGGTCTGGAAATTACTTTGTGACTATGTTTGATGATTATTCAGCAACACTGCCCCTTCTGATTGTGGTCATTTTAGAAAATATCGCAGTTGCTTGGGTCTATGGAGTAGACAAGTAAGTTCTCTTCTGTATGGATGTCTTTCTTTTTTGTCATTAAAACCCAGTTTTCAGACATGTAAACAACGGAAGTAAAATTGTAATATTCAGTAGAATGATTTTGAATGTATTTACTTTATAAATGAAATCATGTGATGATTGTACTTACTTATGTTAAAACACAATAAAGAGTATTTAAAAAAAATAATTGTCTTCATAAAATATATTGAATGTAAAGGTTTGATGTATAGAGATCTACAATAGACATCTTAGGAACACAAAATACTATCATACCACTCATTTCAGTGTGCAACACTCTCAACTTCTAATTGCTCACAACCAATTATCCATGAATAATATTATTTTCACCCAAAAAGATTGCTTTCATTAAACTTAATATAAGTTACTTGTTGCTGTAGTATAGTAGCATAGCATTCACCTGTGTTCTTAGGCTTACCTTGATGCTTTCTGTGAAGAAGATATAGACAATGCAAGATAAAGAACTATGTTACATTTGCCTTACTTGGGAGACAAGTTTCTTACCAGTTCAAAAACTAGTGACATTTTTAAAATAAAAGGTGTAAATCTCTCCAGGGAGCAAGGTATACAACATAATGATTTCATTTTATTTCCAGATTCATGGAAGATTTGACTGATATGCTAGGTTTCACTCCATACAAATACTATTACTACACATGGAAATACATCTCTCCAATAGTTTTGCTATTTTTGCTAATCTCAAGCATTGTTGGAATGGGATACAACCCTCCAGGTTACAGTGCATGGATAGAAGAAACAGTGAGTATCATGTTAATAAGGAACTTAAATCATGTTTATAAATGGATATCTCTGTTGTATGTTGTTTTAAATCCCACAGGTAGATCTCACAGGTGATACAATATATACTGTTCGATGAAAACCCTGGTCATAGTCTTGAACCTTAATGGCATAAAGTGCACGCGGTGAATAAAACAGTACTTTCATTTGTACCATTTATTTGTTCATTCACCACATTTCCTTATTATTGAAAGTTCAACAAGGCACCTTCATAGTGACAAGCCCACTAGAACACAAGGTGGAAACATTTGATTCTATTTAAAATCTTTATTCAGCTTTCAAATAAAATCATGAAAGTAAAGATAACAGTTCCATAAAGCGCAAAAAAGACCTTATCATATTGGTGTCACATATAACAAAGAACACTAACAATAAGTGCAAAATATGTCACAATATGTTAAGATATTTTAAAATTCAACATAGATGAGATGTACAAAAATAGCAAAATATAAACTATGAAATTAAAATAACAAGTCTTTAGCAGTAAAAGTAGGATAGCACATGATTCATTAGGCTTTTCAAAGCTCATCGTCATTAAGGAACAAAAGATAGTAGAATGAACTTACAATAGCAATGTATAAGGTCAGCCATCCGGTGCTAACATGATTTAATACGTTTAGATCGGTCCCAAGGGTTCACAAAGTGCCTGTGCAGGTTAGTGCGTTAAAATAGGTCTAATTAAAGCTTAACAACGACTAGTGCAATTGCTGTACTATGTTGCCCAAAAACATCCTAATAGACTTGGATTTAAAAATCTCACAGGTTAACCACTAGACTCTATAAAACCAAAACCTCTAACTAGGGTGTGTTATGTTAATATAAAATAAGGTGCTAAACTTACTGTAACACAACTTTCAAACATAATCACAATGGCTCTGAGATCCTCCAGCCCAACATAGTCCTACTAGTACCTTCATAAAAGCAGAGCATTATGACTAGACTACCAGGCCACTGTCCCACAATGGGACGCCAGTTTCAAAGTGCAGATGAATAAAGGTTTGGGCCATCAACAAAATAGATATGATGACAGAAAAGAGCTTAATGCATATAATTAAGCTGTTTCCTAATGGTGTTAGAAGCGGGGAGTTCTAGTTGGCAATGGTTTGCACCTTTGTCCAAGTAGGGACCCTTCTTCCTGCTCAGGGTAATAACCCCTGCTGTTCCCCTTGGCAGCTTGGCATGACCAAACAGGCTTATCTCAGAGGCAGCGTGTAAAGCATTTGTGCATGCATCCTGTAACACAGTGAAAACACTACAAGTGGACACCACACCAGTTTAGAAAAATGAGCTATGCTTTATCTAAACCAACAAGACCTAATACAACAAAAATCCAACATACATTACTGTAAAAAATAGTTACTTTGCAAGATAACCTTCAAATTGCAGAAATATCCCCAAAACACAGTTCTTCCGAGTTGGTAGCTCAGTCCGGGGTTACTGCTACGCCGAAGATGATAGAGTCTATTAGTTACAGCTGACCGCGTCGGTACCCGCCAGCTAAAACATTGATAGACTTGTAGACAATACCTTTCCTCGTTGCGGCCGACACGCTGGTGCGAGTTGGTCAGGGACAACCGTCGTGGTTGCATTGCAAAATGGAAGCGTTGCAGGGTGTGGTACCCTCATGACGTGGTGCAGGCAGTCGCTCGGTTGCAATGTCCAGATGGCGTAGGTGAGACCAAGGCTTATGGTGCAGGTTAAGGTGGTGCTCGGTGCGGTACTGGTAGGTTGCGGTGCAGGCGACGAAGCCGGTTGATGTTCGGGTTGTGCAGCGACCATGTTGGTTATGTCCAGGAAGGGTGAGGTGAGACGGTGCAGAGTGCTGTGCCCACAGGACACGGTGCAAGCAATGGCTCGGTGGCGATCGTCTAGACAGCGTCGGTGAGACCAAGGATGCGGTGTGAAGTGCAGTGTGGCCTTCTGCGGTGCCTTCACGTCACGGAACCCTGCGACGGACTCGGTGACAGAGTGGGCTGCTCCTTTCTTCTGCGGCAATGGAAACCAGTGGTTCCAGAGACAGTCCCCAGAAGGATGGTGAGGTATTTGCTGTTCCTGAGACCTCTTGAACAGGGGGCAAGCTCCACTTTTCGAAGCCATTGGAGATACTTTCTCAAGCAGAATGCACACACAGTTCCTCTCCTTGGCAGAAACAGATACTGCAGGCCAACCCCAGACAGCACACAGTAAAAGGGCAGTACTCCTCTTCCTGTTTCTTCCAGCTCTTCTCCCTGGCAGAGGTTCCTTCTTGAAGTCCAAAAGTGATCTAAAAGTCTGGGGTCTGGGCCTCTACTTTTTATAGCACAAGTTCCTTTGTTCTCTGATGGAAGAGAAGCTCTTTATCCAGCCAAAACCAGTTCTGTCCTCTCTGGTGCATCTGCCCTGCAGGAGGAGGAGAAAGCATTGTCCAAGGCAGACCAGGTCCACTCAGGTGTGAAAGAAAGCTCCTCCCCCTACTCTGAATGCAGCCCAAGTCTATTTAGCCCAGCCCTGACTCATTCAGGAAAGGCAGGGCACACATTAACCCCCAGTGGCTGTCTGAGAAAATGCACATCCTCAGCCCCTGTCACTCCAAAGCCAGACAGTCAATCCACAAACCAGCAGAGGCACACAGGATGGCTAAGCAAGAAAATACCCACTTTCTAAAAGTGTTTTTTTCAAACACACAATGTAAAAAACATCTTTACTAAAAGATGCATTTTTATATTCTGACTTCAGGCACACTAAACTCCAACTTCCTATCTTGTCCCAATGGGAAGTTACATTTATAAGATGTTATAAATAAACTCCCATTCTATTCTATGGGACAGATAGCCTTTCAATAGTGAAAAAACAAAACTGGGAGTATTTCACTATCAGGACATGCCACACACATCAGGGCATATCCTACTTTTCACATACAATGCACCCTGCCCACAGGGGTACCTTGGGTCTACCTTAGGGGTGACTCACATGTAAGGAAAGGGAAGGTTAGGGACTGGCAAGTGGGTGCACTTGCAGTACCAAACTGCGCACAGACACTGCAGTGGTAGGTCTGAGTTACATTTACAGACTGCTCACGTGGGTGACACTATCAGTGGTGCAGGCCCACTAGCAGCATTTGATTGATAGGCCCTGGGCACACACAGTGCACTGTTCTAGTACCAGTAATCAAATATGCCAATCATGGAATCACCAATCCATAAACACAAATTACCTGGAGAGCATATGCACTTTAGCACTGATAAGCAGTGGTAAAGTGCACAAAGTCATAAAACCAACAAAAACAGGGTCCAAAATAGGAGGCCAAAAAGCAAAAAATCTGGCGATAAACCTGCTAAAAAAGCCAGGTCTAACAAATGGCATTTCATATAAAGGAGGCAACTCTAAACACATGTTTGTATCCTCCAGGGAACATAAATATAAATAAGCTTTGTTATAGTTCCTAATAATATTACCTAAAAACAATGGTTTTAAATAGAATGCCCTAATTTCAGCATAGAAGCTACAAAATAAGATCAAAAACATTGCGGTTTAAGTCGATCTTCCATCACATGGACATTTAACAGCTGCCTCTGGCCATTGTTTAATTTTTGTAAAGGCTACCAAATCATAGATGTTTCAGGACAAAACGATTTTGGGTGTAAGACATAAATGTAAGTAAGCTACCTCTGAAGGCCCTCATTTTGTGCCACAGAGAGGAATCTTACAACTGAGGGTCTAGTCATATCTTTTGGACATCTAGGATCAATCTTCTTTATAACAAGAAAAAGCTTTAATTCCCTTTTACTAAATTCCATTATGCTATCAGGTTCATGTAATAATGGAGGATCATTAAACTGTGCCATCTCTCTGGAGATGAAGAAGATCCACAGGATTCCCAATACATTGTCTAGTCTTAAACCATTCCTTATATTCTGTTTGTGAACTTTGTCTCTTCTTTACTCCAAATAGAGTGCCACAGCTGGATTAGCTTTATTGCTAGGAGATCTTCCAAATATTAGATTTAAAGAAAATATCTAGATAGGAAAATGAAATTACCATTTCAATAGGAGTACCGTTGATATTATGATCATGTGATTTATATGCTGTCTTTCCACAGATCATTGTGTAGGTTTATTTCAGGTTTATTTTAGGATTCTTGTCCTCCATCAATACCGCAAAACAATCCATTAGTCTTCGCAGGCCATTTGAGGATAGCATCCTCAACATGGAGGAGAACAGTCACTGCCCTTCCTTCCATTCATGGAGAGCCGAAGGCCACTTTCTGGAGCAAACTCTCCACACCCTTTATAAATAAAGAAAGCAAGAAGGGTGCCAACAGGCACCCTTGCCTGACTTCTCTCTGAATGTTAAATGGTGGAGCTCACCCAGGCTGACAATTGCTATGTAACTGCGATAATAATTAAATTTTTTCTGATGGTGCGCCAATCGAGGTAAACGTTTGCCACAGTGTTGAATGATTTACCAAATCAACGGCACTGGACAGGTCAACTAAACATAAGCGTATATGAGCTATCTTAACCCTCATATATTTCCCTTCGAGGAGATCTAAATTAATGCACTGTTCTACCATTCCTAGACCCCTCCAGAACCCTTATTGTGACTGTGTGAGGACCCTGGTATCCTCAGCCCATTGTTCTAATCTTTCTAGGTTCACTCTAGCCAAGGTCTCAGCAGAGAAGTCCAAGAGGGAAATGGGGTGATAGCATTTCGGATCACTTTTACAGCTTCTTTTAAAAACTGGAATTACCAATAATTCTGCTGAGGTTATCAGAATATATCCATTTACGGCTGCGTTCAATGCTTAAGTCCGAATAGGAGCCCATAAATACGGCAGATATTAATACACCATCTGGTCCTGGTGCTTTCCCGCCTGCACTTTTCTCAATAGCCATTACAACTTCGTCTAGAGAGTTCGTAGGTGACCGACTCCCACTAAGAGTTGTACATGTTTGAATTTGCCTGAGTGGACTAAATAATATGATAGAATGAAAATGCTAGAACTTAATTTGCTTCCCTGTGTAGTAAACATTTACATTGGTTGTTAACCAAAAACAGTATTCCACTGGAGTTTTGAGGATAAATGTGAGACTGGAATTGCTAAATTACCAAATAAAACACATTTAAAAAGGGGGGATAATCTCAATAGATTAAATGCAGCTCCGGCCCATTAACCTAATAAAAGAGAAAAGCCAAATTACTTGTTCTCAATTATAATAAAAGATGATTCATAAAGCACCATATGCCACAGACCCTTGAGAGAATGCAGAAGAATTCAAAATGCAAGGAAAGACAGATGAAGGAATTCAGCGATGTAAGCACATTTGGGTTTGGTTCGTCCTCCAAGTGTAACATTCCACAACATGAAAGGGGTGAAAGAAAGAGAAACATCCTTACAATCAAAGGAGCAGCCCAGACAGAAACCACGAAACTGCGAATGTTATCTACCCATAGTCCTTGATTATGAGGGGTTTCGAATTTATCAGGACTATAAATAAAACCTATTGCATGTGTTATCCTTTGAATGGGGCATAACATCAAGATGTTTTGATTATTGTACCAAAGTTTTCCTGTTCTGCTAATTGCCACTGTATCTCCCCCCGCCCCTCCCCCATTTAAATCCCAGTAATGTTACCTGCTGCAATTGACTTAACAGGGATGGTAGACGTTACGCTTCTGTCAATTATCGTGATAAAGTCTGCACCCCTCATAACGCAAACCCTACTCAAACAAGGGTTTGTGCAGGGTCCTGGAAAATCTGGGCACTGATAATCAAGGCCATAGAGTTGTTTAAAACATTGGCAGAGTTCAGAGCTCAACTCTCAGATACTGTTCATGAAGAACTGAGAAGATAGATTTTGCTAGAAGTCCACGTTAATAAATAATGCACAAAGCAGCCTGTGATCTTTTGGACCACTTTGAACTCGCCATGTACCTTCAATGTGTGATGGGATATGTAAGGAATAATACAAGAAAGTCATAGTGGACTGAGAACAAGAATTATATAATAACTATTGTTGTGGTCATTTTTGTTTAGTTTGTGATAAATAGCCGGAATACAACTGTTATTGTGACATGTAAAAAACGGAACCGCCCTCAATTAGAATACATTGTTTATGCACACCGCCTAATGCTGCATTTAGTTTTACTGATCTTTGTCTTGTACACTTATTTATTGCAATCATACTAAATGTGCTGTAATGATGCTAAAAAGAGCACTGGCATGGGAGCACTTTTGGGTTGGGAAGAACTGCCACTGCCATCCATGAAACATGTCCATTGAGGGATGTTCTGTTTTTCCTTTCCAGTTCTTCACTGTTTGTGTTTTACTCTGATGAAGACTGCTAACTGTCTTGGTAATTCTGTTTCTCTTGAACCTTTCAGGCCACAGAAGAATTCAAGATCTATCCAACATGGGGAATAGTTGTTTGTATGTCGCTGATAGGGGTTGCAATACTGCCTGTCCCTATAGTCTTCCTTGTTCGCATATGCAATCTAATTGATGATAGCTCTGGTGGACTGGCTGCGGTTTCTTATAAGCGAGGACATATCATTAAAGAAACATCTAATCTGGAAGATGATGATGCCAGTTTGATTCATGGAAAGATTTCCAGTGAGATGCCGTCCCCAAATATTGGCAACAGCATTTACCGGAAGCAAAGTGGATCACCAACTCTAAAAGTTGACACTGCCCCGAATGGGCGATATGGTATAGGATATATAATGGATGATATGGCAGATATTCCAGATATGCCTGAATCTGACCTATAGCGTAAAATGTGGTGATGTTATTATTTCTGTTCATATTAATGAACATTAGCTGTGGTAAACACATAGCATACCTTAACTTTTGAAAGTGTAGTTGCAGCAGCACATGTCTGCAGTTTTAATCCAAATTAAAAAGATAAATTGCCTTTAAACATAAAATTGGCCCTCTCTCACCCCATTTGCACTGAAACTAATTTTTAGTAGGGAAGAATGAATACCTGTCACTCCCCCATGCGTTTCTCAAGATACTTTTTTTTTATTATTATGCAGTAAAATATGCATTTGCCCAAAAAGGGTTTGTGCTTTTAAAGATAAACAGATCAGCAGGTGCATAATCCGCAAAATAATTTCCAGAAAAATCACATTTTTGGCTAGTGTCACACACCTCCCAAGATATTATCAAATCAGAATTCCTGTTTCACAGTGAAGGTTTTCATTGCACCCTGGTTTCCTATTTTCATCAGCATTATCGGACATTTGCCCTCTGTCCTGTTTCCAAAAGGTTTCCTTCAACAATGCCCATAATCAGGTTTATCTTTCAGTTTAACCCCTTCTAGTAAAATGAGGTACCCCTGCTGCAACAAAGTGTATCTTAATGTTCTTACCAATGTGTCCAAATGGTAGAGGGCCTGTTTCATCATCCATGCATATGCAATTCCTAAAAGGATGGGGCACCTTCTTAACCTAGATACTTACTGGGCTTATTGTTTCATTCATGATAATGTCGCTGCATGAACAAGACCTGAACATGGTCTTGGTTTGTTAGGTTGCTATGTCTTAGTCCCTAATCACGGTCCTATTCAGAGTGTAGGTTTCCTCGCCATAAAACCTTGTCCATGTGTCTAGTAACATCTAAGTCTGGCACCTGTTTCAATCATTTAATGCACAGTGGTGCTGCAATGTTTTGTCCTATCAATTTCGGCATGTCCATTCAAGTGGTGTTAGGTTGCCTCTCTAGATCAAGTTCTCATCAAGCATTCTAGGTCTTCACTCATCTTGCTCTAGTTTCTACATAGCAATATGTAAGGTTTAGCTAAGGACACCCCTGGTGCCTGGGAAATGGTTAGTGGATAAGGGTGCCTGCTTGGTGACCTCTATTTTTAACTTACCTCCTATATTGATCACCTTATAGTGCCAATATGAAGATATTACTGAACACATGTGGCATTGCTCAGTCTTCCAACACATCTCTAGAGAGGGGCATCTTAAATCTCAAACATGTCACAATATTACAGTTCTTCCTACTCTCCTATATAATTTTGGGCGATGTGGAGTGGAAAGTAAGAAACAAAGCAATCCGTATACATTTCCAATGTTTTGTAGCATACAAGAGTGAATATTTCTCTTGTAAAACTGTAACAATCATAAACAATTTCTGCTTCATGGCTAGGGTATGTTCTCACTACTGTGTCAACAAAATGACAAATGCTGTGGGCAGTTACTCCGCACACTGGAAGTGACTGATTCATGATTGTGCACCAGATTAATTTGATATGGTTTACAAGGTGTTTCTGATAATATGCTTCCCTCAGGATCAGTTCTGAGTCTCACAACATCTTCCCCCTGTACAGAAGAGCAAGGACAAAGAGCACCTTTGCATCTGTGAGCAAGGGGATTTATGAATGAAGAAGTGGGGTCATTAGTGGTCATAATGTTCCATTGTATTTTTTCTGTGAGCTGGCATTTACTGATATCCACAAATCAAAGGATCCCACAGAACTGAAATTTCAAATCACAAAAACATCACGATGCATTGCACACTCCACACAGCAATTTTGAGGACTCACTGGAGGTACCTAGAAAAACATTCATGCCTATCTACTATACACCTCCCAGAAACATCCATACCTGCCAAAGTCTCATGATTTACCATGTGAGGTGTGTAGGGAAGAAGCATTGGAGTAGGCTAAAGCTTAGAAGGATTGGCATATGAGATCTCATTCAATTCCTCAAACTCCTACTTAAACTCTGTACTCCTTGCTGTTAGGACAGTTCTTTGACAGCTATATCTCATCCCAGTAGGATTCACCTGCTTTTACCCTTAAACTTACTGGGCCCCACAGCATATACAATTGGCTTCGCAACTTCATATCAATGCAACTTCATATCAATGCTGTAGCCTACTTGGTATTGAAGTCATGCTTTGTAACGTTTCACGAGGAAAGAACTAAATTCCTGAACCTCCAGGTCACCACTTATGCGCTTTCAATTAAGACTGTAGAGCCCTACCATCAAGCGTGGCAGAGCTGACACAAACAACATACTAAACCAACCTCAAAATCATTCTGTACAAAAGGGAAAATAGAATCTCTGTAATTCAATACAGACTCAGATTCTTTCTATATTTTTCAACAACTGTTGGATTGCAGGACTCTGAAGGCATCCATAATCTTACACTGAATCCATATGCAGAGTTGACTGCTTTTTATATTATCAGTGCTAGTTACCTGCACATTTCCTGCTATTTGGGGGCATTTACAAAACAAGAAAATAGTAAGGCTTTCATGTATGCTCTCATGCTAAAATGTGGATTCCAGGAAGAGAACAAAGCCAGGAGTGCCACAATCTTGAATGTATGCAGAACCAGTATATTGTTCATACAGAACCAATATAGTGTTTATACATAATACATATACCTATCAGTGGTGATAAAGCTCAATCTCAAAGTCAACATGTCACTCATGTATTGAAAACTCATCATGGCCCTTGTTGCTGGAGGAATCCTGATTCACCTACTCTTCCCGGTCTTCTTGAGTATGTGTCTGTAAGTGGTTCATTGGACCTATTATGGGGAAGTCCTTTATGTTCAAATCTACTGCTTACCTATATATTATGCTCATGAAGCTTTAGCACATTAACTAGCAAAACATTGGGTACATATTTGTCATTAAAGGAATGATTAGGGGTGTCCTTCCACAATCTTATGAAAAAGTACGTCCGTAAGTAGCATATTGTAAGAGGCCAGTATTTCCTGATTCAGCGAGTATAGGTAGTTTTCAGCCATCGAAAGCCACAAGGTCTCTGGGGGAAACTGTGAATCTCATCTGTTTTATATTGGATGTTTGTCGGCTAAAAACAAGCCTGATAATTTGGCAAAACATGCAGTAATCGATGAAGAAACTATGAATCCCACCCATGTAGCCCATTTCTCATTGTTCAACATGAAAAGGCCTGGTTTTCCCTCATTCCAGAAGTACCAATATCCAGGTTATCAGTACTTCTGGTACCAGAAGACCTTTGAACCCTGCATCAGGTTTAATCAGTGTTAAGTAGTCCTATTCAAAATAAAGCTGGCATTGCTGCGCAATATCTAAACTATCTTTTAGTTATCTAGATGAAGACTTCATTCGTGCATTAAAATGTAGTTCAAGTAACAAACAAGGAAATTAGGCTTTGTATTATCACACTACATTTTGACCTATGGATTTGGTTTTTAATCCATGGCTCCAGATATTTTGGTATAGTTAAGTATGATTTGTATTAATGTGATAGTGAAAGGGTAGGAAGCTGAAGCCTTTCACGTGATAAGAAACAGATGTAACCATCAGAGGTAGCAAGAGAAACTAGTGACACGAGAAGAAATTGGTGACCAGATAAAGAATAATGCTGAAAGGAGCGACGAGGCAAAATAGATAGTAGGGACAGTATTGTGTTATACAATATGGAAGTAATACAGTATGAAATTGTATCATTAATCTAGGTAGACAGAAGACACCGGTATGGTTTGGCCTATGACTGAGTTGTAGAAAGCCCAAATAATTGAACTCCTTATGTGTAAACTTGTTTCTGTGAGGAAAACTGGTTCACATTTGGTATCTTGGGTCAGACAGCGAAGCTTTGTTCAGAGAAATGCATGTGATATTTCTGCAATAGCTCAAATCAACAATACAATTACAAAATAAAGAATTAAACATTTCCTCACCAAATCAGTAAAAAAGAAAGAATTGAAGGAGGAAAATGTCACTAAATGATGTATAGGAATTATGAGTGGATACAAAAGCAAGAACTCTTTCATAAGAAGCAATAAGAATGTTAAAAAGGAATTCAAACTATTTGGGATTGTAAACTGATGGCCTGACACACTTTGTGGAATGACCTATGATGGAACTCATCAGTTAATACATTGGTGATTCGCCCAGAGAAAAAATATTTATCTTAGGCTTAGCAAAGGGTTGTTAGTAACAAATAATAAGTGGTGCAAGACTGGTACAGTGGACAATAAGGGGTCCGCAAGATAAAATATGTTTTTTATTTTATATTTTTTATCAAGCAATCCTGCTGTGGCCTAAACTGAACTCAAAAGTAAGAATCTCCAAGTGAGATAAACCATTTTGATGAAGCCACCAATCATCTTTTTTAGGCAAGGCTTGGTAGTTTGTTTTGGTCCTCCAGTGCAGAATTGTTCTAAATCCCAACTTTTAGGAAAGCTCTATAACTTTCGTCCTAACTTTCTCTGTATGTGAATCTCAGCAAATTAACTGAGTTGCTGTTGTATGTTTTGTGGGAAAATGTACCCCGGAGTCCCATTAACCACAGAAAAAGAAAATATACCAACTTTACTCCCTTCTGCATCTGTGTTCCTCTGTTCCAATAACTCCCAAAGCTGGACCAAATAGTCCAATCAAGAGTCAAAGAGATGCTCCATTGCCAATCATTTATCTGTGCTGCTCCCAAAGCTTTCTTGTCCTGACCAGTCCCACTTCTGCTGAAAATACTATTTATAAAGAGATGTAACCTGGAAGATTGGAAACAAGTTTACCTCTCTTTCTGAGCAATGTGCAGTCCTCAGCCTGAACGGTGATGAGGTGTCAGAAATGAAGACTAGGTCGAACGACAGGAAGCCAGCTAGGAATATAATTGTTCTCCTTCTAAACACCTCTGCAAAGCCTTAGGCAGGGTATCTATAATAACTTAAAATGATAAATAGTATATGAAATAAATATCTAACAATGCCAATACATTTCTAAGACGGATCACCTATGACATTTTAATGTAAGTTCTGTAACCATCTCCCAACATAATTTTGCAAATAAGAATTGTTCTAACCAATTTGCACTTTTAAAAGTAGTCTTTTGCAGTCTGCTGTGGGCACCATGAGGTTTTAGATACGTTAATGTTTTAAATACAAGTGAAAAAAATACTTATTTAAGTATTTTTCCATGTAGATCACGTGTATTTGGAGCAGCAGGAATCTGTTTATGTGTAGGTTAATTTCAAGATACCTACAGCAAAGAAATGAAAATAACTTAGCAAAAAAGTTGGGTTCTTGAAAAGTAGCAAATTAGGATTTATAGAAGAGGAAGGTGGCTGACCAATGCTCCATTTACACAATTTAACAAGGTCAACATGATGGAGGACTAGTTTATATCCATATAACTGGGTCATTTACAGTTCTAGGGCAGTGAGATGACTGCAGTCTCATTCTACGTGACCGCTAAAGTTGAACAAAAACATAATGATGCTCTTTCTATGAATGTATAAGGAAGAAGAAAGAGTGGGCAGAGAAATGAAGGGTGAGGGAAGAAAGGAAGAGGCATTGCAACTGGATGAGGTAATGCCAAACAGCATGATGAGTCAGATGAGCTACCATACCACATCACAGGTTGCAATACGTATAGACGCATGCATGCATGCATACACCAGCAAAAGTACTGCGGATCTCAACTGCGAATGCAAAGGACAGACACCGAGGCCTTGCAGGGAGGTAGTGGCGTTTGGCTGCAGGTGAATGGATGCATAGTAAGCAATGTAATATTGTCTGTACACGGGGCACAATGGTATGGCCAATCAAGGGTATTGCTCTTTTAGAAGTCATACGTCTTTAATCGTATTTAATATTTCTAATAATAAACACAACCTATTACATTTTACTAAATACATCAGAACAATAATAAACACATTCCAATTGTGTTTTAAGCACGGTCAAGTCATAAATACTATATTTTTTATTTCCCTTAAAACAAGTGAGTTCTTTTCTAGAATTGCTACGCTATGAACATGTACATGAATAAATAAACAAGAGAACAGATGAACAAGCTGCCCCAGGTGCAGTCCTGAAGAGTGCAAATATTTTGGGTACTGATGTCATCATTATTGTTGGTAACGCTTATGCAGTCTGGTCCAACATGAACATTTGTGGTACAGGAGTACATCAGTGAGGCTCTATCATTGGCCTACTTGAATCACATATTGTGTGCGCACGCACAGCTTTACCGTGATGGCAGTGTTCCCGACTGTGAGGTCTGGGGTGGGTGCTTCAGGAACAGTATTCATCTTTTCAGCAAGAGAAAGAAGATCTTTAATCATGGCATAGGACAGCATTTTCACGTAGTTGTTTCTACTTTGTAACACTTAAGCCAAGACAATAATATCACAAACATTTAGCAGCTTGTATGTAATGGAAGTGAAATCTTTAAAAAATATTGCCACATGAATTCTGTAGTGCAAAATTGAGAATGCTGTTAGATAAAGAGGTTATTTAACATTTTGTATCTGAGATGAGATCGCTTGGGCTGACTGAATGTGTTAATGTTTTCTGGGCTAAAAACTATGCAAAGTTTTTCACTTTCATCGGTGGTTCTCGAAAAAGGCCAGGCCAATTATCTGTAGTTAATCTCAATGAGCGAATTGTTACAGGAAATGTTTCAAGCATTTGCACCCTCATGTGATGGAACCAGTTCTCCAGTGATTTTATACTATCTATGCTCTTCAGGGAGATACACAGTATTTATATTTTGTGTAACATCTCAAGGAAGCATCATTAACATTCAGATTTTATTATTTTGGAGCAATGTATTTATTCACATGCTTATGTGTTTTTATAAAATGTATTTCACCAGGTGTTCTGTATTTTTGAGCTTCAACAAGTTCATTTGAAATAATGTATCTTTTTACAAAAGAGCTACTTAGAAATGACAGACATAAAATTCACTCACAGAAACCACAGTGCACCAAACACTAACTCTAAACCCCTGTCTTGAGTTTGGCCTGTAGACTAGTAGTGTATTTTCCTATTTGTCTTAGATATTGGCAGGCATATTGACCCCTGACAATAACAGCTTGAATTATGTTTTCTTTTTTAGAGAGAAAAGGCAATATAGTTAGAATGTTGGACATATTCAAATTAGACATCTCTACATCATTGCTGCTAAGTAAAGACTCTCCACTTTTAGTAAACATTACTGATGATAATAACTTTAGAGCAGAGGTACGCTTGCAGGCACGAAAGAAAAGAAAGAACATATGTATGTTCTCCCTGGCTGTGCTGCACGGTGTAGCAGTCGCCCCTGTTACAAGCCAGTACACTGGAAAGTGACCAAGAAACTATTCAGTGTGATGAAATGAAATATCTTATCATGGATATTTTAAGTGCTGTAATTGCCTTTTAAAAACATTTCAAATGTTAAATGCAAAATCAAAAATAATCAAAGAATGACTTTTTTAGAAAGATTATTCTGTATTGACTACTTTCATAAGATTGCTATTCATTTTTGTTGTTGTTATAAATATCCATACTGTATACTCTCATAATTGAAGCAATGCCTTCCATAGTCTGGTATGTTTCCCTCAACCACACAGATGCTTTTTTGTTTTGTAACTATGAGTTTGTAGACATCGACAATAACTTAAACATATGTACTGCTGGGCATGAACATTGATACATCCAGGGCTAGCAGATGATCAGAAGATTTTTTTTAAATTCTTTTAAACAAGTAACTCTTTATGGAAAAATGTAATGAAAACTTGGATGGTGTAGCTACTTTCTTATATTAAATGTGACTGTGGCTTTTTTTAATCCAAAGAAGTTTGACCGAATGGAGTTTTTAGTTTATAGATCTTGATTGGTACATTCCTTGCTGCCTTGTTCTTTACTTTTACTACTAATCTAGGGTTTTCTGTGCCGGAAACATTAGACTCTTTGCTACTTCTTAATCTTGACTGTTGCTATCTTCAGCATTTGGAATCATTGACTGTAGTTATGTCCTACTTTTTGTACAAATGTACATCCCCTTCTTAGAGGGAGAGCTGGAATCTGTGGCATGTTTATTTTCACTGATGCCCGGTTGTGCCTGAACTGTACTAAAAATAAATCCAAACAAGTTCCCTTGTGATCACTAATTAGTGAGCCAATCATTTGAGGATAGCTTTCTCTTTTAAATGTCTCTAACTAGAGGCACAAACTCTAAATAGGGATTTTCAAATGTACTTTAGCCTTTCAGAATTCTTTATTTCCTCAGGTTTCAAAGACATTTTACTGTGATTGTTTTGATACCTGCTTAGGAAAAAGATTAAATTAGCCTGTATCCTGACCTGACAATCCTTCCTTCCTTCTAAGAAGGCTACACAGAATACTAAATGAAACTGCATCACTGTTCCTTCAGCTGTTCCTGTGTCGGCTCATCTTTCTGGCATGGGCAGTTCCACCACAATCCTCTCAGTAGGAGCTGCCAGCTCATGGCTCTTTACACTTTGTCTGGGACCTCAATTGCTCTGGCGTAATTCACCCATTATGGCCTTCTTATTGATTCTCCTTCCCCATGATAGGGGCGAAACTGTGGAGCAGCCTTCCTTGAGCAGTTTAGGAAATTGAATATCATCCATGTTTCCTCAGGAAAAAATCTGTTTGCTCAGCATCCATCATAGGCACTATTTGCTTTGTGCTGAAAGGCCATATACTGGCATACCAAGAGCAGTACCTAACATAAAGAGTGCACTAAATGCAGTCAAAGAAGAACTTCCTTCTATCTATGACACAATATGTCACAAAGTTTGCTTATAATGGGCCTCATATTCCATGTAATGTGCTTAATCTTGCATCTAAGATTAAACTTGTGCTGCAACACAAGTCTGTATATTATGTTAATAGGCTTTCAATTATTTTGGTAGCATTTTCTCAACTTTTTTCTGCACACAAAAGCATTTGCTAAATATTTTCTTATGTAATCCATGTATAGACGACAAACAGTATAAAGAAACCAACAACAGCACTTACAGCGGAAAAAGTGAATCATAAATCGCTGGCTACAGTTGTAAATTTTATGTAAAAGATTTTTTGTCTTGAGTGCAAAACTATGATTTAACACTGTGTTGCCTGACTACAGACGCACATAATAGTACAGATTCTGCATTTTTACATGCTGTGTGCCTAAAATACCTGTTGATATGTATTGTGATTACAAGAGTACATGTAGTATATTTATACAATACCTGTATTGTAAATATGTACAAGTGAATGTAATAATCTGAAGACTTGAAAACAAGACTTGAAACATTGCATTTACTGAGCTAGATTTTTTTTGCTTAAGAGATAATTCTTATGTTTGTATTTGGCAGTGCCAATATGGCATCCAATGTATTGTAAAAATAAAGAAAATACATGTATTACAAACAGTTGTCTCAATGTAATACTTGTAAAGCAGTTATGAAAAATTACATACCATTTGTTTAAGTTATTTTAATTGTGTCACCTATGCTTGGTGATGAAACACACACACACACATACACACACAGCTCCGCCTCCCCCAACACACACAATAGGTAATGGGTAACCATATAATATGATCCTGTATTGCCATTAATGTTTTCTGGTGGTATAATTATTATGAGGTTAAACACCAAGGCGCAGATTTACAAGCCCCTTGTGCCACTTTTGCGTCACTTTTAACATGGGAAAAGTGATGCAAAAGTGGGACAAAGGGCTTGTAAATCTGCCCCCAGGCCCTTTGTAAATGTCACCAAAACCCCAAGAGTGCAATATAGGACCATAGTTCATGTTACGTATTATGTATATTTTATATAGTACATTTTTATCCTGTTCAAGTTAGGATGCAAAAGGGGGTTTTCCTTGAAATAATGAAATGTTTATTGAAAGCAGTAAGTATTACTGAACTATACTTTTTGGTTGTAGTATAAAGAAAAGAAAAAAAACCTTGCTAAAGATTAGGGTTGACTAAAAACAAATGTTAGTTTGTTAAAAACGCATTTTGTTATTAGTAGTCAGCGATTGTTTAGGCTTCCGTCAAAGGGTACAGCGGGCCATGATTGCGATTTGAATGTTCTTTGTTCATTTACCTTTCATGAATAGGATGTAGATTAAAATAAAAGGCAACAGTGAAGTCTAGAAGCAGGTTTTGGTGCTTTTATTATCTCAATGCACTTCCATCTTTATAGACTAATTAGCTGGGGGGATGGGAATCAAGCGAATCAGAGATTATCTCTTATTTGAAATGTGCCCAAAATGATTCACTGGTAAGACATGATCCCAGCGAAATATGTTTTATAAAATGACTGTTTTTTGTGCAACCAGGTGAACAGAAATTGACTAAACATGTTATATGTTTCAGAGATGATTCTACAGAAGATTTCACAAAGTCGTTCAATACCTCAAAGTTCCCTCAGCAGTTTCCAAGTTTTGATAGTTTCCAAAGCTGTACCATGTACATCATGGCCTGATTTACAAAGACATTTGTAACTTATACCAATCACAAGTACAGGTGTTTGAGATATTCTGCAGTTTTAGATATCCAAACTGGTTTTATTTTTGACTTTGGGAACAAATACATATGAGTGTATTGTATTTATGAAACAAATACACCCCTGCCTTTTTAACTAGCTGTAAGTTTACCTGTATTGTGTACTGCATAAAATATGCAGGTGTAAGACTAGGGGAGATCATAAATTATCAAGTTCCTTCAGAAATCCTTTGTTTTTCAACTTAAAAATCATTTTTGTCTGCCTCATTCTTCCTTCTGGTACCCTCTATGAAAACTGAGCTTATCGTTGCTTAGTCTTGCATTTCGTTCAGCCCTTACACTGGGACCTTACCGATGTAAATTACACGCACAGCATAGAGTAGCAAATGCATTTTCTACCAGCATTTGTATGAATTAATACTGCCTGCACAACTACAGACAAGTTCTGTCAATAACTGTAACTATAATTCGTTCAGCCCTTACACTGGGACCTTACAGATGTAAATTACACGCACTGCATAGTGTAGCAAATGCATTTGCTACCAGCATCTGTGTATAGTAACACTGCTCGCACAACTACGGAAAAGTTCTGTCCACAACTGTGACTATAATTGCTACCAACAATAATGACCATTGTCAACATTAAGACCATTGGGAGTTTCCAGCATTAATACTTATTAGTGGTTCCAACATAAGTAAAAACACATGGCTATTTTGGAGGCAATGATCCTGAACAACTCACAAAGTGGGAGAAAAATGGGTCAACATGTTTTTTGGCTTTAATGGTTTGGGTTTGGGCGAGGGCCTGGGCGTAGGGGTTAAAATATATTTACGTTTTTGGGGAGGGAGCCCGGCTCTAATTGTGTGTCTGGGAGTGTTCACTCCCAGGATACCATTTCCCTGCCTGCATGAGCAGGGAAAGAAATATGCGCTCCCTCCCGAAGGGAGCTGCAAAAATGCTCCTGCTGGAGGAGAACACACATTTTTTCCCTGTCCATACTTCTGTGGGCAGGAAATATAGATAGCTCCCATTCAGCGGAAGAATAGAAAAATACCTGCTCCTGTCAAGTGGGCGCAATGCTGGCTTCTGTTGCACTTAGAAGGGTTGCATGTGGGGAGCTGGCAGGACACAGGATCTATGGGGCTTCCACCCCACAGTCCCCAACTGCTTGTTTTGTGGGTAACCTAGGTAGGCACTGGGCCACCTCCCTAAGGCCCTCTACCTATGGCCCTGAGGGATGAATCCCCAGAGAAAGTATTGGATCAAGGGGGGAGTAAAGTGCCTTTTCCCAATAAAAATAAAATACACCACCAGGGGATGGGATCCACGGCGGCTCTAACGAGTGTATGCCTCCCTCCCCATAAAAAGGAATATGGCCCAGTGGCATGGGGGTCCCCTCCCCGTATTATAGAACATTTTATAAAAAGATTGCCTCCTCTTACCAGCACCCTAGAGGTGGCAGAGGCACTACCAATCATTTTTTTATGTTGTGATGGGGGGCTGCAGGGAGTGTAGCAGCACCCAAGATACAATTAAAAAAAACAGTAAGTCTCCTGGGTCATTGAATCCATGACCCCAGGAAAGCTTGAAATATTTTTTTAAGGCAGCCCTAACTGGAGCTTCAGCTGCAGTGCACAGCCTTATTTGGTCAGTTCTGTGGCTGCACAATTTGATTTCTTTATTAACAAAGCTTTTTTATTTTATTATTACAATCATTTAAATTAAACATTGAACTGTGTGAATTAGTGAAATAAAAATCCATTATAGTTATTGCCCATTTCCTATCAAAAACAATACATATGCTTTATATATGTTTATATAAGTTAATCTTCTGACCACTTCATACACCGTATGGGCCCACTTTTTACTTGGGTACTTTAGGTTATAGTTTTTTTTAGATAACTATAACTAGTGAATTACAGTGGTTTGTTAGTTTAAAACGGTATGTGTTAGCTGAAATTTTCATCTAACTATAAGGTCCCTTTAAACTTTGCTTTGTTTTTTGTGAGAAACTGAGTAGTTATAGTTAAGACTGTGTTTCCATAGGAAATTCATTTTTAGTGTTGCTAATAACTTTGGCCCAGTTTGATAAATCTCCTCAGAACTTTCCAGGAAAGTGCTACTTATTGGTTAATTTGTGCGTGGACATTTTTGTGGTGATCCATCAAGCAAGGGGTCGAGAAAAATGGGGGCCCCAAAATGCTTTTTCCGAACTCATTTTTCCATTGAAAGTTTATACACCGCCAAAGTGCAAACCACTGAACGGATTTACACCATATTTGACAGAAGCTAGATCTTGTTTCAGAAAGAGTGCTTTTTATGTTGCAGCGCAAAGCCATTCAGTAGTTTTGGGAGAAATTAGGGTTAAAAACAATTCTATATTTCGTACCACAGAGGATCCATCCAGCCAAGAGATCTCGAAATTAGGTCTGATTGGCTGTCACCACTTCAATCAGGAAGTAGCGACCGCCATCCTAGCACTCAGGATTCAGTCTGAGTCCTAAAAATAAGCACAAAAAAACATAGGATGGAAGGGTGCAGATACTCTGACCCTCAGGCCTGGTGGTGGGGTACCAGAGGGACCCCGTCTGAGGCCCCAACATTTTTTTTTTAAAAGAAGCCCGGTTTCCTGCACTTCTTTTCTAAACTCCCCAGGGTGGGCCCAAATCCTTAGGCCTGGAATATTTTGTAAGGGGATGGGGCATGCAGCCCACCTCCCTGGGCTATTATTGGCCCAAGGGGACCTTTTCCTGCTGCCTGATGTATTTTTTGAGGGGAAGGAGATACTCAGCACCCCTCCACAGTCCACTTTTGGCCCCAGGGTTCCCATCCCTGGAGTGCTAAAATTTTCAAAAGGGAGGGGGCCATGCTGCCCCACCTCCCTGATCCTTCTGTGGCGCTGGGTACCCCAGCCCTGGGAGTGGCTCACTAGCTATATCCCTGGGAGCCCATAGGATTTTCTGTGGCAGCACGGGTGCAGGCAAGGAAACCTGTTTGCTCCAGCTTGGTGGGAGCATTTTTTTAATCTCCTGCCAAGTGGGAGCAAACACAAAGTCTGCTCCCAGCTGGAGGGAACTTTGAAAATGCTCCCGCTTGCTGGGAGAAGACTTTTGAACTGTTTCCCTGCCCGAAGTAGTGTTTGTAGGGAAACAGTTAAAAATATTTATCTTTAGAAGCAGCTCTGGGAGGGTGCCATGCTGGCTCCTGCTGCATACAGGGAGCCAGCTGGGCCGCGGGGGCCCTCTGGCTCCCCCAGTAGCCCCGAATGAGTATATGGTGGTTGCTGTTTGGCCCCCCTCTCCTTTATTTCAACTAGTGGCCCTGGTGGATGGGGTCCCATGTGGGTCTATCCCCTTTAATTAAAATAAACAGCCCGGGGGGATGGGGTCCCCAGAGCTTAATGAAGCTTTGGGAGTGGACTTGCACCCCCCTCCCTTTTTATAAAAAGAAAACAGCCCTGGGGGATGGGGAATGGAGTCTTCAAGGCCTAGTATGGCTGGGGGAGGGGGCCACATGGTCACCTTCCCCTTTAAAATAATAAGGCCCCTCAGAATGGGGTCTCTAGGACCTAATGAGGTTTGGGCAGGGGGGCATGTGACCCCCCTCCCCTTTAAAATATATATGGTACAAGGGATGGAGCCCCCAGGGCCAATTTAGGCTTGGGGAGGGGTCATAAGGCCCCTCTTCCTTTGCAAAATAAAGGCCCTTGAGGATTGGGTTCCTTAACCATACATTGTGGCCAACCTCCTGTCAGGCACAGCTGAAGGCCATGAGCAGGGTGGGGTTGACAGGCTTTAGGAGGGTTGGCCACATAGCAATATGCAGGGTGGGGTTCGATGCAATCAGAGGGTTCCTGGGGGTGGGGTCCTCAAAGCCTACTATGGCTCGGGAAGGGGGGGCACATGGCCTCTCCCTTGTAAGATGCAAAATTCCCTGGGGGGTTGAGTCCCCAGGACCTAATGAGGCTTGGGGTGGAGGGCCATGCCAGGTCCTGCGCAGTGTGGGTTTTGCTTCCTTTAGGAGGATTGGCCACAGGACCCTGCATAGTGTGGGGCTGGCTACATGCAGGGGATGGCAGCAGGACCTGGCTGCAGGCCAAGCCCTGCAGGCAACCTCCCGCCATGCACCATCAAAGGCCCAGCACAGTGTGGGGTTGTCTGTCTTTAGAGGGGCTGCCACAGGGCCAAAACCATAAGCCACGGTTTGTGGACAAGTATTGGATTTACATATGGTAATTAAATGTTACTTTACATTGCAAATACCCTCAAAATTCACTGAAAAAACCCCCAAAGGTTAAAGTAACACTATCGTTAGGTAAAAAGCTCAGTAACAATGCAATGTTTTAAACTCTAAAAACACATTAAATAAGGATGAGGCTCAGAGCGGACCTCAGGGGTCTGCTTTTAGCCCCACCATATTTAGTGGGTATGTCACCGCCCTTGTTAATCTTATTCACAATTTTGGCCTGGCTGTATTCTCCTACACTGATGATACACAGATACTGGTATCTATCTCATTGGAGGTGGAAAAGGATGCAAACAATTTCTTCAGATGAATGGCCCAGGTTGCAGACTGGATGCAGAGAAACTGTCTCAAGCTGAACTCGGATAAAACAGAGGTTATGCTTTTTGGAAAGGAGACAACCTTTTGGGATGCATCTTGGTGGCCTTCGTATATAGGTGCTTTACCGGGGCCAGCGCAGAAGGCAATAAACTGTGAGTGATCTTTGATACCAAACTATGTTTTTCTGAACAAATCAATGCTGTGACCTCAACAGGTTTTACATGCTGAGGGTTCTCAAGACAATACTTTAATGTATTCCGTTTGATCGACAGAAGAAGGTGATGATGACACTCAACTTCTCGAAGATGGATTACTGCAAAGTCCAATATTTAGGCACTTCTAGATATCGGATAAAAAAACTCCAGTCCTTGCAGAATGCAGCAGCAAGAACGTTACTGGGAGTTGGTGTGGACTTGTAATCGCCATTCACAGATCACAATGATAACACTCAATAAATGGCTGCCCAGTCAGTGCTTTTCTTTAGAAAAACGAAAAGTTCACTCATTACACACACCTCAATACTATACAAGAATGTGCAAATATACATAAGCTGATGGAAATACTTCTTGATGACATTACGTATTCATTTTTACCCCTCCCAAAGGAAAGGGGTTTAGTACCTCAACGCACATGTTTAAACATTATTTTGTCCCCAAATGCCATGGGTTGAACATAGCAAAGCTAGTGACAGTTCGCCGTCTTATGTCTACAAGCATTTCACCATAGGAATAAATGCAATATTTACATATAACCATGACTGAGAGCCCTTAGTACTGGCACTAAAGCAAACAAGCTTTAATCACCAATGGCTGACAGTCTCAGTATTCAATTAAAGCATTAGAAAGAATAAATGTCTAAGCATGACTGGGAGTGCGGTGTATTCATCATAACTGTTAGCATGAATAATGTAATTCAATCACAGCCCCTAAAGGGAATCACATTTATAATTACAACTCTATGCAATTATAATCATGCACCCATAAAGGTTGCTTGCATTTATACATTTGAAAATGACATTTAGCTTAACATATTGCATGTGAAACAGTCCCTAAAGGACATCACTTTTGTAAATGCATACCTGTACAATTACCACCTTTCACCCCTAAAGGATTTCTCTGAATATGAAAACTCATTTTAACTACTTTCAGCGCACATCTGGTTGCAGCCATTCTTTTTGCCTCCAGAAGACGCATCGGTCAGAGAGAACAAAAGTTCCAGAAGAAGAAGGCTTTGAAACAAGGCAAAACCCTTACGGGGGTGGGGGGGGGGCGGTTCTTTTACAAGTCCCACCCAACCTAGGGTTGGGACTCGTGCACTTCTTCTGGGGAGGGCCAGCGCTGCTCCTACAGCTCCCCCTCACACCTGCTTTGAGCTGCTGGTGACCCCATACTCCTGGGGTCACCACAGGCTGAAAACAAGCAGTTTTTGCCAAAGCATTAACTTTTGGAGGTCTCGGGTGCCCTGTACCACCCGGGCACCCAACATGCATCTTTTACATTAGAGGACAGGTCAGGGAGCCCACCACCGGCTGCTCCCGCCAGCTTTCCACACAGCCAGCACACTTGTGTGATGCAGCAGAAGCCAGCACTTCACTTCTGGTTTGCCCGCTACTGCAGGTAGATGCATGCTGAGCGGCCGGGCCAGCGGCCTCATGGGGGAGCACAGCAATATCAGATGAGGTCACAAGACAGTTTAAAGTGAATTTTCCCTGGTAGCTATGGAACAAGTGGCAGGCAATTTTCAGAGAAACCTGTGCTAAGTTAAAGTAGTACCCAGCAACAGTAAAGTTAAGAACAAAACACAATAAAGTTCCAGGACAATCTAGAAACGTCAAGAAATGTTAAACAAATAAACAAGTAAAAATGTTGAAAATTGGAAGTAATGATTTTTTTTTAGATTTAAGCCAAAATCCTCCAGGAAACACTCAGTGTTAACCTGAGACAATATTTGTGATAGATCAACATCTGAGCATAATTCCAGTTAGGATGGGACAATGTTTAGGCAAACCTAGTGGGTCACAAATAGGTCACATTTCTTATTCCTAAAATGCTTCAGTGGGACAATGCAGTATTCTGAACCAGTTAGAATCCCTTGACATCAGGCACTTCTTTAATGAGCTCCAGTTGAAACCTCCAGTTTTGGAGCCAAATGCTCTCAGTGGAACAAAGTTGGATTTCATTGCTGCTGAGGTCCCTCTTCAGGTGGGAGAGGTTCTTTCTCGTATCCTAGTCTCAAGTCATCTGAGTTTGTGAAACTCCACTGATGTAATGGAAACCCAAAAAGTTAAATAAGTCCAAATGACTTTAAGTGGAGTTTCACAAGCACAGATACACATATTCGATCATTATGCAGTAGCCTTGAACCCCAGTGAAAAATGGTCTTAGGGGCACAAGCAGTAAATATGTTTTTTCCAAGCAAGCTCCTTTATTAGGTAGCTTTAGTGCCATGTTCCAGTACTCCAGAGTGAGAAACATAGGTATTCAGAGAATAGTAGGTGTTCCAATATGTCTACATAAGCAGAGGCCCATGGAGAGATCTCTATCTGCCTGGCTGTATTGTTGTGGTATGATGTTGGTGTTTTTATAGCACTCTAATCACCAGTGAGGTGTCCAGTAGCAGGTGTGCAAGGCAGGCCCTGGGGGCGTACTCAAACAAGTAATGTCTTCAGCTTCTTGCAAAAGTAAAGAAGCAGGAAAGAGGCTGTGATGTGTTGTGGGAGGTCGTTTCAGGATTTAGGGGCCAGGAACTAGAAAGTGCGGCTCTCACCTCTCATTTTGTTTATGGTGGTGTGTGTGCTAGTAAGAGACGGGCACATTGGAGGTGTCTAGAAGGTTGGTTTAATGAACGCTGCTGTTCAAAGAGGCAGGGTCAGTGTTATGGAGAGCTTTGTAGGTGCGGGTGAGCAGTATGAAGTATGTGCGCTTTGTATCAGGAGCTAGTTGACTTCCGTAAGGTGTTGTAGTATGTGGGCTAGGTCTGGAAAATTGAAGACTAGCCAGACCTCTTTGTTTTGGACAGTCTATAGTCTTGTTGTGAGCTGGTTGGTAATGGCTGCACACAGGGTGTTTCCATTGTCTGGTCGCTGGTGATGAGGGCATGGGTGATTGTTTTCCTGGCATTGTCAGGTAGCCACTTGAAGATTTTCTTCATCATCCTTAATGTGTGGAAGCAGGACAAAACCACTGTGCTGACTTGAGTGGTCTTGCCCAGTTTGTTGTCTAGGATGATTCCGAGGTTTCTCACTTGCGAGCAGATGGAGTCCCATGTTGAGGCGTTTTTCCAGAAGACTAACACCTTGGTCTTGTCCAAATTCAATTTGAGACAATTGGATTTCTTCCAGGGGGCAACTTATGTCATGCATGTGGTGAACTTGCAACTGATACTGTTCCTCTTGGACGAAACACCAGGAACATGTCATCGATGTGAGGATGTTTATGTTGTAAGCCTATATGATGTCAACCAGCGAGTCATGTAGATGTTGAAGAGCTTTGAACTGAGTGAGGAATCATGCATGACTCTGCAAATAAGATCTTGTGATTCAGAAGAGTAGGGGGGCATGTTAATGGTTTGTGGTCATCCGGTGATGAAGGAGCACATCTATTAGAGAGCAAGTCCCTGGATGCCTGCTTTGTTGGGTCATTGGATTAAGATGGGGTAGGAGATGGTGTTGAAGGCTGCAGATGGGTCTAGAAGAATTAGGACTGTGGTGTCCACCCTAGTCGAGGATCACCCAGTGGCATATGTCGTTGCCATAAGGGACAGGTTCCATACGGTAGTTGGGTCTCAATCGTGATTGTGTGGTGTTCATAAGATGATGTTTGGAGAGGTGGTTGGAGAGAAACTTGTTGATGCCCTTTTTCAGGAATTTGGTTGGGTAGGGAATGAGGGATATCGGTTGGTGATTGACGAATTTGGTCGGGTCAGCCGACGCTTTCATTAAGAGGGAGTTGATGGGTGCATGTTTTTATGGTTTGAGAAGGTGGCTGCAGTGATGGGGGTGTTGAAGATAGGGGTGAGGGCTTGCTGATTGGGATTGCTCCTTTGTCTGGTGTGGGCAGGGGTCAGCTGGGACCCCGGAGTGAATGGTATTCATAATTGTTGTACTGTCCTCCATGCTAATGGTGTCCTATGTGGTGAGTGTGTCGGCATTCTTCATCACTGTGAGACTTGGAGAGGGCCAGGGGGTTCAGTTGCAGGTTGATGTTTCCTGTGATGGCTGTGGGCATGGTGACGTCTATGACTACTGCAAAGATTTCTTTCGTGCTGTTGGAGCTGGCGTTTATTCATTCGACTAGAGTTTTCCTCTTTGTTGGTGACAGTTCCTCTGAGCGGCTTTAAAGGCTAATTTTTCCACTTCCATTTTGCTAGTTCACCATTTCCGTTCCATTTGTTTGCAGTGCTGCTTTGTAATTTTAGGCCTTCTGCGTACCAGCAGGCTAATGTTCCACTTATAGCTGTATGGCTTCATTTCCTGGGGCCCAGTGTTGGCGGAATTGGTGATCCACTATTACAAGTTCTAGATATCGCTTGCCAGGATGCTTCTAGGTTCTGGTTTGTTCTTGTGTAGGGCACTTGTCCTGTCTGTCTCGGTTAGATTGAATCTAGACTTAAGACAGTCTTAAGACAAACTTAAGAAAAACTTAGGACAGACTGAAGACAGACTTAAGACAGACTTAAGACAAACTTAGGACAGACTTAAGACAGACTTAAGACAGACTTAAGACAAAATCCTAACTTTACTACTACTAGATGCCTTCTGTGAATACCAAAAGTAGTAAGTTTAGGATTTTGTCTTAAGTTAGTTCTGTGAATCGAGCCCCTTGACATGATTGTTACTGACAGTGGTTGATAATAAATCTGAGTGAAAAAGCTAAAGGGGCCAGGTGGGTGGACAGGCAGAAAGGAGACAGTGTATGCAGTAGAACTGTACTGGAGGCAGGCGGGTTCTTTTGAATTTGAAATAGAGATTTTGACAACAGGAAGGAAGAGAACCATTTCAGCACTTGACCTTAAATTAATATTCCGATGGATAGAATGGTAAGGATGGTTTTATGGTTTACAGTGTCAAATGCTAAGAGAAGATATATCATTAGCAGAAAAAAGTATCCCCTTAATTCAAGGTTCTGACTACATCATCTAGAAATGTTGTGAGCAGTGGCTCCTGAGCTGCATTGTGGATGCAATCTAGATTGGTAAGCATTTAAGTGGTTATTTTCTAATATGTGTGTCGAATATTGTGTTGGAATTTTTAAAAAATATATTTTGCCCTAAAAGGGTAGTGTGGTTACTTGCATTTCGATGTCATGGTTGGGTATCTATGTTAGTGTGATGTAATAGCGGGGAATGTTTTCCATTGGTTAACCCTATATAAGATTGTTGTAATGTTTCCCTTTGAATTTGGGACAGTTGGAGCACCTACTCTGGGCCTTTGACATGTGTATTCATTGCTCCGCTACTTTTAGGAATATATTACTACAAGGCTAAGATGGTGGATAGAGGCTATCTTTTACATATTGGCAACGAGCTGGCTAGAGAGATTGAGTGATTTAGTCTTTGGACTCTCATTTAAGGTACTTTTTCCCTTTTTGCCAATTTTAATGAACCAGGGGCTATTTCTCTAGGGAAGTGTCAGAACCCGCTGAGCAGTGGCATAACGATAATTGAGGGGGCCCCCCTGCAAGGTACGTGGGAGGGGCCTTGCTCCAGACCAGGGGTACTCACAAATTTTCTGTCGGGGGCCAAAATGACAGTGTGGTTAGTGGCCGAGGGCCGCACTGGTAGTGGTGGTCAGTGGTGGCGGGATCAGTGGGGAGCGGAGCTAGAGTAAAAAAAACCTTTCAAAACATCTGTCTTCCTCTCTCTCTGTCTCCCTCCCTCTCTCCCTCTCCGTCTCTCTCCGTCTCCCTCTGTCCTCCGTCTCCCTCCCTCCTCCGTCTCCCTCCCTCCTCCGTCTCCCTCCTCCATCTCCCTCCCTCCCTCTCTCCCTCTCCTTCCCTCTCAGTCTCTTTCTGTCTCCCTCCGTCCTCCGTCTCCCTCCGTCCTCCGTCTCCCTCCCTCTCCCTCTGTCCTCCATCTCCCTCCCTCCTCTGTCTCCCTCCCTCCTCCGTCTCCCTCCTTCCCTCTCTCTCCCTCCCTCTCTGTCTCCCTCCCTCTCTCTCCCCCTCTCTCCCTCCTCCATCTCCCTCCCTCCTCCATCTCCCTCCCTCCTCCGTCTCCCTCCCTCCTCCGTCTCCCTCCCTCCTCTGTCTCCCTCCCTCCTCCTTCTCCCTCCCTCCCTCTCTCTCTCCCTCCCTACCTCTCCTTCTCTCTCCATCTCTCTCCGTCTCCCTCCGTCCTCTATCTCCCTTCGTCTCCCTCCGTCCTCTGTCTCCCTCCCTCTCCCTCTGTCCTCCGTCTCCCTCCCTCTCTGTCTCCCTCCCTCTCTGTCTCCCTCCCTCTCTGTCTCCCTCCCTCCCTGTCTCCCTCCCTCTCTCTCCCCCTCTCTCTCTCCCTCTCTCTCTCCCCCTCTCTCCCTCCTCCATCTCCCTCCCTCCTCTGTCTCCCTCCCTCCCTCTCTCTCTCCCTCCCTCTCTCCCTCTCCTTCCCTCTCCGTCTCTCTCCGTCTCCCTCCGTCCTCCGTCTCCCTCCCTCTCCCTCTCCCTATGTCCTCCGTCTCCCTCCCTCCTCCGTCTCCCTCCCTCCCTCTCTCTCTCCCTCCCTCTCTGAAAAAAAATCGGAAAAATATGGGCATTGGAGGTGAGCTGCTGCAGAATCCGACATTTGAAACATAAAATGCACGTTTTTTTTCCTTACCTTTCAGAAGCATTGAGCGCAGTGGCAGGCAGAGAGAGGGTGATGCAAGTGTTGTGCACTGGCCTGGCAGGTTGCTGGCAGTGCATACAATCCCCCCCCCCCGTGGCAGCCCGGCGGGCTGAAACAGCTTCCAGGTACACACACAGCCGCCCCCGAGTACTTCACAGGTCTTTAAAAGACCATTCGCTTGTTGATGAGGCTTTGTTTTGCTTTTTCACCCTTTCTAGAGCCCCTGCATCGCCATTCTGATTATTGCTGGAAGAATTAGCACTCTACACAATACAAGCCCTGTCAGCTGAAACCCCCCGATGAATCGGGATTTTTCCTTGCAGGAATCGGGAGGCAGGAGACTAGCCTTGAAATCGATAGTCTCCCGCCTGAATGGGGAGGGTTGGCATGTCTGGGTACGATGTCTGCAAGGTCCGCGGGCCGCCAAGAAAGGCTTGCCGGGCCTCTGGCGGCCCGCGGGCCGTACTATGAGTACCCCTGCTCCAGACTCTATCAGGAACTCTCCAGCCGAAGTGCTGTGCTAATGAGACCCCCTCGAGTTTGGCCCCCCCGCACTGTGGGGCTGCGGGGGCCTGTGCCAATGAGCAGACATTTATCGATGTTATCGCTCCCCATGGCTGTGTTAAGCTATCGCTTTTGGGATTTCTTTTGATGTCAGGGGCCACTTGTCTACAGTCTCACACACTCTCTGCATGCATGAGCAGGTGCACGAGTGCTGGATTCTCCTTACTACAGCTGTGCGAGCAGTGGAACTGCTCGTCTGTCTTGAGAGGCTCAGAGAATGCAAGCCCTCTTCGTTTTTACGGCAAGAGAATTGTGTGCAGACACTAAGGGGATTACTAAGCCACGCACACAAACTGCATAAAAAAGGGAGAACAATTCAGTATATGTTACCTTTGCTATTGGCACATCTCTACTTGTGAGAATCTGCAGGGAAGATATTGATACACAGTTTCCAGTTCAGCGAGTTCTCTATGTTGGACCAGATTGTCCTCAGCCTCCTCAACTATTCTGCGGCACCATCTTCTGGTTAAATTTGGCTACTGCTTATTTCCAATTTATGAAAGTGTCAACAGTGATTGGCAAGCTTTGACAAGGACACCAGGCAGATTTTTCTGTCAGTAACAACAGCTACTGGCATTTCAGATTGCAGTAAAACAACTTGATACATATTTTGAAGGAAAGGTGAACCTGGTAGTTCATAGACACACGTTTTTTACTCTTATTCAAAAACTGTATGAGCCCATTGATTTTTACATTACTGATCTTTAAATATTAGTGTCCTATTGTGAATTTGAAGGTTTCACATCTCAACTCATTTGTAACCAAATTGCATTGGGATGCTATTCAAAGAAAATTGAACAGAAGTTGTTGACTTCTAAAATCCATAACATGATGAGGCAAATGATATTGCAAAAAGAAGAGAATGGTCTGAACAGGATGCAAAACCATTGGAATTGAAGGGGTCACATATGGCATAAGCAAATATTAATGCTCAAGACAAAGTAAATCTCTTACTCCTGACAACTATGGTAAGGATAGAAATGCAAGTAGTATCCATATGTAAAATTTCGGAACTTGTCCAGCAATGGCACAAGAATGCTGTAAATGTAAAAAGCTGGGTAATTTTGGAACAGTATGCAGGGGTGGTGAATGTATGCCTGTAGTGAATGTCTAAGAAAAAAGATCTTGCAATGGTGCAAATGACTTGGACAGAAAAGTAGAGGAACAGGTTCTGTCTGTGGAAAGTATGCAAATTAATAGTGTATCTAATGAAGGTAAATATAGTGACCCTCTAGTTGTAGTAAAAATAGATGGTGTTAATATGACTTTGCTTATAGATTCGGGTGCATTAATCACTATTATTTACATTGAAAAGTATAGGGAATATTAATCCAATACAGCATTTTTACCCCCAGATGACAATACTACTTCTTTTGAAAGAAGTGGAATTGATTTGGTGGAATATTTCTGGGCTGACATTTTTTTCGAGAGCAAAACTATCAAAGGAAAGATGTATGCAGCACACAAAGGTGTTAATGTTATAGGCTGGTGGCATCAAGCGGATTTTAGCATGACCATTAGGCATTTGTCAGGAATATCCAGTTTGTCTAGTTGGGTCTGTTTCTAACCATGTATGGAAAGAAAGGTTTATAGATGCTTTTAAAAATAAAGTTGGCAAAATCAAATATTGTGTGCATACTATTAAAGTTAAGGAAGGCGTTCTTCCTGTAAAACATCAATTCTGCAATGTATTACATAATGTACAATCTGAATTGATAACAATTCTGAGAGAAGTGCAAGATAATGTGGTCATTGAACCTGTTGATACAAGTCGATGGCTCTCACTGATCGTTTTGGTGAGAAAAAAATCGTGTGACTTGCATCTGTTTGTAGATCTTAGGTCTCTTAATAATACCATCTCGATTGAAAATGATCCTTTACCTCCTACTGAAGATCTTATCAGGGCTGTAGGTCGGTCCAAATGGTTTACAAAATTAGATCTGTGTGCAGCTTACCATCAAGTGGTCTTGGATGAACAATCATGTCACCTCACTGCTTTCGTCAAACCTGATGGAACATATCAGTTCGGTTGCATGTCATTTGGACTGGCCTCTGCAGCCTCAGAGCTTACGGAATGCCTTAGATCAGTAATACTCAAAGTATGGTCCGGCGGTCACATGCGGCCCTCCTGGCCTTTACATGCAGCCCCTGGTCAAAAGCAGCACTGGGCTAATGTTTACGTGACCCAGCACTAACTTAAAAAATACGTTAAATAAACCGGCAAGCATTTATTTGAAGGTCAATTGAAATTAAAGAAAGGAAGTAACTAAGGTGTCCTAAACTACTTAATTTTAGGAGCACCATCATTTATAAAAAAGTCTGCTAATATTTCATTAATATGCAGAACCGTTTCACCTTAGTACATCAGATTATCACTCATTGAGAAGTATTTTTTTTAAAACAACAATTTTAAAACATGAATTGAGAAACATTCATTCTTCCCTACACCCTAATAGCAATGTCAAAAGTGTCCAAAGAGGTAAGTCAGTTGTCATGTGCACATTTTGGGGGCTGGGGTTTCTATTATACAACCTATAGTTTATTAAATCAAACACTGGAGAAGGCTTTGTACAGCACACATCCTGAAGTCATGTATTTCAGGGCCCTTATGTGCTAATGAAAGAAATACCTAGGATCACACAGTTTGGTTAAGCGGAGAAGCCAGGATTAATCCCACATTTTGGTATTCACATTGTGCAATTCAGACACTGGATCTATAAGCCTATCTTCCCTTACAGCCACCTTACCACAAACCCCCCTCCAAACCCTGACTGTCACCTTGCTGGTATCAATTTGGCCCTTGGTAACATCACAGACAAAATTTGTGGCCCGTGAGAAAATGTTTGTGAGCACCCATTGTAGGAAAGTGGGTTTCTGTTGCAGTAACCCCCCACTTTTTGTCAGACTACTGATGCACTTGTTCTTGGTGTGCCCTGGGTCCCTGCCAATCAGGTTCCCAGGGCCTGTGTTCTTTCCCCAAAACTATCCCAATTGGCATCTCTGGCCACATGTCAGCCCCTGGTAAAGTGTACCACAGGTACCCAGGGCACTGTGACCATAGAAGGCCTCTAAGGGCCGCAGCACTTATTGTGCCACCCTTAGAGGTCCTGTGCCCTGACACACACACACACTGCCTTTACAGGCTGCGTGTCTTGGTGCAGAACAAACTGAAGAGTCGACATTGTGCCATGCCCAAAAAACCACTGCCCTGGCATAGATCAGTCACCCCTCTAGCAGGGTGCACTATGCCAGTAGTGAGGGTAAAGGGTGCATGAGCCCTGTACCCCTACAGTGCCCCAGTCCATTCTTGGGCATTGTAAGTGCAGTGCTGCCATTAAGAGTATATGGTGCTGGGAGTTTGTCATTACAAACTCCACAACACCATCATGGCTCCACTGAAAAGTATCAAACTTCTCAGCACATTAAACCCACATGATGCCAGTGTGGGATTTAAGGTAAAATGCACAACAGAGGGCATCTTAGAGATGCCCCCTGAAACTGAACCAACTTCTAGTGACTCGACTGAGTGACTGCTTAAGCTGCCACCAACAGACATGTTTCTGGACCCCTGGGTCGAGAGCCTGCTGCTCTCGGGGGCCTGAAACACTGCAAATCCTGGGACAAGGTGCCAAGCCTCCTCCCCCAGGATGGGCAAGGTTCACGAAAGGGGAAGATTCAAAGGAATGCCTCCTTTGTGAGCCTCCCCAGACCATTTGCTGCTTTCAGCAACTGTTCCCCACTGGTTATACCCCCCACTTTCGGTAGGAGAGCTGGCGGGAAAATCAAGTGAGTGAAAGAGGTGTGCCCACCTCTGCCAACTCCACCCCTCAGGTGGGGGATGCGAGGTGAAGCACAATTCTGAGTCCCCGCCATCTTGAGGATGGTGGACCCATCCAACGAGGGACAGGCTCCTTCCCCCTCCCACGGGAGGAAGGCACGATAGGGGGTGTACCAACCCCAGGGAAGGGACCCATTGGTCCCTGCCCTTTACCTACCTGTAACGCCCCTATATCTAGTATTTAGGGGACACCCTGAACCTTGCTTCCTCAGATCCAGAAACGACAAGAAGAAAAGAAGAAGAAGGACCGAACAGCCGTGCAGCCAGCTAACAAGAGGAAGACGGCCACTGACTTGGCCCCAGCCCTACAGGCCTGTCTCCCATCAAACCTGCTCCTACAAAATCCCAGTGTGTCCTGCAGCCAGCAACCTTGAAAACCCCAGAGGACCTGCCTGCCTTCACTTCCAAAGACTGCTTCTCCCGTGAACACTGGATTTGTTCAACTGCAACCTCTGGCAGCAGCCGGAGACCGCAAATCCAGCCCACTCTGCACTAGGGGTGGGCGGAATTTGCAAATGTGACTTTCGCAAATTATCGCGAAAATGTTAAGAATCTCCGCAAACACGCAGAAATATCGCGAAGATGTGGAAGTTTTTTTCCCGCCCGTTCGCGGTATTTTCTGCGTGGTCGCGGCTCGCCAACTTACCCATGCGGTTGCTCGCGGGCGCGGCCATCTTGTTTTCACTCTTCTGGCGGTGCATGATCGTGAGAAGAAAGACGTGATCGCGCGACCAATGACATTACTGGACATTACTGCGGGCGCGAACTGTCACGAGACAGCGCAAATGGCTACCAACAATCCAACATCTCGTGGAGAACGCGACCGGATCGGGAAAACTTGTCGGCGAACGCGGGGATTCAGGTAAGGCGATCGCGCGCGCGCAAGAATGTATTATTTTACAGCGCGAGCAAGAAACAAATTATCGCTAAGCTGCGGAATGGGGAAATTTTGACATTTTCGCGCTCTCCGCGGAATGCGAAAATGTCAAATTATCGCAATTTCCGCGAGCGGAACGGAAATTTAGCCCAGGCCTACTCTGCACCCGCTGAACCCGGCCAGAGCTCGAGTGGAAAAACAACACAAGGAGGTCACCCCAGTGATCCTGACCCGAGATCCAGTGACCCCTGACCTGCCTCAAGCCTCCAGCCGATGCCTGCAACCTTAATCCAGAAGGCCCCCCTAACTGCGACCCGGAGCTGGTAAGAAGATCCGACCCCAAAAGGCACCCCAGCACCCCACACACCAAGGCCAATCCCTAACTTCCCAAATTACCTCTCGAAGTGGTGAGCACACCCAGAAATCCTTCGTCTCCCTGCCTGCAGTGCTTTTGCAAACCAGAGGTTCTCCATTGAAAACTACAGTGCACCTGACCTCAAAACAGCACCCTGCGCCCGGCCGCCCTAGTGCCGCTGGGGGTGCACCTTTTATGCTACTCTGTTTCCCCAGTTGCCCTGACCTACACCATAGAAGCTTTGCTCCGACAACCTAGTGGCCTGCTTGCCAGCAGCCACCAACCGGAGGCCCCCTATCCCCCATTGGATAACATTGGGCCTCAACACCCTGCAACTGGCAGCCCAAGTGCCGCTGAGGATGCAACAAGAGTGCATCTCTGACCCTGGGGGACCCCTGAGTCTAACACCAGAATCTTAACTCCCACAGTTGATAACTTACCTGTGAACCAATAACCTGTTTTTCCTCTATTGACAATTTTCTTCCAAAAAGTTTCATAGTTGAGGAACTTCGATTTTCGATCACGATCGAATAGACCCGCCATTTTGTGACCCGCCGCCATTTTGTGTTGCCATCACTCAGGCAGCACGGCGAACGAAGTCTATTCTGCTTTTCCCATAGCTTGGTGTCGAAATTCATCCTCGGCCTTTATTTGTGAAGCTGGTGTTTGGACTAGCCGAGTACACTAATCCTTGTCTGGCTTTCCTAATCCCTGTTTCAACTATCTGTAGGCTCACACTATTCTTTCCCGATCATATCTTATCGACTGGCCTTCACTGTCTCCTGCTAGCATTCTCTTGTGTCATGACTGTCCTCCAATACACACAAACGTATCTCGCCACCTGCAAGTTAGTTGTAATCTGTTAATGAATTAGTTCGGGGGTGGGATGACAAACACAGTTGGAGGAGAGGTCTCTTCGAGTCTTCTGATACTTCTATTTTTGAACCTTTTCTACTGGCTCCGCTTTGTTTCCCACTTACCCTATTGGCTCTTTTCTTCTATGCTTGGGGCGTATGTCTTGTTAATAATCATGTATTGTATGCTATTTAATCTGATGCACCACAGAGTGAAGTGGCAGTCTCCTGAGAACCTACTTTGTGTACTTCTAGGATAACTGTACTAGCTGCAGCTAAATAAATCCAATCTTCTAACGCCGACAGAGTGTCCCGTGTCTCTGTTTAACGAAGCAGGTGAACCCCGGAGACAGAGGGCGTACCCTGCGCCGCCAGGTCCAAAGGGTTCTGGTTCTTCAATTGGCGCCTAACGTGGGGTGGCTTCAGTGGTACCGGTTCTGCTCGAAGGTCGTGAGGAACCTCGCAAGAAAATTCCGGAGGGTTCGCGAACCACGCTAAGCGACCCCTGTATGTTGAAAGTGGTCCGAAGGTCTTTTGCAGCGTGGTTACTCCTACCTGACGGCTACTGGCGACCGCTGCCCTGACTGCCGCCCTGCTTTGGCCCATTCCTTTGGTGATGTATGGTAAAGCGAGACGATAGACGGGCCTCTGTTGGTGGAAGAAGACGTCCTTAGTTAAGTTAAGTATTTTCGTGGGTCGCGCCCACAATTTTGGTTCTTTGTTTGATGTCCTTAGGTATCTTAGATTTAGTCATTGCAAAGGGTAAGTGCATTTGTACTGTGTAAACTGAGTTTTACTCCCTTGAAGTTTGTGAACAGTCCAGAGACATTGCGAAATGCCTGGTCTGACTAAGTTTGGAAGAATTTGTTGTCTTGGTTGTAATAGGGACTCCCGACTTGAGGACTCTTGTCCGATTCCTTCGGTTGGAACTCCCACATATGAGCTCTATTCGAAACATGGTATCGGCCCCATTGCCTTTAACGAGACATGGACTCGATACACGAAGGAAGATGGTGTTCTTAAATGGCCAGAAAACGGTAGTTTTGACCCCGATGTGCTAGATAATTTGGAAGCAGTTCTGTTCAAAAGAAAAGCCCGGCCGGCAATGTTTGACTCTTTCCGCCTTTGGCGTAAGGAAGCCAAACAAAAAGAAATTAAACAAGCAAAACGAGATAGGAAAGCACAGGGTATGACAAATATACAGGCTGCCCAACAGTTCAAGAATGATGAAATTGACAATGCGACTGAAATTTCAGAAAGACAACATCGTATGGCGATAGATAAATGCTATCCGGTGATGCCTGTTTCTCCCTCTGATAATAAGAAAGATATAGAAGAAGATCTCCTAATGTCCCATTTATTGAGGTTGCCGCCGCCCTATGCGCAAAATGCCAATGTACCTCAGCCGTTACAGCCTGCTCAGCTGCTAGTGGTACCTCCGCCGGTTCCGGCTCTTCAGCATTTGCCTCCTCCAGTATTACCGCCCTTGCCGGTTTTACCATTAGTCTCAACTTCTTTGCCTTCATCTCCTGATCTTAGCTCTCCTTTGCCTTCTGCTCCTCCTGTAATTTCTAGTTCTTCTCCTGTTAGTTCTCCTAATACTCTGTCTCCAGTTCTGATGTCCAATTCACCGTCTATGCGTAAGCGTCTCACAGATTCTGTCACTAGTATTTTATCTCCTTTCTTTGGAGCTTTTAATGTGTCTCCGGCTTTTGCTCGAAGACAATCTCGCAGTCAGTTTCCAGATTTTGAGGAACGAGAGAAGCTAGATTCTCTTTCACGAAGATGGATCAAGAAGGGTCCACAATATAGTGTGTCTGATATCATGCCTACCTTTTTACAATGGAATGCGCCTACGCAAAGGTATGTTTTTAATGTAATGTGCAATATTCTCATTAAAGAATGGGAAGATGTGAGTTCGAGTCCGATCTCACAAGATTTGTTAGATGTTCAAGCCGATTTTGAAAAAGGACTTATTGTAGGTTCTAAAGTGGAGGAAGCTGTAAGGACACTCATCTCTTATAGAACCTTATTGTTCTCTCAGATTTTTCTTGATTCTGATCCGTCGGTTAAACTGACGTCGAAAAATTATCCTATGAGAGAGGTTCCTTCAGTATGGAAGGAGGAAGTTGCGGCTGCAGGTGTTAATCCAGCTATTCCTGCTCACTTTCAACGCATATGGGTACATGTGCCATGGAAGAGATCTGAAGTTTTGGCCCTTAAGCAGACTCTACCAGATCCTCGTAAGAACCCTGCAGGTTATTACAAAGAATTATCGCAGACAATTGATGCTTGTATTATGAATCTAGCAGATATTGATATGCTAATGGGTAATGTAGTCCCACAGACAATATGGGCTAAAATTCGTAGAGAGGATCACGCACAGGAACTGGGTGCTACTTGGGATGTTATAGCTGATACAGATAGAGATCAAGTGGGTGGCGCAAAGCCTGACGCTTTGATCTCAGAGCTTCCTGGTAGAATCATTACGTTGATGAAAACTATGATGCCCGCATTGAGAGTGAATTGGGATAAGCTAGCAGCATGCAATCAAAAGAAAGATGAAAGTGTCTCTGATTTCTTTACTCGTTTCGAAGAGACATTTATCGATCACAGTGGTCAGGACATGGCTACCGAGGGTGGACAGCGATTATTCATGGACAAATTTGTATTCAATTTGCTTCCCGAGCTGTCACACAAATTAAAGGATTCAGAAAGTTCTTGGGCTGTTTCTTCTTCTGCCCAGATATTGGCTACCGCACAATATTACGAGAATAGGGATAAAGAAGAAAAAGAAAAGCAAGAGAAAAAGACGAAAGATTTAAAAACAAAGGTTCTCTTGCAGCAAGCTTATCCTCCACGTTATGTTCAGCCCCAGACTCAGCAGCCACCGCAGTTTCAGAGATTGTATCAGAAACCTGAGACATACATTCCGCGACCTTTGTTAGGTCCTAATCAATGTGCCTATTGTAGGGAGGAAGGTCATTTTAAGAGCAGTTGTCCGATTTTATTGCAGCGCAATGGAGCGTTATCTGCTCCACGAGGTCGTGCTGGCTTCCAGTCAGCAAACAGAGGTAGAGGTCGAGGTATGTTAACTCAAGAACAGCGTGCTCTTCCTTCTCCCAATTCTATGAACTACTATGATCAGCAGAATGTGAGATCTACTCAGTATTATAATGAAGACCATTATGTTGAAGGCGAGAATGAGAGTCTTCATGCTAACTAGGACAGCCATGGACAAAGTAAGGGAGTTGTGCCAATCCCGGTAGATCAAAATGGTCCTTATGTCAACGTCACTACAATGGGTGTATCAGAGCCATTTCTTCTAGATATGATTTTCTGGCGCCCCTGTTCGCAATCCAGTTTCTTGTCCTTTGCCTATTTCAGTTGGTCCTTATGATTTGGAAGCTCCACTTCTGTTGACGAATGGTTGTGGTGAGAATCTGTTGGGTCTAGACCTATTGAAAAGAATGCATGCTACAATATATTTTTCTCCTTTAGGCGTACATCTTACTCTAGGTCAGAAGTTGATCTCCCCAATGTATCTGTCTAAAGATCAGTTCCCTTCTGAGTTGCTTTCTCTTCCAACAGCACTTTGGGCCACGGGTCCGAACGATGTGGGTTGTCTTGAAATACCACCTTATGTTGTCACTCTCAAGCCCAATGTTGAACTACCACATATCCCACAATATAGAATCTCTGCTGAAGGTGAAAAAGCGCTTTTGGAAATCATTCATGACTTAATTCGGAAGGGTGTGGTTGAAGAAACAAGAGGTAACACATGCAATAGTCCTTTTCTTCCTGTTCTTAAACGTACTGATCCTTCTCAGCCACCTGTATACCGGTTTGTGATTGATCTGCGAGAAGTAAACAAAATTGTGATTCCACAATTTCCTGTTGTTCCAGATATCACTGCCTTGTTGACTATGATACCTTCCACAGCGACTTGGTTTTCTGTTATTGATCTTAAGAATGCCTTCTTCAGTATTCCCATTGCAGAAGAGAGTAGGGACATTTTTGGTTTCTCCCTTGGAGGCCGAAGCTTCCGATTTAAGTGCACACCCCAAGGATACTGTGACAGTCCCTCCATTTAAGCTTTGAAATGTCATTTGGATACTTTTCATTTGCCGTCTGGTGCTGCTCTTATCCAATATATGGACGACTTGTTAGTCGCCGCTGACTCAGAAGATATCTGCAAAGATGTCACTGTTGCACTGCTACATCACTTATTTAAGCTGAATCACAAGGTTTCACCCTCCAAACTGCAATATGTTTGTCGAGAGGTTACCTACTTGGGTCATCTCCTATCAAAGGAGGGACGACGATTGACACCAGAACGAAATCAGACGATTGCACGAATGTCTGTACCATCCACACAAAGGGAAGTACGTGCCTTTCTGGGTATCACTTCTTATTGTAGACAGTGGATCCCTAACTTCTCTTTGATTGCCAAACCTTTGTTGGCACTCACTTTAAAAGATATGCCTCAGCCCCTTCCTTGGACAGATGAGTGCCAAAGGAGTTTCACTGATTTACGCACTGCTCTGTGTTCTGCTCCTGTACTGGGTACCCCAGATTACACTAAGCCTTTTACGCTGTATGTTCACGAAAGAGAAGGTTGTGCATTATCAGTCTTGACACAGCAATTTGGAGATGGACAGCGGCCATGTGCCTATTTTTCAGAAACATTAGATCCCGTAGCTAAAGCATTGCCCAGTTGTCTCAAAGCCACAGCAGCTGCAGCAATTTCTATCCGACAGTCTGCTGGAATGGTGTTAGATAACACTCTCATTGTCATGGTGCCACATGCAGTGGATACCTTACTAAACAGAACGAAGACACAGCATCTTACGAGTGCACGTCTAACTGGTTACGAGTTGACGCTGTTGGCTAGTCACATACATATCAAACGATGTAATACCTTGAATCCAGCAACTTTGTTGCCCCTTCCAAATGAGGAGAGTGTTAAGAATCAGCATGATTGTTTCTTCCGTACTGAGGAAGAGACAAAAGGGAGAATTGACTTGAGAGACACACCGCTAGAGAATCCGGATGGGACCCTATGGGTAGATGGTTCTTGTTTCAAGATGCCTAATGGAGATACGGTTTCAGCCTATGCTGTAACTACCTTACATACGATTGTGGAAACTGCACGCATTAGACACAATTCAGCGCAAGCAGCAGAGTTGATAGCACTGACGAGAGCTTGTGTATTATCAAAAGGGAAAAGAGTGAACGTGTACACTGACAGTCAATATGCCTTTGGTGTCGCGTTCAATTTTGGCTGTCTCTGGAGAGAGAGGGGTTTCTTAACTTCACATGGCACTAAGATACAGCATGGTCAGTTAGTGACTGATCTCCTTGAGTCACTTGCTTTACCCATCCAAATAGCGATAGTGAAGTGTAGTGCACACAAAAAGATTACGGATGATGTTGGACGGGGAAATGCATTTGCTGATGAAACAGCAAAGAAAACAGCGAGGGATTCAACGAGTCGAATGTATATGGCAGGTCCTGCGAATTGGGTCAGGGAGAGAGGAATGTGTGAGAATACAGTGGAAAGCGTGAAAACGATACAGAAAGAGGCTTCAGAAAGAGAGTTGAGCAAGTGGAGAGAAAGTACGGGAATGTTAGATGAGATGGGTTGTTGGGTAGAATTATCCGAACATCAACGTTGGTTTTTACCAGATGCTTATGTACTCCCAGTGGTTACTTTGGCTCATGGTCCAGCTCACTTAAGCACAAAAGACATTTGTAAACTTTTAGCCCCAGTTTGGCAAAATGAGAACATCCCAAAATGTGCAGACAACGTAGTAAAGCATTGTATCGTTTGTCTGATGTATAATCCAGGAAAGGGAACCCTCACTCCAGCAGGTCACTTTGCTCCTCCGGCATACCCATTTGAAGTGTTGCAAATCGATTACATTCACATGGATCGATAAAACAACCTCAAATATGTTCTGGTGGTATTATGTGCCTTTTCGAGGTGGATAGAAGCATACCCTTTGAAAGATAACACAGCTTTATCCACAGCTAAAATCCTTCTAAAAGAGTTCTTTCCCAGGTTTGGATTGCCGCGCATTGTCTGGAGTGACAATGGGAGCGAATTTGTTGGCCAAGTCATGCAGAAAGTTTGTGCAGGTCTTGGAATCAAGCAAAAGTTCCACGCGGCAAATCATCCTCAGTCAGCGGGTTTAGTAGAATGTTACAATGGTACCTTGAAGTTGAAATTAGCAAAGATTCAAGCAAGTACGGGACTCAATTGGCCTGATGCTTTACTGTTAGCTCTGCTATCCCCCAGAACTGCAGTGCACTCTCATCTGGGACTTAGCCCTTACGAAGTGGTGTTTGGCCGTCCGGCCAACGTATGGGGAATACCTCGTCCTAAAAAGTTTTCCGACTTGCCCTATCCAATGTTGATTGATTATCTGCATGACCTTACAACTAAATTGCATGTCCTTCATCGACAGGTTCAGAGCGCTTTGCCGGAGGCTTCCACAGATCCAGGTCATTCCATCCGACCAGGTGACTGGGTCTGTACCCGAAACTTTCAGAAGAAGAAGAATTTGGAACCCAGATGGCGGGAGCCCTGAATGGTCCTACTAACGACAAGGACAGCAGTTAAAGTTGAATGAAAGAAAAATTGGATTCACGGTGTGCATTGCAAGAAAGTACCCTTGCCTTTGCCTTTTGATCAGTGGGTTCGTAGAGGGGTTGGTGACTGTGAAGGCGAAACAGTTCCACGATTTGTACCCTTTAGCGATGCACACCTGAATGGGACATTGTCTGAAAAAGAGGACGACGACATTTTACAGGAAGCAATTCCATCGCATCGTCGCTTGAATACGACTGAACCAAGAACATTGTTTCAAGATCAGAGTGTTCTGGGGAAGGAGCGTTATCACCTCAGGCCCAGACAAAAGAACAATTAAAACTTTCTTCTCCCTTGTGTAGTGTTCTGTTTATGTTGCAGGGTCACAGTAGGAGTCTAGGTCACGACCTGAGTAGTGACAATAGGTCTGCAGGATTTTCAGTGTCATAGGACGGTAGAGCATCGTGACTTCAGTGATCGAGGAAGATTGCCGTGAGCATCCACTAGTAAAAATGGAAACTACACCAAGTAATAAAGAGAGAAGAAATGAAATGAAGAATGCATCTTGTAAAATAATGTGCAGTCGTTACAGTATAACTCTATGTGTTTTAATATCATTATGTATTGCTTTGGCGACTATTGGTTGGATAGTTTATGTTTTGCAGCCAAGAAATACCTCCCCTTCTTCCTCTTTGCCTTCTTCTACTATCTCTCCACACCTCTTTCATACTTTCCCTTCACATGAACTTGTCAGAAGAACTGAGTATTACAACAATTCTTTTGTCCAACTATTGAACCAGCATCAATTAGTGGTTAACACAACTGATTGTTGGGTACGTGGTCTTATGCCACATACTACTGAGAAAGGAATACCCTATCTAGTTCTTCCTTTCTCTTATGAGGGTTCTGCTTGGGCATTCTTTGTCATTTTTTCAAATGCATATCAAAGCAAATTTAGACGGTCCATTGCTTCACAAATTAATTATCCGGATTTTAGTGATAGTTCCTTGATTAAGGGTATGGTAGTTATGGCTAAAATCATGGAGAACAGCAAGATTTCCATCGACGAAAGGAAAGCATACACCAATTGGAACGTCACCCAATATATGTTGAGTCTTAATAATAAAATGGGAAAAGAGAAATCCTCACCAATCTGGACTATACCACATCAAGGTAATTTCTGTCTAAAAATAAACGATCGCTCTTCTGACACTGCACTAAAGAGTAATTGCTCCTACACGTACATTTATTGCTCTCAAAACGCGCCTCCTCTAGTACCGTCTCAAGGCACCTATTTCATTTGCTATGATAGAGCTTATACCTGGTTACCAACAGGTTTCTCTGGTACCTGCTACATAGCTTTCCTTCTTCCTCCTACTTACACTGCTTCTGCCAATTATCACCGAACCCGTCTCAGCCGAGGAATCATTGACTCAAAAGACACCGCGGGACAAGAGGAAGGAGATTTCCTTAAAGGTTTTCTTCCCTTCTGGGGTCCAATGGCCAACAGCAGAAATATAAGGCAATTGGTCCGTGTCGTAGAGACTAAAATAGACATCACTGTAGGAGCCTTGAGTAATATCACGGCGGAACTACAGGCGGATCGTCTTATGACCTTGCAAAATCGAGTTGCCTTAGACTTTATTTTTGCCGATCGTGGTGGAGTGTGTAAATTGATCGGGTCAAGTTGTTATATTTTCATTCCTAATGACGCTCCGACAGTATACCAAGCTATCTCCAAGTTGCACATAATCTCCGAGTCTATTCATCAGGACGAAGGAGATTGGTCTTTAACGGAATGGTTTTGGGGACTACTGTCCAAATGGGGTTGGAAAGCATTGACATTCCTTGGAATAATCTTGACTATTGTATTTTCTTGCTGCCTTTGTATGCACTGTGGTCCCGCTATCTGTGATCTTTGTGCTACTATGTGCATCCCAAAACCCAAACCTCAAGTAACAGAAAACATAAGGATGATGTTACAGCAACAACTTGATGATCTCATGGCTATTGATGTGGACTCAGATTAACGTGAGTCTATCTTGCCTGAGTTCTGGCAAAAGGAGGGTCTGAGGAACTTCGATTTTCGATCACGATCGAATAGACCCGCCATTTTGTGACCCGCCGCCATTTTGTGTTGCCATCACTCAGGCAGCACGGCGAACGAAGTCTATTCTGCTTTTCCCATAGCTTGGTGTCGAAATTCGTCCTCGGCCTTTATTTGTGAAGCTTGTGTTTGGTTTAGCCGAGTGCACTAATCCTTGTCTGGCTTTCCTAATCCCTGTTTCAACTATCTGTAGGCTCACACTATTCTTTCTCGATCATATCTTATCGACTGGCCTTCACTGTCTCCTGCTAGCATTCTCTTGTGTCATGACTGTCCTCCAATACACACAAACGTATCTCGCCACCTGCAAGTTAGTTGTAATCTGTTAATGAATTAGTTCGGGGGTGGGATGACAAACACAGTTGGAGGAGAGGTCTCTTCGAGTCATCTGATACTTCTATTTTCGAACCTTTTCTACTGGCTCCGCTTTGTTTCCCACTTACCCTATTGGCTCTTTTCTTCTATGCTTGGGGCGTATGTCTTGTTAATAATCATGTATTGTATGCTATTTAATCTGATGCGCCACAAAGTGAAGTGGCAGTCTCCTGAGAACCTACTTTGTGTACTTCTAGGATAACTGTACTAGCTGCAGCTAAATAAATCCAATCTTCTAACGCCGACAGTGTGTCCCGTGTCTCTGTGTAACGAAGCAGGTGAACCCCGGAGACAGAGGGCGTACCCTGCGCCGCCAGGTCCAAAAGGTTCTGGTTCTTCATATTGTGGAGTTTTGAAATCTCAAAATATTCTTTAAAAAGCGCACAAATAACCAAAACATCTTCACTTACCTGTTTGCAGGAAATGTCCCAGTGCTGAATCTAGGTATCCAGCACTGAGTTAGAAAAGTAACGTAAAAAGCAACTCACCTGTAATTTACTGAAAATGCCTGTTCATTTCAATGTACTGTATTAGCTAAGTATTGCAACCTACTGCATCCCCTGTAAATCAAACAAAGTATAATTCCCATTGCATTTTCAAACTGTTATACAATCAGCAACTTATTACTGTAAAGTATTTAATGCTTACCTGTGCCAGGTTTGCTTGGTTCTAAAAATAAAACAAAAGTATATTTGTTATACAAAAGCAATTGGCCTAGAGTTCAGTTCTTGAGTGTGTGAATTAATTTGCTGAGTGTGTACATCAAATGCTTAACACTGTCCTCTGATACTGCTTTACTGCTCGACCCCTCTACCACAAATAGAGAGTAAGGTTCTATCTAAATTTAACCTCTGCCTACCTTTGGGTTCACCTGGACTCTATACACACTATACCTCATTTTGATATAGTATATATAGAGTCAGTTCCCTACACCCATGCTTTAGTATTGCTAAAAAAAGGGGGCAGGATTTGTATTGACATCAACATGGCAGGTTCATTTTGAAATAATTAAGAGATGCTTAGTGGAAGCCCCAGCACTTCAAGAATACTTTAAAAGGAATAAAACATTTGTAACAGTGGATGCCAGCGCCTATGGTATGGGTGCTGTATGGTCACAAGCAGATGGAGGAAGAGAAATAACCATTGGTTTTGCCTCAAGGAGAATGAGAGATGTGGAGATAAGATATTCAGTAATAAAGAAAGAGGTGTTGGCTTGTGTGTGGGGCATAGAAAAGTTCAAACCATACTTATGGGGAAGAAAGTTTTGCTTAAGAGCTGCCCACAGGCCCCTGATAGATATTCTTTATGGAAATAAGATTTTAAAAAACAAAAAACAACTGCAAGATTGGCCAGAACAGCAACAAAATTACTAGAATCTCATTCCATGGTTATATTCATATTGAAAGAGGAAAACATGTGTCAAGGATGCCGGTCATGAAGAGTTAAGTGCGAAGAAAGTTCAGAATGAGCTTGAGGAATGTATCATTGCAAGAGTGGAAGATTATATTGTTTTATTCTGACATGGATGCATGTATGATGCTCTCAGAGGAGAGGGTATATTGAGTCAAGTCATGAAATTGGCGACCACAAGTTGGCCAAAAGAAAAGTCAGTTGAAAATTTGTTGCAACCTTTTGCAAGGTGGCAAATGAATTGTCTATAGAGAATAATTTGTTGATAAGGAGACAAGTTGATTCCTCCTGATTACTTCAGACAAATACTTTTGGGAAATGCCCACTCAGGTCATTTAGGAGTGACAGCCGCTAAATGTAGGATAAGGCATGATTTTTGTTGGCCTGGTTTGGCTCGTGAATTGGAAGCACTAGTAAGACGGTGTGTGCAATGTTGTTACTGGGATAAACACTTAATCACCTCCACACCCCTCTCATCCCTGTTCTGTGTCCAGAAAACCTTTTGCTGTGGATTTTCTAGGTCCATTTCATGTTTTATCTAACAATATTAATTATTTCATTGTTTTAGAGTCTCATTTGCCAATGTGGGGAGAAGTAAAGGGAACATCTGAACACAACACAAAAGCTGCAATTTGCTGCTTTCAAGAAGTATTTAATAAGAAAGGAGTGCCAGAAGAATTGCTTACAGATACATGTGCTTAGTTTATGTCTTTCAGTATGACTGAGTTCCTGAATAGGCTGGAGATAAAATATCTATGCATGTCCTTGTATCATTCCCAGGCAAATGGTAACGTGGAAAGGTTTAATAAAGTATTGATGAAATGCATTCAAAGCACTATCAAATACAAAGTTGATTGTTAGATTGCTATCAGAGAATTGTTGTGGGCATATAGAACTTCTCCACACTTAGTGATGGGTAAGGTACCATTTGAGCCAATGAGAGGTAGAAGAACTACGACCCGACAGATCAACGCCGTCGCCTCCATCTGCTTCAACACCCTCTGCATCCTTCGCAAGACCTTCAAATGGATCCTCCCGAATCAAAAAAGACCGTCACCCACGCACTCATAACCAGCAGATTAGACTACGGAAATGCCCTCTATGCCGGGATCAACATATCTCTACTCCGCAAGCTCCAGACCATACAGAACACCACAGCCAGACTTGTCCTCGGCATCCGCTGACAGGAACACATCACCAATCACCTGTGGGACCTACACTGGCTCCCTGTTGAGAAGAGAGTAACCTTCAAGATACTCACCCATGTCTACAAATGCCTCAACAACACCGGACCCAATGTCTCAACAAAAGAATCTCCTTCCACGTACCAAGAGAAACCTCCGGTCTGCCAACTGCACCCTTGCCGAAACCACACGCATCCGCACAGCCAAAACGGGTGGAAGAGCCTTCTCCTACATCACGGCAAAGACCTGGAACGAGCTCCGAATCAATATCAGACACACCTCCACTCTGCACATCCTCAGGAAGACCTGGCTCTTTGACTGACTGGAGATGCACCCTCCCCAGCACCTTGAGACCCTTATGCGTGAGTAGCACGCTTCACAATTCTCTGATTAATTCATTGATCCTTGAGCTCATTATGGAAAGTTAAGGTACTGGATCAGAGATGTGATGTTGAGAAGTCTTTACAAGAGGCTAAAAATGCTAGTGATTAACACTATGTTGTGAGGTGTGAGAGAGATGAGGTTAAGAGGGAATAGAAATTCTGTCAAAACCAAGTTCAGTGTGGGTGACTTCGTGTGAATCAAAGATTCTACATTGCTGCAAAAAGGAGCTTCAAAATTCAGAGATCCCATGTGCATTATTGAGGTTAAAGGTCAAGCAGTAAAGGTATCAAGTGGACAATAGTGGAACATGTCTTGTTTAGCCAGAGTCACTGAAATGGATATGATGAATAACACACTAATTAAGCTTGATCAGAGCCAACCAGACGGAAAAGGCTTCATTAACCTTGACAGTAGTGTGTTGTACAATCAAGAGTTAACACTACCCAGGAGTGTCAAATTATTTTACTCTTCAGTTTGGTGTAAGCTTATTGTATTAGTGTATTTCATGGTATCATATGTGTTTGACTGTGTTTCTTGTTTCTGTTATTTGTTGTTGTCCTATTATTTGAATTGTTATGTTAATTCTTTTTCGGCATGCTTCATTGGGGTGTTTCTACTTGTAATGGAGAGAGATATCTGGTGACTTGGGTTTCTATGTCATGGTTATGTAGCTATGTTAGCATGATGTAATAGTTGGGTATGTTTTGCATTGGTTAACCATATGTTCTATATGAGAATGTTGTAATGTTTGCCTTTGGATGTGGGATAGTTGGAGCACTTCCTCTGGGCCCTTTACTTGTTATTCATTCCTCTACTACTTTAATGAATAAATTACTACAAGGCTAAGATGCTGAATGGATGTCATTTTTTATAGATTGTTTGGGTACTGTTTTGCGATTTTGGAAATCCAGATGTTCAAGATTGTGCTTCTTCAGCACAAGTGCAATCTGATCAAATTTTAGTGATTTAGGGAATGTGCTTTTTTGAAGTGATGTATTGACTATTTTGAGTACATTTTGGGAAATATCTTGAGAGCAGGATTCTAGTAAGTGGGCTGGCTTGTGGTCATTTACATAGAATGAAGGCTTAGATGCTGAAATAATCTTCAGTAAGGATTGGTGGTCGCGTTTGTTTGGTCATGTTTGTTCGAGGATGAACATTTGATCCTGGGTCTTGGTAGAACTTTAGAGGTTGGATCCACTTGTGAAGCATGTTTTAGTTCTTAATGTATGTTGATACTTTCTGGTAAAAAAAGGATTACTATTCTGGAGACAAGTGTCAAAGAATATTGGTTGCGTTGACACAATGATGATTTGAAAGAGCACCTTGGGTTAGTTAGTTGTTTTACTCATCCTTCAAATACTTATTTTGTGTCCTGAGCATTAATTTCTTGTGAGTACATCTTTGAAGTTTTAAATCTTGTAGAGATTGTTTTATCAAAATTGGGTTGTTGGTTAACTGGGTTGTGAGATCGGGTGTGACTGGGGGGTGAGCCCTGGTCAAACAACAGCCACAATCCCTTTCAGGGAGAACCATAAGAAGTCACTAAATTAACCTGTGATTAACCCTTGGTAGCTTGGCACAAAAATCAGTCAGGTTTAACTTAGAGGCAATGCGTAAAATATTTATGCAGCACAGTAACAACGTGAAAACAAAACACAAGAACAATCTCAAACCAAATTAAAAAAATAGAGCAAATTAAAATAATTTGACATCAGAATGACAAAAATCCAACTGGAGTTACAAATTTTTAAGTTTTTAGTGAAAACTAGCACCTAAAGATTAAAGCACCAGCTGCAGCCATCTAGCCGCACGAGACCGGGTTAAAGTCGAAAAATGGGTCTGACGGTGATGGAGCGTGGTTCAGATAAAAGAAGTGGATTGGGGCAGGTCAGTGCTTGACTTCGGATTTAGAAAAATTCTTGAAGAAAATGTTCTGAGAAGGTAAAGCTTAGCAGGGCAATGCTGCAGGAGGTATTCGAGACAGGATCGCCATTCTCGGATTACCTTCTACATTCAGATTTAGTCACTGAAATGAAGGTCGAAAATCTCCAGTGGGGTGTGGCAGCGGGCTGTAGCCAAAGACAGCTCCACACGGTCGGATACCCCTTTGGTGAAGGATTGCTGAAATTGATTTCCTGCTGCGGAGAAGAGCGTAGTAGGATAAGTCATGACATCAATCCAACATGCGGTGCACCTAATGTAGATAGGCAAGCAGGTTGATCCTTGTGTCCTTCTAGTTCTCAGTGAAGTTTTCAATCAAAAAGTCCTCACTTCTGGCTTTTGGCTATCTGGACACTGTCAGCATCACTTCCAAGGTTACAGGATTGGATGGGCACCCCATGGATGGTCAGCACTCTCTTAGGCTGGGTCTAGGTGCGGGTTTAAGATGGAGGAAGCCTTTTGTGTCCCTGTGACTCTGAGCATGAGGCCTGAAAACTAGCCCTTGTGAATCAATCTGGTGGTCCTGGGACAGTTGAAGATCCAGTCATTGTCCCCAGGTAGAAGGCAGCAGAGCAGCATGACAAACAGGGCAGCAGTCCAGGCAGATCAGCAGTCTTTTGGAGCAGCAGTCCAGTAGAGTGGCAGTCCTTCAAGCAGCACATCAATCCTTCTTCCTGGCAGAGTATTCACAAGTCCAGAGGAATACTGAAGAGTTGATGTCTTAGAGGCAGGTTTTATGCCCTTGTGCCCTGATTCTGGAAGGTGGGAGAAACTTCAAGACAGAGGCTTTGAAATTCATGGAAATTCCTGCCTCCCCTGTTATTAGGCTGACTGAAGTTACAATGCAGAGTCGTTAGGCCCTTTGGATGAAGGCAGAGCAAATGCTATTCAGTTGTAAGTGGGGCTGTTCTTAGTCCTGCCTTCATTCTGCCAGCAGATGGCCAATTCAGGCACACCTAATCCCTCTATTGTGTGACTGTCTGGGAGGAATTCCCAAAGTCTGTCAGTTGCATCCGGTCATGTGACCCAGGATAGGCTATTGGCACAAAAAGAGCTTAGGGCAGAAATCTGTCAACTTTCTAAAAGTGGCATTTATATAATTCTGATCAAAAACCCTACTTTACCATTTAATAGGGCTCCTTGCCACAATTCCAAAGACACCAAATATGAATAGCTACTTCCCAAATGAAAATTATGGCTTAGTAAATGTAAGAAGGAACCTCCAACGTTATCCTGTAGGAGCAGTAGGCCTCACCATAGTGGAAAATGAATTTAGGAGTTTTTCACTACCAGGACAATCAAAACTTAAAAATGTACATGTAAAGCCATTTAATTACACAGCACCCTGCCTTATAGGTTACCCAGGACCTACTTTGGGGTTGATTTATATGTAATAAAACAGAGGTTTAAGGTTCGACAAGGGGGTTTTTATGACAAGTCAGCATAGCAGTTTCTAACTGTATTCAGGCTGCAGTGTCAGGCCTGGGTCATATTATAAGGTGCTAATTAAGGAAGTGGCACAATAAGTGCTGCAGTCCAACTGGCAGCATTTAATTTAAAGGCCCTGGGTATAATATATACCACTTAAATCATGTTTAGGGGAGTGAGCTCAAGCACTTTAGCACTGGTTTGCAGTGGTAAAGCACATAGAGTCCCTAGGTCAACATAAACAAATTCAGCAAAAAAGTGGAGGGTAAAGGCAAAATCTTTTGGGGTTCCCCCTTCAGAGAGCGTTAGGTCCAATATTTTTCCTAGGTTATTTTATCCATGTTTTATATTCACATTTTCTGGTTACTCTTTTACTTGGTGTACCAAAAATAGGAAGTTCTTTCCTTGACATAGTTGAGAGAGGGGTGATCATTGCTGCAGTTTTGTAGTAGTTTGAAAGATCCTCTGTATTATTAATGTTATTTAGGATTGAAGTTTTGAATTTTAAATTTTCAGATAGTGCAGTATCTGAGATGTCATTTTTGGATCTTCTCTAGATCTTGTTAGGTTTAGTCTGAACATTTTTCTGTAGCTTTAAAGGTGTGGTGTGAAAAGTAATGCCTATGTGGCCCAACCAGTATATCTTAATTATTTTTCAGTGTTTATTTTGTCTTGTGTGGGCTAATACTAGGTTCAAGGTATTTCCCTTCTTATGGATTGGGTAGGAGGAGAGTTGATTTAGATTTTGCATGGAACAGAGTTTCAATAATCTACCTTCAATGAGGCCTATCCCGTCACAGGCAGATTTAGCTAACACATGGGCTAGCCCCTTCTTTGTCCCTCTTGTCACCCAGGCACCAATACCAGTGGGAGAGGAGCTGCCTCTATAACCAATTTTAAGTGATCTTAGACCCTCTGTCCACATCTCTGGGGGGTGGGCACAGAAGCTCTGTACAAGGAAAGAAAGGTTCTGATAGAGAGGGGCACTGTGAGATACGTTGCAGTAGGGCACACAGGAACTTCTGCAAAAGTTGGTTGGGTTAATCCTGGGAACATTTCCCCTATTGGCTAGGGAAGGGCCAGGAATCAACACCACCAACAAGCTAGTGCCAGGCCTATAAGTGGCATCACTGGGCACCCTCTTCAACACACTAGTGGAGGTGTGGAAGACAGATGAAGGACTGCACCTGTTGTTAAGATGTGTGAGGTGACCTAAGAGGCTGGACCTGCAGTCACTTGAACCCAGAACAAAGAAGTGGACTCCAGGGGTCAATTGGTTATCCTCCTGTTAAGCTACAGGGGCATACCAAGCTGGTATAAACCCTTTCTCTGAAGAGCCCAGCTGAATAGTTCCGAATGGACCTGTCTTGGACCTTGCAAGTGGCTTCTGCTGGAGTGAATCGTGACCCACAAGTGCTGTTCCTGAGAGCATGGGAGCCTCGGCAGTGTCAAAGTGTGCTCCTCCCAATTTCCTGAAAGCCTGGGACTCAAAAATGTTTTGGCTCCAAATACCTCTTTAGGACCAGGGCAAACCAGCCCCATCAATCGAACAAAGGTGTGAAGCCTCTGGGCCAAAGATTTAGGTTCCTGCCGCTCTAAGCTTTTCCTTACAGCTACAAATCCGTTTCAGCGGAATGTGGCAACAAAGGTGTGCTGCATTTTGGAGCCCTGTTCAGCTGCAGCTAGAGGAATCTGAGCTGCATAAAAGCAACTAATTACCAAAGTAGAAATATTCCATGGGTGAACGTGGCAAAAGTATCTGGGCAGTGAGATACTTTTTGGGAGGGACACAAATTTTGAAGTTCTCCCATTCTGAGCATCCCGCCAAAAGTCTATGGGTACACTGAGATTGTGTCTGACGGCTATATAGTGTCATGGATCCCTTCTCGGCCACAGCTTGCTGCCTGGCCCTCTGAAGAATTTTGGGGCATTTTATCAACGGCCAGCGACAATTATCGCTGGCCGTGCTTAGCGATAATTCTATTATCGCAAGCTATCTCTTGAATTTATCACCCTGGTAGCACGTTATTAACAACGCGTTACTCCAGGGCGATAACAATTCCAGAGATAGCAAGGTTATCGCCCTTTTGCAGGGAACATCGTTGGTTTTCCAGCGATGTTCCCTGCAAAATGGCGATAACCTTGCTGATACGTCCCACAGGGTCATATCAGCATAATCCACCCCAATGATAGGGATAGGTAAATCTGCATTTTAGCAGACGTTAATTTTTGGAGAAAACAGCAGTTTTCTCCAAAAACTAATGTGTGCTAAAATGCTGGGGCAGCCTTGTAAATATCGCGATGTGAACATCAGCGATATTTACAAGGTTGTCCTGCCCAGTGATGCCCACTTTGCATCTCATTAGAGATGCAAATGGAGGCGTTGAGTAAAAGGGTGCTAACATGAGATTATGCATGTTAGCACCCTCTTGTAAAAAGGGTCATAGTTTTATCTCCGCTTATTTGGCTTTTTAAGCCAAAAAAGCAGAGATAAAGCCCTTGTAAATATGCCCCAGTGACTTCTATTTCAGAGACTAAATTAAAAGGTAGACCTTCTGACTGCGATCAACCTGGTATCTGTATCTGACCTGCACTCCATTGTGGTCAACCTTAAATTGCAACTAGTTACCAGTCCAGTGCAACTAGATGGACTAGTTAGAGCTTACCACTTGTTTGTACTATTTGTATTTCAAACAATCCAATTTCCAGTTCCACTTTTTGGTATTTTTTTTTTGTGTAATTCTGTTTAGTAAAATATTTTTTTTGCTTTTATAAATTGTAGTAGGGTTTTTGTGTTGTGTTTTCGACTTTTAAACTGTGATGGAGCAGGGTTTTGCGAAATAGAAACCCGCTCTGATCAAACTTCTCATTGCGTGCATAATTAATAAAATGTTGTGAAAATTACCAGTGCAAAACTAAACAAAAAAAAAGAGAAGGTGAACACTGCGCAAATGTGTGCTGGAAAGAAACTAGTGTTCCTACTACTTTTATAGTAGGCCCCAAATGTAAATGAATAATGCAGAAATAACAGCCAAAAAAGAATAATAATAATAATAATAGCAGACACAATATTTTTCTTTTAACTAATTGTATGAAAATATATAAAACATGATGCAAAGAAACATTAATAGTGGAGTTTTGTAAAGTAACGATAATCACGTGTGTGTTTGTTCTTCCTAGAGCACATTTCACTGTTCTGCAGAAAAGGCCTCCAGAGTCTTTTTAGGTTTAACTTGCCTATTGAAACCTAGGCTGTAGAAAAATGTATTTTGTCCTTCGCCAGCTCCTGATGATGGCCAAGGCTGTGTGGAGGAAGGAATGAACATTTTGCAATGGAATTTCCTTGCTGAGCTTGTGCTATAGGATTGATACATTAGCAAGATGGAGAAATGTACAAGCCGTGGAGGAGATACCTGGGTTTCCTCTGCCGAAGATCGATGATGGAAGTTTTCTAAAGACAAAGGGCCTTATGTAGGTAAATTACATTTACCGATTCTTAAATACCGAATTTTACCGATTCGGTATTTATGAATTGGTAAATGTAATGTAGGGAAAAAAATACCGATTCGGTAAGTGTCGGTATTTTAGAGTCGGTATTTACCGATTCGGTAATGGCAACCTGTATCTCATTGATTCCTATGGGCCAGGAGGCCCATAGGAATCAATGGGAAGCCAGTTACCATTACCGAATCGGTAAATACCGAATCGGTAATGGGGGGAGCTCAATCAAGGGTGGCAGGGTGTCACATTGACACCCTGTTGCACCACTGATTTCTGCATGTGTGCACATGTGGCACACATACATGCCCTGAGGGCATGTGTCTGCCACATTGCACACATCTAAGGGCCAAAAAATGCATTTCCTGAGTCATTTGTCATTTACCACCAACTAACAGTTGGTGGTAAATAACGAATCCCCACACCCACCACACACTCCCCCTACATCTCATTTCTGTATTCGGTATTTACCGAATCGGTAAAATTACCGATTCGGTAATTTTACCGATTCGGTAAATTACCGAATACAGAAATGAGCCCCCTACATGTCAAAAGCCTAAATACCGGTCGGTAACGGTATAATTACCGAAAATCGGCCGTTACCGACCGGTATTACGCTACGTACATATGGCCCAAAGGAACTGTTGAAAAGTTAGGCTCACCGAAAGTGGAGTGACCAGACACCCCTTGGTTTTGACCAATTGGGTTAAAGGATTTTTCGTGTGATGACACATGGGGGTTGGATCCTTAGTGAATTACAGTATAACTATTAGCACTGAAATGTGTTGTTTTTTTAAAGAGATGATTGCAAGATTTACTTTGCAAGAGGAGAGAGCCATGCTGCTGTTTTCCTAACTTAATTGGCTGGCTCTTGTTCTGCTGATCCTGACTCTTTGACTTTGCTCCTCATTATCTTTGAGGGTGCCCCAGCTATTCTCTTGGACGGAGAGTAGCTTTTCAGACTTCTAGTTTTTTGTGCTGATAGGTTAGCATGATATTTTGAATTTGCATTAATCTTATTGGCAAATGTCTTTATTCATTTCGTCTCTTCACCTACCCACTCTCATGACACTGTATTTCAGGTGTGTTTTATGAATTACTATTTTGTTATTTCTCTTGTATGTTGATCTATGATTCGAACTGTATTGTACTTGATGAGCATTCACATTAATTTAGATAAAAGCATATTGATAAGTAACCAGAGTCTGTTTTTGTCAATGTCAAATGGTTCCTCATTTTAGAATACTCTCAATCCTTTGCCAATCCCTAAGAACTAAAAAGATTTATCGGTGAGGAGAAAAGATCAAAATAGAACTGGTGATATTAGTTTAAACTCATGCAGCATGGAAGGGACTGGTAGATATTAATTTGGGTCCAGATGGTAAAATCAACTGTTTGTACTTCTAAATACTTTACACATTTTCGTAACTTAAGCCTGTTTGGTCTGTGCCAGAGCTACCAGGGATTGAGCCCAGGTTTAAAGTACTAAAATCTTTACTGCGCCTAACAAGAATAGTGACATTATTGCTTGCATTGTACTATCATTCGCCCCTAACTAATAATCCACTTTCTCACAGGAGGCTTAACCCATAGAGATGGATGAGAGTAGAACCAATGGCATTGAACTTTTTTGTAGGAACTAACTAGTGCCAGTAGAAACGATTATAGTTTGTATCCATTAGAAGAGTGAATGTAATGTGGAATACAATAAGAGGGGTATAACTGACCTCGGAGTGACAGCTTGAGGAAGGGCATATGGATCTATCCAGAACAGGAATAAAATTCAAGAATAATACCTCAAGAAGAAAAAGATAATGCTAGGACAATATATGTGTATTACCAGCTGTAGCAGAGAGCTGAAGAAAGTTCAGTCATTGACCATAGGTAGTCAGTGGGCAGATGTAAAGAAACAGCCACATTTTTGAGTTACGGTTATCAGAGAAGAGAAAAGGTGAAGGAGAGTGATAGATTGAAGATTTCGATATACTAGACGCTGTAGAGGGAATGAGTGAGACTGTCCTACTCAGAATGAAACACTGATGATAAGTCGGTGACTCAACAAATGGAATGACTATGGACTCAATTTAAAAATTGACAGTCCTCTGACATGATGATGAAGTAAATTGCTCCATCACCCTGGTGGAGGTCCCAACCATGAAATTTTGAAATATCCGTCGGGCCAACTGACATTTCAAGCATTTTCAGAAATAGCTGTCAAGGCTGCTCCTGCCAATGTATTGTAACGTTGATGCACAGCTCCGTCAAAGACGACGGAGCCAAATGCCAAAGTTACAATTTTTTTTATTTCCAAAAATAAAACCCCATAAGCCGGATTTTGTTTTTGAAAATAAAAATTAAAAAAGCAATGCCCCCCCCCCCCCACCATGGGAGTCATCTTTCATGGTGAGGGGGTCATTTAGCAGTTTTCACTGTCCCATACCAACAGGGTTTTCCTCGGGGTGATAGACAGTGAAAACTGATCTGTATGTCTGCCCAACTAAATAGATTGCAAATAGTATGGCCCTCCCTTACTTCTGTTTACCAGCACATCTTCTGCCAATAAGAATATGTAATCCCAACTCTAAAGCATGTGCAGTTATGAACCCTCTTTCCCACAAACTCTGATTGCTTTTCTCTGCTTAATTTGTCTGATTGGTGTTCTGTTGATTGCATTAAACATGATGTTTCTTGATATGGCCTCATTAGCTTCTTTTCCCCAGCTTTTATTCACTCTCGTCTAGTGTCACCCTAAGTTCCATCTCTAGGTCCTCAGCTGTTTCAGCTTCTCCATGAATCAGGCTTTAGCTAAAGTGCAATACCTAAAGTCACAGGTTTTTATAGCCCCCAAAATATTTAAGATATTTTCCAAAAGTGTATCCCATCATTCTTCCTTTGCTATTATCTGAGAACCCTCAGAGACAGTTGTACAAGTGCAAGTATCTCTCAAGTATTTCATGACCAGACAGAACATTTCCCTTAATTACTTACAGAACACCATTAATTCTTTCACCTGCAAGTTACCCAGTCTCATTATGCCATTGTGTTAAAATTTGGTCACTCACAGCCTGCCCCTATCTTATTAGCCAATAACCTAATCATTTAATCATTCTCCAATCATTGAACTAGCAATCAAACTGACTTGTTTAATGTGTGCTGTGTGACTTACACTGATGTTAACATCACATTATCTAATATTTAGGATATTACTCCCTGTGGTAGTCTGGATATAATGGCGGAAGCTGGCATTAATGGTCAATACACACTTAACTTTCTGTGTCCTCCTTAAATGCTACTAGTTGAGCCGGTTGAGATGCCCAAAAATGCAAATGTAAGTGTACAATAAACAGACAACACACCACGTGAGTCTTGTGCAAGGGCAGTGGACTAAGAAGATGTTTCTTCTTGACTCATAGAAACAGATACTGAGAGTTATATAATATTTAATTGGGAATATCCTCGCACGTGACCACAATACACAATTTAGGACCAGATAAACCAGGCAGTTTTTCTCTTGGAGATCCCTTCCCTTTTGTGAATGTCAGAAAAATGTTTAGGAGTAGGCAGTGCTCCACTGGACCACTGAAAACTCATAAACAATAAAAAAAATAACCTTTTCAAATCCAATCACAGACATTGTGGTCTGCTGACCCAAGCAAACCACTATCCTTGTGATGCCACCCACTTGAGTAAGTCACAAATTGTTATCTACCTTATTAATATTCATGAGGTAGATCAACCCAAAGAGTGCCTCAGTGTATGACAATTTAACTTTATCACAGGCCCGTCTTGTGAGGTAAGACTCTTTGTTCTTTTCTTAACCATGATTTCACACTTAAGGGCTTATTGACAAGCCCCATTTGCCGCCAGAGCATCACTTTTTTGACACTCGGGTAGTGCAGAGTGCAGACCCATACCTATAAGGCTACGCCAAGCCACCCTGCATGGCTTTTCACGGCCTCATAGATATGGTGTAAGGTAATGCGGCACAAGTCACCTTGTTGCCTCGCATGGGCATGGCGGTGGGTATTCCCACACAGCAACCATGGATTTTGATACACTCCCAGATTTGCAACAACGTAAATCTGGGAATGCGTCAAAACTGTGCGCCTCCCCAGGGGTGGTGAAACAAGGAGAAATAACTTAATTTATCCTCATTGTATCCTCTTTCTATCTGTGCTGCATCCTGCAAAAAATATAGAATGACGAGAAAGCCTCCATTTATTGATTGTTTTTGTGTAGGAAGGTGCCCCTTGCTGGGAGCTAATTGTCCGGCTCCATGTGCCACCCTTCTCCTTTGCCTGGCTCCCTGTGCCCTTCTCCAGCTGATGGGGGCATCTTGTGCAGCCACTCCATTACCAGCCAGTAGATTGCTTTCCTGTCTGCACTCCTCAGACCCGAGTGCCTCCAGGCCATCTGGCAGAGCCTATGTGGGGAAGAAATGGAGTTCATATCTTCCCCCAAATAGTCCTTGAAAGACCCATTGTAGTCTGTGGGGTGACTGTAAAGTATATCCCGTGCTGGAACAGTGGGTGAATGCACACAGTGAGGCACAACATGCACCCCCTTGCAGGCCCCCCTTGGCCTTGAAGCAACAGGGAGGTCAGTAGAGCCTTCTTTGTTTCCTCACTGCCACAGTTTTCATGGCGGCCTCACTACCATGAAAACTGTGGTGGTGAGGAAACCCCAAATATGCTTGGCAGTGCCGCAGCTGCACCGCCAAGCATAATGGAGCCTCTCACTGCTGCGCCACCACTAAGGATCGCTGTTGTGGAGGTGGAACCGCCACATTCAAAATCCAGCAGTCGAACTGCCAGTGTGGCGGTTTCTGCCACTTCACCGAGAGTACGGCAGTCCCATGGTCTGCCATACTCATAATTAGGCATTTAATGTTTTGGGAACTGCACAATCAAACTCAGGGTGCATGTTTTACTAAAGTTTGCTGTCTTGCTAGACGGTGTAGGCCTAAGCGGAGCAAAATTTCACTTTAGGGCTGATTTTGCATAAATGTTAATTCAGTGTACTACAGATTTCCAGTAAACCCTACTGACCTATCTATGAATGCCCACTAATATTATAATGCCTGCCCCAGGTTAGCACCAAATCTTGCAAAGTTCCTTCTATGCCAGGCTATGTGTGAGCAATTACCGGGCTGTGTACAATGCTAGTCTCAAACATGCAGCCTGTCCACATGTATGAACACATGTGCACATGTGTTCATGTGTAACCAGCCGAGCACCCCTTACCCTAGCTGTGCAGCAGCAGCCTTATCTTAAAAGGTGGGCACTGGCAGAAAAGATGCTCTGCCCAATTAGAATTATTTTACTGTAAGTGAGATTCAGGGACTTAGACTCATCTCCAGTGAATATTCAAAAACTGGATAGGTATAAGCAAAAACTCCTGATGGACTAAGTGGGTGGAACCCATGTGCTATATTTTTCATGTCTTACTTCAAAAAACGGGTAGTCATAAATAAAAAATCCTGGTGGACTAAATGGGTGGAATGCATGTGCTACAACTGCCATCTCATGCTGTCATCTTTTTTTTAGATGTATTATTTCTAGCGATATATGTATTAATAGACAAATCCCAGACATCATTAAAATCCATTTCAATCGAGGTGTCAGTATGATGCTTTACCTCTAAATATGCCCTAATCTGAAGTTGAACCCAATTTAATCCAATAATATATGCATTCACCCACCATCCATCCACCACATGATTTTTTCATTTTTAAATGCAATATTTTGATCATTACACCTTTCAGTTTTTTAAAGTGGGGATTCAAATGCACTCGCCTACCTACCTATTCTGGTGATTAAGATGTTCCTCATACATCAGGAGTGTCTTTGACCATTACCAAGTCTTCCTTTTCATTGATTTGGTATGCCAAAACTATCTTTATTTTTACTGTTCCATTCAGACATTTACGTTTAAGGAAAGGACCTTGGCCAGTGACATAGTGTGTTACTGGCCATTCATTATTCTGTTCTTACAGCTGACCAGATTTAACCCGATCACACTGGAATCACATCTATGGGATAATGCCACTTGCCTTTCATTTTTCCACATTTATCTTTTCTGTCTTTTAAATTCTTGCCCCTACCATTTCTCAAATCCAAGCCACCCTATTATCATTCTCTATCCTAGCCTACCTTTTTCTACTCCACCAGCTCCTGACCACCAGCCCTGCTTTCATGGCAACACTTTATTTCTGGAACCCAGGTTTTAAATTGTCAACATTTCTGCAGTTAGCAATGTTCTTACTAGTGAAGAAGTTTTCCTTGCTTATTGACAAGTTCTCCATCATCCTCAAAATAATCTCTGAACGGTCCACTCACTAACCTCTACCTTTCTCTTGCTTCAGGGATGTTCTAAAGCACTTTTAAAGTGTGCATAAAAAAAAAAAGATTTCATGTAACATTTGATTAGGTCTCCTGAAAGTATTCTTTTCTCTTCTTAGCTGAGAAGTATAAAATTATCCAGATGTTTTAGAATCTCAGGGGTTTATTTATGAGAGCCCTGTTTCACTTTTGTAGCACGTAAAGTGGAACATGCGTGACGCAGTGCACACATAAAGATTTACGAAGCCATGCAAAGCTACCCTGCATGGCTTTGAGTGACCTCATAAATCATGAGTAAGATGACATAGCGAAAAAAGATGCGTCAACTTACTCTGCACCCGGGAGGTGTTCCATGGGTGTTGCGGTGGGGTTTCCCACTCAACTCTCATGGAATTTGATGCTGCCTCAGATTTACAAAAACATGTTTACCTGGGAAATTGACACATCCGTTTATCTCCCAAGGTGAGGCATAATGAGGATTAATAACTTCATTTCTGTTCATTTTTTCCTCTTTCCAAGTGTGCTGCTCATTGCAGCACACATGGAAAGAGTGAAACGCCTGTTAGGATTATTGTTGTGCAGGAAGGCTGCCGAAATAGCGCCAGCGCAGGCAGAAAGGACAGGATTGCATTGTATTGCTGCCCTTTCACTTTGGCAAAGGGCAGCGCAACAAAGATGCCATACTGGGCTGCCATAGGCCCTTAATGTTTTACAACAAATCCAAACGTTCCGTATTCACAGTCCATTCTGCCCGCTGCTCTTTTGGAGGTACAACAGCATTGTCTATTGCCAACGCCTATAACTCGAAAGGAATCTGCAGTAGACACAGAAATATCAAACGGAAAGGAAAATCGGAAAGGACAGAGTCCTAACGTGTGACTTTATTATCTGCTGGGTACTTTTACTTGTTGGCTACTATGTCATTCTGCAAGCAGTAATAATATCGTACTCTTCCATTTGATGTACTTTAGCAAATCTCCACTAGATGGTAGGAGTGGACCTAGTGAGTTTCACAGATGTTATGAAAAATTCAGTGACAAAACTTTCACTCTAACTTAAAATTCAACAATTTGCTACTCACTAAAAAATATGATTGAGAAAGTTCTGTGTTTGTTTGCCACTGATTTACTTTAAAAGCTTCCCACACTTAAATTCCATGCAGTGCTATGTGAAGCAGACAGTGTTTAAATAGAAAGCACATATGTGATCATAAAAATATCAAAGAGAGCCATAAACATGAAATCCCTCGCTTGTCTTATTTCAAAGCACCTCGGGGCCTATTTACGAGAATGTCTCGCAGTGCAGCACAGTAAGTCACCTCGCTGCGATGCTCTGTGTGACAAGGCTTTCCTTCAGGACCAAGGAAACTCACTCCCTGATGCCACTCCTGGTATATTATTTTAACTGCACACACCCTGCTAAAAATGTATTTTGTCACAAGGAGATGATTCCATTGTAGGAAAATAGGATGGGCTCAGTCATTATGGCACAGCGGTTTATCACTTTTTAAACAATGTATATTGCCAGTGTCTTTTGGCAAACTAACTCTCCCATTATGTTTTTACAGAACTACAAGCAGTAACACCAAGTAGGTGCTCTATGCATGTGTATATATTTTTTCGCCATGCAGTGTGTGTTCAGATAAAATAATATAGCAGGAGTGGTATCAGGGAGTTAGCTTCCTTGAGCCTGAAGAAAAGACTTGGGGTACGGCTGGAAACATGTTGACCTTTTAGAAAGGCAGGCACTCATGACCTACTCTTTCTTGTTCCCCCTGTTTTTAATCATACTGACTAGAGGCCTGAATAAATAGTAATAGGTATTGTTAATCTCACTTTCCACACAAGACCTCCCCACTCCTATTTTTGCCATCATTTTATATAATTTAGTAAAACAAACAAAAAGTGCTCCCACTTAGCAGGTAGGTCGCAGCACGCCCGTTCTGCAGCAGAACAGTATGGGCCCAATGATGAAGCATGCCACTAAGGGGGCAACCCTGGTGGGTGAGGGCTATATAAGACAAACTAGTGTTTTCTTTTTCTAGTGGAGAGTTAGTCCAAACAGTAGGGCTCTCTATAGTTCTAATACACTTGATAGGAGCATGACGCCTCTGATTCGGTCTCCTCTTTCTCCTCCTTTGTTTGCTAATTCATCATATACATGACAAACAATTTCATGGTACAGCTTGTGCATGGATTTTTAGAGCTGAGGCAGACCCATAACCCTTCTCTTGTCCACTCTATTAATTTGCCTGCATGCCCTCCTATATTTGCGACTTGGGCTTAGTACTTGGGACCATCTGCTCCTTGATAAAATGATTTGTAAAAGGAGAGGACTAGAAACAAGAAGCCTGTCCACATGCACCTGATTTGACAACTCCGCCATCAAAACTGCTTCTAGGCGAGACGAAGCATAGTGCATGCAGTGAAAATACTTTCAAAATAGGTGATCTCATGTCAGACACTCCAGGACGTTGTGTTGTACATGACCATAGCCATGAGTTCCCAGGAAAAACTACAAGGTCCAGGAGGGACAGGCAGAGGCGTAGCTTCAGCGAGGATGTTTGGGGTGTGATACCCCTCTAATGCATTCTTGGTTGGTAGTTGGGTCAGGGTGTCCTGAAGGGGGTTATTTCTGTGTTGATTTTTCTCATAGTTTTTATTGTGCTAAGAGGTTGTAACTTGTTCATTGTTGAGATAATTGGACATTTTATATATATTTAGTGACCAGTTTATCTAAAAAGTAGTAAATCTTCACCTATGGAAGTTCTCCTTAAATGGATGGAAATGTACTTTGTTTTGGAATTCACAAACATTGGTAGTCATAAACCTGCAAAGCTTCCAGGAACACTACTGGCAATCAAACACCCAAAAGGTGATGAGACAAATGCTGGCAAATAGTCTAACCAGTAGAAATAGCTTGCGGTAGCTTTCCAACCAGGGGTGGCTCCTCCGTAATGGCGGAAGAGCATGGCCCCACTGCCATCAGATGAGGGGCCGCGCCACGGCAGGGAGAGGTAGTGTGCGCTTATAAGTGCACATGTCAGTTTGGCCGGCCGTCTTGTGATCCTCTTTAGCAGTTATTCAGTGCAAGATTGCACCAGTGTACTCGAAAGCACTTTGCTAGATTTGATTGCTGGTGTATGTACTCTGAACACTGAGTGCTACCATCCAGTGCCCAGTATATGTGCTCTGACCCCTAAAAACATAAAGAATTGGTTAATCCCTAATTGGCATTCTTAATTTATCAATACATCCCTATGTATGTAGTATTTTATGTACCCAGGGCCTGTACGTTAGATGTAACTAGTGGATTGTAGCACCTAATTTCCCTCCTCTAAAGTAACAGTTCAAAGCATGTCTTCAGGACTGCTCCAACAGTCTTAAAAGTGCAAATTCAACCTGGTAAAATCTTCACTTTTAATACTTATAAGTCACCCCCTTAGATAGGCCCTAAATGCCCACATGGCAGAATGCATAGTATTTAAAAATTAGGACATGTGTAATTGAGATTTACGTGTCCGGGCAATGAAAAATTTCCTAAGTATTTTTTCATTGTTGCAAGGCTGGCTCTCCCATAGAAAAGCAGCAGTGTGTTACATTATAACACCTTATAATGAATAATGTCATTTTGGGAATAGCTTGATTGAATGACTCAAATTACCAGTCATTTAAAATGTAATCTTTTAGTCAAGTAGAATTTTAAAATTCTATTTTGGAAATGCCAATTTTGAGAAAGTCAGCATTTTCCTACCTGAGCCAAATGTGCCTTTCTGCCAGTGTTCAGTATCATCTTACTGTTAATGGATTTCCTGTGGTGAGATGAGTATTGCTCCCAGTGGACAAAGGGTTTGGTTGAGAGTAGATGGTTTTCCTCTGTGACAGAATGGAACATCTGGGCTGTGCACAGGAACCTAATTAAACTTCAAAAGGTTCCTACCCCAAGATATTGAGCCATAACCTCAAGATTGTACTCAAAAGGCCCTGGATCCTTGGCTAGTGTTAAAGTGTGCTCTTTTCTCCTTCAACATTGCAAGAGTAGACACTTAGAAACTGTGACGGGGAGAAAGGATCATCGAGGAATCGGCGCCCTGGGTGTACAGAATTCCCGCGTTCTAGTGTTTGGTTCCTGGACGTGGATGTGCGCCCTGGGATGGGAGGAAGAAAAGCGACTGGAGAGGAATACGCAGAGAGATTGAGGAGCCCAGGCTGGGTAGACTCGGAAGGCAAGGGAGTGTCGACGGGACCAGACAGCGGCGACAGAGTACCCGCTGAAGCTAGAAGCCCCACGACGGTTGGAGTGAAAGGCGCAGAGGTGGAGCCCATGATCGAAGGGGAGAACCGGATTACCAGCCAAGATCAAGAGAAGGTGTACTCAATCAATCAATCAGTGATTTATGAAGCGCACTACTCACTCGTGAGGGTCTCAAGGCGCAGGGGGTATTTCGCAGCTTCGTCTCATCCGAAGAGCCAGATCTTGAGGCTCTTTCTGAAGGCTTGCAGAGTGGGGGTTAATCTAATGCTGAGTGGGAGTGGGAGTTTTTTTCAGGTCTTTGCTGTGATGTAGGTAAAGGAACGCCCTCTGTCTCTGGCTCTGCGGATGCGGATGCGTGGGATTTCGGCTGGGGAGAGACCGCCAGATCAGTGGCTTCTCCTGGGTGCGTAGAAGGAAACTCTTTTGTTGAGGTATTAGGGTCCAATATTGTGGAGGGATTTGTAGGCATGAGCGAGGAGCTGGGAGGTCATTATTTTCTATGGGGAGCCAGTGGAGTTCTCATAGATGTTGGGTGATGTGGTGTTGTTGTGGGATGTTGAAGACAAGTCATTCTGGATTGTCTGTCATTTAAGGATTAGAGATTTGTTTATGCTGGCGTAGAGGGCGTTCCCGTAGTCCAGTCTGGTGGTTATGAGTGCTTAGGTGACGATCCTTCTGGATTTGGCAGACCCATTTGAAGTTCTTGCGGAGGGTGTTGAAGCATGTGGTGTTGATCTGTAGGTGCATAGTGAGAGAGGAGTCAAGTATGATACCGAGGTTGTGGGTGTGGTCTGTGGGTATGGGAGGTTCACTGAGGGTAGTGGGCCACCAGGTGAGGGGGTGGATCAGAGGACGAGGACCGTTTTCTCTGAATTGAGCTTTAGGCGGCTGTTGCAAATACAGGCTGCGACGTCTTTCATACCTTCGTGGAAGCGGCGTCTGGTGATGTCGAGTTCATTGGTGAGGGACAAGATGAGCTGGTTGTCGTCGGCATAGGATCCTATGTTGAGTCCGTGTTATCTGATGATGGTGCGAGAGGGGCCATGTAGATATTGAAGACCATGGGGTTGAGTGAGGATCCTTGGAATACTCCACAGCTGATCTCCATGGGTTCGGAGAGGAAGGGTGGGAGTCTGAGTCTTTTGGTTCGGCCAGTGAGGAAGGAGCGAATCTAGTTGAGGGCAGTTCCCCGGATGCCGGCGTCGTGGAGTCTGGCATCTAGTGTGCAGTGGGAGACGGTGTCCAAAGCTGCAGAGAGGTCTAAGGTCTAGTAGGATGTGGGCTGCCATGTGGCCATGGTCGAGTAGGGGGCGGATGTCATCAGTGGGGGCTAGGAGGGTGGTCTTGGTGCTGCGGTGGCTGCAGAATCCGGATTGGGAAGAGTTGAGGATCTAGTTGGCTTCCGTGAAGTTAGTGAGCTGGTTGTTGACTATCTTTTCTGTAACTTTGGCTGCCAAGGGTAGGAGAGGGATGGGTCAGTAGTTCTTGAGGTCTGTCGGGTCTGAGGTGGGCTTCTTGAGGAGTGGGCTTGACCTCTGCATGTTTCCAGTCATCGGGAAAGATCCCTGTTTCAAGGGAGCAGTTGACGGTACGTCATAGTTCGGGTGCGATAGTGGAAGCGGCTCTGTGGAAGATGTGGAGTAGGCAGGGGACGGTGGGTGCTCCTGAGCGTATACCTCTCATGATCTTAGCGGTGTCTTCTGTGGTGACAGGGGTCCAGGCAGTGATGGTAGGCTGGGGTGCATTCTCGGTTGGAGGTGTACGGTCAGTGAATAGGTTCTGCTCATCGAAGTTTCTGTAGAGAGTTCTAATCTTGAGATGGAAGTAGGAGCCAAGTTTGTTGCAGAGCTCCTCGGAGGGAGGGACGTCAGAGGATTCGCTGGGGGGTTTGGTGAATTCTTGTATGATGCTGAAGAGTTCCTTAGAGTTGTGGAAGTTGGTGAGTATTCTGTTTTGGATGAAGTTCTTCCTCGTGGTTCTTATGAGTTGGTGGTATTCTGTCACGGCGGCATGTGCAGAACGTGCTTTGGGGGTATTGCCTTTCCTTCAAGCTTTCTGGAGTCGCCGGCAAATGCGATTGGATTCTCGGAGGTTGGTGGTGAACTGGATGGCTTTCGTGACGCATTGTCCTTCGGAGTTTCGGAGGGGAGCAAGAGTGTCTGCGCAATTGGCCATCCATCTGTGGAGTGCATGGGCTGCGGAGTTGATGTCGGTTGTGATGGGGGAGGAGCACAGTTGAGGGCGGAGTTGAGGTGCTCCTCGTGATCTTGCCCAGCTCCTGCATAGGGGGTGAGGTGCGTGCCTGTGAGCAGTGGGCTTAGAGAAGGAGAAGTGGACGCAGTGGTGGTCAGTCCAGATGGGTTGTATGGTGTGACTGAAGTGAATGTTGTGTCCTTCAGCAAAGATGGGGTTGAGGGTATGTCCTGCCTTGTGGGTGGGGGTAGTGACAAGCTGTCTCAGTCAGATGTTGGCAAGGTTTTCCAGGAGGGCGGTGGAGTTGGGGTCGCTGGGATTGTCGAGGTGGAAGTTTAAGTCTCAGAGGAATATGTAGTCAATGGATGTGATGGCGTGGTGTGCAATGAGGTCTGCGATAATAGTGGTGAACGTGGCATGTGGTCTGGGAGGTCTGTAGGCGAGGGTGCTGCGTAGGGTCATTCTGGGGTTGATCTGGGTCTGGAAATGTAGGCGTTCCATGGGGGACATGGAGTTGTTTGTGCTGGATGTGGTGAGTCAGAGGGAGCTATTGTGTGTGATGTCGAGTCGGCCTCCAGGGTGGTTGGGGCAGTCCTTTCTCTGGATCTTGTATCCGTCGGGGACGGCAGTAGCAATGTCAGGTGCAGAGCTTGCGTTAGTCCAAGTTTCTGTGAGGAAGGTGATATCGGGCGAGAGGGTGCTGAGGAAGTCCCATATTTCTACTGCTTATCTGTGCAGGGAGCGAACGTTGAGGAGGATGCAGCTCAGGGGTTTGGTTGCGGTGCCGTCTGATGGGTTGGTGGTGGCTGTGGCGGCCGGAGGTGCGTGAAGGTGCATCGGCAGTGTTGACAGGTGAACAGGCCTTGGGTGACGTTTGGTGTTGACAGCTGGCAGTTGTCGTTTTTTCTGGGCTTGAGTGTGTGCAGTGTTGCTGAGTCATAGCACATGTAGATCAGAGGACCAGAGTGCCTGGTCGCGGGTGGGTCACGGATGGGCACAGACGGGCTTGCCAGCGGTGCACCAGCAGTGCATCCACTGCGCAAGGGTGCACAGCTGCCACCATTAAGTAGAGGGAGGGGAGGAAGAGGGTGGAAACATCTTGGAGGCGATGCGGGAGGGGCTGTGGGGGCATTAGGGGGGAAGCAGGAGAAATTGGCACAGGAAAAGAGATAGATGGAAATCACAAGAAAGAAGGCAAAAACACACAAAGGCACAGAAAAGAGATACATGGAAATAACAAGGAAGAAGGCAAAAACACAGATGAAATAAAAAAGGACAGGAAAGAAGGCAAAAGCACAATAGGGAGAAAAGACAAATGAAGGAAAGCAAAAATGAGTCTTGGGGACTCGAACTACGCTCTGCTGCGCAACAGGCAGGTGCACTAGTGATCAGAATTGAGGTGCAGCTGCGTGCTGGGAGAGCAGAGCCCAGGGGGTACTGGACGGGGATGCTGTGACTCCAGTTGGGAGTCATGGCGCAAGGCAAGTATTGTCCACGAGTGAGTGGCTGCAATGGATAGGGCTCATTTTTCTGGGTTCTCGGGTCACCGTATGAATGAGCACATGTGGGGTGAAACACAGGACTCACTAAAAGAGGCTGAAGAGAATCTGAAGTGTACCAAGTCATTTCTATACCACTTGTCCTAGAGACCAAGGGTGTACCAGGGTCTGGTACAGAGAACAAGGCAACACAAACATAGGGTCTTTTATTTCACAAGTGGTGACTGGTGAAGGGCTACACAATAAGGGAATTGCATTACTAATAGCTGCCTCCCTTTTTATGTTTCCCGAGGGTACCTAGAAAGAAGAAGTATGGGGGACGAGAGAAGATGGTACACAAAACTAAGAACGTAGCAAAAGGAGTGCTGTTAATCCTTTTGACACTTACTCTTGAAACTAGAGACCTACTATAAAAAGCTCCAGTAACTGAATAAAATTCCCATAGTGATAAACTATAATTGGACATCGCCCTTCTTGTCCTGTCACAGAAACTTTTTCTGAACTTTTTGCCAAAAGAACTAGGGTCTACCACTGGGCACTGATGAGTTGTAGCAGCCTACACCGGACTGCCTATGGGACTCAAATTGCTGATTTGCCCCACTGAACAAAATCCTGATTAGCAAAACATTTTTCTAAGTCAGCATGATGAGGACTTTACCCAGGACCAACGCTGAGCATCAACCCTACGTCAACGACGTCGTCCTGGGACACAACTTCGAACTTCGCCCGGTCTGAATTTTCGTGTCTTTAGCAATGAGAGCCTTAAAAGTCCTGTCCTAGTAAACGCTTCCACGAAGTCACCCTGCCTCTGACCTCATTGGCGAGGAATTTTCCACAGAAAAACTACTAGGTCAGAAGGTATACTATTTTGCCCCAAGATGAACATGGTCTCTGTATCCAACCTGGGCTCCATCTTGGTTGGCCGCAGCTTTTGATTTTGACATGGTCTAGCGTGACCAGATAGTCACGGCTGGCTCTTTGTGCTTTTTGGTGCTAGAAACATCTAAAACTTTGAAAAAATATATCTCTGGTTCTCCACATCAGATGTTTACCATTTTATTATGCTGTGTTTTCTACCATTTCAGAACCGAAAAATACTTTACATTATTTGCTACAGATACCAAGGGCTGAGTTTATTTTAAATTATTGAGACCTAACTTGGCACAGTAAGGAATTGTGCTATTACTCCTTGAAAAGGACTTCCACCCACTTCAATTGTATTCCACTTTCTCACAACAGGTATTTACATTTCAACTTTGCTTGACACTTTGAGATGCTGATCTCAAGCTATTGAACATCCAGGGATAACAAAATATGGGGCATATTAACAAGGGCTTTAAAAGCCAAAAAAGCGGAGATAAAACTATCACCCTATTTTCAAGAGGGTGCTAACATGCATAATCGCATGTTAGCACCCTTTTCGCCGTCGCCTCCCTTTGCAAGTGGGCGTCACTGGTTAGTACAGCCTTGCAAATATCGCTGATGTGCACATCGCAATATTTACAAGGCTGCCCCAGCATTTTAGCAGACGTTAGTTTTTGGAGAAAACCGCTGTTTTCTCCAAAAACTAACGTCTGCTAAAATCCTGACTTACCCATCCCTAACATAGGGGGTGGATTATGCTGCTACGACCACAGGGTTGTATCAGCAAGGTTATCGCCCTTTTGCAGAGTACATCGCTGGAAAACCAGCGATGTTCCCTGCGAAACGGCGATTTCTCCCGCTATCTCTGGAATTTTTATCGCCCTGGAGCAACGCGTTGTTGATAACGCGCTACCAGGGCGATAAATTACAGAGATAGATGGCAATGAATAACAAAGCGCTAAGCGCGCTTTGCGTTATTCATCGCCGTTCCTTGGTGATATGCCCCAATTATTTTAATTTTGCAAAGGTACTCGTACTGTTATTATCTTATTTCCAGCTTCAATACAAGGTTGGTTCTTTCATAACTGATCTTTCCGGCTTCTCTTTACACAAAGTATTTGTTACACAAAGTATTTTTTATGTCCAACACCAAATGCAGATTATGCACTAAATTGTTCCATCCACAACGTGCCACTTCCTCTTACTGAGGAAGTGCAAACCCATGCTTAAAATGCACCTTCTGTCTGTGAGAGTTTTATGTCAGCTCTTTCACTTTTTAGCACTCTATTGGGAGGTATGCAGAGATGGAGCCACCACCCTCTCTTGAATTGTAATACTCAGTCACGGGAGGCAACCACCTCCTCATATGCCTAAAACAGGTTCCCAAACATGGACGGCAATTCACCAAAGTGCCAGGGGCAGCAGGAGTAACATCACCCACTTTGAACTAAATGGCATCACAGGAAGTGGCGTCATATGACCTTTGAGCCTGATTCATTCCAGGAAGTGAAGCTACATGACCTTAGCTCAGATGACAGCACAATAATGGACATTACTAAGGTTCCATTATAACTCTATGATTAATGGATAATATCTATTTTAAATACCACCTATTTTAATGTGCTGACATAATATGTCATAGAAACATTACTTGTTTCTCTTTGTATTACACAAAATATTATGTGTTCATTTGAAGAGTGTTAGACTTGGCATCTTGGTCACTTTCCTGACCACGTCACTGACTTGTCTACTCCTTCCCTCCCTTCACAGTTGGCCCTCCCGGGCAGTCTGGATCCCTCCTGTTCACTCCACGGACTCCAGCCCATGATTCTAACACCGTAGGAACTTTGGACCACTCGCCTAAATGTAAGCATACGCGAGCCTCCTCACCCTCATATCCCATAGTGCCTAGTCCACACTGACCGGCTTTTCCTTTGTAGATTCTCTGGAACTACACCTCCCACGACGTAGCAATGATCATCATTTAAAGTATCACACTCTCAGGTATGCTCAGGTGCCCCCCATACTGCATGCGCCTTCTCACACACACTTTTGGTAACTTTTGCTCCTCACAGCCCACTGGCCCCGAGTCTCGATTGCCTGGAATTAATGCGTCATGAGCCACCACACGTCGATGCATGCTGGCATTACACTCTATGCCCCAGCGACGAGTCCCGCATTTTGCCATCACACTACCAGGCATACTCAGGTGCCCCCATACCTCAGGCGTCCTCTCACTAGTACCCCAGCCCACTGGCTTGCTAATTTCCTTTGTGTTTGACGTGCGGTAACTAGCTACCACGCATCCTAGGCATGCTGGCCTTATTTTCACGGTAGTGCTTGCTGTCAATGAATGGGGTGGCTACCGGGTATCCACCTTATTGCATCACTGTGCTTTTTCTAATTGACAAGCTCCTCCGTGATCCCTTAATTGACCGGTACCTAAATTCTTTAATTTCTTGTGCCTGCATCATACTGTTATGACCTCTTCCACTACTAGCATATCAAGCAGTTACTTCAATTATTGCTCATTAGTTTTGCCTGTTCTCCTAATGACATAGCTATGCCTGATCTATAATCTATACTTCCTGTGCTTGCATCCTACTCTAATAATTATTAGTATGCTCTCTCACTATTAATAATCTAACCGCCGTTCAATTAATGCGTTCGTGCTCTAGATAGATTAATGTTTAAACTACAGATATTCTTGTCTCCGGGAAAAATGGTTTTTCTTCTCCTCTAGATCCTACCAGCTCACACGTTCTTTCATCCTGATGATGGTCTCTAACTAAGGAGATCGAAACGCCGTCAACTTTCACAAACAAAACTCTTTTAACATAACTTAATACTTTCAGAGTTATATACTGTGTTGTCAATGCGATGTAAATTTTAAGTCACCAGCACCTATCACTTCACGCACTTTCACCTTATGTGTGAGCACCAGGACTAGCTCCTAAAAAGTGGATGATATTTTGTTTATGATGTTAATAAATGTGATGTTATTCGTATAACCTTGTGTCTCTTCATACATTGTCACTCTGGTCCGTCTTGGACTCCCTTTTCATTACTAAAACCAAGACGAAGGCTATACTTTAAATAATAGTAGCCCTAGCTACCTGAGGACCTCAGTGGCCTCCCCCAGACCACTGTTTTTTCAACTACTAGACTTGGCATCTTTGGCGTGTTTTCCCCTGACTTTTTGCCTCTACCTCCTGTATTTTTGATACTGTGCTGGATTTTGATTTTGCTCGCTTAGATGCTTTAGGCACTTTGCCACTGCTGATCAGTGTCAAATTGCAAGTGCTCACTGTGTAAATTGGTTCTCCCTGATTGGCATAGTTCATTTACTGGCAAGTCCCTAGTAAAGTGCACTGAAGTGTGCCAGGGCCTGTAAATCAAATGTTACTAGTGGGACTGCAGCACTGATTGTGCGACCCACATGAGTAGTCCTAAAAAGGTATCTCAGAACTGCCACTGCAGTGTCTGTGCATAGTTGTTCACTACCATGTCGACTTGGAAAGTGCCACCACTTGCCAAGCCCTAACCTTCCCTTTTCTTACATGTAAGGCACCCCTATGGTAGGCTCAGAGTACCCCCCTGGGCAGGGTACAGTGTATGTAAAAGGTAGGATATGTGCTGGTGTGTGTGACATGTTCTGAAACTGAAATACTGCCAATTTCGTTTTTTTACTATTGAAAGGCTATCTTGCCTCATAGGATAGAATGGGAGATGCTTTGCAACATCTTCCAAGTATAACTTCCCATTGGGACGAGATAGAGAAACGCAGTTTAGGCTCTCTAAAAAGTAGGCTTTTTTTTGTTTAACCATTCTGTGTGCCTCTGCCTGTTTGTGTATTGACTGTCTGGTTTTGGAGTGACAGGGGCTGGGGATGTGCATTCACTAAAGACAGCCACTGGGGGTAGGGGGGGGGTTGAGGTGTGCCTGACCCTTCCTGGATGACTCTGCGCTGGGCTGAATAGACCTTGGCAGAATTTAGAGTAGTAGCAGGAGATTTCTTGCACCTGAATAGGGCCTGTCTCCCTTGCTGACTCCACTCCCTGTGGTCATACTGCACCAGTGAGGACAGAACTGGTTTGGACTGGGTATAGAGACCCTTGCACAAAGTGAACAAAGACATTTTGGGGTATAAGTATTAGACCTAAAACCCCAGAGATTTAGATAAATTCTGGACTCAAGAGGAACCATTCCCAAGGAGAAGAGCTGAAGAGCTGTGAGGAGGAGTACTGTCCCTTTGCTGTGTACTGTGTGGGGTTGGCCTGCTGTTGCTGTTTCTGTCAAGGAAAGAACAAAGATTGGAACGTTGCTTTAAACCTGCTTGAAGAAGATCTCCAAGGGCCTTTGAGTGCTGGACTCCTGTTCTGAAGTCTCAGGGACGCAAAGACTTCACCCCAGCTCACCTGAACTCTGATGCTGAGAGTATTGACCTGCCAGGAGGTGCCTGTTCCAATTCTGGGCCTCTGAAGGTTGTGCTTGCTGCTGGGAACTGAAAGAAAGCCAGAGAACTGAAGAAATGGACGCATCTCTCTTCTTGTGGCTGTCTTCCTGCCGCAGCACTGCTATGCGAGAAGAATCTCCATGCATCGCTGCTGCGGAAACCGATGCAGCGCCTGTTACCACTGCAAGAACCAATGCATTGAGGGATCGCAGCTGAAGAAACCGCCGCAAGGCTGCACGACACTGCTGCATCGATCGCCGACACATCCCAGATTTCAACGCATTGTACCTGAGTGACACGTTTTCCCGACGCATCACCCACGGGCCAGAACTATCTAAGAACTGACGCATTACTTCCCCCTACAGACCGGATTTGACGCATCGCTTCTCCTGCGTGCAGCAGAACTGTTGCATCTCCTCCCCACGGTCTCAGGAACTGAAGCATCTCTTTGTATTTTAACGCTTCCAATCTTTGCAGCTGATTGGCCTTGTGAATTTTGACGCATCTGCAGGTACTTTGTGAGAAATCACGCATCCATGGTTTTCTATGAAACCAGTTGTTTGAAACCTTTGAAAAGTCATATTCATATTACATGTATGTTGGATTTTTGTTGTTTTGGTCTTGTTGAGTTTAGATAAAGATACTTTATTTTTCCATAACTGGTGTGATGTCCATTTGTGGTGTTATCACTGTATTACTGTGTGTTTTGAGTACAAATACTTTACACATTGTCTTTGGTATAAGTCTGTCTGCTCATGCCAAGCTACCCAGGGGGTGAGCAGGGCTTGTCTAAAGTGTGTTTCCTCCTTATCCTAACTAGAAGCAAAGGTCCCTATGTGGACTAACATACCTACCTCTGCCGACTATAGAAAAAATCTCCTTCAGTATGCCAGTACCATTATTTTTACATGGGTGCCCATATGCCAAGAATTGCCTCCATTATAACAGCACCAGGATTTTCTCACAGGTGTCCATACGTCAGTATTACTTCTAGTAAGCAAGTGTCAGTATTTTGTGATAGGTACAAAACATGCTAAGAATTGCTTCCTGTATATTAGAGCCATCAGTTTGCTATGGCTGCCTATATAAGCCAAAAATGACCTTCAGTATGCCAGGAACAACTGCAAACTTGCAATCATAGCACCACATTCTCAGTCAGTCTACATTCTTTCACACACATCCATTCTCATTCACTCCCACTTTCACTCACTCATTGCCATTGACTTGCACTCATTCATTTTCACTCTCATATTCAATCTTGCTCTCAAACACTCATTCACATTAATTCACACTCATTCTTACTCACTCATACTTTCTCACTCATTGTCAATTGCACTCACTTTCCATCACTCTAACTTAATCTCACTTCTTCTCATTCACTCTTTCATACTCACTCACTCTTACTAAGTCTCACTCACTTCCACTCCCTCAAACTCTCTTACAGTCCCTCACACTCATTCTTTGTCACCTGTCATCTTTTGGCATGATTTCCCCTGTCTTTTTGCTACTAACCTCCTGTAATTGACAGTGTGCTACATTTCACTTTTTCTGGTTTTGGGACTATGGGCACTTTACCACTGCTGACCAGTGCGCAAGTGCTCCCTGTGTAAATTGTTTTGGTGATGGGTTTATCCATGATCGCATTTGCTTTTTCTCCCCTGATGCGGAAGCCTGGGGTTCTCTGTTCTTTTCTGGAATTCATTTTTAAATTTCCTTTTATTTCCAGTAATCCAGGCGTGCCCCGGACCTTGGTCTTTCGAGGAGCAGCAGCATCTGTCAGCGCGGGGACACACTGTTCTAGTGTAACCAGGCGCTTTAGAAATGGTTTTATTATTATTATTTTTATTATATTTGATTTACTAGTAAGTCCCCAGTAAAGTGCACCAGGTGTGCCCAGGGTCTGTAAAGCAAATGCTACTATTGGGGCTGCAGCACTGATTGTGCCACGCACATGAGTAGCCTTGCAACTATGTCTCAGACTGCCACTGCTGTGTATGTGCATGCAGTTTTAAACTGCCATTTTGACTTGGCAAGTGCACCCACTTGCCAGGCCCAAACCTTCCCTTTTACCACATGTAAGTCACCCCTAAAGTATGCCCAAAGTAGCCCCATGTGAAGGTGCAGGGTATTTAAAAGGTAGGACATTTACTGTTGTGTTTTGCATGTCCTAATAATGAAATACTGCTAATTTTGTTAATCACTATTGCAAGGACTATTTCTCCCTTAGCGTAACAAGTGGATTGCCTGTAATTATGTTTTAAGTGTGATTTCCCATTGGGAGCAGATTGCGAGTTGGAGGTTGGGTCTCTGAACTCACAATTTAAAAATACAGCTTTTGGTGAATTCGTTTTTTAAATTGCATGCTTGAAAATGCCACTTTTACAACTGGGTTCGCTGAGAAAGGCAAATGCAGTTAGAATGTACAAGACATTACAAGAAACAGAGAGGGAGACTCCTAATTGTTTGTTAAGGGGTGCTCATGACATCATATATTTTGAAAACATAGTTTATACAAAACAGTTGTAACAGCACTGCAAGCATAAATTGTGAAGGCAACCCAAAAGGGCTTTGGTGCAGGTTGTGCTCATGACATGGAGAGTGACGGCGCAAGTGGCTTGTGCAAGAAACAGCGGGCGGTGCAAAGTAACGAGGTGGCAATAAACGGCGTTTCAGTCCTATTTATTCAGGACCATCATCAGGACCGGGTTGCCAAGAGTTAATTGGAGGAGTGCTGTGGGGGAGGGAAAAGAGGTTCAGAGAGAGAAGGTGGGGTGAAGGGGCATCAAGGCTGTAGTGGGACTGGGAAGGTAAGAAAGAATCTTACCTGTCGAGCAGGGAGGAGAGGAATCAACTAGTGTCGGCGAGTGTCAATAATGGCAGGCTGAGGGTCCCATCTACATCAATTGAGCAAGGCCCAGGCTGCAGAGTGGAATTGAAGACAAGGCCGGGACCTGTGCCTTGCTGGTCGCCGCTAAATGGATCAGGTGAGTTGCCAGTGCCATCAGGGTTCAGGGGGCCTGTGTTGTTACCGCTGCTGTTTGAGGGCATGGCACAGCCAGAATGGGCAGTGGGTGGGGCATGTTTGTTAGGGTTTGTTTGTGAGCAAGGCTAGTACTTAGGTATTCAGTTCCGACTCCATGACACAGCTACCAACCAGCTAGTGCTGTCGGAAGCTCGTCCTCTGTGCCCAGACTGCAAGGTCACATTGTAACTGCAAGCAAGATATATCATATTTAAATTGTTTGTATCCTAAGCAGTTACAGTCGATACATAATATGATATATCTGGCTTGCAGTTTAATGCGACCTCAGAAGTCTGAGAGGGGGGCTTGAATAATAAAAATACGATGCCTTCGGAGGGGGTTGAATTGAATACGAAAGGTGATCTATAGTACAAATGGACATGTTTCTCGTGTTGTTTTGTTTTCTGCTAGTAGAATGCATGTGCAATAGTGTTTTACACAGGCTGTTTTTGTGCATGTGTTAATAAGTTTCATGCAGGTTAGTGATGTAATGTTACAGATGCCAAAGATTTTAAAGTATGAGTGTATGTGCAAGAAGTTGAACAGCTGTTCAGTAAGTCGGACTCGTTAACCCCGCACCCATGCCAGCAGACTTGTGCATTATATGTGTCTGTGATTGGAAACATGACCTATTAGCATAATATATATTTGAGCTTGCAGCTCCATCTAGTGGCATCTTCACTATATTCATGTTTGCTTACGTATGTCAACTGAAATTAATTACGGCGCTTCAACAAGAACACTTCAACTCTGTCTTAAGAAATCAATTTTCTGTGACCGAGCAATTCTCCGCTTGGTTGTGGAACTCTGTGTAATTTAGCAGAGGTTTTCTGTTACTCCATTGAATTCCGCAGAGTGAAATTCTGTGAACTCCACCCAGGCCTGCTCATTGCATCAAACTTCGACACATTGCTGCTGCCAGCCATGGAGCTAGGTTCATGATCAATGCATCGACTACAGCTTTCACCGCAGGCAGCAGCTTTCTGTCGCACACGTCAGAAGAACCGCCGCAGCGTGAGTTTCGAGCACTGCATCACTGAAGTTTGTTACACACTTCTCCAACTCTGATGCAGCACCTGCTTCGTGGCTGTCGAATAGATGCAGCGGGTCTGGAGTTTCGACACATCATCCTTGGGAGCTGATTTCTAGATCGATGTTGCCCAGCAGTAAGGAACCAGGCCATATGTCTGGAGAGCGATGCATCACCTCCCCTTCTAGTAAGAAACTGACGCATCACCTCCCATGCGCAGCAGCAAGGCACCAACACATCACCTTCCCTGGCAATAAGGAACCGACTCAACTCCTCCACTGGGAGTAAGTAACCGACGCATCGCTTTGCTTTTCCGGGGCCTCACCTCCCCTGCGCCTTGCATCAACCTTGAGTTTTGACGCATCCAAGGTACTTTGTGCTAAAAGAAATACATCCATTCATTTCTATTGATTGAACTTATTTAACTTTTGAAAAGTGATATCTTTACTTGTGTATGTTGGATTTTTGTTGTTATGGTCTTGCTTCATTCAGATTAATATTGGCTATTTTTCCAAACTGGTGTAGACTTATTTTGAAGTGTTGTCACCCTATTACTGTGTGTGTATGTACAAATGCATTACACATTGCCTTTAGGATAAGCTTGATTGCTCGTGCCAAGTTACCTATGGGGTGAGCTGGGGTTATTTTAGGTCTGTGACTCTCTGATTCTGACTAGAGTGAGGGTCCAAACTTGCACAAGGTGCAAATCACTGCCAACTAGAGAACCCATTTCTAACACTCACCCATGCAGACACATGATCATACAGTCACATGCTGTCTCTCAGACAAACACACTCTTACACATAACATACATTTAAAACCATTTTATGTACTTTTTTTTTACTTGTTTTTATTAAAACTGCTCCCACCGTATCAGGTACGAAGGAAATGCATATATAATTTAGGATCTTATGAACAATATACAATCTGTGGTGTCCACATATCATTTCCTGTTCACATATAGTCTCACCATCACATGAGCCTACTACTCAGTCATTATAACAGTGTAAATGCAGTTTATATTCTTATATTTGTAGGCTCAATACCCTACATTACAAATAAACAACAATAATCGTCCCAACTAGGGAATTAAGTTCACTCCCCGAACCAACTCCTACCCCCCTTCCCCACCCTCATGACAGCGGCCCAACCTGGTTAACCTTAGTAGAAAGCTGGTGGTGCACTCATAACTAGTATGTGAATCATACGTTCATGGTGTGAAGGGGCATATGGAACAGCGGCTCTTCGGGACGTATTGGAATGGGCATAGTGCTCTGTGTGCTATGCTCGCTGTCCGTCTCACTCTCATTTGTTGTTGTGGATATTTCGGTTAACATTTGCCCCCATTCCAGGAGATCACTCTCTGCGTTGTCATCTGTCTGCACTATCTTAAGGCGACACTCCTCGGCTATCCCCCAGTCCCGCAAGTCATCTCTCCAACCATTTTATTTACTTATTTCAGCTGCTAGCTGCTAGCAAAGACAGTGCCAAGGATCACATGTGGAAAGCCAAAGCTCACAGCAGAGACCTTCAGCAAAACCTAAATTAAGTCCAAATTACTGAAGATACAAACCAGTATGGCATACACCCATGAATCCTCAACGACATATAGGTGCACATCAAGAATTTTGCATCTTAACAGTGCAGTGTATATGACAACAGTAACAGTCACCTACAATCTAGTGTTGTAAGATAATTTAAAAATCGGTTAGCACCAATGTTTATTTTAATTCACATATTCAATCAATCAAATAGCCTTTGCAAAGCAAAAACACTGTCACCCTTTAGGGTATCTGGACCCTATGTCTCTCTCGAAGAGCCAAGTCTTGAGTCTCTTTTTTAAGTCTGCCAGCAAGGGGGCTGTATGAAGCTGGTGGGGTAGGTTGTTCCAGGTCTTGGAAGCGAAGTAGGAAAAGGACTGCAGCTGCGATGGATGCAGGGGGTATGTGCGAGTTTGAGTGAGGAGTAGCGCAGGTGTCAAGAGGGTTGGTGGAAGTTCAGTCGATGGTTGGTGTAGCAAGGTCGTACGTTGTGGAAGGCTTTGTAGGCGTGCATGAGGATGTTGAACTGGCATCTCTTCTGTATGTGGAGTCAGTGGAGGTCTCTCAGTTGGGGGCGATGCGAGTTCATTTGGGGAGGTCCGGGTTGAATCTGGCTGCAGTGTTCTGCACGGTCTGGAGTCTTCTGAGGAGTTTGGTGAAGATGCCAGCGTAGAGGGCATTGCCGTAGTGGAGGCGAGATTGACTTGGTCACGGATCCATCTGAAGAATCTGCGGAGCATGCAAAGCGTGTGGAAGAAGGAGGAGGCGACTGCGTTAACGTGTCGTTTCATGGTCAGTTGACTGTCAAGGATGATCCCTAGGTCACGTGTATTGCCTGTTGGTGTGAGGGTTGGTCCAAGTTGAATAGGCCATCAGCTGTGGCCCCAGGTGGAGGTGTTATTCCCGAGGATCAGTACTTCAGTTTTGTCGGAGTTGAGTTTGAGGTAGTTGTCTCTCATCAAGTTGGTTACTTGAGTCATGACGTTAGAGAAGTTGGTTTTGGCATTGGCGGGGTCATTGGTGAGCAAGAGGATTGGTTGAGTGTCATCTGCATAGAAGATTATGTTGAGGCCGTGTGATCGGATGATGTCTGCGAGGGAGGTCATGTTGTGTGTTGAACAGGGTGGGGCTGAGAGATGATCCTTGCAGTACGCCACATATGATGTCCTTGGGTGCGAAGGTGAAGGGGGGCAACCGGAGGCTCTGTGTGCATCCTGTGAGGAAGGAGGCGATCCATTTAAAGGCATCTTGCTGTATGCCTATGTTGTAGAGTCTGTTGATGAGGGTGTTGTGGAAGACAGGGTCGAACACCGTTCAGAGGTCGAGGAGGATCAGGGCCACAGTTTCTCTGTGGTCAAGAGGTGTTCTGATGTTGTTTGCGCATCAATCAGTGCAGTGTCAGTGCTGTGGTTGGCCTGTAACCCCGATTGTGAGACGAACAGTAGGTGGTTTTGTTCAAAGAATTCAGTGAGCTGCTCGTTGATGGCTTCCTTGAGAACTTTTGCCTGGTAGGGTGAAGGGAGATCAGACAATAGTTTTTGACATCACTGGGGCCGGAGGATGGTTCTTTATAAGGGTCTTGTTGGACCTGACATCCTTGGCGTGGATTTTTCCCCTATCTTTTGCCCTGCTACCTGGATTTGTGATGCTGTGCTGGATTTCGTTTTTGCTGGTTTAGATGCTTTGGACACTCTGCCACTGCTAATCGGTGCCAGAGTGTAAGTGCTCCCTGTGTAAAATATCTTATTGATTGGATATACCGGATTGGCATATCTGTATCACCATGAAGTCCCTAGTAAAGTGCACTGTGTGTGCCAGGGCTGGTGATGGCAGATGCTACTAGTGGGTCTGCAGCGCTGATTGCGCCACCCACCTGTGTAGCCCTAAAATGGTGTCTCAGGCCTGCCGCCGCAGGCCTGCCTGCAGTCCCCGGACTGCCATGTTCTCCTGGCCAGTGTCCACACTGGCCGGGCCTAACCCTTCCCTTTTTATACACATCAGTCATCCCTATGGAAGGCCCAGGGTACCCCCCTGGGCAGGGTGCAGTGTATGTAAAAGGTAGAGCATGTACTAGTGCAGGTAACATGTTCTGGTAGTGAACAACGGCCATTTTGTATGTTCACTGCTGCAAGGTTATCTTGCTCCATAGGCTAACATGGGGGAGGCTGGTGCCAATGGCTATCAGCCTATCTTCTCATACAGTGGCGTAACAAAACTTGAGGGGGCCCCCCTGCAAAGCACATGGAGGGGGGCCCCCCACCGGCGGCCCAGCCGACCACCTACCACGGGTCAAAATTCAGGAAACAAGGTCAAAATTCAGGACATAACTTCGGAACAAAAGGTAAGTTTTACAGACACATCAGAGGAGGTCATGCAATAGTATATAAGTAAGCCCATCCATAGCCAAACATATTCAACCATTTGCAAACCTATCCATCATGTATCCTTCCATCTATCATTTCACTCATCCATCCCTCCCGCCATCCACCCTTTCACTCATCCATCCATTATCCATCCATCCATCCTTTCACCCTATCCATCTGTACACTCATCTATCCACTCTTCCACCCATCCATCCATTCACGCATCCATCCAGCCATTTACCCTTTCACCCATCCAGCCACCCTTTCACTTACTCATACATCCACCCAGTCTCATCCTTCCACCCATTCACCCTTTGTCATCCATCCATCCTCCCTTTCTCTCTCCATAGACCCTTTCACTTAGCCATCCTTCCTTCCACCCTCCCATCCACCCACCCACCCATCTACTCATCCACTCATTAATCCATCCATTGACCCTATCACTCATCCATCTATCCTTTCACTCCTTCACTCATCTATCTATCCTTTTGTCCATCTACCCTCCCTTTCACTCACTCATCCATCCTTACATCCACCCTTTCACTCATCCATCCATCCACCCTTTCACTTATCAATTCATCAATCCATAATTTCACTCATCCATCCACTCACTCCTCATCCACCCTTTCACTCATCCATACATCCTTTCACTCATCCATCCATCTACCCATACATCCATCTATTTACCTTTTCTCTCATCCATCCTTCCACTCACTCATCCATCCATCCATCCTCTCATTATCCATCTATTCAACCTTTCATTCATCTATTCAACCTTTCATTCATCCATTCACCCATTCACTAATCCATCCACCCACCCACCCATCCCTTCACCTACTCACTTGCCCACCTTTTCATATTAATTATGAGCTGAGCCTTTGTCTGCAGAATTGCAGACAGAAGAGACCCATCAAGGACTTCGCCGTAGTTCCTAAAGCAAGGGGCGGGGTTCGGTGGGGAAGGGTTCACTATGCCTCTGCACATAGGCAATCTGGAAAGTTGTCATGAGTTACACAGGATGCACAGTGCCAGGCCATGAGGCGACAGCGACATGGTTTTGTTTCTGGGGCTTTAAGTGGGATGTAAAATATAGGGGGTCTCTCCAAAGTGTGTGTTCGATGTAATTACGGCTAAAAACACCTAAGCTAAAAGTCTGTGCTTAGTATTGTGTACTACCCACCTCCCATGGGGCTCTGCAGGCAACACAGACACTGCCCACCTCCCCATGGGCTCTGCACCCAACACAGACACTGCCCATCTCCCCTGGGGCTCTGCACCCAGAACAGACACTGCCCACCTTCCCTGGGGCTCTGCACCCAGCACAGACACTGCCCAACTCCCCTGGGGCTCTGCACCCAGCACAGACACTGCCCAACTCCCCTGGGGCTCTACACCCAGCACAGACACTGCCCACCTCCCCTGGGGCTCTGCAGGCAACACAGACACTGACCACCTCCCCTGGGGCTCTGCAGGCAACACAGACACTGCCCACCTCCCCTGGGGCTCTGTACCCAGCACAGACACTGCCCACCTCCCCTGGGGCTCTGCAGGCAACACAGACACTGCCCACCTTCCCTGAGGCACTGCACCCAGCACAAACACTGCGCACCTCCCCTGAGGCTCTGCACCCAGCACAGACACTGTGCACCTCACCTGAGGCTCTGCACCCAGCACAGACACTGCCCACCTCCTCTGGGGCTCTGCACCCAGCACAGGCACTGCCCACCTCCCCTGGGGCTCTGCACCCAGCACAGACACTGCCCACCTGCCTTGCTGCAATGGAGCCCACCCAGAGGATGTCCACCTCTCCTTGGCTCTGCAGCGAACGCAGCCACTGCCCACCTGCCCTGCTGCAATGGAGCCCACCCAGAGTCTGCCCACCTCTCCTTGGCTCTGCAGCGTGTGCAGCAGTTGTTGTTGTGCACCATTTAATTCATGCAGACCGGGGCAAGCCTCTGCGCATGCACCATTTAATTAGAGATTAGCTTCTGAGGCCCGCCTCCCGGCGGGGGCCCAGGCATGCATGCCTTGCGCACCATTTCATTTATTAAAGGTGGCGTGTGCACTGCGCACCATTCATGATGAAGTAAGTGAGGGGGCCCCTGGAGTTTGGGGACCCCTGTGTCGCGGGGGCTGCGGGGGCCTGTGTTGTGCCCCCATCAGTGGCGGGGCCCAAGCCACCATATGAGGGTTAGCGAAGCTTCTGCTTCAAAGAATGGGTTGTTTAGCTGGGATAAGGGTAAGTTCTAAGTCTTGTGAGTGATAACTAAACGAACCCCTTGCTGCAAAGGGTCTAGCCTGAGTTAAGTGGCCCTGAAGGAAGCAGGAGGTGTTCCATAATACTAAGAATTGCTTTGCAGCTTTGTGTTTAAGGGTTTGTTTGAAAGGTGCTGGATGAGCGCTTTTCTGACAACATGGCGCTAGGTGCCAGTGATATGTGCCGAATGTGCATAAATCTAGTTCATTGACAGTCAGCACTTTTGCGTGAGACTACTGGTGGCATGACCCAAACTTAAAGCAAGCATTTGCAATGCGAATGGTCTTCCATTTGCAAGAGTTTAAGCTATTGGCATTGTAAATGACATTGACTTATTTATCTGTTTTGATAATTAATACATAAATAAAAGGCATTGTCATTTGCAATGCCAATAGCTGAAACTCTTGTAAATGCAAGACCTATTTCATCTCAAAGAAGCGGCCGCCATTGTACGGGCTGCTTGGAAAGTGAAAGCACGCATGGCGCACTGACTGTTGCAGGAAATCATGTTGTGCCTGCAGAAGGAGAAACTCATTGAAGAAAATAGTGCTTGCAGACCAAATAAGACATACTGCGTAACAACAGAAGTAAAAGGGCCGGTCCTCGTGAGAGGTTACACATTAAGACAAGGCAGTACTAAGGAGGGACTAACAAGCCTATTAACGAATCAGAAACCAGAATTTACGAAGGACATTGACTAAAGCCAATGAAAAATATGGGCAGAGCTTCAACTTCATACTCTACAGCATGCCTCGCAGAGCAGTGCATGCGCTGCCCAGGCTCGACCCTAAAAAAAACAACATTTCGAACTGTGTGTGGGAGTGGTGGGGGTGGTATTGGTTTCAGACTCCGCCTTTCCACTTCACTATCTTAGCTCACCTTCTTTCATTTCTTTTAAGTAAAGGCAATTGCGAGGGACTGGACAGGGCTATAAGACATTACGAGTTAGTGGCCCAGGAACGGAAACTAATGTATAATATGCATGTGAATCCCCGATAGTTGGCCCTCCTGCTCTGACAGTTTCAACCATCTATCAGCAGGTTAAACAGTGTACCCATATGTGGCTGCACTGGGGGTGGAACTGCACCTGGTAAAACTAGCACTTTTATTCATACACCCCTTAAATGCAAGTACAGGAACACTGGACCTCTTAGAATCTGCTGGGGTGGCACCTTCCAGGCAGATGAGAACGAGTACCTAACTCATCCACCAAAGACTGAGGGCCTCATTTATTTACAGTATGACGCATCATGTCGCAAGGAGTCACAGATACGTCAGTATTTCTGACGTATCTGTAGGCGCAAAAGTGACGCATCGCTGGAGTGTGTCACAAAAGTGACGCAACTCCAGCAATGTGTCCTTTCACATGGGGCAAGCCCCATGTGAAAGGGCCTGCGTCAGTCTTACGCCTGCCGTGAGGCAGGCGCAAGAAATTGACGCATTTGCTCCCTAGAAGTGGCGCAGTGAAATCTCGTAGATTTCACTGCGTCACTTCTACGACCCTTTGTTGCGTCAAAACGCCCCCCTTGCATACATTATACCTGGCGCAGGTATAATGTGGCGCAGGGGTTTACAAAGTGACGCATCTACCTAGATGCGTCACTTTGTAAATATGGCGCAACATGGCACATGTTTTACGCCACTGGTGCGTCACAAAAAGTGACGCACCGGCGGCGCAAAAGTGACGCAGGGGCTCATAAATGAGCCCCTGAATTTTTATATTGGCCTTTATAGGTGATGCTGCGCCAAATAGCACATTTCTAGGAGCTATGTTTGAGCTTTGTTGGGTCCCAACTCTGGTACCATATGGACTAGAGGTTAGCTGTGTGTTTTTTACTCTCACGTTTAATAAAGAATTAGAGTAACATCTGACTGGAAATCGATGTTTATTGTGATAATCTTGTGTTACACTCACGAGCACTACCCTTCCCAGCTAAATGTCTGAATCAGAGCTTCCAGGGGCGCTTCGTTAACAACAATTACTAGGGGCCCGCCCGGGCAGTGGCACAGGCTGAGGGTGACAGATATCCTGTGCTATACATAAGCTACAATGCACTTTCGTGAAGACCCAGAGTGCCTTTCAAGTTCAACAGCATATTATCTCTAGCAGTGTGTACAACTAAAGTTTATATTATATACATTCATTCTTTGAAACATACATATTTTAAAGTTGTTACCACTTATTTATCGTGATTTGTACAACACTGTGTTTGGCTTGATGAGCAGAGGGGTTAGAAACAAAGCTTTTTTTACAAAGACATGCTCAAAAAACAGCAACATCTTGTGCAGGAAAGCGGCGAAAAAATGATATTGCGAAAACATGCTAACATGCGGAGAAGTGAACAGCTGCTTTATAGTAGCCGTAAAGCGCACCACAATTGACACCGACCTTTGCAAACAGGTCTCTACGTCACCAATTAATCTGTCATGATTTACAAACCAGGAGAAAGACAGCTTTCCGTTTTTCGACAAAGTGCACTCACTGACACAATTTCCATTGCTCCACAGAGTGTCGGCTCAACCTAATGGACTTCAAAATACAAAGTTTTCCAAAACGCGCGCCTCAAGCTATGGAACCCAAATAACATGCATTTACATAATACCTTTCTGACGCGCTGCCCCAACACAAATTACACAAACAGGTGACTGTCCCTGTGAGTACTGTCTTCCTGGCGGCCGCTGAATGAACCTTACCGTGAGTGTGATGGACGACTCCAACGAGGTCCACTGCAGTCACCCTGGGCCGGGTTCAGCATTATTAAATTCACATTGGGCGGCAGCCATCAAATGCCCCACAGCGCGGGCGGCCCTATGTGACTGCTGTTGGGGTATATATACAGCAATTATCAGAGCTCAGGGGGCTCTGTTCCCCTGCATATTGTCCAGGATCAGCGTGAAATACGTAGCAACGGCAACCCTGCCTGACGCTGCAGCCCTCTTATCCACAGCCATGAGAAATAACCGCAGTTTCACCTTTGAACTTTCTAGGTACTTTCTACAGCCAATGAGATCTGGAGAACGTCTGGCATGGAGGGCCCTGAATGGCTAAGTGAGATCCAGGAAACAAACACTAGTATTACTGGGGAAGTGGGGGGTAAAACGGGAGTCCTCGTGGCCGGATTTGTACGAGGAGCAGACGGTATAGGCTTGGTTGTCCGCAGCCTTCAAATGGTTTATCTAAAAATGTGTTACCTTGTGGGGTTGCATTTCGTTCCCGCGCTTTGTGCGCACCCCTCTCCCACCTGTAGAGTTCCCTCCCTCCCGCCTCGATCTCCTCTCAGTAGGCCAAGGCCTCGCGCCGCCTGCAATAACCGCTGTAAGGTGAGGGATAACAAACGGCGAGTCTTTAAAATGTTAATGGGTTTCATCTTCATGTCCCATGGAGGGTTTGCTCACTTTTATAAACTCGTAGCCAGTGGCATAATGAAAGTACGCGTACACGGAGGGGCCCCTACCCCACTCCGGATGTAATATGAGCTCTTCGGCTTGAGGATGTGCTGAGGGGGCCCCCTGCAGCTCGGGGCCCCCCCGCACCGCGGGGGCTGCGGGGGCCTGTGTTACGCCCCTGTTCTCATAGGAACAAGATAAGACATGAGTATTTGATATCCCTGAGCTCAGCATTTAATAACACATCTTTTAGGAGAAGTTGTTTCTAAATCCTGAGTTGGAGGACAGTACTTTTTAGAGAGTGACTGTTCTCTTGTCTGACCCTTCTGTAAGCCTGGGCGCGCTTGTGGATTGACTGTCTGGCTTGAGAGTGACAGGGGCTGGGGATCCCCCGGGAGGTTGGCTGAGTCAGCCCTTTGCTGAATACCTGCATTTGCAAGTAGAGTGGAGGGAGGAGGTAGCACCTGGGAGTGAATAGGGATGTGCCTGCCTGCCACAAAACCGGCTCCACCTCCCGCTGGGCGGCTGACGACTCTGCCCCTCACTCTGAAAGAAAAGGAGAAGCCAGGAAAAACAAAGTGCTCCAGCGACACCCAGAACTGGATCAGACCGGGCTCAGGACCCGCTTGCACAAAGACTTCAAAGACTTTTAGGGGTATAAGTAAGGGACCCCTGACAACAGATTTTCAGATTCTACCATCAAGAGGAACCTCTGCTGAAAGACGGACCGCTGAAGAACTAAAGGAAGATTGCCTTGCTGTGTGCTCTAAGGGCTGACCTGTTCTGCTGTACAACTGAAGCTGAGGAGGAGAAGGGGTCTTGCTGTGTGCTGACTCTACCCACTTGACCAAACAAGACTTTGCTGTGTGCTGTGTCTTAAACGAATCTCCAAGGGCCTGAGAAGAGCTGGCCTCCTGTTTCGCAACCCTGGGATAGAAAGGTTGCCCAGAACCCAAGACTCTGCTGTGTCCCCCCTGGGCTGCTGTGTGCTGCAGGGACCGTGGACTGTTCTACCAAGCTTCTCAACATCTGCCTGTGAAGTGGGCTGGCTGCTCTCTGTCTTGCTGGAGAGTGCCGCACTGATCCGGGCCTGACACCGGTGGGCGCATCAAGAAGACCGACGTGCTCATCGGCACGTGCCTTGCCGCGACCCGGAGGCCTGAAGCAGATCGAGAGTCGTACTTCCCTGCTCTACGAAGCCGCGCTGTGAGTGGCTGACTCCGGTGACGTCGACATCGTCACTGGGGGCTCGTCGAGGGAGTTGTGGAAACCTTGCACCGAACAGCCAGAGGAGCACTTTTTACAACGAGCGCAGTGACACCGACGGAGCAACGTAGCTGCCTAAACAACAAGAGCCTACGAACTGATTCATCCTCAGTGAGTATCGAATCACGCAAGAAACTAGAGACTATCGTCTTACGATCCCGACCAACCAAGAAAGCGAATATGGTGTAAACCTGTGATGCTTGATTTCAACTGCGGAAACTAGATAAACATATATTATTTTTGATATAACTCACCTGTGTGGTCTAAGTTTGTGGTGTACGGAGGGGGGATCATTGTGGTGTCTACGTGCAAATACCTTACACATTGCCTGTCTGCTCGAGCCAAGCTACCTAGAGGGTGAGCAGGGGTTGTCTACCGTGTGTGTCCCTGTACCCTGACTAGAAGCAAGGGTCCCTATTTGGTCTAAAATGTGTATACCTCTGCCAACTAGAGACCCCCAGATCTAACATTGCTGGTCAGCGGTGCGGATTAGAACCAGTATTTGCACTTGACCTACAGTGATTCTTTGTACATCACTAATCTAGTAAGCAGTTGCATTGCACAAAGTTTTTGCGAAGACTATTCTTGGAGGATCGACGAAGCATCATGTCTCTGAATGGAGTAGGTGAGGAGTCGGAATTGCAATTCGAAGTGAAAAAGTTGCTCGAATATAAGATGGAGCAACTAAAGCAATTCTGCAAGCAGCTTGGATGCCCAGTGAAGGGCGGCGCCAACAAGACGGAGCTACAGAAAGCTCTAAGGGCCTGGTGGGAGGCCAAGAATGGCGCAACCGAGGAAGCTACTGGAGGGGATGGCACACCGGAGCACGGATTTGGATCCGATGATCTGCCAGTGAATAGGCCAGCGTCTAGGGCTGGCAGCACCCATTCCATTAGGAGCCTTTCTCCAGAGGAGCTGGAGGAAAATCAGAGGATTAGGGCCCATGAGATTGAACTTTTTAAGCTCAAAGCTCAAGCGGAAGAAAGGAAACTGCGCCTTGACAGTGAGAAAGAGGCGGAGGATAGGAGGAATGCTCTTGCTTTGGAAGAGAGAAAACTCCAGTTAGCTCATGAGTTGAGCATGAGGGAGCTGGACATTAAAGCCAAACAAGTGGAGTCCAGTCCGAATGGTGGCAGCGCACAACCAGTACAGGCGGGTAAAGTATACATACCGAAAGATTTGGTACAGAATTATCAGAGGGGTGAGGATATCTATGCATGGTTTAGATCCTATGAGCTTGCCTTGAAGATGAATGAAGTGCCTGAGAAGAGTTGGGGAGCAGGTTTGTGGAAGCATTTTGAGGCCTCTGGGAGGGATGTCTTAGCACCCTTAGAAGCAGCAGGGACCTTAACCTACCCCACGATGAAGGAGGCCTTATGCCTCAGGTATGGGCTTACACCAGAACAGTACCGCCAGAAGTTCAGGAACTTCAAGAAACTTGATTTGAGTACTTGGGTGGAGTGTGTGAGTATGTACACGTGTGCACTGGAAGGTTGGATAAAGGGCAGCAAAGTAACTGATTATGTGGGGTTGTGTCACTTGATTAGTTGGGAGCACTTGAGTAGTCTATGTGTTCCAGAGCTGCGCCAGCATCTTTTAGACAGCAAGTTAACTGATCCCAGTGAGCTTGCTAAAGAGGCAGACCACTGGACAAGCACCAGGGTCAACAAAGGGGTGGTAAGTATGCCAGCCAAGGGTGGACAGGGTCCCCAGCAGAAAGGTGGGGAGGACAAGGGTAACAGTAAGGAGTTCTCTAAAGGGCCCCAAAACAGTTCCCAGGAGAAGGAGTCCCAAGCCCCCAAGCCTAAGAGGTCTTGGCCCCCTAAGGGCAACAGACCACCACCTACTTGCTATGCTTGTAGGGAAGTGGGCCACATAGCCCCTAACTGTCCCAAGAAACCCCCAGCACCAGCTGCTGCTCCCGTCCCAGGGTTAGCTAGTGTAGCTTTGGGAGGGGATTTGATTTCCAGTGGGGAGGAGGGATTAGCTATGATGACCCTTGTCTCTTTAGGAGACCAAGAGATGGTCCAGGATACCTTGATACCCGCTAACACTAAAAAATACGGGCAAAAGGTGACCATCAATGGGAGGGAGATAGAGGCTCTGAGAGACACCGGGGCTAGTGTGACATTTGTCAGGTGTCAGTGGGTGTCTGAAGAGCAAGTCATTCCCAATGTGCTCCACCCAGTAGTGGCAGCTGACACTTCAGTGCGCCTCTGCAAGATGGCGCGTGTTCCCTTTACATGGGGGGGAGTCTCTGGTACCTTGGAAGTCTGTGTCAGTGATGCCTTGCCAGTAGATTGTCTGTTGGGTAACGACCTGGAGAGTTCTCCATGGAAGGACGTAGAGCACAGAACTCACTTGGATATGTTAGGACTGCCAGCGTGGATCTGTGTATCCACACGTGCCATGACAGCCAGTAAGGGTGGATTAGTAGAACCGGAGCCTGGAACAATGGCCCAGGAACCTGTCAGGAGAGGAAGGGGCAGAGGGCGCGGGAAACCGACCCCACTGCTCCCACGGTCCAGGAGGAAGCATAACCTGAGGGGGATGCCCTGGAACCTACAGGGGAACAGGTGGCCGAACTGGGGGAATTGCCTGAGCTGACCCATTGGCAGCAAGAGGGTGGTACCTCCAGGGAGGAATTCTGCCAGGCTCAGAAGGAGTGCCCTTCTCTCCTTGGTGTGCGGCAGCAGGCTGCAGACCAGGCAGCGGGCCTAGGGTCCAAGGAACATTTGATTTACTGGGAGGATGACTTACTTTATAGTGAGCCTAAGTTTGCTGAGCCCGGTGCAGCCCGTGTGCTGGTGGTACCCGAGCGCTTCAGGAACTTCTTACTGGGTCTGGCTCATGACGTGCCTCTCGCAGGACATCTGGGGCAAGACAAGACCTATCACAGGCTTGTCACCCACTTCTACTGGCCCCAGATGAAGAAGCACGTCGGTACCTTTTGTAAGTCTTGCCAAACCTGTCAAGCCAGTGGTAAGAGCGGAGGGAAGTGCGTGGCGCCCCTCCAGCTGTTTCCTGTAGTGAGCACCCCTTTCGAGCGGGTGGGCATTGATATCGTAGGGCCCCTGGATCCCAAGACCGCCTTAGGCAACAGGTTTATCCTGGTCTTGGTGGATCACGCCACTCGGTACCCGGAAGCCGTCCCTCTCAGGACAATCACAGCCCCCGTGGTGGGCCGTGCATTGATGGGGATCTTTTCCCGTGTGGGGTTCCCCAGAGAGGTGGTCTCCGACCGAGGTACCAACTTCATCTCTAGGTACATGAAGTCACTGTGGGAGGAGTGTGGGGTAACGTATAAGTTCACCACTCCTTACCACCCTCAAGGAAACGGGTTGGTTGAAAGGTTCAACCGTACCCTGAAAGGCATGATTATGGGCCTAGCGGAGCCCATGAGACGGAAGTGGGACGTCTTGTTACCATGCCTGTTGTTTGCCTACAGGGAGGTGCCGCAGAAGTCCTTAGGGTTCAGCCCCTTTGAACTGCTGTATGGCCACCCTGTTAGAGGACCTCTCACACTGGTGAAGGAGGGGTGGGAGAAATCCCGTGGGAAAACCCCCCAGGATGTGTTCAGCTATGTGCTGGCCATCTGCAACCAAACGCAGCGCTTCAGGAAGCTCGCTCAAGAGAACCTGGAAGCCAGCCAGGAAGAAATGAAAAGATGGTACGACCAGAATACCACTGTGGTTGAATTTCATCCTGGGCAGAAAGTGTGGGTGATGGCACCGGTGGAGCCCTGCGCGCTCCGTGACAAGTGGACCGGGCCATACGAAGTGGTAGAGCGCAAGAGTGAGGTGACCTACCTGATCAACATGAAGACTCCTAGGCAGCCCCTTAGAGTCTTGCATGTGAACCGCCTCAAACCCCACTTCGAGAGGTCTGAAGTGACGATGCTCATGGCTACCGATGACGGTGGGGAGGAGGATAGTGATCCTCTCCCTGACCTCCTGACAACCAAGGAGCAAGACGGGTCAGTGGATGGTGTGGTCCTCTCGCCCACCCTGACCCCAGAGCAGCAGAGAGACTGTCGCCAGGTGTTGGGTCAGTTTGCCTCCCTGTTCTCCCTGACCCCAGGTGTCACCAATTGGTGCGTCCATGATGTGGACACTGGAGATAGTCTGCCTGTGAAACAGAAGTTTTACAGAGTAGCTGACAAGGTCAGGGCCAGCATCAAGGAAGAAGTTTCCAAGATGTTGGCGTTAGGGGTAATTGAGCCCTCTAGCAGTCCCTGGGCTAGCCCAGTGGTCCTCGTTCCCAAGAAATCTGCTACACCCGGTGGCCCGTCAGAACTTCGGTTTTGCGTGGACTACCGTGGGCTCAATGCGGTCACCAAGACTGACGCGCACCCCATCCCCAGAGCTGATGAGCTCGTGGATCGGTTGGGAGCTGCCAGGTACCTCAGCACCTTCGATTTGACTTCGGGGTACTGGCAGATTGCCTTAACTGAAGGGGCAAAGGAGAGGTCGGCATTTTCCACACCAGAGGGGCACTTCCAGTTTCGCGTCATGCCCTTTGGATTGCAAAATGCCCCTGCCACCTTCCAGAGACTGGTCAACCGGGTACTGACCGGGCTGGAGCAATTCAGCGCCGCGTACCTGGATGACATTGCTGTGTTCAGCTCCACTTGGGAGGAACACTTGCAACACCTCTGTGAAGTGTTGAGGGCGCTGCAGAAGGCAGGCCTCACTATCAAGGCCAGTAAGTGCCAGATAGGGCAGGGATCGGTGGTGTATTTGGGACACCAGGTGGGGAGCGGCCAGGTGGCGCCCCTACAGGCGAAGATTGATACCATTTTGGCTTGGGAACCCCCCAAGACGCAGACAGAGGTGAGAGCCTTTCTAGGACTCACCGGGTATTACAGACGGTTCATCAAGGGATACGGCACCATTGTTGCCCCCTTGACAGAACTAACCTCTAGAAATCAGCCCAGGAAAGTGAATTGGACCGAGGCCTGTCAAACTGCTTTTGATGCCCTGAAAACTGCAATGTGCACAGCACCGGTGCTTAAGGCGCCTGACTTTTCGAGTGAGTTCGTAGTGCAGACAGACGCTTCAGAGCAAGGCGTGGGAGCAGTACTCTCACAGATGGACGACGAGGGCGGGGACCAACCCGTAGCTTTCATTAGTAGGAGGCTACTTCCCAGGGAACAGAGGTGGAGCGCTATTGAAAGGGAAGCATTTGCTGTGGTCTGGGCCCTGAAGAAGCTGAGGCCCTACCTGTTTGGGACTCACTTCCGTGTTCAGACCGACCACAGGCCCCTCAGATGGTTAATGCAGATGAGGGGTGAGAATCCAAAACTGTTGAGATGGTCCATCTGCCTACAGGGAATGGACTTTACGGTGGAACACCGTCCCGGTACAGAGCACGCCAATGCTGATGGTCTGTCCAGGTTTTTCCGCCTTAGTGATGAGAACTCCCAAGAGGGTGGGTAGTTCTCCCCACTTTCAGCTGGATGGGACACGTTTTAGACCTGATATCCTTGGCGTGGATTTTTCCCCTATCTTTTGCCTCTGCTACCTGGATTTGTGATGCTGTGCTGGATTTCGTTTTTGCTGGTTTAGATGCTTTGGACACTCTGCCACTGCTAATCGGTGCCAGAGTGTAAGTGCTCCCTGTGTAAAATATCGTATTGATTGGATATACCGGATTGGCATATCTGTATCACCATGAAGTCCCTAGTAAAGTGCACTGTGTGTGCCAGGGCTGGTGATGGCAGATGCTACTAGTGGGTCTGCAGCGCTGATTGCGCCACCCACCTGTGTAGCCCTAAAATGGTGTCTCAGGCCTGCCGCCGCAGGCCTGCCTGCAGTCCCCGGACTGCCATGTCCTCCTGGCCAGTGTCCACACTGGCCGGGCCTAACCCTTCCCTTTTTATACACATCAGTCATCCCTATGGAAGGCCCAGGGTACCCCCCTGGGCAGGGTGCAGTGTATGTAAAAGGTAGAGCATGTACTAGTGCAGGTAACATGTTCTGGTAGTGAACAACGGCCATTTTGTGTGTTCACTGCTGCAAGGTTATCTTGCTCCATAGGCTAACATGGGGGAGGCTGGTGCCAATGGCTATCAGCCTATCTTCTCATAGGAACAAGATAAGACATGAGTATTTGATATCCCTGAGCTCAGCATTTAATAACACATCTTTTAGGAGAAGTTCTTTCTAAATCCTGAGTTGGAGGACAGTACTTTTTAGAGAGTGACTGTTCTCTTGTCTGACCCTTCTGTGTGCCTGGGCGCGCTTGTGGATTGACTGTCTGGCTTGAGAGTGACAGGGGCTGGGGATCCCCCGGGAGGTTGGCTGAGTCAGCCCTTTGCTGAATACCTGCATTTGCAAGTAGAGTGGAGGGAGGAGGTAGCACCTGGGAGTGAATAGGGATGTGCCTGCCTGCCACAATACCGGCTCCACCTCCCGCTGGGTGGCTGACAACTCTGCCCCTCACTCTGAAAGAAAAGGAGAAGCCAGGAAAAACAAAGTGCTCCAGCGACACCCAGAACTGGATCAGACCGGGCTCAGGACCCGCTTGCACAAAGACTTCAAAGACTTTTAGGGGTATAAGTAAGGGACCCCTGACAACAGATTTTCAGATTCTACCATCAAGAGGAACCTCTGCTGAAAGACGGACCGCTGAAGAACTAAAGGAAGATTGCCTTGCTGTGTGTTCTAAGGGCTGACCTGTTCTGCTGTACAACTGAAGCTGAGGAGGAGAAGGGGTCTTGCTGTGTGCTGACTCTACCCACTTGACCAAACAAGACTTTGCTGTGTGCTGTGTCTTAAACCGAATCTCCAAGGGCCTGAGAAGAGCTGGCCTCCTGTTTCGCAACCCAGGGATAGAAAGGTTGCCCAGAACCCAAGACTCTGCTGTGTCCCCCCTACGCTGCTGTGTGCTGCAGGGACCGTGGACTGTTCTACCAAGCTTCTCAACATCTGCCTGTGAAGTGGGCTGGCTGTTCTCTGTCTTGCTGGAGAGTGCCGCGCTGATCCGGGCCTGACACCGGTGGCCGCATCAAGAAGACCGGCGTGCTCATCGGCACGTGCCTTGCCGCGAACCGGAGGCCTAAAGCAGATCGAGAGTCGTACTTCCCTGCTCTACGAAGCCGCGCTGTGAGTGACTGACTCCGGTGACGTCGACATCGTCACTGGGGGCTCGTCGAGGGAGTTGTGGAAACCTTGCACCGAACAGCCAGAGGAGTGCTTTTTTACAACGAGCGCAGTGACACCGACGGAGCAACGTAGCTGCCTAAACAACAAGAGCCAACGAACTGATTCATCCTCAGTGAGTATCGAATCACGCAAGAGACTAGAGACTATCGTCTTATGATCCCGACCAACCAAGAAAGCGAATATGGTGTAAACCTGTGATGCTTGATTTCAACTGCGGAAACTAGATAAAGATATATTATTTTTGATATAACTCACCTGTGTGGTCTAAGTTTGTGGTGTACGGAGGGGGGATCATTGTGGTGTCTACGTGCAAATACCTTACACATTGCCTTGGGGATAAGCCTGTCTGCTCGAGCCAAGCTACCTAGAGGGTGAGCAGGGGTTGTCTACCGTGTGTGTCCCTGTACCCTGACTAGAAGCAAGGGTCCCTATTTGGTCTAAGGTGTATACCTCTGCAAACTAGAGACCCCCAGATCTAACAGGTCTGATGTCTGCGTCTTTCCCTCTGTCCGGGACGTTGCTGTGGAGATGGAGGTGTTGAGGATGCTAGTGAGTTGCGTGCTGATTTAGTTTGTTGTGAGGTTGTAGAGGTGGTGGGGGCTGGGGTCGGTTGGAGCCCCGGAGTGGATGGAGGACATGATGGCTGAGGTGGGCCAGGCAGTGAGCGGAGACCCGGTGGTAATGGTTTGGCTGATGTTCACTGGTTACCAGATTCAAGTACAACCAGGTGTGATTCAGACTGGGCAGAAATGGATTTTGGAGGATGATTTAAACCCACAGTTTTTCTTCTAGGTAATGGAGAGAAATCTGGGGGAACTTCCATTGGTGGATTGTCATCCCGATTTATAATTTGCTTCCAAAGTTTTGGAATTTACTCTAAATTTGGAGGCATAGTTACAAGCCCTTATTGCCATAGGAACATCACTTTTAGTGACGTTCCTGTGGCGATAAACGATTTACCTTATTTTCAAGGCAGCAATAAGCCACTTAACTCCGCCTTGTAAATAAGGCCGCCTTTCACGCTACACTTAGCGTGAGAGAGGCGTGCAATGGGTGTTGTGATGGGCGTTCTGCCGCAACACCCTACTTACAAGGGTGGTGTGAATAGGAGGCAGAGCCAAAATTAAGACCAGGGAAAATCTGGTCTTAATATGGAGAAATGAGGAGAAATGCTTTCTTTCTCCTCGTTTTTGCTGTTTCTATGTGTTCTGCACTGTGCATAGAAGTTGCAATCACCATTTTTTTTTTAATGTTAAAAATATTTTATTACATTTTACAGCAGAGAGATACAGTGGTAAACGAAATTATGAAAGAAAAGTAACACCAGGGGAAGGTGATATAGTAAACACTCTACATCAAGGGTTGAACGGTACATTGTTTAGGGGGTAATACATAGGCATGCAGATGTAAGTATCGTAAACATTCACAATGGAAAGTATAGTTCCGAGGCAACATATAATCATACAAGTACAAATATGGTGCAAGAAATGAGTTCAAAAAGTAAATTATAAAAACAAAAATGTTTAATCAAAAGAGCAAATACATTGACCATTCATTAAAAAAATGCATCAAATTTCCAACATAATTGAATTCATATAACAAAGGATATCTATTGTGATTTAAAAACAATGAGTGGCAGAGATGAATTCTTCGACGCGTGTTTCAGCACTGTGGGTGCCTTCGTCAGGAGTTGCCACCAATAAACCTAAAATTGATTAAAAGGGGCATTTAGAAATCATTCTTGTAATAATTACATTCCATTTCTTTATATCATCAATATAGAGCTGTGTTACAATCTGCTAGTAACTATTGAATATACAGTTACATGTTACAAATAACATTTGTATCAAATTTTTGAAAGAGGGAAAAAAACATATAGAAAAGATGAGAGTAAATAAAGATCTAGATGAGTGGCGACATAATAGAATAGACCAGATTCCCATAATGTTGCCTATATATTTATCTGTTTGTCTCTTTGTGAGTCACCAATGTACTGATAAGAGGTTGTTTTTGGGAAATAAAATATAGATGTATACGATATATCTTCTATTGCTTACTTGTCTTAAAAATATATTAGGCTTTAGTCTTGTAGAATGTGGAGGACCCCAGGATATATAGGAACAATCTCACTCTAAAAAGTGGAAATGTAACATTACATAAAAAGAGAGGTATTTTTTAATACTTTGTAATCTACTCTTTAAATGATTTCTATGGTTCAATGATATTAATCTACTTTTAGTAGAGAGGCGTGGATGCTGATAAAGAAAGCGAAGGAAGGAACTTCTCATTCGGATAATCTGTATTTATTTAAAATCTATAAGCAATAGAAGTGAGAGACTTAAGATGGTGTAGGAACAAAAATGGAGTCTTTCTTTGGTCTTGACTTGTCTACATGAAAAACTCATAAAGAAGATCTAAAAAGCAAGGTTCTGTATAGTGACTTAATCTGTTGTAAGGCTAACAGACCATCAATATATTCTTACATCACAAATGATAGGCTTATAATATCTATATACGTGAATGTTACTGTCTATTTTTATTCTTACTTCTTTTCTAGCTTTGATTCAATAGTTATGTGAAATCAATCCACACTAATTGCCTACATTCTAACAGTCAAATAACTATTAAAACAAATGGTGTCTCAGAATCTTTGTCTTCCACTGCATTTGTGACCCTGAGTCTATAATCTGTTTAGTTTATGTTGTCAGGATATATATATATATATCTCTTACTGTAGTGGATCTGGCATAAATATGTATATTCCATTCACTGGTAAATCTCAATTTGTCCTAGAATTTATGTAGCAGAGTACAAATAACTTTGTTAGTATGTCTACTAATATCTCTCCTCTATTTTATTTCCTGCTAGACCATTAATTTAGCATAAATCTACACATTTGAGTCACTAATGATGCTCAATGTGTTTTGGAATATATCTGGCAAAGTATTTTTAGCTATCGTAGTTTGTCTGTCAATCGCTCTATTCTTGTTAAAATCCGGTCAAACAATTATGAAATAATGGGATCGCGCGGTAGCGAGGCTTACCTTATAATAGGAAGTAAGCATCGATACGTAAACTCAGCAACGCTGTTATTAGATTCTTCGTATCGATTTTGTTAAAAGTGATAAATCTAGTGAAAAGACATAAATGAAGGACCACTGAAATATTTATTTGCATAGCGGTCAAAGGACTTTGTAGTATTTTATTTCAATAATCAATACCTTTAGAATTCTTGAACTTCTAATGTGTAAGAGTCCCGGGTTCCTGCTTGCGTGGATATCGCTCAGTCAACCCGTAAGTACTGAGCGATCCTTGTTAAATAGGAACCTCTAATTGGTCTCATAGTTTATGTGTTCAACGTGAGACACGCGTATAGTGTTACGTGTACGTGAGCATGTGCAGTTCGAATTTGCATTGTTGCTTTCAATAAACAAATAAAAAACTAGACCGTTACGTATCTAGCTTCGGCTCGAAATGGTCACGAGGTACATATGCACGCGTATAGTGTTATATATACGTGGGAGTGTTCAGGCTAGACTTTACATTGTTGTTTCAAAAAAACAAAAAATAAAGAATTTGTCCGTCAAGCTTCAAGCTTCAGGTCGAAACAGTCTTTTAGGGGCATATGTATCAACATCACCATTTGCGATTCTCAAATAGCGATTTTTAATGAATCGCTATTTGAGAATTGCAAAACGGGATGTATTTAAAAAATTGCAAACTTTTTGCGATTTCTTAAAATTCCTTAATTGCGATTAGCAAATTGCGAAATCGCAATTAAGGAATACCTGCCCATTCATTTCTATGGGCCAGGAGACCCATAGGAATGAATGGGAAGTAATTCTCAAATAGCGAATCGCAATTTGCTAATTGCAATTTGAGAATAATTTTAAAGGTGCAAGGGTGTCATGATGACACCCTGATGCACCCCTGAAATGAGCATGTGTGTGCATATGGTGCACATACATGCCCTAAGGGCATGTATGAGCGCCACGTGGCACTTTGTAAAATTCAAAAAAGTGCATTTTGAAAGGAAATCGCAAATTACCACCAACTGGAAGTTGGTGGTAATTTGCAATTTCTTAAGGATAATTCGCACAACTTGAGTGCTTTTTACATATCATTTAAGAAATCGCAATTTGCGATTTCTTAAATGCTTACGCAAAATTAAGAAATCGCTAAATTAGCAATTCCTTAATTTTGCGATGGGATTTGGCTCATACATCCCGATTACCGATTTTTTTATCGCAAACGCTGTTATTTTGCGAATCGTAGCGTTTGCGATTAAAAAATCGTTTGATACATATGCCCCTTGGTTGTCTCTTCTACACTGTTTGATTTTTACATTTTTTCTTCTAGTTCATTTAATTCTACTTTCATAGAGGTTGCTAATTCTTTTGCAGTTTCTATTATCAAAATCATTAAATCTCTGGAGCATCTGTTTGCTATCATGCTCCACCTTTCTAAAAATAATTTGTAATGGACAAAAAGTCCTGGGATATTCCAAACTCCTAACCCTTGGGGAATTAGTCCGGCTTTTAAATATTCTAACATAAGTTCCCCGTGGGCTTCCATTCTTTTTAATTTTTTCTTCAAATTGAATAACTTATTCATATCGTCATTTTCTTGAATGCTTGATTTTGTACTATTGCTAAAAGAGTTACTTGTCCCTACAAAGATGGCGAATTCCTCATCTGCGAAACCAAATGTTTTGAGTTGGGCCATATTTTTTAATATCAATACTGTTAGTACTTAAGGGTAAAAATAAACAAGAATAAGAGAACGGAAAAAAGGAAAATAGAAAAAATAGGAAGGGAAAGAGACAGGATAGGCAGAGATGATGAAAAAGATATACCTTATGTTCTATGTTTACAATTTACTACAAGCAGACTAATCTGTAAGTACAGCATACATGAGATGAAAATCGGTTTATCTAAACAGACAAACAGTCCCGCACAGACCTGCTGTGGGTAAGTCACACGTGAATATCAAGGACCCCCTGTAAAACAATGTAGTTCCTGGGACAGGGTAAAAACACAATGGAAAGTATAGTTCCCAGGCAACATATAATCATACAAGTACAAATATGGTGCAAGAAATGAGTTCAAAAAATGAATTATAAAAACAATAATGTTTAATCAAATCATAAACATTCTACATTAGGAATAGATCAGTACTGTACAAAATAAATAATAATACATAGGCATGTGGAAATGACTATTGCAGGGTTACATAGCATGTCATTACATTTTGTATGGTGTGAACTATAATGCCATACATGCATCTTATACATTAACCATTATTCAGGGATGAGTACTAGAAGCAGGCATGTTAAAAGTCATGTAGAGTTATTTACCTTATCATCTATGACATAATAGAATGCACAGGGGTGAATAAAATGGAAATGTCTCATATGAGTGAGGGCAGATAGTGGCGCATATAGCAGTAGCCTCTAGCGTAGAGGTAGCTGAAGGAGCATGGGTGAGTCATCTACAGTGTGAATGGAAAGAATTGAGGGGGAGGTGAGTTTACCAGTGTCATGGTCATAGTGTCTAGTACGTTCCAAATTGAGCACTGTGAGTATCTCCACGGGGAGGATTGGAGAGCAATGTTGTCAGCGCCTCTAAGAAAAGTTAGCCACTCATGCTATTTAGGAAAAGAAACCACTTTAAAGTTTTTCCGGCTGTTTAGGATTAGTTTGCTGGCTAGAGTAAGCATTAGCTCCAGGAGCAACCGATCATTATCGTTCTTGAGTTGAGGGTCCTAGGGGCCCAATATAATGTATGAGAAGTTGTTTGTGGGGACAATTTTTAGGGTATGTGTGATGAATTCGAACACTTTAACCCAATAGTCGTGGAGCAGGGGGCATTCAAACAGCATGTGTGTGAGGGAGCCCTTGTGTTTGCCGCAGCACCAGCAGGTGGGGTCTTTTGTAAGGCCTACCTTGAAGAGTCTATCAGGAGTCCAATAAGTCCTATTAATTAACATACATTTAGTTTGTGAAAGGGTAGGTGAACTTTTATGTGAAAAAGGAGACTTGTTGATGGCGGACCAATTGAAAGCAACTCCTGACGGAGTTGAAATAAGTAAGCGAATCACCATTTTTTAAAAATGATTGTTTATGTGCAGGAAACAATACAGAATGGCGATGTATAACTTTATTGTGTGCTGCATTGTGCAGTACACTTACAAGTTGCAAATCATCATTTTTTAAATGATTGCTTATGTGCAGGAAGGGAGACCTTCCTGCACATAAACAATCATTCATGGCAATTTGCTGTTTTATGTGCACTGTGCAGCACACATAAAAGCAGCAAATTGCCATGAATGATTATTTGTGTGCAGGAAGGTCTCGCTTCCTGCACATAAACAATCATGTAAAAAATGACGATTTGCAACTTGTATGTGTGCTGCTCAATACAGCCCACATAGAATTACAAATTGCAATTCTGGATTGTTTATGTACACGAAGGAACACCTTCCTGCACATAAACCATCATTTCCCCAACGTAGGCTCCCTTGCACTATGGTGCAAGGGTGCCTGCATTGGCACTAGGCATTTGAATTTAGTGCCAGCACAGGGAGAAATGGAGGGTGCACCATAATACCGTGAATACAGTGCATCCCTTCATTTTTAAAGTGATAGAGCACATCGTTAGAAATTTTGGAGCTACCCTGTTCTCCGACACTTTCTAATACATATGCTTCTTGGTGTCTAGCCTATTTTCTAGATAAAAGACATGTATCTGCCTCTGGGGAACTGAAAGCTGGCCAGTATGATGTTGAACATCCTTGTGTTTAGAAACACATGCTACAACAAAAAAACTTAAACAGCACGCGTCTGGACTCATGACACAGGTAAAGTCTACTTGCCACACTGTTTCACTGCTTCCATCTCAGTACTCAGTAAGGTGTCAGCAAGCATTTACACAAAATCAATTGCAATGTGTTATTGTTGTGCTAAATATGTTGGTCATTTAAGACATGTAACTACCTACAATATGCAGTTTCTGTTTTTACAGAGAAGACTGGAAAAAAGAGTAAATAAATGTGTTAACATCAGTTGAGTATTTTTCCATTATCTGACACTACCCCCGCTGAAATTGACCTGTGGCTATTACACTTGCTCCATTGAGTCACTGGGTTACAACATTCGTCCTCAGAATGAGTGGCCAAAGTTCCAGGCTGTAGCACCACTAGGCAATTATAAATCAATCAGCTATAGGTAGCTGTGGAATGGGGCATAACATGTGAAATTCAATGCTGCTGTACCATTTTCAGCTCAAGAACCTGCATTTAGAGGCTTTTTATCTGGTGACAAATTCATTCAGGTTTCGTATATGGTATTAACCCATTCTATAATACATCTGGACACAAACTGTCTCCTTTGGACCTGCCATTTTTTGGGTGGTCTGCCCCCAACGTTTTGTCTTGTTACCTCCACTTTCTTCTTTATTTTGTTCTTGCCCATAGGACTCTGAGCACTTTACCACGGCTTACAATTGCTAAAGTGCATGTGCTTCTCCCCTAAAAGATGGTGACGTTGTTATATGCCTGTTTGGCATATTTAGTTTACTTAGAAGTCCCTTGCAAAGTGCTTTCCATGTATGCAGGGCCTCAAATCTAAATTCTACTAGTGGGCCTGCAGCACTGATTGTGCCACTCACAAATACAGTCTTTCAAACCTGTATTAGGTCTGTCATTGGAAGGCCTGTGTGTGCAGTTTACTGACACTTCAACTGGGCATTCAAAACCACTGACAAGCCTTAAACTCACCTTTCAGTACCACTAAGGTAGGCCCTAGGTAGCGCTGTGGGTAGAGTGCTGTATAACTAAATTGTAGGACATGTACTTTCAAGTTTTACATATCCTGGTAGTGACAAACAGCTAGCTTCATTTTTCACTACTTTGAGGTCTACTCCTCTCATAGATTAGCATTGGGAATTCCTTAAAGTACTTTTAATCTGTTATTCCTGATTAGAACTGAGTAGCTATATCATATTTCATATCTTTGGAATGGTAATGATAAATCCTCTTTAATGGTAAAGCTGGATTTGCCATTACTGTTTTAGAAATGCCACTTTTAGAAGATGGATATTTCTCTACTCTAAGCTTTGCTCTGTATGCCTGCAGCCTGTCTCCAATACATGTCTGGCCTGGGTGACAGCTACACTTTATGCATTCCCTCTAGACAGCCACACACACAGGAAGGTGAGGCTCATCTCCATTCTGAAAACTCATCTGCATTCTGATGGGTCTTCCTGGGCAGGGAGATATGAGAGGGGCTGACACACTTGAATAGGGGTGTTCTGTCTACATCTTTGTGCATCTTAAAGAGCTCCTTTGAAGTCACACCCTATATCAAAGGCACTTTTGGGAATAAGTACTGGGGATCTGTACATTACCGGACATGGGAATAATTCTGCTATATTAAAGACTTCTGTGCTGTAAGGCTTTCCACTTTGGCTTGATTGACTGTTCTGAGAAACTGCTTCTCTGCTTTGCTGAGCTGCCCGGCGGATCTCTGCCCTGCTGAAGTCAAGGACTAGACCATGGAGTGACTAAAAGGGCTTGCATCCTGTTTTCTGAAGTCTCGGGGACACAAAAGACTGTCTGCAAACCTGCTGGTGCTGCAGGACTCTGCTATCTGTGAGCCCTACCCTTGCCTGAGGTGCCCCTTTTAGTCCTGGGCCTCAGAAGTCAGTTCTGCAGCTGATTTCTTCGAAAACTGACACATCACCCTGGCTGCATGAGAAATTCTGCCGCATCGTCCTTCGAGGCTGACTCAGAGGCTGCTCAACGACAGCAGATCCACAGCCTGCGCAGCTCGACAATGATGCTCTGAGCGACTTGAAGATGCATTGTATTCATTTCAACGGAGCTTGACGATGACGTGGGAACCCCTTTCCGCGGCTCGATGACATTGCAGTAGGCTCTGGACATCGAAAACTTGCTCCTGCCAAGGTATTTCTTCAGCGGGGCCTGTCTGGGTTCTAAACCAGCCTGTCCTCTATCGTGGTTGGCCTGAACTTTGGATTGGCACCTGTCCCTCGTGACCTCAAGTAACCTTTTGACCGCTAGTGACTTCTAAGCACTATTTTTGTATTTGTCATTTAGAAATTCATATCTCCACTTCAACTGATTGGATTTGTGTTCATTGGGTCTTGTTTTTCTCAGATAAATATTCTATATTTTGCTAATCCTGCTTTGAGTTTTTGTGGTATTCTCATTGTGCTAATGTGTGTTTGTGTGTTGCACAAATACTTTACACATTGCCTCTTAAATTAAGCATGCCTGCTCTGTACCAAGCTACCAGAGAGTGAGTGCAGGTTAATTTAAAGTGTGTATATAGATTATCCTGATTAGGATTGTGGTCCCTACTTGGACAGGGTGCAAACCTGTGCCAACTAGAGACCCATTTTCTAACAGCCTCTCTGTGTGAAAATTCACCTTTCTGTGTAAACTAATCATATTAGGGAGACAGGTAAGAAATAGCCTCATTATGTAATAAAATTTGAAATCAATCAATCTTTAAATTCTTCTTTAAAACATGAATTTGTCAACTTAGTGTGGGCTGAACGTATCTCCCACTGTTTGTCTGAAAAGGTATTTCAACTTTCTTTAAAAGACAGTAAATCCTATCCAACAGTACATTTTCACAAATCCTTTTTTCCTCAAAATCTCCAATTCTAAGAAAATAATCACTGCGCTGGATGCCACCCATACCATGTCCTATTTCAGCTCATTAACTCCAGAGGTGAAGTTCAAAATCATGAAAACCATCAAATCTGGTTCTCCATGTGACCCATAAAAACTTGTATTCTGTATTTATCAGCACACGCTGTGGCTTCTTCATTTTCAAAACTGGTACATTCATCTTTTAGAACAGAAATGCTCTACATTGGAAAAGGTTTTGCATCCTCCCCTGCTGAAGAAGCCATCCTTGGACAACAGGCCTTCAAACAAATAGAGATCAATCTCTCTAATACCTTTCAATATTCATATCTCAATATTCATCCCTAATAAATCATTGCTGCATCCAGATCTGGTTGGCTTTCGGTTCCTACATGCCCTACTAGCCGTTCATAATAAGCTACATATAATCCTGGTCCAAGGAGAAGTTAGTTGTGCTGATACTTCTGAACCCTTCTGCAGTCTTTGTCAAGATGGAAGGAGGCCAGAATTAGAGGCAAGGCTTTTGACTGGATTCAGTCCTTTTAAGGTCTCGCCTAGCGACGCAGCGCATGCGCTGCACGCTTTGGTAAGACTGTTGTTGTCGGTTTTGCTTCTGAAGGGGGACAGGGGCTGTGCACGCGGTCAGACAGGCGATGTGCACGTGTACGGCTCACGGCGGCGTTTCGGCACAACACGCGCATGGCACGCTTTCACTTTCCTGCCAGCCCACCTGGACAGCCCGACGGCATCTTTGTTTCTTTAATAAACGCACGCGCGCACTCGCTTCTGATAACGCAGCTTTTACATCCAAAACGCTGCATGTTACCCTTTGCCTGTGGCCAGCATGCATGCCAATCTTCTTTTATGGGGAGTTCTGGTGATTAAAGCGGGCCTCCACTGGACAGCTGCAGTGCTGCCACACTGCACACTGCTCCCCTGGCACATCCGTCATCCTAACACGGCACACATGGCAGGCTGCATACGGTACTGGAGCACACAGTGCTGGATCTCCGGTTGCCTGTGGTTTGTGGTACAAAGTTCCTTCTCGTCGGTGCGGGAGCTTGCATCCAACAAGCCAGTCCCTCTATCTCTCTGTTCCAGGATGTCCAGAATGACACTTTTCCTGGTGTACCTGCTGCAAAGGTCCCTGGCGGAGCTCGGCGTGGGCTCGGCCCCAGCACCCAGTACAGGTGAGAGCTCCTGGGCAACGCTGCCAGCGCTCAGCATTTCATCCTACCTCCTTCTTGACGGACCACATTGATACCTTTATTTTATTTTAGTTTGTCCGTTATTCCCTTTGGTTATCACTAGCACAGCGCTAAGTGTCCTTTTAGTCTTTTCATCTCCGTATCCCGAATTTTCTTTGAGTGTTACATTTTTGGTGGTCACATACTTAAGTTTTGCTCCATTTTAAAATATACAGCTCCCGATGTTCTCTTAGGTTGCTATTTTTTGGTGATAACGCTCGTGTTTTAGCTTTGCGAATTTCTCTCTCAGTATAACCATTTTAGGTTATAAGGTTATCATATACTGCTATCTTTCAATGTTCTTAATTGGCTTTCCGGTGAACAATTACAGAATAAAACATATTGACTGCTCCCCCCAGCATCTTCCTTAAGTGACCCTATGATCTCAGTGACTGAAACACGCTCCCTATAAAAAGTTTTGCATATTGGGACAGGACTCTATAATGTGTGCCACTGTCCCAGCTTGCCCCCCCTCCCCTTCCAGCAGCACCTCGGCCTAGTAATTTGCCTGCGTGTAACCCCATGGGCCAACATACACTATGTTTAGCAGTGTCGCCACCACCCTCGGGTCGCAGACTCTTCCGCTCATCCTCTGATTGTCGTCTAGCTTCAAAAGGAATTCAATTTCAGGCAGCCCACACAGTGTTCCAGCCCCTAAGCGTCAGAGTGCATACTTAGCTCTCCCGTATGGTATATGCATTAACCGACTTATTGGCATGAGAAGGATGAAAGGTGGCAGCGGACGATCATGCAACTCCTTGCTACTTCCTACCAGCATACACACCAGGAACACAGGCTGAGAGAACAAGAGAGAAAGAGAGAGTACTATCAGTAGTGAACACTCACTCACCCAGCTATGTGAACGACCAGTGCGTCACCACGCACACGTCAATAGTCTCAAAATAAACCACAGAAATCGGTCTGTTTGTCAGACGGTTTTAAGCTTTGTGACATGTCCAGTCAAGCGAGTCCAAACCGTAGAAGTCTGACTTCAGTGCAGTGCTTACCTCGGGAGAAAGAAAAGGCAATGGCGAATTATTTACAGGCTCACTGAGTATTTAACTTTACCCCGCGCCATGACAGACAGTCATGTGATGGTTATTTGAATACTAAAGAGCTGGCAAGAAGAGGAAGGGGGTGGTGGGGGGCGTGATACTGATGGTAAGATGTGTATTTCCTTTTACTGAGGAGGGCTGGAGCGGCCATATGCCTCGTGATAGGCCCTCAGTCAACCAAGCCTGAAAACCATGCAGGGCTCTCGTTCGTTATTGGCTGGGCACGAGCAGGCAGCGTCACTGAGATCAGTGCATTATGTGGCAAAAGAAAGAGGAGATAACTCTGGGTTTCAATGCTCTTTCAAGAGAGATCTGTAAGTTGCCTAATCACAGCTTTGACTAATCACAAAATCAAATAGAAGGCTATTGTACCTGCTCGAAGCACAGCTTGTAGCAGGCGCTACACAGATGTGCATTTTATGCAGGTAGTTCAGAGGGTTGCAGCCTATGTTGCAGAAACACTACTGTGATACAAGTTCTTCAAGTAGTGGCTTAACCCACTAAGCTATTAAGGGCACACAGTTTTGACAGAAGGTGACAGTGAAGGAGAAAGCGGAAGAAGCAAACAACAGAGTAACTTGAACAAACTGTGCCTACTGCAATCGGTGTCTAGGGTCGGAGAGAGGACTTCTTGTCTGGCACTCTGTCTCCACTTACGTGTCGGTAACTCCTTCATTCTAAGTCCTATAGGCAGTGCTGAAGCTGTGTGTCTGTTCCCAATGGTAATTCCCCATTCTCAGTCCCCTAGGCAGTGCTGCAGCTGCATCTTTGTTCCCACTGATAATTCGTCATTCTTAGTCCTCTGGCCAGTGCTGCTAGCTAGTTCTCTGGTCCCAGTGGTAATTCCTCGTTCTTACTCCTCTAGACAGTGATGCAGCTGCTTCTCTGGTCCATTGGTAGTTCCTCATTCTAAGTCCTCTTGGTAGTGCTGCAGCTGTGTATCTGTTTATATATCCACTACAGTCCAAACCAAAAGACATAGATAAAAGACAACGCCAATAGCTCTAACCCTGACAAATGCTAGACCTATTGCATTGCAAATGCTTGTTTTAGGCTGCATCCGGACATTATTAATGTACCTACTTGTGTGGTGTCTCCCAAAGATCTTCATTGAGTCCCATGCTTCTCAACCATAGCTCCTCCGGCTAGGCTCATCAGTACTCACCAGCTGACATGCATGTGCTAGATTGCATTTCCTCGATCTGCTGCCCATGAGCACTATTGTCTTTCTTATTCACACCAGGTGAAAATGTATAATGCAGACTGGGAACAAAGTAAAGCTTAAACTCCCCAAAAAAGGTCACAATTGCAGGTTTAATTACATCTTTTACATCTTCAGCACAATCCAGTGCAAAGGTATGCTTTTTGCTATGCCAGCACATATATTGCGTGCTTTGAAAACGTAAGTAGTTTTAAAGATTTCTTTTAGTTAAGAAGCCATCATCGCCGTAAACATAAATCGGCATGAGTCTGTTGCATAATCCAATAATACCCCGAATTTATAATGAATGCAGATAGGCTTTAAGAAAGTTGTATATTTTAAGAGCACATATTTTGATCGCAGACACGAGCCAAAAAAGCCATCAGTAAATGAAAAACCTGACAGCTTGAACCCTCATAGCTTGAATCCCGTTCTTACAAGACCGCTCTTACATCAATCTAGAAAAAATATTTCTAATTCTGTCAATGACATCGGCAGAACCCTTGGCAGACACATAGATCATTTTGGCAGTTGCTGTTTTGTAACGGCATCGAATGCAATGTTTTGCTGACCTTTCAGCGTGCCAGGCAAAAGGCTTTTCTTGACATCTTGTGCATTCCTCGTGGCATGTGTGGACGAAGGGAGATGAGTGAGTGGGGAGGTTGAAAGGTGGCGATACATCTCGCAGGATTAGCAGAATGAAATCAAGTTTTTTCATTTTATGCTGGGAAACCATGAAATAGACCCCATCTCGAAATGAATAGATGAGTCGCACCATAAAAACGAACCCTGCCTTCTTTTAGGAAACCAAATACGATATAGAAAATTCAAGAAGTGCTTGTAGAAGGATTAGCATATTAATGCGCCTTGTGCAATGTAATACTACCTTTATTTTGTAACTTTTGGTCCCATTCTCCAGCTCCGCATCTGGTACACAAAACTTTCATGGGTATTTTAATCTCCACATGAATCCTTTCGATGGCTGGTCTCCCCTTGGCTCGGCTGGGCCTCTCTCCCTCATTCTCCACACGCAGCTCCTGAAGAACTGGCAGTCAAGCATGCCACTAACAGCCATAACCTTATCAGGGACACGTGATCGCCATCAAGGAAACGTGGGACATCAGTTTTCTCATCACCTCAACTCCAACTTTTTCTCCCAATGGCGTCATCATATAAAATAGAACCATAGGTCATCCAATGGCACTCGATTCTCTGGGGAGAGGATGTGGTCCGACGGCTAGACTGCCGACTTTGGTCCTGGAAACCAGCTGGGGGCGTGTTATCAAGCCAGGCGATACAATTATCGCCGCTTTAGCGGCAGAAAACTGCCGCTAAAACGGCGATAATGGGCTTGATAATATTCTCTATGGAATTCCAATTGAAGCCCATGTGATATGTGAAGGACATCTAACATGGGCTTCAAATGGAATTCTCAAGGAATATATGTCGTTACTACGCATTCCGTTGCAACGCATGCCTTTGATGCAGATTGGGGTGTACAAAATCTCCCTACTTCCACGGATAGAGTAATTTCACAGTTACACGCTCATACACTCATCATACACTAGGGCCCATTTCACTAACATACACTCAAATACTCTACCAGCACTGAACCTGTGGAAAGAAACCTCCTAAACACCCCACATCTACACTGACGTCGATAAGACCTAGTTATTGTAATTGTCCTGAGTCATAATCTAAACAATCTATACAACAATAATCAAATAGAGTACTCAATAATTGACAAGAAATAATCATCAACACCGTATTTAAAATTATGATTCTTTATCTAAAATTAGTCAAAAGAAATTAATCAAAGTAAATCATTTTCTCATAATTACCTATTCTAGCTAAATGTCAGAATGGGTCATCAGGACAAGTCTCTCAGTAGAAATCTCCCGAGTCACCGTCCTCACAGCATCGATCCTCACCAACGCAGGTTTGGGAAGAAGTGGCAAAGTGGCCTCCAACCCTCTCTAGGCTAACAATATTTATAAAGAAACTTGCAATATTATAGAAACATAAAATGTTCTACACGTCCGCCGAACCGCTGAGCAGAGCGAGCAGGAAAGGATGTAGCATCACTACATTTGGAAAATCTCCGCTCAGAAAAAATCACAAAAATAAAAAGACAGAACAGGAACTAAAAAAATGTATCTTTCGACATCCACATTTCCTCGGAACTAACATGATGACTTCAGAGTCCATTTAGTTCATTCTTTATGGCTCCTTTGTCCTCCAAGGTTATTCGGATGTTTCTTGGTGACCTGCCCAGTACTGCTACTGTCCTCACGGAAAATGTTAACCAGGCGAAGACTGTGGTCAGATGACTTCGACCATATTCAGCAAGGCCCTCTCATCAGAAATCTCTCACTCGAGGCCAGGCTGCAAACGGCGGCCATTTTATTCTAGGCCAAAATAGACCATCTTAATTAAAAGAGACAAAAACAACGTTACCACAGCATAGTGATTAAACAGTGTTAACCCCACTAATACCCTTATGTGTATGTAATTATCTAGCCTTTGCAACACAGGAAAGCATTAATTCAAAAGCGTTTCGTGCTTTAAAATAAACAGCACTCAGCAACGTTTATTTAATAAAACATGCACATTTATTAAATAGCAATACGAAAGCATTCCCTCGTGTCGGTTTTCTTCTCATTAATACATGTTGGTAAGTTTAAACATCTACACAAAACAAATAATTAGTGATTAATAATTAATAATTTTAATTATGACAAATAGACAAACCAGAGCTTAAAAACCCAATAGATTTTCATCAGAAAATTCTGCTCCAGCAATCCCCCCTTTGGTGATTTTATCACCAAATAACCCCCCAAAAAAATAATTTAGTGAAATTTAGTCCCATTTTAGGAGAAATTGGAAATGTCTTTTTCTCCTTACACAACACTACACACCAGACACTCTTTCATCATCCCTCTTTGTTTCTAAATAAACACTCTCCCTTAATTCTTCTAATTCAATTTCTTGTGGTTCTCTTTTCAACCTTCTATTTCTCTTTTCATTGTTTTTTTTAATTAATTTATTTTTCCCTCCCCTGTTTTTTACAACACAAACACACCAATCTCAATATCAATAAAGCAACAATTATACAAGTTAAAGGAAACAATATCTTACCTATAATAGTACTACCTATTTTTGCAATAAAACTCTTAACAGCAACTATTTTATTAGCTATTTTAGTCCAAATACTTTCAGCTTCAAGTGGTACTAATTCTTCATGCAAATCAGTAATATTTTTGATATAGACCTTCAGGTCTTTGCTTTCGTCTGGAATGTAAGTGCAACAATGTTGAACTTTCAGCATTCCACAAACTCCACCCTCCTTAGCTAATAGAATATCAAGAGCAAGTCTATTTTGCATAGACATGGCACGTACGGCAATTAGTTCCGTATTCACCAAAAGAAACCCTCCAGCGGTATTTGTCGATAAGCGATCCACCACTGTTGACAGTTTCCGAATCCCATAAGCATTCAAAGAAATTCCCACTGCTGGAATTAAAGCTCCAAAAATGTCACCCACTATTTCAGACCAAGTTTCCCTCTTGAAGCGCATTAGTAAATTAATATGTTCTACATCTTCTATTCTATCTATATGAAAGATCTTTGGGAAAACCAGGCCCACATAACACGTGCCATACCAATGGTCAGGCAACTTGTAATAAGCCTTGTTCCCACAAACATAATACACTCCTGGAAAAATTGTATCTTCTCCACCTCTGAAACCCCATCCTGTTGCAATGAAGTATGTATCATGACATTCACTAGTCCCAACAAAATATGTATCATATTGGGATTTCCCTCTTGTAATACACAGCTTACCCTTCTGTGGTGCATCTAGAGCTAAAGTTGGACTAGCTCCATTTCTCAATTCTTTTCCCATCTCAATGTCCCAGATTGTCTCACTCACTTTATATTTCCCTGCCTTTTCATGCACACTCAATCTCCTTTCCTCCACCGTGTTTAGGAAAGCTTTCTCCTCTTCTTCCAAACTACAAGTTATATTATTCTTAAAAATGTAATCTAATGTTAATTCTTCTTTTTCAATAAAAATCTCACCAAAAATGTTAGCTTCTTTAGCTGGATTCAGCTCTTTGTTCATTGGCAAGTGCCCAAAAATACTATCTTTGTTAGACATCTTATAATCTATTTTCCCTAACAAATAAAAAACACTACTTAATACACTACAAGAAATTCCATACGTAGCTGGTAAATGGTGATAAGTAACACCCTCTGAAACGGATGCAGGTAATTGCATACAAACATAGCAATCCCTAACTTCCATTGTTTTCACATATTCGTATAACAACTTTGAAAAAACATTACTAGAAAAATCATTAATTGACCTATCTTTATGCATGTAAGTAAGTATTACTAATTCTAGTTGGAACTACTTTTTGCGAACTCTTCTCCACATTTGTCTTATTCTCAGTATGTATTTCAAATGTACCTATTGAAACTCTAAATGTAACTAATAAAGCTAAAACACCCCATAGTAGCATTAATAATCCAGTACAGCAGCAGCACATTCTACACCATCTTCTTAAGAAGGCACATCTACTTTGATTATTCTCTATGTTAGCCATTTTACTACTTTGACCTTGTCTTTTGACTTAGCCTCTACTACTCCACTACTGAAATTTCTCGAACTTTGGATTACTTCAGACAGCTGAATTTCAGACTTTCCCCTTTTCACTTTTCTCCAAGTGATTTCTTTTGTTCACTCAATTTGGATATTCATCACTTTTCACTCCTTCTTCTTCAGCAACATCAAATTGTATCAGATCATCAACAACATCCTGTGCATCCAACTCTTCTCCAATGTCAGTCAGGATAACTTTTAAGATTCCAACAGATTCTTCCTTTTCCTCAACCACTTTTCTCAAGATCCCCTCCGGATTGTCTCGATTCACTGTTTCTTCTTCTCCTTCTTCAGACAGTGCCACATAGGACCATTCCGGTGATCTGTACTTTTGGTTGGGTCTTCTAATTCTCTTTATCTCTTCAGGTTCTCTTGACTCCTTTTGTTCCTTTCTTTTTACTTCGTTTTGACTCGACACCTCATTCACTTGTTCAGCTTTCTATGTATTCCCTCTTATCAGTCTGTATCTCAGCCTCTTTACTCTGTTGTTAGGCCAAAAATCTCCTCTTACAACCTTTTTCGGTCTCGTTTCTGTATTATTTCTTTCTCCAATCCAAGTTCTCTTTCTCAGAACTCGACCCTCTGATTTTCCATTCTCACTGTCATCCGATTCTGTTTCAAATGCCTCTTGTTCTTCAGCAGTTTTCTTTCGCTCCACAGTCTTTTTCACCACTATTTGAGACTTCCCTACTTCTTTCCCTCCTCGGGTCTCCGACACGCAATCTTCTTGCTGTCTACTTGTCCCTTCACCTAGCTTGTCAAGAATGTTCCCTACACCTCCTCGGGGGTCTTCCGCAATCTGTCCCTCTCTATCTTCTTCAGACCCTACTTCTTCAGGTATAATCTCAAGTGGTTCTTCAATCTCCTCCTCTTCTGATTCAGGAGTAATTTCTGTGGAACTGCTTTTTTCTTTTCTTTTTCCTCCACTGCTTTTCGGAACTTCAGGCTCTCTTACAGAATCTGATCTCCTTTCTGAGATTCTCAATGGTTCTCTTGAAGTCTTTTCTGCTTCTTTTCCTGAACTTTGATTTTTTCTCACTGGTTCTGGGTCTTCATCATCACTGGAATCTGACTCTTCAAAATACTCTCTACCAGTCCCATCTTTTGGGTTTGGAACTCTCAGAGTATGACTCGCATGCACCCAGTTTTTCACACCAGCACACTTCACTGCAGTTGTCGTAGTTAGAATGACTTGTCTTGGTCTTCCCCACCTTGGAACCAAGCAATTTCTTCTTCTGTGAACTTTAATCCTTACCCAGTCCCCTGGACTCAGATCATGAGCTTGCTTCTTCTCAAGTGTGGTAGCTTCTTCTCCAATCTGGTGAAACACAGAATGAACTGCGTCAGCCAGGCCTTTACAGTAATCCAAAATCATGTCATCAGTTATTGTCATCAACTTATTGACAGGTACATATGCATGTCGCATTGCACGTCCCATTATGATTTCGTGCGGACTTAAACCAGTAGTTCTATCTGGAGTAGATCTAATAGTCATTAGCACTAGAGGCAAGACATCCGGCCATTTCATACCAGTGGCTAAACACATCTTACCAATCCTGTTCTTGATTGTGCCATTTATCTGCTCAACAACACCAGAAGCCTCTGGTCTGTATGCACAATGTAGCTTCTGCTGTATGCTTAATGCTTCACAAATCAAACTCATGAGTTCATTATAGAAGTGTCCACCTCTATCAGACTCAATCGTTACCGGAAATCCATACCTAGGAATCAACTCTCTTAACAGTAACTTTGCCACTGTTACTCCATCATTTCTCCTAGTCAGATAGGCCTCAACCCATCTTGAAAACAAACAGACTACCACTAGTACATACCTTAATCTGTTCACTTGGGGCATTTCAATGAAATCAATCTGCATTCTTGTAAAAGGACCTCCTTCTCTGCCTATTGTTCCCAGACTCACCACTGTCTTTTTCCCAGTGTTAAATTGCTGGCAAATCAAACATCTTTGACAAATACTTTCTGCAATTGTCCTGAACTTTGCATTGTACCAGGTTTGTTTAAAAGACCTGATCATCGCATCCCTTCCCAAATGTCCCTGTCCATGATACATCCTTGCCATTGCTGACAGTATAGAGTTCGGCATTACTGGTCTGCCATCTCTATAGACCCAAACATGGTCTGTCTCTCTTGGGGCACAACCTGCCTTGATCCAATCTTTCTTTTCTTCCTCCTCTGCCTCATCCTGCAACTGTTTCACTTCATCCCACGTCTCTAAGACATTAGTAAACATCACAGAACAAAAAGACATTTCACCTTCTCGTTCCCGATTAATTGATTGGTTATTCTTGGCGCAATATTGAGCAATGTCATTTGCGTATCGATTGCCAACTGTCACAAAATCATCTCCTTGTCCATGAGCAGCACATTTCACAACTGCTAATTCTTTAGGCAGCTGTATCGCCTCAAGTAATTTTCCAATCACTTCAGCATTCTTTATTGGAGTCCCACTCGACGTCAAGAAACCTCTTTGTAGCCAAAGTTGGCCAAAGTCATGCACAACTCCAAATCCATACTGACTATCAGTCATCACAGTCGTTCTCAAATCTTTCCCAATTTCACAAGCTTTTGTCAATGCTACTAATTCAGCAACTTGTGCAGATTTCACTCCTTTCAATGATGATGCTTCCATTACTTCTGAAACCTTGCACACTGCATATGCTGCACATAGCACACCCTCATCATTCCTCAGGCATGATCCATCCACAAACAACACATGATCACTCTCATGCAAGGGAAGATCCCTTATGTCTGGTCTCGGTTTTGTACAGTAATCAAGCACATCCAAACAATTGTGATCATCTTCTGTTTTCACACCCACATTTTCAATATCCGGCAACAATGTCGCTGGATTCACATTCACACATCTCTCCAAAGTCACATTTGATGCTCCCAGAATGACTTTCTCATATTTAGTCAACCGACTATGTGACATGTACTGAGTTCTGCTTCTTGTCAAAAGAATTGCCACATTATGAGGTACGAATACCCTTACAGGATATCCCATTATGATTCCCTCACTCTGTTCTAGGCTTCTGCATGTTGCAGCCACAGATTTCAAACATCCTGGTAAACCTACAGCTACAGGGTCAAGTGTCGATGAGAAGTACGCAATATGCCTTCTCAGTAATCCATGCTTCTGAATTAACACTGAAAGTGCACATCCATTTCTCTCACTACAGTACAATTCAAATTCCTTTTCATAGTCTGGCATACCCAAAGCAGGGGCTTCACACATTCTGCTTTTCAACTCTTCAAATGCTGCCATTTGTTCCCCATCTAGTTCCAATGGGTCTGTCATCTCACTTTTTGTCAGCTTAATCAGTGGCTTTGCTATCAGTGAGAAATTAATTATCCACTGACGACAATAACCCACCATTCCCAGGAACATTCTCACTTCCCTCTGGGTCTTTGGGGCCTTCATTTCCCTGATGATTTTGATCCTGTCATCAGTCACTTTTCTCAGACCTTTTTCAATATTGTGTCCAAGATAATGCACCTCTTTCTTGCAGAATTGCAATTTGGCTGGAGATACTTTTAACCCTCCATCTGCCAGATGATTCAGTAAAGCTATAGTATCTACTTCACAAGCTTCACGTGTCTTTGATGCCACAAGTAGGTCATCAATATACTGCACTAGTACTGAGTTTTCAGGCATGATCAAACTCTCCAATGACTTTTTCAATAACTGATTAAATATCGAAGGACTCTCTGTATACCCCTGTGGGATATGACACCATGCTAAAATACGCTGGCCAAATCTAAATGCAAAAATCGGCTGGCTGTCATGATGCAATGGAATTGAAAAGAAAGCATGACACAAATCAATCACTGTATACCACTCAGCATCATGTGGAATCTGATACAAAATCACTGATGGATTTGGCACAATAGGACAACATGCCACCACAATTTGGTTAACTTTTCTCAAATCTTGTACAATCCTGAACTTCCCATTAGGCTTCTTTAGCCCCATTATCGGTGAATTACACTGACTACTCAGTAGTTCTCTCAGAACTCCCTGCTGAATCATTTTCTCAATTATAGGAGTTATTCCCTCTATTATTTCTGGTGTCATTTTGTACTGAGGAATGTTAGGATAAGTAATTCCCTCTTTCACTGAAATTTTCACAGGATCTACATTATTCATCAATCCCACATTCTCTCCAGTAAAATCCCAAACTGTCCTTTTCACTGTGTCTCTCAGCTCTTGAGGCAAATCCTCCGGATCAAACACAGCATATGCACCAATTAACTCACTCTCTCTATTTTCTAGAGTCATTCGGTACAAAACATCCTCATCTGGTGTTTCAAAAGCTATTCCATCCGGTGTACAAAAAATTGTACAATTCATTTTACATAACAAATCCCTACCTAACAGGTTCACTGGACTTGTGTCACAGACAATAAATCTGTGCATGTCTGAAAATTTCCCTATTTGTACTCTTACTGGTTCAGTAAGACGTGTCCTGATTTGTGTATTGGCTACACCAACTACTTGGATTGCTTCATCCGAGAGAGGAAGATTTCTAATATCTGTTGACCTGACAGTTGATCTTGTCGCACCTGTGTCTACCAAAAAAGTAACACTTTCTTCATTTATTTTTCCATCTACAAATGGTCCTGCCTGGTCTATTTCTAGAGTTGCACCAAGTATGCACTCTTCCTCCTCTCTTCGGCACCGTCAATAATCACCCTCAGACTCACTCCCTTCATTCTTTAACAAGTACTGTTGTACCTTGGTTTGTTTACCTGCTCATCATTGTAGAATCCCGAATCCGGATTATACTTTTGTGATCCTCTATTCTGCGGCAAGGGCGGTTTTGGCTCTTGACTCTGCTGTCTCACAACTTTCTGTTGTTGCTGCTGTTGATTATTCCCCTCGTTCTGCACCTGTTGATTTAAGGATTTTCCCTCATTATTCACTAATGGTGGATTGGTACACTCAGATCTCCAATGTCCCAGTTGGCCACAGTTGTGACATGGGAACTTTTTTTTAGCTTCCTCAAGATTCCCCTTTCCTTTCCCTGCATACCTAGGTCTATTCCCTGCATTATTTCCTGCATTATTCGCCTGTTCCACCAACTGTGCTTCCTGTCTTTCCGCAACTTTCACTTGTGCCCACATTGCTTTCTCTTTCAGCTTTCTCTGTTTTGCTTCAATCTCATCACTGAAGTATTTTGCATGTCTCAGAATTTCATCTATTTTCTTACTCTGCCAATCCACAGTATGCTCACGAATTCTTTCACTAATCTCAGGTCTCAGGCCATATACAAATCTGTATACAAAATGACTCAAATCCTTGTCACCCAGGTGTTCATCTCCACTGAATTGTTTAAACGCCAGTATCAGCCTCTCGTAAAAAGCATGAACTGATTCTTTTGCTTCCTGATGTGTTCGATCTATTTTAACCCAGTCTGTCTCTTTTGGAGGTACTTTATTTTTCAGGTATACGATCACCTGCTCATACTTTCTCATTACTTCTGGATCTGGTGCTCCTGTTCTCTGATCTCTTGGATATTCTTCAGTAGGCCAACTCACAACTATTTTACACTCAGCCCACAAGTCTGCTGGAACAATTATATCAAACAGACTATTCAGGTCAATCCACAGCACTTTTGACAATTTCACAAACCTGTCTACCTGCCTATACCACTCGATGGGCTTTTCTCTCAATCGAGGGAAATCATTCGTAAATGATAAAATATCCTGTCTGGTCCATGGAACATGTACATATCCTCCTCCAGGTATTTCTCTCATAGGATAAGCAACAGTGGATGCTTTCTCTTTTTCTCTCACAGGAAATGCTGAATAAGTTCTATCTCCTGATTCTTCCCTCTTCTTGTACCACCTATCCTTCCACTTCTCAACATCACCCCATTTTCGCAATAAAGCGATCATCTCTTTAATCTGTCCTGTTCTACCAGTACCATTCAAATTTTCAATATCTTTATCTGTGAAATCCATCCTGTAAGACTTCTGCAAAACTTTCACTTTATCAATGTCAACTCCATAGTCATTTGCTATTGCTCTTAACCTGTCATGTGTTTTTTTCGCTCTCCAGGTGATATTTTTACACATAAACAACAATTCACCATCATGATGATTTTTTAGAATTTCTGTAGGAACTGTCCCTGCAACAAGCTCTTCTAATTCTACACGTAACCTAGCCACATCAAATGCTTGTGAATCTTTATCCCTCTTTTGAAGAACTTTCATCCAATCATTCAAATCTTCAGCTGTTATTTCAGTAGATTTTCTCACTGGAACCACTTTCTTCTGCGGTTCTAAAATTGGCATCCCTGAACAACTAGCTTCACCAGCATCCAATCCTGAATTAGACTGTACCTCTAATCCTTCACTACATGTGTCATGTCTGGATTGCCTCAGATCACTACTTTCTGTCCTTTTTCCTGAATCTCCTGAAGGACCAGCCAAACTTGTCAATCTATTCCTAACATATGGAATCACCAAACCATTTTCACCCTTCCTCTGCTTGTCAAACACAGGCATAATCGGACCTATAGTTACGGGCACCGTAACAGCGTCTAGATTCTTTGTCAGCTCTTTGATCTTTTCAGTCAATTCCGATGTAGTTCTGGCTAATTCTCTCGTATTTTCGCCACTGCTTCTATTCTCTCTTTCCCTGAAAGGATTACCACTTCTTAACTCAGGTGTCACATTTTCTGTCTCAATGATACGCACTGTATCTCTTATCGGAGAAACAACTGGTGTACTCTCTTCTGGTTCTGGTCTATATGGAGGTGGTCTTTTGTAAATCATGTCATTCAAGACCTCATCCTCATATTCATTAACTCCATATCTTCTCACTTCTGCCTCAGGAACCCTTTCTGTTCCCTCTTCAACTGTTCTCATAGGATATAATCCCTCTGACATACTAGCATCTCGCCATCTCGTCATTCGATCATGATGAGTTTCACTACCATGTCTCCTCTCAAACATATACCTATACTGTCCTCCAGACCTCTGTTTTTCTCGCTCATGTACTTCCTCTTCCCATTCCACAAAAGCCTCAAACTGTGTCGGCCTTGGTCTTGGGTCAAGACATAACATCTTTTCCCGTAAATTTTTCAACACGGCCAGATTAAATGAACCATGTTCTGGAAATGCTAAAACTCCATCTTCCTTGGTATACCTAACCCAATTCTCCAACCATATACAGGTATGATACCCATATCTCGCAGCCATGAAGGATGCAGGCGTTTTCGATGGAGGTAACAATTCACCCTCTCTCGTTTTAACATTTTTATCCTTGTCAAACCAATTTTTAATCTTTCTGAACAAAGATTTTTTCTTTTTCTCCTCTTGGTAATACATTTTAACGTTTACCAAAACTTTCTAATCCCTTCCGTAATACAACTTAATAGTACGATGTTTTATCCAATAACAGCGCGACTCACACTAACGCACCAATCCTAGAGCGTCTACGTCACTAGAATAGCTCTACCAATCCTTGCGCGGCTCACACCAACGCACCAATCTCAGCGCGAGCACTATTCTGATCTAATATCCAATCAGAGCGCGGTCTGTTTGACGTCAGCAGTCGCTGCAGTCGCTTCTGTCTCCTGTCTCTTGTCACTCGTCTACCCCTCATTTACAAAATTTCTCAGTAGACTTCGTGTCAAATTTTACTAAATCTATTAGTTACAACATATAAACATCTCCATTGTCTGCTTCGCTAACCACAGAATAGTAAAGAAAATCTATTTCACAAGAATCCCGTTGACACAGTAGCACATCCCTCTACTCTGCCCTTCTAACATTCATTAATTGTTTCCTCTAGGACTTGTCCAAAGAGTCTTACAATCAACTAAATATGAGCATTCACGCACATTCATACAAGAAAATATATAGTACATACACACAGAATCCTGCTTTTCCCGAGAACAGCGAACAATCTGCTCCACTACAGAATTATAACACACGTTAACCAAGCAGCTTACCTCTGCCCAGTTTCTCAAACAAGCTCAGAGAATACCTATTACTTCTCCCGCGATAAGCTTTAACGGCGAACCTTACGGATCCCTGGGACTTAAGACCAGAGTTTCACAGATAACCTTCACTACCATACGCACTCCTTATATACCAGAAATATTTCTAATAGTAACATACGACAATGTCACTGATTCCGAACCCAGACAATGTGACGCGCAACTTCAATTGTCACATGTTTTCTTTTCCTGCATACATACAGGACCAACAATCCCGTCTTTCCCGAGAGCAGCATATACTTCCCTCTGCCCTACTACGGAACTGCTACTAGCTCCCAAGTTCCAGAAGCACTACATATAACTCAACATGACGACTCCAACATATAGTATTAGTACATATACCAACATCAATCAATAATCAATAATCAATAAGCTAATGTACAAGCAATCTAATCAGATCAAGACAATCATCAATAACCATCCTCACTCTGCTACCAGGAAATTGATGCAGATTGGGGTGTACAAAATCTCCCTACTTCCACGGATAGAGTAATTTCACAGTTACACGCTCATACACTCATCATACACTAGGGCCCATTTCACTAACATACACTCAAATACTCTACCAGCACTGAACCTGTGGAAAGAAACCTCCTAAACACCCACATCTACACTGAGGTCGATAAGACTAGTTATTGTAATTGTCCTGAGTCATAATCTAAACAATCTATACAACAATAATCAAATAGAGTACTCAATAATTGACAAGAAATAATCATCAACACCGTATTTAAAATTATGATTCTTTATCTAAAATTAGTCAAAAGAAATTAATCAAAGTAAATCATTTTCTCATAATTACCTATTCTAGCTAAATGTCAGAATTGGTCATCAGGACAAGTCTCTCAGTAGAAATCTCCCGAGTCACCGTCCTCACAGCATCGATCCTCACCAACGCAGGTTTGGGAAGAAGTGGCAAAGTGGCCTCCAACCCTCTCTAGGCTAACAATATTTATAAAGAAACTTGCAATATTATAGAAACATAAAATGTTCTACACGTCCGCCGAACCGCTGAGCAGAGCGAGCAGGAAAGGATGTAGCATCGCTACATTTGGAAAATCTCCGCTCAGAAAAATCACAAAAATAAAAAGACAGAACAGGAACTAAAAAAATGTATCTTTCGACATCCACATTTCCTCGGAACTAACATGATGACTTCAGAGTCCATTCAGTTCATTCTTTATGGCTCCTTTGTCCTCCAAGGTTATTCGGATGTTTCTTGGTGACCTGCCCAGTACTGCTACTGTCCTCACGGAAAATTTTAACCAGGCGAAGACTGTGGTCAGATGACTTCGACCATATTCAGCAAGGCCCTCTCATCAGAAATCTCTCACTCGAGGCCAGGCTGCAAACGGCGGCCATTTTATTCTAAGCCAAAATAGACCATCTTAATTAAAAGAGACAAAAACAACGTTGCCACAGCATAGTGATTAAACAGTGTTAACCCCACTAATACCCTTATGTGTATGTAATTATCTAGCCTTTGCAACACAGGAAAGCATTAATTCAAAAGCGTTTCGTGCTTTAAAATAAACAGCACTCAGCAACGTTTATTTAATAAAACATGCACATTTATTAAATAGCAATACGAAAGCATTCCCTCGTGTCGGTTTTCTTCTCATTAATACATGTTGGTAAGTTTAAACATATACACAAAACAAATAATTAGTGATTAATAATTAATAATTTTAATTATGACAAATAGACAAACCAGAGCTTAAAAACCCAATAGATTTTCATCAGAAAATTCTGCTCCAGCACCTTTACCACGCATGCGTTACAACGGAATGTTTTGCCTTTATCTCGATTTTTCCTTTACCCCGCTTTTTCTTTTTGGGGGGGGAGACCCCCCCCAAACCCCCTTTCTTCTTTTTTTTTGCCTTTTTCGCAGGTCTCCGCCGACACTGAAAACGGACTGACGCATTTTTTTTGGATTAGGAAGACGTTGTTCCGTGATGACGTTGCTTGCGTGGTAAAGATGGTCGTTGAAGCATTACGCGTTGTGAAGACGTTTACGAGGTAAGTGTACCGTTGTAAACGGTATGCGTAGAAAATGTTTCGTGGTAAAGGCTGTTTCCCATTCTCAAGGGCATATTATCAAGCCCATTATTGCCATTTTAGCGGCAGTTTTCTGCCGCTAAAGCGGCGCTAATTTTATCGCCTGGCTTGATAATATGCACCCAGGACCTTGTTGGTAAAAATGTATGACAAGTTTTGTCCCTCTTTGACCTGTGCTATTGTTTACCATCACCCGAAAAAACTACAGTTCAGATTTTTAAATGATCAGTCCGAGCATAGTTAGTGTTGTCATCAGTACGTGGGCGCAAGTCGCATGCATCCTAAACATTTGAATTGATTACCCTTTCGGCCCTCCCAAGTACCACGCATATCGAGTGAAACTTCTACATATTAAACATTTTCTCGCATCGTCTCAGTGATTGGAAATTGTCACGCGTTGGCAACCACTCACCTAGGCACAAAAAGCCGACTGCGCTGCTCGGGCCGTTTCTGCCTCAGCTGCTGACTGGAGAGAGAGTATGGGCTGGACTGCTGCTTCATGTCTCAATGATGCTGCAGGCAGGTCACACTGCCCTCATTGGACTGCACTATGTTCTTAGAGTTCGAGGCCCTCTCGTTCCACCTTGTATCTTGGTGAAAACACTAAAGTTAGAAAAGGATGTTGTGTGTTTGATGAAATGCGCTAGCTTTAAACAGGTGATGTCCTGCCATATTACTAGAATATGGAAAACCGTAGAGAATTCGAACAGTTGATTTTATAATGAAAAAGGTCAGACAGTGAATTATACGAGAGAGTAAAATGAAAAAAAAACACATTCTAGAATATTCTCCTTACTGGCAAAAGGGGTGCCTGTGTCTTGCCTGAAGTTAAAATAATCCTCGCTCTGTAGATAAACTTCTATCTATGGGAGAGAGGCTTTGGGCTCCGAAAGTGCAAAGCGGTACATAGTGGGCAGGTGGGCAGAGAGAGGTATGGAGAATGTAAAAAACATGCTTTGGACACACAAGACTTTCCCAGCAGTTGCTCTGGAATGCTAGTTTAAGAAAATATCCTTTTGCATAGTCACCTCCCCACTTTTTGTTAAATTTTATTGCTGCCGTATGAGCCCTGAACACTGGAAAATGCCCTCAAGCACCCAGTGTATTTGCTCTGACCCCTAAAAATGTATTTATTTATTTGAAAGGTTTTATATAGCGCTGGCTAGACCCGGGGGTATCAGAGCGTTTTACATGAGTATCAGACAATAGTTGAAGGTTACATCGTTACAAAGGTTATACAGTTTTAGAGCATAGCTATATAGTTACATGTTGGGTCGAGACAAACAATAAGGACATGTACGTAAGGGAAAAAGCAGGCAAGGGGAGAGATTCAGGGGAGACGGGGTAGGAGCAGGGGATGTAGACAGAGAATGAAGGAGGGAAAGAGGAGGGGAGGGTGAGAGACATAGCATGAAAGAGGAGGGGGAGGGTGATGGGGGCACAAACCGGTAGACGAGTAATAGCTGCGTCCAAAGTCCAGTAAGCTGTGATCCCAGGGGAAGTGGTATCATTCCCCCATCTCCATTGCGAGAGGCTCCCTTTACGCAGTGGACTCTCTCAGAGGGGTCTCTGAGACTCCAAGGTCTATCTACTGGATCCTTCCCCAAAAAGGGGAGAGGGAGTGCTTTGGCAAGGTGCGCCATACCATACCTCAACGGAGAGTGGCTCCCTTGGAGCTGTGGACTCTCTCAGAGGGATCACTGAGACTCCAGAGTATACATATTGGATCCTTCCCCAACAAGGGGAGAAGGAGTGCTTAGTCAAATAGCACAAGGGACAGGGGGCTAGACGGCATAGCAGGCAAGGGGAGAGAATCAGGGGAGAGGGGATAGGAGCAGAGGAAGTGGACAAAGAAAGAAAGAGGGAACGCGGTGGGGGAGGGTGAGAGACAGAGCATGAAAGAGGGGGGCACAAATGGGTAGACGAGTAAAAGCCACGTCCAAGGTCCGGTAAGCTGTGATCCCAGGGGAAGTGGATCATTCCCACATCTCCACTGCGTGAGGCTCCCTATGCGCAGTTGACTCTCTCAGAGGGGTTTCTGAGACTCCAAGGCCTACCTACTGGATCCTTCCCCAACAAGGGGAGAGGGAGTGCTTTGGCAAGGGGTGCCATACCATACCTCAACTGTGCGTGGCTCCCTTGACACTGTGGACTCTCTCAGAGGGGTCACTGAGACTCCAGAGTATGAATATTGGATCTTTCCCCAACAAGGAAAGGTGAGAAGGAGCGCTTAGTCAAAGGGCAACAAGGGACAGGGGGCTAGGAGGTGGGTCGGAACTGGAAGGTCAACAGAGGGGGAACAAACTGCAAAAGAAAAAATCACATTAATTACAGAAAGAAAACACATTCAATACCAGGGTAAATTAGCGATCCAGAAAAAGACAGGATCCACGAAAGGCAGGGGTCAGGGAGAACAAAGGGAGGGAGTCAGCGAGTTGAAGCGTCCCACAAGGAAGAGATACAGATAGCAGAAAAGGAAATGTATACGTTGTAGAGTCACTCAGGGGAGAGATGCAAACGGTAAAGCTCAGAATCACAAAATAGTGGTATTAAGTACAAAGAACTACTACATATACTAATGGTTAGAGTTGTAACTATGCAAATAGTAAATTCACTCAGGATTCCATTTACACAACGATTAGGCTAAAAACGATTGTATATTACTTATCTACAGAGTGAACAGAGAAATAAGACATCCAAGAGGGTGGGGGGGGGAGATGAGATAGGTGATAGGAGAGACGATGGCCTGGGAGGGGAGAAAGAGATAAGGCAGTCCAGCCGAGGAGCAATGTCTGAGGGTCGTCAGGATGAAGTCCAACGGACCGAGGGAGGGGACAAGAAACAACAAAATGGTGGCTCCGTGTCGTGGGTGTCGAAGGACAGCCATGATAAGAAAATCGAACGAGCATCAAAGTTCTTCGCATCTAGAGCATGTTGAGTCTGCCCAATGTCTGGCTGGGTAGGTGACAGCTGAAGGGGAAGTCAACAGCTCATCTCCTCTATAGCTAACAAAGTAGCTCCACCGGGCATCGGCCAAAAAAAGTTACGTCTCTATGGTCATTGGCAGGATTCACAGGTTACATGTCCTCATGGGTGAGCCGGATGAGGGTGGCGGGTGGGGGAAATGAGCATGGTCTGGTCGGTGTCCACTATGGGAGCTTTCGTACTCATACAATCCTGGAGTTTACAACTTCAGCAGGTAAGGAGTTCAGGTTGGCTGTTTCTTGAAAGCCCATAGAGGAAGTAGCCATCTCCCACTCTGCGGTGATGGGGCAAACTAAGAGAGCCACTGTGTGGGATACATGAGGAAGTACCCACTCCAAGATGGCCGCCACCAGCTTGGAATGGACCAGTCCCATTTCTTATTCCAGTGCATGCCATACCTAGTGCTCAAGGAAGGGGGAACCCTTCATCAACTTCCGAGGGAGGGGACCAAAATGGATGATAGCCTCACTAAGATGATAATAGAGGTGCAAAAAATGGGCGCCCATCTTGTAGTCAACTGAACTCAGGGGCAACCTAGCGTGCTAGGGCAGGAAAGTGGAAAGAACTGTAGCTATAAGCAAAAACTTTCACCAAACTTGACACGGGCAGGAGGAGACGGCAGCCGGAGGAGTCAAACGGACCGCAGGCGAGCAATGCCCACACACGCATCAATCCAAAGCATTTACCTGATGTTGACGTGTTGCTCAGAAGCATCCTGTGCGACGCTCAGGCTCCGCAAGACGCCTTGGAATCTCATCAGGCACGGACTTTTTTTTATTTTACCGCACCACCATCGGGATTGCTTCCCCTCAAGCGAGATGCTCTGGACCGTCAAGCAGCATGCTCCTTCAAACCTGACAATTGGCTACGTGAATTGGCTAATCCCTGATTGACCTATTTAATTTATATAGAAGTCCCTTTTATATGGTACTGTGTGTACTCAGAGCCTGTAAGTTAAATTTCACTAGTGGACTGCACCCCATATTGTGCCACCACTAGAGTGACAATGCAAACCATGTCTTCAGGCTTGCCCCTGCAGCTTGAGTGTGCAGTTTAAAAACTGCTAATTCAACCTTGTAAAAGAAACCTTTTGCCATGCCTAACTCTTTTTTGTCATACTTATAATTCACCCCATAGGCAGGCCCTAAATGGCAATAGGGCAGGGTGCATGGTACTTAAAAATTAGGACATGTGTACTTACATGTTCCATTTCCTGGCAGTGAAAAACAATGACCTAAAATAAGAGAAGGAGTGCATTCTTACTACTTGTTTTTTACTTTTAGAAAGTTGAAATTTTCTAGCCTAAAGTTTCTAGTAGCCTTTTCAGAGTTAATACCCAACTGTCACCTAGCAGCCTGCTGGTAGATGTGAATGACTCAAAGGAAAGGAAACAAAGGGCCTTGGTTGGGAGGAAGTGTGACTTCCTGACAGGATGGCCTGGGGGATGTTCCCACCAACTGCACAAGCTTCAAATGGGCATCCCTTGCCACAAACAGATGTAACTCATACTTATGCCTGACCCTGCAATTGTTCACATAGCCAGAGTCACACTAATCTCGGTGGGGGGAGACTAGTTCCAGAACTGGTTTGCAGTGCGGGTTCCTCAGTTCCCTAGACACACCTCTGAGGTGTGCTCAGAGCTTTGACTAGGGGAAGAAACATTCTACTATATGGGATTTTGGCAAAGCAGGGCACTGTAGCATTGTTTGGGGTCAACCCCCAGGAAATTATTCCAAAGTGTGTCGGGTTAGCCATGGGATCTTTTTCCCAATTGGACAGAGAGTTTACCCCACCCACAAGCTAGTTCCTGTCAGAAAAGTGGCACACCTGGATACCTTCTTTAGAATACTTCTGGACCTGTGGAAGACAGCAAAAGGACTGTTGTATAACCTGTGGTGTGAGACCCCAAGTGCAGGACCTGCTCCAACTTGTACCTAGGACTGAGAAGGGGACTCCAAGTGACAGTTGGCTACACGGACACAAAAGATGCCCACCTTCCTGAAGTGCCCATTTGACTAGCTTCAAGTGGACCTGTCCTGATCACTGCTGTTTGCTTCCACCGGAGTGAGTCCTGACCCGCAAATGGTGTCCCTAAGGTCTTGGGTTCTTCGATAAGTGTCAAAATAATTGTCATGCCTAACTTTAAAGGCTAGGACTTAGAAACTTTTTAAAGGATTTTCAACACAAGAAAAGTCTGCCGAGTTGAGCTCCTGGTGGGCCTTAACTTGCTAGTTGGTCCCTATGAAAGGATCCTGACTTCTAAATACGTTTTTTAGTCCGAACGTAGAGGACTTCATTGGTACCAATGCAAAGAAGCACCTCACCAACGCTGACAGCTTCCTTGCCCTAATCCTTGTACTCCTTCCCCTTGGAGGTTTCCCGTCTTTGACGTTGGAAGCTTTGAACTTCAGACCAATGCCGAAGCTCCCACTGAGGTCCTGCACTTCAGCCAACAGACATCAATGCAATAACGGCCTCGTCAATGAGGATTTTCTCAAAAAAAGACTAAGTCCGAAGGTAAAGTTTTCACCACGGTCAACTGCTGCGCAAGGGCATGATGTGCGCTGCCCTGCAATCATGGGGGAGGAAGAGAAGGAACTTTGAGCACAAAGAGCTACCAGGTGCTTGTGATGTTTTAAGCTGGATTGTCTTATTTGTTTCAGAGGCATTTGTGCTAGGAAAAGATATTCCTGCACATGTCCCGGTCGAGGAAGCCCTCGCCCTTGAGACCCAAGCCAGGGCAGTGACAACACAGTTATAAGTGAGGCTAGGTTCATCAGTGATTAATAGGTTTCCATTTGGGCGTTTACTGCTGTGGCCAAGGGAAGGGTCAGCAGCACTACTTTTAAGCAAAGGGCAATGGAAGAGAGACTGATGAGTAGAAGAAAGGAGCTTGGTGAGGGTTCTACCTCCTCCACTATCAGCCACTGTTGGTTTTCTTTTCAAGTTAAAGAGCAGGCTGCAGAAAGACCGGCATTCTGACTTTCGGTTTCTATTGAGTCAAAAGCATTGAAGACCAAGCATGTCGTCTTGTATGCTGAGGAACAATTCTTCATCTTTCCCCAGCTCAGCCGACTCTAGTGATTGTTTTCCTATAACGTTATTTACTTTTAAAACTGTTTCCACTGAATAGGCTTGTGCCTTCATTAAGCACTGCAGGTTCAATAAAAGTAAACCCTCCACGACCTCAGCAACAACAAACACCAGCTGATTAATGTATTTTGTTTTTTTTACTGCAGTCCCATACTTCAAATGGAAAACATAAACGCACGTCTCTTGGTCATTCTGTTTTCGTTTTTCAGCTATGCTGCAAGCTAACATTAATGACGGAAAAATAGGGTGAAATTGTTTTTACCATGTTTACTGTTTTCACCAAGTTAGACAGATATGGAAACATGAAACCGAAAGTCCTTAATGGGAAATCCGCACACCAATGAACATAGAATCTGGAAAGATATGCATGCTTTCCATTTTAAGTACGTCTTGGAGTTTTTGCCTTACCACTTCCAAAATTCAACAGCTGCCACTGAACAGAATGTGGTCCCTGTATCCGACACGCACTCCATCACTGTCGGTCTTAACTTTTGACTTTGGCCCAGTCTAACATGACGAGATACCCCAGTTTGGTGCTTTGTACTTTTTGAAGCTAGAAACATCTCAATCTTAAAAAATATATATCTTTGGTTCCCTACATCATATTTTTGTTGATTTCGTGTCAATATAAAGATTACAATGTAAACTATTTTTATAAATTGGAGTGGTATTTTTATTGTATTGTATTTTCTTTTTTTTAACTGATTTAACTGTTTAATGATTTAAACATTTCTCCTAAGTTTAGCCTGTCTGCTCTGTGCTACACCTACCAACGGTTAAATACAGGCTTACATCATTGAGACCTTAATTGTTCCTAGTCAGGAATAGTGCCATCATTAGCATAAGGTGACTACCACCCACTTCAGTAATAATCGACTGTCTCTCACATGTAGCTTCTGTGACTGGGGCAACACAGCAGCTCAACATGGTTATCAGGAAAACTTGATATACTTGCAAACCGACAGGGCACTCTTTACAAAGCAAACCTGCTTGGACTGCATGCACCTTGTAGGCGATTATACTGGAGTGCAGGTGAAAATGAGCTGTGCTGCCATTTTGGAATTTCTACCCTTCTGCTCCAGGGTTATTTGCATAATTTCATAAGCTGAAGTGTGATACACAGACATCCATCTGACCTTTAAGCCAACACAATGTATGTTCAGAGTGGAAAGCCTATGTGTTTAATGGGAAAAAAAGACGTACAGACAGAGACATTACTTCTGCAATCCCAACAGCAATCCGTCTGTCAAATTTAGAGACGACCCCTGACCCAGCAGCCACCTCTGTACCTTGAAATAAACCACAGTCATGACCCTTCCCTTCAAAGTACCAAACATGTGGTGAATATCCACTATTGATTTGACTGCCATCCACAAAACTTTTCCAACAATTTTGTTTTCAGTATCAAAGTCTCAAAATGGGAGTCTAAAAAATAAAAATCTAATGACCCCCACACTCTGGGAATTTTCTCCAAGGTCTGGATGTCATTATTTGTTCTTTTATGTTGGGCAGGGAGAATGGACAGTAGGCCGAGTGGTGTAATATCCTGCCCTTGGCAGTTCCCACTCGTCAGAGGAAGTTCCAACAGAGCTTCAAGTGAGCCAGTGAAGGGTCCATTGACCGAAAGGTTAAGGTTCACCAGTCTCTAAATGAGGCAGGCTTTTTGAGGGATGACGGGGTCGACGCTCCAGCCCTGAGCGGGGAAAAATCACCCTCTCTGCTTTTTGCAGATGACACGCTGCTGATCTCAAAGAGTCCCATGGGTCTCCAAAAACTTCTGTCTTGCTTTACTGAGTTTTGCAGTATTAGGGGCCTGATGATCAATACATCTAAGACCAAGTTAATGGCCATGTCCCCCTCTAAAAGATTCTGGAACAACATCAGGGTGGACAATTGTAACCTGGAGCTTGTGGCAGCCTTTGATTACCTCGGGGAGAGATTTAACAATAAGCTGAAATGGGCACCTCACCTATCCAAATTGCTCCTGAATCACAAACGAGCCGCAGGAGCTATAGCTAGACACCAGAGGCTATCTTACAGCCGGCCAATAGCTGCAGCACCCAAGGTTTATCAGGGTAAGGCCCTATCAGCATCTCTCTACGGGGCGGAACTATGGGGATTTGAAAATCTAACAGAGTTGACTAAATCTGAAAATAAGTTCTTTAGAGACATAGCCTCGCTTCCTCTGTCTACTCCATTAGTTCCTCTTCGTAGTGACCTTGGTAGACAATCCATAAACGATGTGGCCAGGTTGCGCCCCCTACTGTACTGGGTAAGGCTTAGAAGGTCCCCGAATCTAAGCCAGTATGCCGCCGCTCTGAACGACATATTACATCTTGGAGCTTGCCATAAGATACCGTGGGTATCCAATCTACAAAAATTGGTGTTAGAGCTAGGCTTGGGTGAGTCCTGGGAGAACCAGCAACCACCTCCTAAACCCATTGTGAAAAAAATCTACTGGGACTGGGTTAACGCTGCTATTCTGAGGTCTCAGAGAGGCATCCTCACTGAAAAATTCTTAGCTGTTAAACCCGCTCCCAGTTTGGAGCCGTTTCTGGACCTCATTGAATCTCCCAGTGACTGGTCACTCTACCTTAAATTTAGGTATGGCACACTACCACTACATGAGTTTCAAACAGGGTGGAGAGGTGGGAAGGAGGATGTTAAAGGTTGCCCAGGTTGTGCTTCACCCACGGAATCTATCGGCCACTTCTTGTTTGCCTGCCGGGCCTATAAACAAGTGAGAACCAGATGGCTGAAACCTGTATGTGCCAACCTGGGCTGCAGGCCGCACAGGGTGGCCCTGCGCATTTTAACTTATGAGACGACAGTCCCTAGTGTCATTTTTGGGACTGCTACGTTTTTGGGGGGGGCCTGGAGGATAAGGCAGAGGCTCCTTAAGAAGTACCACCCACTGAGTAGAACATCATCTCTTTCACCTCTGCCTTAGTCCCTAGTCCCTAGTCCCCAATTAACAACATCTATTCTCCCACTCCTCCCCCCTCTTATGGCACTTTATTACAAAACATGTTTTTCCCTTGGGGGTAATGATTTATGATGTATCAGATATTGTCACAATTTTATTCTGTATATATGAGGAACCTAACGCTGTAGTGGGTTCTTTTTTTTTAAACACTGTTTTTTATAATGTTTTATACTTTTATGATATTTTATATATCGAATAAAGTTACTACAACAACAAATGAGGCAGGCAGATCGTGAATTTGACAGTCAGGGTACTCCATCAGGTTTGCCATAGAGTACCCTGTCCGCCAAACTTTAAGTAAGGTCTTAAGCTTTGTCTTCAGGCCAAACAATGTAATACAAAGGTTTCTTGACACCCACACAGGTGTGTGAGGGCTCTTGCTTCGCTTCTGAGCAATCAGATCCCCAGATCTGTTGTCTCAATATCCTTGACCTAGATCCTCGTGTACTTCACTTCCCCCAGGAATTGAATAATTATCGTATTGCATTGTATGCTATGGAGCCTGTATGCTGGACCTTGAAGCGCTCCTAGTCCCCCTTTATATTAAACTTCAGGCCAAACAAATCAGATTGCTTTTGCACTAAATTTAAATACAGTGGTATCTCCTCCGTTATGGTAGGGGAGCCGTGCTCTTCCCCCACGCCATCAGAAGCAAACAAAAAATAAAATAACAATAACAGTTTTATTATCATTTTATTTTTGTCAGAAGCGGAGTTTTGCGGGTGGTGCGATATGAAGAATTGTGAAGGAGTGGTAGACACTACTGTCAGTGGGCTTGTCGGTTTGGCCGTCTGTCTTAGGACAGCCAAACCAACATGCACACTGACATCTCTCTAGCCCTGCTGCGTTGCTGGGTGGAGAACAACAGCAGGCACAGCCTGCCAGTCCCCGATGGAACGAGAAAACAGCCTGCTCCGCCCAATCCCGACGCTGCTCTCATGGGTTTTACCAGCATGAAAGCAGCGTCTGGATTGGCCATAGGGGAGTCTGGGAGCCTCAGCCTGTGCACAGCAGAAGAGCAGCGGGCTGTAGGTAAGTTCCTTTTTATTGCTTGTTTTATTTTTGGCACCTGCGCCGCCTCACTTCTTTTCCTTGACACCAGCCGCTACTGCTTAAACACTGACAGACCATGTTTTTTATGAAGCTGGGTTCCAGGAGAGCAGGATTGTTCCATAACTTGCATCATATTTCCATGCCTGTATGTGTTCCTTTCTAAAACAGGAGTGTCTGTTTCGGGTAAATTTGATGTAATACAAGCAACTTGAGCAACATTTTGAGAAATGATATTTTATAGATTTGTAGTTTAAGCCATGCTGAGAACTACTGTCCATGACAGAAAAATTCTAGGTTAAAACCTGGCGGGTCATACTTAATACTGTTTACAAAGTCAAGAAAATTAATGTTTTTTGATAAGTTGCCAGATTATTTAATTACCAATTAAATGGCCTATTAATTGACCCCTTTTATGACTTTGTAGATTCTTGTTTTCTGAATACCAAACATAAGAATGTTTTACTTTGGGCCGGCGCTTTTAGCATCACCTTATGTGAGCTCAACGGAAAGCTGATCTATGGTTTAATGAACTGGAAAATTCCTATATTATTCACTTTACCCACACCTAGTATGGGGAAGCCCTGAATAGCTTTATCCTAAAACCTGACCTAGTCCTAGCAAATGGCTTGGTCGATAGGGGTAAAAGTATAGTCCCTACTTTTACAAATCGCGTGAGGGGGAGCACAATTGATTTCATAATTATGACCTTCTGAACTCGCACATTTCATTTAGACTATAGGGTGGCAGCAAATTGCTTGAGTACCCAATCAAAATGAGTGCTAAAATTAAGTTGGAAAAGGTAAATACAGAACCTTTTAATACCCAGGTTATCACACATTATTTAGCTTTGGTGATCATGTGTCTATCAGATAATTTACAGGGTCACTACATACTACAAGGCTTTGAGGGCTTATGTAAAGCAATTTTAAGATAACTTAATTATATATATTTAACTAAGGTAAAAGTCCCATCACAGATGGTCCAATTTTGATAGTTCCTTTGCCCATAAGAATCTAAAAGCCACTTGCTCAGTTGAGTAGTTAAAAATAACAAGACATCGGTATAAAACTATGGTAGAAGAGAGAAAAAAAGAGACCCATGACTAGCATGGGAAGATCTCCAAAAAGCTGCTGCATTAAGAGATAACAAGCTTTTTTGGGACATTATTAACTGCCCCTCTTCTCTGGAAATGATGCGCCGAAACTAAAAGTCAGGCTCCCTGTTGACAAATGGGTGGGCCACTTTATACACATTTTTAACCATAAGCCTCTGCCCCTGGCTCCTTTTCTTTTACCCCACCTGCTTTAGATCTGAATCTGCCTAGTACAAGCACACAGGACTCAGCTCTAAGAATTGAAATAGTTGAAGTAGTAAATGCAATATAAAAAGTGCTTTGGGTAAAGCTCCGGGTCCCGATGGGGTACCAGCAGACATCTTTCAATCCAAACCAGAACCGTGGGCCCCTCTCCTGACAAATTCCTGACTCCTGGCAAACTGCCATAATCATCCCATTATATAACAAGCATTGGCATAGTCAATAGGTCTCGCCTTCGGGACCTTATAAGAGATTATTAAGGTGATGTATATACCTGTATTTAAATGTGTTGTATATGCGCTAAAAACTTTAATAAAGCATCCCTGATTTTAGTTTTTGTCCTGACACAATAATTTGGTAATACTATTATAAAATGTGCTGCATTATGATTTATGATGCATAATGCATAAGACCTGTCCGCACTTATTGGGTAACTGGAAGTATGTGGTTAGTAGAGGCCTAGATTTGAAGGTACTGAAGGCACAAATATACCACTACTATTGACTCCTGAAATGGAAAACCCTTGTTAACAAATAAAGTACTGTATGCCCTGAAAAATGCTTGGCTTAGAATAATAAATGCTGAGCAGAAATGATATGCTGACTCTTACCTTCTTCCGTGCACGTTATCATATTCACACACTATTACCACATACATCACCAAATACATAAGACAGTCATGAGCCACATTCTCCACTACATATAGATAAACGCACGCGTTAAAATGTACGTGACCTAGCTATACATTACAAAAACAAGTCACGGCAGAACTCAGCATAACACATACAAAATACTGCCACAAATGTCATCACAAACATGTCACACTGTCACTTAACCACCATGACAATATCACATGCACACATCTTCATAGTAAGGAAAGAAAGTACATTGCACTGCATAACCCAGACAAAGTAAACTGCGGCATTTATGGGTTCTCAAGACGGATGGGGCAGGAGAGAGTGAGACGGAAATAGAGGAAGAGGGGAGAGGCCAAGCGGGATGTGGTAAATAATTTAATTACCGGGACTTAATTTGGTACAGAAACATAATGAAATAGCTCAGTAAATAAGAGGCAGAATCCGTGGTATTAGAGGTTCGGAATGGGCTTTTTTCCAGAGGTCGATTATAATCGGTTGCTCCAGGTTCCATCACCACGAAGGTTCAGGAAGTGAAGTACATACATTATTGACAGTCAATTACTTTTATACAATAAGCATTACGGTGAAGCTAATACAAGAGGCGTAACAATTGATAGTGGTGATAATATATTCATACATAGCAAAAATAGGCGTAACTGGGAGTGATGAAAGAACGTCATCAGATGTGATGTCATAAGAGGGTGGTTACATGAAAGAATTTCGCAATGTCAGCCGAAATATTTGGCAGATATGCGCGCGCAGCAGTATGACGTGTGATTGACGTGCAACTAGGGGGTGAAGGGGACTTGACATTTAGCTCTACATGTGGCGACAGAAGTCTGGAGGGTCAAGTCAACCTAATCCCAAATCATATCTAACATCCTATGTTTAAAGAACTATGTTATCCAAAAGAGAGGTTTCTTCGAGTAGAATCTTATTCTATACTGACTATACTGACTGTTAGTGCGTGTACAAGCGTCTAAGTGTCTACACTAGATGCGAGGGCGGAATCTTCCATAGTAACAGGGCTATGAATTACTTGTATAAAGACAGAGAAGTCGGGCCTTTGCTTGGTAGCTGGCAGAATGTTTACTTAAGCTACTAGACAGGAATGCATTGGGCAGGGAGCGGAGCAGATAATTTTCGAAGGTGAAATACAGTTTTTTGGCAGGCAGCAGGCTGATGTCAGGCTTCGTGAGCCGCGCAGAGAATGAGACAAAGTTCATGGTCACAGATGCAGGCTCAGACTGGAGCTTTCAGAGGCAGAAGGCAAGAAAAGCTTGATGACAGAATCAGGGCCTACTTGCCTGGACTGTAAAATGGCATAAGTGAACCATATAAAGGCGGTGGCCTTTCGTACTTAGGAATGGAATATCCGGCCCATTCATGGCGGATCAACAGAGGACATGTTAACGGTGGACGCACATGTATTTGCGTCTTCATAACTGGAACTAGAGGGAACATACATGTACTTGTAACATGCACATAGAACCGTTGGGGTCCAAGATAGGGGACATAACTGACCAGAAAAATCCATATTTCCACAGGGAGACAGTGAAGGGGCAGGTGCACGTCGTAGTGTGAGGGTCGGGAGCATACTTCACCTTGTTGTGATTGACTGCAACAGTCAACACACTGTTTTCAACTTAGATCACAACGAAGAAATGTCATTAGCATCACAGCAGGCTGTGGCATTATTAGCGCCATAACACTTTGCAAACGTTGTCTAAACCTGCCCGAAGCCCAGAGTGCAACATTATTGTCAGATCTTAAGAGGTGTAAAAATGTAATTTCAGGTCAGAACAAATAACTTGGTGTAACAATGCGCATGAAACCTGGCTCACAAGCAACTGTAAACACTGACCTTCTCATCTTTCCACGACAAGACAGATCAAGTATATGGTTTTTTACAGCTAGTTGCTAATCATTACCTTCAGGCACCATTTTAACTGTGGTCAGTTATTTCCCTGCGCACCGGGATACATTACACTGATTTATGAATGTGCTGCTAGATCGGAAATATTTTGCATGCCAGTCGTGACGTGTTTGTTATGTACAGTGAAGTAATAATGTAACCACTTATAATCTCACCGTTTCCTTTCATCTTTGAAAACTATAGATGAGAAAAAAAAGCACGAGGTAAAACACTCAATACTCTTTTTGTAAAACATATGCAGAATACAGGTGCATATATTACTTGTAAAATTATTTATTATTTAAACGTATTTCATCTAGTTGCCACGTTTATACTCGTACAGTGGAGAATACAGCTCATCTGGGGATAGACCGGGTGCCTGGAACCTCTGGAGAGCAGCCTAGGTGAGGCACCACACTGGAGAAGACGCTGCAGCAGAACACACAGCTCCAGCCAGCGCCGTGATTGGAAATAGCAGTACCACAAGTAGGACTAGGCAATCATTGTGGTAGTAGCTAGCCTGGGGTGACGCCTGCACAGAGGAGCATCCTACGCATGAAGAGAAGAGTATAAGGGGGGAGATGCGACCTTGCGGCCAGAGCTGCCGGCCTTGCACTGCGGAACGAGGTTCGGGTGGTGGCCTCGCTCAACATCCCCTGTTAGAAAAAAATTACTCGTCACCCTTCCGAACGAGAAACGAACTGCGCGATATAACCTGATGCTCGTGTAAAGCGCTCAAATGGCCTTTGGCTAAATTCGCCCTGTATAAAAAAGACTGGAAAATTCATAAATAAAATCCAGAGCGGAGATATGCACATAGTGTGGCGAACATGTGTGGGTTGTACATGCGTGCGCGTGAACAGTAACCATTCGTTTGCTGTGTGAGATTTAAAAACAAGCACAAACATACAAGCGGGTGCCGTGCTAGGCACCGTACTGTTACAATATCCCTACCACTAAATAAAGGAAGTAGTCCCTAAACAAACCTCTAAACATCTAGTAGCAAAAGATAACTGTAGTTGGTCGGTGCTGCTTTCGAGAAAACGGAAGTGATGTATAGGGAACAGCAACAAATAACGAGCTAGGACACAGGTGCAACATAAGCGTGAACCAATGGCAAGCAGCAGGAGGGAAGCAGATGGGACTATTCTCCATATACTGTTTACTCTAGGTCTTGCAGCAGTGCATGCGCACTGCCTAGACTCGACCTAAAACGGGGGGCCGTCAATCTCCATCTTGTTACAGACCGATATCATTGATCGAATCAAGTACGAAGATTCTAGGAAGTGTGCTATTGGCATGCTTGGAAACATGGGCCGCTGATCAAAAAATCCTGTTGAACGTCCAATAGGGGTTCCTACATTTTTATAAAATATCAGGGAACGTATGCACAGGCAAAGAAAGGGCTCTCTTCACTTGCCATTTATAGACCCGTCTAGTGCATTCGACTTGGTAAACCATTCCAAACTGTGGTCTCTGATGGAATCCATAGGCATGGAGCCTTGTCTTTTGTTGTTGATTAAACAACTACATCATGACCTGACTGTGAAGGGTTGCTATTTCTCGCAGGGTGAAACCAGTCCCCAGATAAATAACACACACAGGTGGTGAGACAGGGATTCATCCTTGCTGCCTTACTTTATATAATAAAGGAATTTCTAAATATTTGGCGTGGTAGGGAAGGACATTCCTCGAATAGATAGTCAATCCCCACTTTACTTTGTGCGGATGATGCTGTGCTAATGGCCCATATGGCAAATGGGCGGCAAATCATATTGGACGTTTTTGCTTCATATAAGGTAAATTTAGATCTTAGGATAAATTATTTTAATCCTTTGTTATGATTTGCAGCCCATGCAATCCTAATTCAAAAACTTTTATCATGGGGAACTCAATTTGGAAGAAAAAGTAAATGATTTTAACTCCCTTGGTGCCCTTTTCAATTTCTTTTTATTGGAAGTCACTTTTAGTAGCTAGAACACAATATTTAAAAAGGAACATTGAGGCAATTTTTATATTTTCTCACAGGTTGGCCGAGAAACCCATCAAAGAACTAATCCATCTGCATAAAGTTAAATGTATTGCGGCAGTGACATATGGAGTGGGCCTTTTGGGTTATGCAAACATGACTCTACACCAGAGGGTTCAAAATTGTTTTTTACGACAATTACTAATGATGCCCCACAGATCGCCACATTGATGTAAAGAGCTAGGCCTCACTTACCTAGAAGACACATTGGGCTTCGCTCCGATTGTCTCGCACTGAATGGTGCATGGGGAGATCCCTGGGTCATATACTTGAAGGAGACTTTTGAATTCATAGTCCTGAAAGAGTTGTTCAAGAATCCGGATTTGATTACCTCAAAAACTAAACAGGAAGTCAAAACATGTTAGATTAACCATCGCAAGTTTACGGAATGCGCAGTCCATGGTAGCAATTAAAAGATATGTCACGATCTCAACAATAGCTAAGGTAGAGCCATACCTTGTCTGGGTCACTAATGCTGTATATTGCTGTTATCTTTCTATTTTCAGACTTTTCATGACACATTTTAAAGTGGCCTTCTCTGTTCAATGTGTTTGGACACATGATCTACATTCCTGTCGGTGTGACCAAACTACCAAAGTATTTACCAAGTCATTTTGTTCTGTCCATTATATGTAGACCCTAGACATGATTTTTTAACACCTGATCTATAGACAGCCAACCTGAGATCCTACGTGGATGGCCTGACTTTTGTTTAAAAAATCTCCCTACGACAGATGTCTGTTTTTATAACAACAAATTTTATTGGTTTTCAAGGTACCATATGGGCAAGCCCAGCGAGCATCAAGCATGTAAGAAAACAATATACATTAGCAAGGCCCCAATGAAGTCTGCGGAACAGCAGATCCTAAACCCCCTCCCCTTCCCCAACCACGCACCATACATCATCATTACATTATCATGTAATTGTATTGCAATCTTTTCCCTTTTACCTCTACACTACACCATTGTCTTATATCGGCGAATTGCTCACAACCAACCTATCTATTGGATCAGAGGGAGCCACTGACCCCAGACAGATGTCCTTTTTGCTGTTCTCAACATTATTAGGAAAGCGGTAGCAATCAGACAGAGATATGAGAGCACTTTGATACCGAGAACAGCCCCCCTCCCATATGGGCACTTTTTTGTTGTTGTGTATTTTATTGGCCTTTTAGCTAATCTGCTACATATTTCAAGATGCTGTAAGGTCCATGGTGCCTTGCCTTCTTTAATAAGATTGAGGATTAGCTCTTTTTGTTTAAGGAAGAATGATGCTCTAGCAATCGCATATTTTATTAAAAGTAATTGCACTGTATATTTTTACTTTTGACTTTCATGGCCTTTTGCCAAATAAAGTTTGATATGGTAATGTTTGTGTTTATAATCAGTTCTATGTTTATGATGAGAAGATGGATGTTTCAGCGCTGCAAATCAGGTGCATTATAGCAAAACTGAATGTACGAGCAGATATGAGGTCACAACATTTGAAAGGTCATGTTGGAAGGCAGTTTACAGACGGAAATCCGCTGTTTAGAGCTAGTGCTCGAAATTCCAAGCCCCTCTACAAGTACCTCGGTAACTAGTAACAACTTGCTAGTCTGCAAAGAGGGAGGCTTGATTGCAAACACAGGACAAATACCTCTCTCCAGACATTCAAATTCCAAATCATGAAAGATCTAGTTTGTGGGGCACACGATGAATACACTACATGGGCTTAGGAGCTGATTTTGCTTAAGCTGGGACTTTATAGGTCCAATGTAGATCGCATTAGCATGATCGAGCTTTGAAATTACAAGTCAGCTGAACACCTCCTGTTAAGCCTAAAGGAACATTCTCTGGGGTTGCAGGGTGTAAGAAAGACTCCAACATCAATGTGACATTTTATGACGGGGTTAGTAATCCACAAAGGGCAGACATTCTTAAACTTTCATTGCCCATGCAGTGTTTAGACAAGACCCATTTCAAAATATCACATTTCTCGTGTTCTAGTTTAATCACAAATAGTCCAATGAGTATGCCAAGATTAGTAATTTCCTACCAGACTATCTTAAATTTAGTGTCTGTGGCCATGAAAATAAAAGGGCTAGCAGGATCAACTTTTATGCTTTTTGGTCTCTTATTAGTTTGTCTCATGTTGCTCACCATTGCTTTCACAAGAGAAGGACATGAACTCAGAAGAAAACATGAGGCAGGAATTAATAAATTCTTGAGAGACCAGTGGCCTTGCTTTTTTGAGAAATAGAGGACACAAAAAGTCAAAAACCTGGGAGGAGAGTAATATTTAACAGAGTCCCTTCAAGTGTGCTTTATGAAGTAGAGTACAATGCCATTACATAAGATCAGCTTGAATAAAAAATTAACGTTTCAGTTATTATCCACTCATAACAGCTAAATATAATAAGCTTTGCTTGTTATAAAACGTATAAACAGTACAACTGTGGGCCAGGAAAAGAGGTGAAGTACTTTTCTAAAATGGACGTGATATTTTTATAATAGTGAGTGTCCCTGCCGAGTTCTTCAATAGCAACCAGAATCAATATTGGTTCTTACAACATTCGAGATCTGCTTTATATTGAGTCTTTTGGGAGCTACACAACATCTAAGATCTCTTTTGTCAAGGTGACGCTTCCTCGCCTTGATCAGTAAATACACATTTCTCCAGTTCCATAAACGTCTGACAATTTATATCATCTGTCCTAGTCCGTATTGTATGGATTTCTAGAGCCAGCAGCCATTGACTCAATTCATGCATCCATCTGTGAAGAGGGAGTCCCAAGTTACACAGGCTGCATATGGCAATGCATGTCTTTGCAAGCAGGTGGAATAGGGTTACCAGCTTAGAAAGAACTGCTTTTCGGTCTCAAATGTAGGCCAAAAATATTGAATGTCAAGGTCAAAGCCAGGCCAGGTTACCCATCCACAATCCAGCTTCCCGTCCTATTACTCATTGACTTTATGCTTGTTTTGCCCATGTACAGCACTCTGCTGCCTTTTAGCTAGGTGAACGCTATAGAAATAACATATACATACATACATACATTGCTATCAGCCTTCATACTGGGTTTTGAACATATGCCACTACTTGTCTCTACAGTTTCTATCACAGTTGGTTACAACCAAGACATAAGCAAGAAGTTTGCCCACTTGGCTTGACATCTTGGACACTCATCCCTATGGGACAGATACATGTTATGCATAACCATAGTGTTGTACTGGCTCTGACCAAAAACTTATAACGCCTATAGTTGAAACATGCATTGCTAGTTAGTTTCTTTTTGTAATTAAATATTTATGTCATTCGATGTCTGATATCTATTTCTTGATACGTCGTTCCCATTTTGTTTGACTCTGCAGAGTAATCTGGGGATGGCCTCGGCAGAGTACACCTTACAAGGATGATATTGCCCTGCCTGTCAATACCAAGTAGTGTAGCTCATTCCGGGTGTTGGATTCAGGCAGTCTCTCAACAATTCCTCCCAAGTAAGTTGATCTACCTGAAGCAGCATGGTGTGTACCACAAATTGGCCTATTTGGACATCAGATTTAGTTCTGGCTTTATCAAATGTTCCAGCAGCGGGCCTCCCTTTTCTTGGCAGCCCCCTGAAACCCACTCTGTGCAATTTACAAAACACGGGAAGATCCCATAATCCCACTTCCTTCAAGAACTGTACTCTTTTTTATAACTTTCTGCACATATTTGTCCCATAACTAATCCTCCTCGCGGAGACCCAAGAGAGACTCCTCCCTGCTGGCGGTCACCTAGCAACTTCAACAAGTGTCAGATTTGGGATGTTAAATCATAGCACTTGAAGTTAGGGAGTACCCGTAATTTGCAAGTTGTTTGAAAGGGGTACATTTTATTCTTGGCCAAGATTTATCCTGTATTAAAGATATAAACATGTGATCAATGACTGCCTATTTGGGTATTAGGCATCTAGCAGCCAGACAAAAGCATATTAGCATTGTGTAAGCATTATCATTTTAACTGATACCCTTCCCATTGGAGACACTGACAGCGTGTTCAGAAGGAAATAGAATGCCTCACCTCATCCAGCTATCTACCAAGATTCAAGCCATGTGGTCTTTCTGTGCATGAGCAATATGGATCCAAAGCTACTTCAAGACCCCAGGCTGCTAAGTCATACTCAGTACTAAAAAGTCGTCGGATGCACATCTCGTCAGCGCTCTCAGGTGATATAATCATGATTTAGAAAAGTTAGTAAAGCAAAGTGAGACTTTGCCATATTCCTCTAATATTTGCAAAATCTGTTAAACAGATCTCTAAGGGCCTCTTAAATATACTAGTGTGTCATGTCCATAAAATGACACCATATGAGTCATAGTTCCTATCTATATTTCCCAAACTGACATTTCCTTTCTGACTTCTCCCACCAGTGGCTCTAGCGTCAGGCCAAACAGGAGTCAGGACAGTGGACATTCCAATCTAGCACTGTGCCCAGTTCCCAGCTCCCTGAGACCGCTCTGAGCAGCATAATCCAACTCACAAAGACTGAGCCAAAATTGCATCTCCCTAATGCCAAGAATAGAGCACTCCTGCCCAGTATTATCAAACATGTTTTCAATCTATCAAGGAGACACTCTCCCCAGAGCGATAAAATGCCACTAGGAGCCGCCCGTCTATGCCTAGGGTCTTTGCTCTCTACATGACTTTACGCGCATTTCCTAATTCTTCCCTACTCAGTGATGCCTCCATTCCCTTTCTCATTGTATGTATCCGTGGCGCCAGTCCACCTCTGTTCAATTATTTCCTATTCGATCCATGATCCGGTACGGAAACCTGTGAATAAGGAGCTTGGAGGTATGGACAGTGCACCTCATTAAAGACAACGTGAGATGTTTGCATCATTCCTGTATCACCTACTGTATGCAGGGTATCTTTTTGGGAGGATTCTCTCTATGGTAACTGTGCCAGCATCTTTCCTGGCTATTCTGCCTCGCTCTGTAGCCGCTGTTTGAACAAAGGGTATGCACATTTATCAAATGCATTTTATAAATCCACGAACTTACTTTTGTCTGTTTAGTGACTACCAGAGCTGACTCCTGCGAGTTTAACTCCTTCTCTCCAAACCCCCCAAATCAGCTGTCTTCCGCCCCAGATCCCTGATTTATGTCTGCAGCCATCTGCCCGCCCCTACACTTTACCATGTTTTCAAATACATTTAAATGACTGAATATAATTTGTAAGCCATATGTGTCCATGAACAAAAACTGCATGTATATAATGCATCATAATATATAATAACGCTTCATAACACGGTCAATGGTTCTGTTATGGGAGTACAGTGCACTTCTGTTGATTAAGGTTCAGTACTTCTATCGTAGTAGAACTGGAACTGAACAGCGCTTTTGATTGGTGAGCAAGTAGAAAGGTACTGGTGCTCAGGAAATGATAATCCCTAGACTTAACCTTGCATGGATGAATTAGCGAGTGAAGGGCCCACAGGCCTATATTAACCCTCATGTCCTCCCTCAATGTCGACGCATGAATCCTGTAGGGGGCCATCTGCTTTTTATTTAAATTTAATTGTAAGATCATATCTTGGAAACAAAAAGGGAGTTATATCCTGGTTCCTGACAAAATGTGTCAAGAACAAGTTGTTGGCAAGAAAGTCCAGACTTTTGCAACACGAGTTAAAATAGAGAACACATGGCATTTTGAAAAACAAAAGTTAATCATAATCAGAAAATGTATATATTTTTTGGCATCAGACCAACATAAAATTCCACACAGTTGCATGAACTTGAAGTACTCATAATAAAATAATTATACTGTGCTTGGTTACTCTGATCACATGAATCCCCACAGTTCATTGCATTGTTGGTAGAGATACAAAGTACAAAAAACAGAAGAATTCTAATACAGAGAACAATAAGAGAGGCGAACAGTAGTGCCACCTCACAGCCCTAAACCACTGGCTCATTTAAGCAGTGCACAAGACTAATTATGTTGCAGAACATGTATTATGCCTGTGTCTGCTGGAAGTATGAAAAATAATGAGTTAAGCACTGATTAAAGCCTAATGATGTATTTTTCTTTAACAACTTGAGATAATAGCAAGCAACTTATTTATTCATTTTAGCCTTCTTTGACAGAAGTACTTCATACTAGACGGTAACCTTACTGATAATAAGTCAGCTTGAAGGTTAATTACTGTTATTTCAGTTTGCATTGCGAGTTCCTCCTACACATTAACCAAAATGTTTTTCTACTTAAAATAGGGACAAATACTTCTTTCTAGACATGCAAAGGCCAAACCATGAAACATTATGCATGTGGGGCACAGGATGAATACACTACACGGTCATAAGAAATCGTAAAAGTAAAAAGTGAACTCTTGCATATATAGTATAATCAACACGTGATAAACGGTGTGATTCGTTGATTTATTGAGTAGTATAATGTTAAATATTTATATAGCCAAACTCAATGTTACTCATTTCATTAAGCTCAGATGGATGAAATGTTGAGTCAGGCCGGACATGATTTTATCTTATGACCTGCCTGACTTTTAATAAATACTCATCCACCAAACTATTTTACTATCAAATAGTAACTCAAAATCAATAGGTAAAACAACTAAGGATAAGATAGATTCCTGAGGCATGCCCCAAATAACTAATACTGTCACCATCATGAGTTCTGCAACTCTATGAGACTTTTAGTGCTAGGCGAATGTCATAGGGTGTAGAGTCATAGTAATGGACTACTCCCTACCCAGTCTCCAGCATCTTAGTGCCTAGATGTGACAGGCCCATTTATTTTTATAAATAAAATAAACAAATAATATAAAATTAAACAATTAGGCAAATAGTAATAACAGATATATGTAAACAATATTACGGACATTTTGAAGTCTGGGGATAATAGATATATTATTCCCACTCTAGTATGTGCAGTCTGAGACAACACTGGACTTCGGAGAGCTAAGATTTTCTATTCCGACTCCAGTCTGTGCAACAGTCGAGAAAGCATTGGACTTCTGAGGGATATAATCTACTATTTCCACTCCAGTCTGTGCAAAAGTAGGGAAAACAATGGACTACGAAGGGATTACATCATCTATTTCGATAACAGTCTGTGAAACAGTAGGGAAGGTGTTGGACTTCAGAGGGATTAAATATACTATATCCACTCCAGTCTGTGCAACAGTAGGGACAGCTTTGGACTTTGGGGGAATAAATGTAGTATTCTCACTACTGTCTGTGCAACAGTAGGGAAAGCGCTGGACTTCAGAGGGTTAAAATGTACTATAATTTCTGCCTAAGGGCCTGTCCAGCTTGTCCATCGAGCGGACTTCATCACCCAGCCTGCTTTGCCTGACCTAACCCTGAGGTGTAGGAGAGACTTTTTGACTGCCTATAGTATAAAAACCATTGCGTGGGACATCATTTCAGCTTAAGCGCCTGTCCAACTGGTCCGTCCAGCGGACTTCATCGCCAAGCCTACTTTGCCTGTCCTAGCCCTGAGGGGAAGGGACTTCACTGTCTATAAAACCATTGCTGGCCCCCTGCAATGCAGGACATCATTTTAGCTGAAGGGCCCGTTCAGCAGGTCTGTCCAGCGGGCTTGATTGCCCAGCCTTCTTAGCCTGTCCAAGCCATGAGGAGGAGGGACTTTTTGCTTGCCTTTAAAACCATTGCGTGCCTCCTGTGACATTATTTCAGCTTAGGGGCCCATCCAGTGGGTCCATCAACTGGACATCATCACCCAGCCTGCTCTGCCTGTCCTAGCCCTAAGGAGGAGGGGCTTTTTGATAGATATAAAACCACAGGGGGCTTCCCGCGATGCAGAACGTATGCAGGGTGTGCTCAGGCACGTGCCCTGGCGAACACCGGGACTAGAGTGGTCCAGTCTGCACCCTTCCTTGTCTGGATGAGGCTGGGCTGGGCATTGAGACCACCACTAATCATGGACCTGGAGTTAAAAACGGAAGAGCCCTTGGGTGCAAATAAGAAACAATCTAATAATTTGAGGGTTTTATCCATAAAGGGTTTATCAGACCTGTGTCTCGTATAATGGCTCATTTTTCAAATCGCCTGGATAAGTTGCAGGCAGTCATAAAGGACTTTTGTTCAGAGGTAGCTGGGAACTTGAAGAATTAAATTGAAAGGTAGATGCGTTACAGACTTCTATCTATCAGCTATGCAGATCTCAGGGATGTCAAGCAAATGATTCTTTTCAAGGGAAAGGCGTCTTTGTTGCAGATCGAGAGGTTATACCCCATGAGCCTGGTGTGGGGATTAATCATCTGGTAACAAGCATCAGGGCTAGAAATCATACTGGAAATTTTATTGATGAAAGTCCAGTCAATGATAGACATATGGGAACTCCTTAACCCTTAAACAGAAATTGTTTTTTCCTCACTTACCACCAGAGTGCACTCCGTATATAACAGTCTTAAAAGATGTACCGTTACTACCACCAACTCTGAAGGAAGACTACTCTGCCTTACAAAATAGGAAAATCCATTGGTTAAAAATAAATACTGGTTGCCTTTATGATCTTTCAGCTGAGGTGCTTATGGTAAGAAGAACTCCCTAGGTTGGTCTCAGTAAAAAAGAAATGCCAGGTGGTTGTGTGATCATGAATTTCAAATCCCCCAGTATTGTGAAACGGCTTCTTAATTGTCTTTACAAGCAGAAAAGAGTTCCAAACTCAATTCTAGCCCTGCCCCTGGGTTACTTCTGTAGAACATCGGTCCTCTCAAATACAAATTCAGCTATAAATGCATCATGCCCCCCAAATGATATGCTAACCTTTAATGTGGAAGTTTGAAACAGCTTTGATGTACTGGCCCCCTTGGATGATCTGGACTGACTTTGTCTCAAAGTGCGATTAGTAATCCAGTGGCTGTATAACGTATTGGCATTGTTTGCGCCTGGCGCACCTTTAAAAAGGAGCGCCGGGTGCAAAAAATGCCAATGCACCTCATTATGGTGAATGCGCTGCCCCTAGGGCAGCAGCGAACTTGTGCTGCCTCCAGGGCAGCGCATTCATGTGAAAACACCGAGCAGCTGCTCAGTATTTTCACAGTACAGGCAGCACCCGCCTTCACTTTCAAAGGGGTTTAGATATCCCCTTGCAGGCGATGCAGTCAGTGAATGCCCTCATTTGCATAGGACACGCCCCTATGCAAATGAGGGAACACCCTCTGTTGATAGCGCTGGCGCTTTAGGTGCGCCAGCGCTATCGGTATTATAGAAGGGGGCTCACAAGCATCTGCATCCCCTTCTATCATACCAAAGTGCCCCGGGGCTTGAAAGGGGGTGCAAATGCCCATTGCATTTTATGTAATCCGGCTCCAGAAGTGTAAGTTTACTGCTGAAGACCAAAAGGTGGACTCAATGAGCACAAATAATGAGGTGGTCCTTAAACTTAACTCTGCCCTGTGGTCAGTTGATATTAAGGACATTAAAGATATATTCATGGGACCCAAGACTGTACGGAGCGGTCTCAGGCTTTCCTAGTGGAACATTGCAGGTATCCAGTCAAAGCTGTCAAACCCTGACTGGTTATCTTTTTTTAATAAGGAAGATATTATATGTGTGCAAGAAACCTGGAACGTAGAGGAGATTTCTCTAAATGGCTTTCGTTCCATTTGTAGTCCAGCTATTCCATCACTGGCAGGAAGAGCCAAAGGGGGTTTGACCATTTTGCTCTCAGTGGAATTAACTGGTCTTCTTATGAAAGTAGTTTCTTCTACTTTTTATTGTCAACTTGCGCACGTGCAGATCTCTAACTCCTTCAATATTATGTTAATTATTTTTTTATAGGAATCTAAGACTTAGATTGGCATGATACTGCTGTAATAGATGACCTTGAAAATAATCTGACGAAATTTCAAGATAGTCACACAAAGGTGGTTTTATTAGTGTGGTTGGAGGTTTTTAACATATGATTATGTGCTAACAGCAAACCATCAACATTTGGTACAAAATCAATGAAGGGGTGGATGTGATACATTTCCAGTGATGGAGCAGGGTTTTCGCGAAATAAAACTTGCTTGGATTGACCTCCCCATTGTGTGAATTATTAACAAAATGGTGTGAAAATTTAAAGCATAAAACTAACAAACATTTGCAATGCAATAGGTCTCACATTGATTATAGTTTGAGCTATTGGCATTCTAAATGACAATGCCTTTTATTTATGTGTTGTTTTTAAAACAGATGGACAAACGACATTGTCATTTACAATGCCAATAGCTTAAACCTTCGCAAATGTGAGACCTATTGCATTACAAATGCTTTTTTGTAAAAGCACCCCATGTCGCGCTTACACTTTAATGGTGACCGCGCCCCCTTCTTTAGATGTGGCTCGTCTAAAGAAAGGGGCGCAGCCGCCATTAACGTGAAAGAGCAACATGGGACACTAGTAAACAAAAAAAGGTGAACAAATAGTAAGAAAAAGAAAAATGCAGAATCATTCGGCACCGCAAACGACAAACTAAAGGCACTGTCACCACTGTATCAGTGTGGCGTGCCGTGTTATGAGAAAAAAAAACAGCATGCGGGAGAGCGTGTCCTGCCTGGCAGGAGAAAACCATTTAACCGAATAGTGCTTGGAGGTGTTACAAAGATAAATCCAAGGAACTCCAGACATAGCCATGAGGTATAACATAAGTAAGATGTTTATTTAAGCTTAAATGGAGGGTGGTAGTTACAGGATGGTAGTTCATCAGTTAAGTAGTTAAGGTAGTTTGGGCCCCACTAGGAGCAGCATCCTTGCTGATCAGCCCACAGTCTCTCTGTCCACACAACCAGGCACTCCAACATTCTACTCTCTCATCAGCATTCTAACGTTCAACATACACATCACATTCATACTGGCTGAGCAGTAGGGAAAGGAATTCAAGGTATAACACATCTCCTTCCCTTGGAAACACAATAAATAAAAAATGATTACAACGGTGCACAATAAAAGTACAATACAAGAGAAGTATGCAATGTACAAATGAAGATAACTAATTAAAGATCATACAGATAGAATTACAGCATAGAGGAGAAAGGAACAAAGTGCAAATGATAACTGCAAATATAAGAGAACAAAGACAAGGAGTATAAAAGAGAAATATGCAAAGAACAAATGAAAACTACAAATGTAAAAGAACAAAGAATGGGAGGATTATCCACTTCTCAAAAATATTGACTAAATGTTGAAATTCCACAGTGGTAACATTGTGCAGGACTGGGAGAATGGATGCCACTAGGGAAGTGTAAATCCCTAACCACCCACCCTCTTCTACACATCACATTTTAGTAGTAAAGCTGTGCAGTACTGGGAGAATTGAGGACATCAAAAAGGTGTAAATTTCCCACCACTCACCCCTTCTGTACACCACACATGCTCAACCATAGGTTAATTAAAAGTAAGAGGTGCACGAGACATGAACAAATTCCTAGGTGAGACAAAAGTATAGGGTACACAACCCATCACACAAAATTCCATAAAGGCACACAAAATTCCATAAAGGCACAAATGTATAGGGTGCACAGCCCATCGCACAAAATTCCATAAAGGATCAAAAGTATAGGGTACACGACCCATCATACAAAATTCCATAAAGGCACAAATGTATGGGGTACACGACCCATCGCACAAAATTCCATAAAGGCACAAATGTGTAGGGTACACAACCCAAATTTCATGAAGACAAAACCACACACCCTACAAGATATGGGTAAATAAAAAGAAACACACTAGACTCATTCTCAAGCATCGCACAGTACAGATGAGCTAGTAATTACTGATGACAACACAGCAAACATGACTTGATAACATCACAGCAAACATAACCAAAATCAAAATAAGAATGGCAAGTAATAACATCACAATTAAAACTGGCAATGCGTATCACAACTTGGCAGCAAAAAGACAGTCTACATGACGCACAGCCTCAAAAAAATAAAAAAATTAAAATAAGCTTGCAAAATACCCAGCAGCAGCGTGGTACTGTAACTTAAACATACTTATACACATACAGTATATCAGCATGAATAAAGATGATAATACATAGAAGAGCTCCAGAACACAGTCCAGCATAAATACTGATGCAGCCATGATGAGCGATGTCTCACCCGAGCCCACTAGTATTGGATCTTTGTTCAGAAACGGAGAGGAATACTTGCTTCAGCTCACACTCTCAGAAGTGAGATAATCTACCACCGATTACAGATGGAAGAATCCAGCACCCACACACTATTGACCGGTTCCAGACAGCAGAGTGCTGTACTCCTCTAATAAATATAATAACATGCTTGAACACAAAGTAGTGCAACAACGATCCCTTCCTGTTGCAGCGTCCTGGTAATGCAGGCTGTAGACAATAAAACTGAGTTCCAGATAGCCACAGTGTTGAAATGACTTTCACATGATACTTAGAGATATGCCATCTGGGTCATCTCATTGTGGGATGTTGGTATTCTAGAATGTCAAGCTACCATGAGCTGTTTGTGAGAATGTAGAGAGGGAGTCTTGAGATGAGCCTACTGACAGTTGGGTGGCTGAGCTGTTCTTACCTACGACTATGAATAAACCTCTCTAGAAATCCACATCTTGAATCTGCACCTTCATTCATCATAAGAAGCATCTTTTTAACACTGGCGACGACTGGGTTAACCAACAGCTCAACTCCAAGTATCAGCGGCGATTTTGAAAATTCAAGAAGGTCACTCTACGTCATTACCTTTCTTAAAAGGATAGAACTGTCAAGTAAGATCTTTCCTTATCTCTAACAGCGCTAGTCAATTTAGTGACGCTCTAATTCTTGATCTGGCAGCATGTGGAATACAGCACGCATTGACTGTGTGATTTAACCTCTACAAAACGTTAAATCTTTGCCTGTATGATTTAACCTATGTGTGATTCAACTATCAACATTTCAAGCTTCCCTACGTTTCTCTCTGGGAAGTGTCCAGCTGCATGACACACTTTTGCCTTTGAGGAATGCGCTTGTATATGTTGTGGATTACATACATAACTAGTGTCATACGGATGCGCCCTTGGAGTGTAGTTTTATCGCATGCTATTGATTGTATGCCTAGTCTCCTGCGATACATACTTCCACGGACCTGATGTTTTAAAACTTCAGTACCTTCCTCCATGCTTGCCGGTTACGCTGTTTTCTTTTAAATTAGACTCACCTGTCACTCGCGCTGTCACGTGCTACATTCTTCTTCGTGTTGCTCATGATTCCTTTGCTGACGAGCCTTTGGTTCTGTCCTTCCTCTTCGTCTTAAGACTGTGACGTACCATATCTCAAATCAACTGCTTCGTCACATGCACGGTACGTGAAACGCAACGTACAATGTTGCGTACAGACTGCTACAGTGTGAAGACCTGTATCCAGTGTGGAACGCAACACATTACGTCATTACCTCCATTTTGATTCCCTTCATCTCCTAGCAACGATTGCGCTTCACTCGGAATCGACGCTGACACGTACAGCGCTTCTATTTACTGCATGTCCTTCTGTTTTAACACGCTTTGTATTTTTTTGACAAATCTTAATTAGCATCGTTTTATTTGTGGACAACAGGCTTCGAGGCTAACACGCACAACTCATCTTCATACCCATTTGGGACTCTAACTATGGAACATACACTGGGTTTGTCAAGTCAGCGACTGCGTGTCTCCATTCCAGTAAATGCTGGTACAGCGCTGACACGCACAGCTTATGTACGTACGGCGTGTCTCTTTTCCAATCAATGCTGGTACAGCGCTGACACGCACAGCTTACTTATTTAATGCGTGTTTTGATGCATGTCTCCTTTCCAGTAAATGCTGGTACAGTGCTGACACGCACAGCTTACGTTTTTAACGTGTGTTTTGGTTCTATTAAATTGTAGTTCTGCGCAGACACACACAGCTTATTCACCTCTTGTGCATCCTTATGGTGTAATCTCACTTTCATGCACTGTGTTTAGGTCTGTGTCCCTTACGTTTACACATTTCAGTCTTGACACACCAAATTTGCATCTTGTGTACTTTGAACTCCATTTTTTATATTTATTTTAATTTTAATAATAGTTTTTACAACTTTCCTTCTCGTCTCTGATTACATTTACTATACAAATACTCATTGAGTCATGCAGAATGTTACAGCTGCTCCGTTCTTCCTGCAATCTCCAGGTGATCCGCCTATCAAATGGTCTAAGTGGAAGAAAGTTTTTGAGCGCTATGCTCACGTATGTGGCACCTCTCTCAGTGTGGAGAGAAAAACTGCTCTGCTTATGCACTGTCTTGGATCAGAGGGACAAGATGTCTTTGATCACCTCCCAGATGTTCCAGACAGCTCTGCAACAAACTTGAATGAATTTGAACAGTGTATTTTTAAACTTGATGCGCATTACTTACTTAAGGTCAGTACTATTTTAGAGCGTTACCACTTCGGTAGAAGTATGCAAAAAGTGGGTGAAAGCATAGAAAATTATGTAACTGATCTTAGACGTTTAGCCTCCACTTGTAAATTTGATATTCTTTTTGAAGAAAGAATACAAGACCAATTCATGCTTGGTTGTGTGTCTGAGAAGGTGCGGGATGAACTTTGGCTCAAAGATGAACCATCTCTTGATGAAGTTTTAGTAGTAGCCAAGAGAATAGAACACTCACTGGAGTGTGTGAAAGAGATCAAAAAAGATCTCAATAAAGATGTTTTGGTGGTCAACACTAATGTAACCTCAAAACCAAAAGACTCTCAAATGAAATCTCAAACTAAAGGCAAACTGATTAGCAAGTCTCGAGCTCAGCTCAATAAGGAAAGCAAGTGTTAAAGATGTAACAGCACTGGTCACTGGGCCAATGATAAATCTTGTCCTGCTCTGAATGCTGTGTGCTCTTATTGCAAAAAGAAGGTTCACATTGTTTGTGCTTGCAGAATCAAAGCTTCGAAAAAGAACGTAAATGAAGATTCTCATGAAAATACAACTGACCAACATGATTTTGCATGTGGACAAATTGTAGTCCAGGTCGGAGGTGATGGACCTTTGGATTTTATATTAGTAGAAGGCCAAAAAACTAAAGTGTTATTCGATTCAGGTGCAAAGATTACCACTGTTTCAAGTAAATTCTTTAGTGACAATTTGAGTGTGAAAGTTAAATTGTTAAAACCTGACATTCACCCCACTGCCTATGGAGGAGACCCCATTGAACTGAGAGGTTATTTATAGGGCCTGATAGAGTATGAGGGTTGTTTCACTTCTGGTAAAATTTACGTCTCAAGGAAGGGTGATAGTATTATTAGCTGGTGGCATCAAAAGGATCTAGGTGTCATGTTGGACCCCAATAATACTCCTCCCATCATTGTCAAAGAGAGAAATACTATCAAGTCTGTTGATAACTTTCCGTTACAATCTCAACTTATGGAAGAATATCCTCAAGTATTTGGAGATAAGTTAGGTTGTCTGAAGGGTTACTGCCACAAAATAAAGTTGTCCCCGGGATCTGTTCCAGTTTCTAGCAGGGTGCGTAATGTCCCCTTCACTGTTAAAGAAGATATGTTTAAAGAGTTGGATAAACTCAAATCTCAGGGCATCATTGAGGAAGTAGAAGGAACATCATGGTTGGCTCCGGTAGTGGCCGCTAGGAAACCTGATGGGTCCCTGAGATTATGTGTTGATCTGAGACAGCTCAACAAGTGTGTAGTTGTAGACAAGTATCCAATCCCAAACATATCAGAGCTGTTGAGCATGGTGGCTTGTGCAAAGATTTTTAGTACAATCGATCTGACGTCCGCGTACCATCAGATTTTGCTTGATGAGTCCTGCAGGGATTTGACTGCCTTTATTACGCCTTTTGGGACATTTAGATTCATAAGACTTCCGTTCGAGTTGGTTTCTGTCGCTTCCGTCTTCCAACGAGTTATGGAGAAGGTGTTGATTAATGTACCTGCTGTCTGTGTATATCAGGATGACATTTTGGTGTATGGGTCGGGCGTGTCAGAACATGGTAAGAGAGTTAGACAGGTGCTAGACAGACTTACTGCTCACAATCTGACTATTAAACGAGAAAAATGCAAATTTGGCCGTGATAAAATTGACTACTTAGGACATACCATAAGTGTTGATGGCGTAGTTCCAAAAGCTGATCTTGTGAACACAATCAAAGATCTAACAGCTCCCACTTCCAAGGAAGAACTTATGCGTTTTCTTGGGATGGCTGAGTACTATAACAAATTTATAAAAAAAATTGCAGAGGTCACGTTTAACATGAGAAATCTGCTAAAAAAGGGGGAGAAATTTGTGTGGGATGAACTATGTGAAAAAGAATTCAGTGAGATAACAATTAAATTACAAAATGCACTGAATCTAGAAATTTTGATCCCACTAAATCTTCCATCATATCCACTGATGCAAGTCTAAAAGGGCTTGGTGCAGTCCTATATCAGGTGGCACATCCCCTGATAACACCATCATGTTTATTTCGAAGAGCCTAAAAGGGGCTGAATCCAGATATTTGGTGATTGAGCGAGAAGCTCTTGCAGTGTACTGGGCCATTAAGAAATTAAAAACATTTCTATGGGGCACTTCCTTTGTTGTGAGAACTGATCACAAACCTCTATGTGAGGTGTTGACTAGCAAAGGCATTGACTCCATTTCTCCAAGAATTTCCAAGTGGATTGTTGGTTTACAAGGGTTTGATTTCATCGTCAAACATGTTCCTCATTCTGATAATTTTGTTACCGATACACTTTCAAGGCTAGTTCCTACTGATCCATCGGATCTATCAGACACCAAGACTGATCCATCTTTTGGTCATCCTCATGACTTTGTATGTGAGGTAGATTACAAAGTGATTTCTCATGAGCGTTGGTTAAATGCTTGCAAGGATGATATAATCATTCAGGACGTCTTAAAACTTATTTGTGATGGTTGGCATCGTAAAGAACAGGGTGGGTTATCTGTGAAAGATTTTTGGCCCGTGAAAGATCAGCTCTCCTGTTGTGAGGGTTTATTGTTGAGGGGTCACAGACTAGTTCCACCTGTATCCTTAAGGAAAGACCTACTAGATTTAGTACACGAGGCACATTTAGGTATCTCCAAAACCAAAGAAAGAGTACGCTCAAGTTATTGGTGGCCAGGATTGGACACTCAGATAGAGCACTTAGTTCGAGAATGTGTCCAATGTTCTCTCAGTGAAAAAAGCTTAAAGACTAGGACTCAACCCATGGAGAAGAGATCTTGTCCCAGTGGTCCCTGGAAGGATATAGCCCTTGATATTTTAGGACCTATTCATGGCGATGGTTCTGACACCTTTATCATTGTTGTCATGGATTTGTTTTCGAGGTGGCCAGAGATATTTTTTGTAAAGAATGTGAACACCAGTACTGTTATAGATTGTTTAAAGAATCTCATCGCTAGGGAGGGGATTCCTGAAACCATATTGACAGATAATGGTGTGCAACTCGTTTCTGGGGATATGGAATATTTTCCTAATAATTGCGGCATTGCTCATAAAAATCCAATGGTACTGTCGAAAGATTCAATAGGTTAGTAGAAACTGTTTCTCTAGCAATGCAAAATGGTCTTAATTGGAAAGATGAAATATCAAAAAGAGTCTGTGTGTGTCGCTTTGCTCCCCATACTACAACGGGGAAATCGTATCTCTTGTTTCGGGGGAGGCATCCTGATACTTTTTTAGAACCACCGTGGGTGAATACATTTCTTTCAACCAAAGGTGGGATTTTGGATTCTACCTCATGGCAAGAGAAAGAAGATTTAAAGTGTCTAAAGAGTAAAGAAAATTATGATGTGCGACACGCTGTTAAATCAACCAAAGTCTCTGTTGGTTTGATCTAGTTAGGATCAAAAAACCTGTTTTTTTTGTCTCTGGTTCCAAATTTTCAAAACCCATAAGAGTTATAAAAGTTTTTGATAACGCTATAAGAACTTCTGATCACAGGGTGTGGAATTTGGGTCGCGTTGCCATATGTAAGAAAACTGATGTTCTGGGTTCCTCTCAAGATATTTTAGAAAAGAAAACTGTCCCTGAAGTTGTTAAAAGGCCCAGCAGGGTTTCACGCATTCCCTCTTATTTGAATGACTATGTTGTATGATGTTTTTTTTTCTTTGTTTATTTGTTTTCTATTTCACTTCTGTAATATGTAAAGGAGGGAGATATGTTGTAATGACTTTCACATGATACTTTGAGATATGCCATCTTGGACATCTCATTGTGGGATGTTGGTATTCTAGAATGTCAAGCTAACATGAGCTGTTTGTGAGAATGTAGAGGGGGAGTCTGGAGATGAGCCTACAGACAGTTGGGTGGCTGAGCTGTTCTTACCTACGACTATGAATAAACCTCTCTAGAAATCCACATCTTGAATCTGCATCTTCATTCATCATAAGAAGCATCTTTTTAACACACAGTTCAGCAGAGCAGTGTAATGATGATCCCTTTCCATTAAAACGTCTCGATAAAGCAAGCTGTGGACAATATAACTGTACTCACATTCTTCTCCATAACAAATAATACCAGTCAGTCAAGGATTGCAGAAGTTCTGTCAACCAATCTTCGCCGCAGGCATTTCCATCAGCTCCCGCTGACAGCGGTGTGAAGGGAAACCTCGGGTAGCCAAGATGGCAGCACATAAGGAAGAACAGTGTCGGGTGGCTCACGGCAAGGACGTGCTACCCTGACATCACAGGACAGCGCAACATCGTGGAACAGCTCGCGCGCCATAAGGGCTTCACGAGACCTTCAAGCCGTTCTTTCCGCTCGCGGCTCCACAGTAACCAGACATCATAGATGCGTCCTTTGAAGGTTAAACCCAGATCAGTTGACTAGGGGTGAGTGCTTGCGATGTTCAACACTCCGTCCATCATCCCCTTTGGTTTTGCCTCCTTTGAAAGTTAAGGCGTGTTGCATCAGGTAAGATTTAAATAATTATAACCAGCTTTGCGCTGACTTCTCGGTTCACGTGCTGCTATAATAAAAAAGTTTATCGTAGGAGACTCACCACATTGAATACAAAAACCACAGTACTCCTCAGTTCACACCTCGGTGAATGGCAACAGCGGCTCCACGAGAAGCCAGCTAGAAGTTAAAAAAAAAGCATCTATAGTGTCCACAGTTGCTCCAGCAGATTCACTGTATGCTGCAAAATGAGTCTGCCAAAATGCCACCAAATATGCAAATATCGTAATACTTTCATGATGAAGCTGCTGGGTCACTCCGCTTCTGTTCAATTTCAGACGGTATAATGGCATGTTGGCTGCTGCATTCCAAATACAGGTCACATCGTCGAAAAACAGCTCGCAGCTTAGGTTTTGTTTCAACATACTGTTCACAAACAGCTTTGCCAGTTCATTAAATGTGCACTTGAGGCATTTAAATAAGTAGTGCAGCCACAGGGAAATCAAGCATCACGTTTCAAAACGTTTATCAAATCCATAGGTGTGAGGAAGTTCAAACGCCCCAGGCAGGCTGTCCAGATGGCAGAGGACACTGGTGGGGCTAGCAGGAGCGTTCTTTTCCTTAGGTTTTCAGCATGTTTACCTCAACTTTTCTTAGTAGTTTCCAGTGAGAGAGTTCAAGTATTTTCACCTCAGGTAGACTTAATCCGTAGGAATACACGTGTTTTTTCTCCAGATCGTCGCCAATGTTACAAAGATGAAACCAAGAAGTCCAGACGTAGCCATGAGGTATAACATAAGTAAGAGGTTTATTTAAGCTTAGATGGAGGATGGTAGTTACAGGATGGTAGTTCATCAGTTAAGTAGTTAAGGTAGTTCAGGCCCCACCAGGAGCAGCATCCTTGCTGCTCAGCTCACAGTGTCCAACTGTCTCTCTGTCCACACAACCAGGCACTCCAACATTCTACTAGCTCATCAGCATTCTAACATTCCACATACACATCAAATTCATACTAACTGAGCAGCAAGGGAAAGGAAATCAAGGTATAACAGGAGGCTGTACTTAGAGCATACAGGGTAACATATGTAACAGGGGGTGTGCAATGAATTTGAGGAGTCACAGGTACGTAGATTTAAGTTCCATTTTATTTCTTGAATAAGGTGAACCATGACGGCAGCGACCGAATGCCAGCGATCCCAGTAATAACTGAATGATCAGTTGGGATCACAGCCGGCCGCCCACTCCCTCACCGGAAAGCAATACAAGTTTAAAGAACAACATTGAAAACGCGTGATAAATAAATCACAAGTCACACTGCCACTTACATTACACAACAGGGTGTCATCATGGGAGGTTATAAAATGAGACGTAGCATACTAGGGAGGGACTACTAAGCCTATTGACCAATGACAAGCCGCAGTTTACAAAACTTGGGAGCTCCCTGAAAAGCAAGGAATAGAATAAAGTACTGGGCAACCAAGCACGGCAATTCAAGCACATGTACTCTGTCAGAAGCCGGAGAAACCAGCAGCAAACTCTAAGACTCGCCAAGCATTCGAGTTAATATAATCATTTGTAGAACAGAGCAAAATGCAATGTAGTTAGACGTTAAAGATAACCAGTGACAATTTTACGAGTTCAGGCAAAGTCACATGCCAAGTGAAAATCTCCAGCTCTGCGTGCGCTACTTGAATAAATATATACCAGAAATTTACTTTGCCAACTTTAATATCTGTAATTCAAAGAACTAGCTGGGAGCCTCTAACCTGGCATATGTTGAAAGGAGTGCTTAGAGTTCACCCTGGCATGCTCATCTGCACAGTATCTACTCCACCCGCCACACAAATGCGTTCCTCAGTCTACGAAATATGTTGCTAGCTCAGTAGGATGTGATGCAGAGTTTGGATCGCGACGTCACATAAAAACAGTGAGCAAAAGATCGAAAACATGTGCCATATTGTCCACTGAAGACGTGTATATTTATTCATGACTGAGCCTTCCTCTTACCCTCAGGTGAGCTTTATAAATCACAGCTTTCGACAGCACCTTCATTCAAGGACACCTGACAAGAATCAATCATACACCCATCACACCACAGCAGAGGGCGACATTTTTTACCCAGAGGTGATGTCTCTGCCAATCTTTGGACATGTGTCATTAGATTCAGATCAAAGATCTTTTGCCTTGTGTGGTCAGAACGAATATGTGCCTCCAATTTTTTAGAGAAATAGGATAGTTAGTGGTCTGACAAACGTTGAACAAACAGTCTAAGTGACATAATGGGACATGTAACACCTCACTACTCCATACACCACCCAAGATCCCAAATTCACCTAGGTGGCCCTACTCTCAATTACCACTCATGAAGTCTTTGCTCTTTCACCATAACAGTTTCAAAAGCTGTACCACCAACCACTGCTTAAATCAGCAGGTACCTAGCACATACATTTCTATAACTTCAAAGGGAGAATGCCAGCATGTTGCAGTGTGGGTTCAATACCTTTAATGAAGGTGCCTAACAGACTGGAAACACACGCTTCTTTCTGTATCATCAACATGTTTATTCTCTCCGGATATATCCACATTGCGCCCCACAGTGGCCTCGACGGAGAGGGTATTTCTAGAAGGCAAGCTGAGGTTAGGAATATCTGGAACATTTTACTTTTGTCTTTAACGCCTGATGCCTAGAATATCACAGCGCCTTCTAGTGAATTACGTAAATTCCTCCTATGTAATGTACTGTTCTGCCGCCCATTTCTTGTTGGGAGAAGGAATTAGATGTGTTTACTATATTTCCTGTGTATTGGCTTCTGCTCAATTGCCTATACAGGTCTCGCGACCTGCCTCGCGCTGTCCCCTGGTCGCAAGCCTGCTCATGAGGTTCTATGACGTCCCTTTGTTTCATCGTAGAACCTTGGGTGAGGGTGGCGGTTGGAGGGCAGTTGGAGGAATACCGTTGTGCTGATTACACGCCTTCGGTGTCAGGGCTTGTACCACATTAAAGACTGCTTCACTTACCTCCTATTCTTCGTGTGGTCTTTACAATTTTGGCGATGAGGTGCCCTGACACCATGACGGACCTGCGTGTGTCTCCTGCACACCTCTGCCTTCTAGGGGATTTTCTTCTCTGTGGTCAATATTCTGAGGGAATCTAGAATTCCAGCTCCTGAGTTGCTGAGTCTGCATCCTGTTACTCCGGGCTGCGCACCGAGTGGATGTACCAATTACGCAGTATCTGCCTCAAGTTCTTCAAGTGTGCACGGTGAGATCTATGCTGAATGCCAGTTGCTGCCTATTTGCGCGATCTCTTCAGCAACTCTCGGTGATCTTTCCTTCAGCACTGTCTCCACCTCTGGCACTTTCGGATCCCTCAGTGGTTCACGTTGTGATCTATGCCAGATTGGTACTGTCTCCTTCTTCCTGCTCGTGTCACCGAGTTTAGGTACAACGCGAGGAAATATCACTTCCAAGTCTTCACTGTGTGACAGTTTACTCCTCCCTGAAGTGCTCCTGTGTTGTCCCGGCTAAAGAGACACAATCGCCTCACCTCAGGCTTTCCCTTCAGGCTTTGTTGTGCATTTGTGATGTCATTGGACCGCAAGAAAGTGTTGGCCATTTTCTTTTGGGCTACGCGTTCACCACGCAGCGGCCATTTTAAGTATATTTGCACTGACATTACATGCCATTCAACAGTGACGAGCACATTTCCTTCTGGCCTACACAGTGCGTTCCAGTTGTTCGTCACTATCTTCTCAGTGATGCACACACTATTTAGTGCGTCTCTTCATCAGTGATATGGACACTTTAAATTTCGTCTTGCTATTTGCCATTTTACTGCCACTATTCTACACTGCAAGTACCAACCTTTGGATATTTCAGTGATGCACACACTGCTTCGTGCATCTTTCAGACACCATTCCTGGAATTTCATTGTTAATTATTCTACAGTCATTGCATAGCTTTATAACCATTCACTATTTACTATACTATGTTGCATTATCTTATTTTCTCTTCTATGCACAACGTTTTCTCTTTCTCTGCTATTCACTATTCTACTTCAGATTTCACTCTTCCTTTACTTAATTATCATAGTTCATTTTTTTTCTATATTCTACTGGTATTACTCTTAGTCTCTTCTTTTCTTCTCTTACTCTTCCTTTCTTCTCTCACCCCTGTTACTCCATGGCATCAGGTAATGTTTGGAACCTTTCCCCTCCTCATCCTATCATCCCAGCGTCAGGTGATTCATCTCTCAAATGGGAAGACTGGCACAAATACTTCGAAAACTATATCTCCACATTCGAGGAGGACGGTGAGGAGCTAACTCCTGAGAGAAAGAAGAAGATTCTACTGCACTGTTTGGGCACGCAAACTATGAAAATATATAACCGCATCAATCAAATACACAGACCAGCAAGTCAAGGCAACGTTTACACCAATGCTTTGAAGGATTTAACAAATTATTGTAAACCCACTGTCTGTGTATCAGTCCACAGGTTCAAATTTTTCCATCGCAAGCAAAGTTCGGAGGAGTCAATTGAAGACTTTGTGGCTGCACTCAAGAACCTGGCTTTGTCCTGTAGATTTGGTGAGTTGCATGATGAATTTATTCGTGACCAAATAGTAATGCGAACTGCCAATCGAGGCATCCAAGAAAAGTTGTGGGCTAAAGGTGAGTCCCCCTTCAAGAAGTCATTGACATTGTAAAAAGGGCAAAACTTACTGGGAGGTGTGCTAAGGCTGTTCTTTCGGAAGACAAACACAAACCCGAAGGAGAGGAACAACCCATAGTTGCTAAGGTCAAGAACTTTAAAAACACCATTCAAAAACCTATTCATGGTTCGACCCAAAGGAAAGATTCTACTCCCAGAGCCATGTTGACAGGGAACAGGAAATGTTTTAGATGCGGCAGCAGATTTCACTTCGCTAACGGTAAAACATGCCCCGCCCTCAAGCAGAAATGTACTAAATGCAGGGTTTTTGGGCATTTTGGTAAAATGTGCCAAAGCAAACAGAGAAGGAACTCTAATGTAAAGTTCATTGTACCGGAAGAACATGATGACTTAGATTTATCTGATGATGAGGACATGAACCTCTTTGTACTACTAGTCGATGACGACATCGTCAATGTAAAGGAAAAGAGTAAGAAACCCATGTGTGAGCTGAATATTGGCGCGGTGAACATTTCCATTGCCGCAGATTCAGGGTCACCCTATACTATTGTTAATAAGAGTGTCTGGGAAGAAAAGTTTGTACCTGTGTTAGGCCATAATCTTGTTAATCCCGACATTTCCCCCAAAACATTCACTGGGCAACCTATTGATGTTTTGAGTTACAGAGAACTAACTTTCCTATTCAAAGACCGACACACTGTGAGTAAGTTGTATGTATCTGCTATCGGTCTTTCAGTACTGGGGTGGATGGACCATGGAAAACTGGGCATAATCCTAGACCCCAAAAGCCCAGATCCTGTACTTTCCTTACAATCCGAGAATGAGTATAAAAACATCATTATTAAAAGGTTTCCCCGTGTATTTTCAGAGAAAATTGGAAAATTGAAAGGGTTCCACCATAAATTTGAACTTAAAAAAGATGCTGTTCCTTGCATGCACAAATCCAGGAATATTCCCTTCTCCATCAGAGAGGAAGTCAAATCTGAACTCCTTAGACTACATAGGTCTGGCTTTATTGAACCTGTTGAGTCAGCCGAATGGGTCGCACCTTTAGTTTGTGCCAAAAAGTCTAATGGTAAACTTCGTTTGTGTGTGGACCTCCGCGACCTTAATAAAAACATCCTCATTGACCAGTTCCCCTTATCCAAGATTAGCAAGATGTTGTCACATACAAATGGCATTCGGTGGTTTTCCACTATTGACCTCACTGCAGCATACCATCAGGTCGCACTACACCCCGACAGCAGGAGTCTCACTACTTTTGTGACACCCTTCGGGTGTTTCAGGTTTAAAAGGGTTCCCTTTGGATTGGCCTCTGCTGCGGCCATGTTTCAAAGACTCATGCACATACTGTTTAAAGATGAGCCCAACCTATTGATTTTTCAAGATGATATAATGGTCATGGGAGTTAACAGAGAGGATCATGATGTTGGTCTAGGTAGAGAATTACGGTCTCACAGCCGATATTCTCAAATGTAAATCCGCAGAGACCAGTGCCACGTATTTAGGACACGGAATTTGTGGGGAAGGCATCAAACCAAAAAAAGAATTGTTATCTGCAATAAGAGAAGCCCCCTCCCCGAAAAATAAGGATGAAGTGAAAGCCTTTCTGGGTTTATCAGAATTTTATGTAAAGTTTGTTCAAGATTTTTCTTCCAAAACCTTCTTGCTCAGACAACTTGTAAAACAGGGTAGTAAATTCATGTGGTCTGACGGTTGTGAAGAAGCATTCACCAAAATCAAAAATGACGTTTGCAATGCCCCACCCTTACAAGGTTTCAACACAGTATAGTCACCACAGATGCCAGCGGTAGGGGTCTTGGAGCTGTCTTAAGCCAGGTCGATAATATGGGACACTAAAGGACTATAGCATTTTCCTCATGCTCTATCACAACCACTGAGGAGAAATACTCCGTAATAGAACATGAGGCTTTGGCATGCGCATGGGGCTTAGAGCACTTTGGACAGTACATATGGGGATTTCACGTTACTCTAAGAAATGATCATAAACCCCTGGTCAAGGTCCTGACTACTAAAGGGCTACAAAGTGCCTCTCTCCACCGTGCACGCATATCAGTCAGAATGATGGACTTCAATTACAATGTACAATATGTTCCAGGGTTCAAGAATGTGGTTGCCGACTGTTTGAGCCGTTTACCACTACCTAATATGGATGAATCTACCTTAGACATTGAATCCTTCTGCGTAGCGAACATACTAGATGAGTTACCCTGTATTTCACAAGCTGATTGGTTGTCAGCCCAAGAATATGATGCGATATAGTGTCAAGTGGGAAAGTATATCAAAGATGGGTGGCCCATTAAAAAAGATCTACCCCACCACTTACGCACTTTCAGGGAGTTAAGGCATGAATTGTCTTGTGAAGAAGGCCTTTTCCTCAGAAATGGAAAGTTCACACCCCCAGCCTCACTCCGGTCCAAACTACTTGACATTTGCCACAAAGGGCATCTAGGCATTGGCAAGATCAAAAGTAGGGTTAAAAATTCATATTGGTGGCCTGGGTTTGACCTGGAGATCGAGAGGAAAGTGAGGAACTGCCCTGCTTGTGAGAACTCTGACAAGTCCCAGCGTACTTTCAGGCCACCCCTTCAACCGTTGTCTAATCCTAGTATGCCCTGGACCAGATTAGGTATGGACATCTGTTGTCCCATTTGGGAGAATTGTGACAAACCTTCCCCGTTGTTCTGGTGGACCATTTCTCCAAATGGCCCGAGGTAGATGTTGTACGTAATGCAGATGCTACAACCATTGTTAATTTCTTGCAAAAATTGTTCTTAAGAGAAGGTTTGCCAAAATGCATTGTGACCGACAATGGTCCACAATTTGTGTCTGATGTTTTTAAAAAAGGTGTCAATGATAATGGCATTTTTCACAAAACTACCTCTCTGCACCACCCTGCTGGTAACGGTACAGCGGAGAGATTTAATTGCTTCATAAAAGGCATTTTACAACTTGCTAACCATAACGATCTTTCTTGGAGGAAGGAATTAGCACACAACCTATGGGCCTTACGTGTCACACCTTGTGAATCCACTGTTTCTAGCCCATTTGTGTTGCTGAGAGGTAGAACACCTATCACTAAAGATACTGTTGGGTGGTTGACCCCCACAAAAGCGGACCTGTCCATGGAGAAAGTTAATAGCACAATTTCACACTCCCAACTAACTAGTTAGAAGTATTACGATTCCAAACACGCGTGCAAACTTGTCAACATTCACGTAGGCGATTGGGTCAGAGTGAAAAGAAGTGGCTTCATTAAGAAAGGTCTTAACCGTTATTCACAACCCCTGACGGTCAGAAAAATCTTCTGCAATTCCGCACTCTTAAGTGACGGGAAAGTGTGGCACTTTTCATCCTTATCTTTGTGGAGAGGGTATGGGACTATGGCTCTTCAGCACCCCAGTCATGAGCGCAGTAGTACCCCCACCTCCTCTAGATACGATTGGCTTTTGGATGATGACACTAGCGAGAGTCGCAACCCTGAAGAGGGTGATACTAGACTAAGTGTCCCCAGGAGCGAGCTTTCCCAAGATGACCACACGAATGACACTCCCATTGAGGAAACCCTCGTTAGCACACCACTTGACCCAATCATAGACAGAGCAAGAGACACACCTCTTGCGGAAACTTCTGACATTACACAAGATCATTCACCCCTCCATGGTTCCACCGTTGACGGACTATGGTCAAGGAACCCGTTATGAGCAGACATGGCAGAGAAATAACACTACCAAAAAAGTTACATGATTTTGTATGTGATTAACCCCTTTTTCTCTTCTGTACCCCTTGGTTAGCTTATGCGCACACTGTGCTCACCTCACTCCCCTCTTCCACTTCCTCCACCCCCACCAGGTTGCTTCCTTTTACAAATTGTTATAAATAAGGAGATGTGTTGTGTTTACTATATCACCTGTGTATTGACTTGTGCTCAATTGCCTGTACAGATCTCGCGACCTGCCTCGCGCTGTCTCCTGGTCGCGAGCCCTCGCCCGGGGTTCTATGACCTCCCTTTGTTCCATCGTAGGACCTTGGGCGAGGGTGGCGGTTGGAGGGCAGTTGGAGGAATAGTGTAGTGCTGATTAGATGCCTTCGGTGTCAGGGCTTGTACCACATTAAAGACTGGTTCACTTACCTTCAATTCTTCGTGTTGTCTTTACTGAACTTCCAGAAGCTTGCTGCGTGGACATAAGGTGAAACTTAAACTGGAAACAAATGCTCAACAGAACTGTGATTCACAAATAATTGAGTCACCCCTAATATTGCAAGAAGTGTGTCACCCCTTTTATCTGCTGACTGCAGCCCTCTGCACATTGAGGAAGTTAGAAGGACCAGTGGTACAAAAATGATGTTTCTATGCTTCCCTGAAAAACAAAACCATTGTTTCTTTGAGAGTAACATCGGAATGTCTGTACTTTTCTTCTAAAGAGACCCAATAGTTAACATTGCATTGGCTCTGGTTCTCCTCTGCTTAATCTGTACGAAAACAGCATCGTAACACTGCCGCAGACTGTGCCAAAAGGTTTAAACCCAACAGACGTGCCAGTTAATATTGTTCACCTACACAATAGGAGCACAGTATCTTAACGGCTGTCCTGCCGATTAGAATTATGTCCAAAGAAACACCTACGAATCGAGTACTCACTCTCCCAACACCTGGTAAGCCTCTAGATATTCCTAAGATGCCTGTGTTTGCCTTGATACCTACATCAACTAAACCACAAGTGCGCTCTCCCATGCATACCACTACAACGCCCTTCAACGCACAGCACCCCCTCAAACAAGCAAAATGCATCCCATGCCCTACAAATGAATCACAAGCCCAGGAAACCACTTGCCCCCATCGTGACTGTAGACTCAAGGGGTTAAGAGGGATGCTGTTACGACTGCTCTGTACAAGTTTTCTGCTACACCGACTCTATTTCATTACGGACATTGAAACACTAAAAACACCTATTGCCCTGGGCTTCAGAGAGTCATATGGCAAAAACTTTGAATTAAAGACCCGCACTCTCAAGTGCCATCACTCTTACCCGTAATGAAGCCTCCGCTGCGGGCTTGGTACGGTGGGTTTGGCCGGTGTAATGCCTCTCTCAAATGCTGCTGGTGATCCCAGGCCCCCTTGACGCCTTGCTCAGGGTGGCCAAGATAGCTGCCCATAAGCATGACGCAAGAAGTGGGAGAAGGGGTGCCATTTGTACAGGCTTTGGGCAGGGGCTCGGCAACAGAAACAGCCCCTGAGGCTCGGTGTGCAGGCACCAAGTGCTACCCACAAGCAGCTGAAGTGACACCACTGCCCAGGCGGGTACAAGCAGGCCAATCCCAGCTGCAGGAGCCATCACGGTCCGCGCGCTGAACACCTTAAATATCCCAACCTGTCCCGAGTTTTGGAGCAAGGCCCTGCTTCACCGCAGCTTAGCAACAATTCGGAGTCACGTGCATGGAGAGTGATGCACAATTTACCTGAACACTGAAGAAGGACGAGAGGTACAGAGGTTCATGAAAGGACATCCACAGGATCCTCACCACCCGGATGATCTCCGGCTGCTCCCAGGACCAGGCGGCCAAGCTACCCACTGGACAAAGCGGTAGCTTAAATGAAATAGTACACGCCCCGTGTAACAACCAAGTAAAGGGGCCAGTAGCCACGGGAGAATACAAATGACATGGCTGTACTAAGGAGGGACTAACAAGCCTCACAGTGAATCAAAGACAGCATTTACAAATGACAAACACACAAGCCAATGAAAAATAAGGGCGGGGGAGTGGGCGTAGCTTCTCTCCATACTGAACTACCACAGCTCTTCGGAGAGCATCGCTTGCACGCTGTCTCATGCTCGACCTAAAATGGGGTAAAAATGAAATCTAAGCAAGCCCATGCTGGCAAAAGTTAGTGTAGGCCGCAAATGCACATGATTAATGCAAAAAATAACAGCCAAAAGTTGGGAGTTTCTTTTCAATAACTGTTTGAAAATAATGTGCAGAGCGTTAGAAAAGAAAAGCAAAAGCGTTCATAGAGCATTTTAATAGTGGAGTTTTATAAAATAATAATGACAATAACACTTTCATTTGTTTTTCCTAGAGTGCATTTTACTGCTCTGCAGAAAAGGCCTCAAGAGTCTTTTTAGGTGTAATTTGCTTATTAGAATGTAGAAAGGAGAAATATGTAATCTGTCCTTTGTGAGTTCCTGATGATGGCCAAGGTTGTGTTGAGGAAACAATGAACATTGTGAATGGAACTTCCTTGCAGAGTGAAGTATGTGGACATTTGTACCATAAGATTGATACACTTTGAGAGATGGAGAAATGTACAAGCCGCGAAAGAGCGATAACTGCATTTCCTCTGCTGAAAAGCTGATGGCGTGAGCTGTCAAATACAAAGGAACTGTTGAAAAGTTAGGCACATCGAGAGCGGAGTGAGAAGACACCCCCAGTTTATAACCAATGAAAATGAGGTTTCTATGTGTGATGATACATGAGGGGTTGGATCTTTAGTGAATTTAGGGTATAGCTATTAGTAGAAAGAGGGTGGAGGCTGAAGGGGTTTTTCCTTCTTGGTGAGTGGAGAGAGCTGTGTTGCTGTTTTTCCTAAATTCATTGGCTGGCTGTTGTTCTGCTGATCCCCACTCTTTGATCTTTGCATCTCAATTCTTCTTGGGGATGCCCAGCTTACTCTCAAGGCCAGAGGGTGGCTTTCCTGATTTCTAGAACTTTGTGTGATCGGTTAGTATGATATTCTGAATTTGCGTACCTCTTATTTGAAAATGTCTTCATCTTTTTGTCTCATCGCCTATCCACTCTCTCATTGCACAGACATTTGAGATGTACAATTGAGATTTGTTATCATTGCTGTTCTTCTTGTGTGATGATCCATGATTCAAGCTGTATTGTACTTGATGAGAAATTCACATATTTAGATAAAGCATTTTGATATATAAACAGCTTGTCTTTATTAGTGTAATTTAGTTATTTTGAATGATTATTTCTTTATGATGATAGTTCTTTAGAATTCAGTTATTATTTTGCCAATCCCTGACCACTATCAAAGATTCATCGAAGATGGAAGTGGTTAAATAAGTAATGAGCAAATTGGTAAGTTTGGTTTAAAATCATGCAGCGTGAAAGAGACTGTGAGGTATTAAATTGGGTCCAGATGATAGAAATTTGTCAATTCCCAAACACTGGATTACCAGCATGTTCCATATGGAGAGGCCCTGAAAAGGATTGCAGTGTCCAAAAATGTGGTATTTGCTAAGGAATTAAGGGACAAACGAGTTACTTCTACCCCCAACTATAAAGGGTCTGGGAATGGTAGTGAGAGAAGTATTTGCAATGTTGTCCTTAGACATAATTGTTTTCCTGAGGGACTATGATGTTGAAGTCTCCTGTGTGAGCGATCATAACCCACTCATTATGGTTTTTGACCAACACCTATAAGTTGTGTGGGGCCGTAAGGAGAATTTGCCTTCATCACGTTCACTCAAAAAAAGGTACCATAATCAAATGGTGACAGAATAGATAAGGAGGATTTCCTGCATAGGCTTATTAAGGATAATAGTCATGCGATCTGTGTACTGACTTCTTTTAATGAAACCCCAAAGAATATGTATGAGTCTTATGACATTCTATGTCTAGCTATGGCCAAGGGGATTACTAGAAGCAGATCCTCTAATAATTTTTCTCTACAGTGTTGGTTTAACCATGCATGTACAGCCACCCACAATAAATTTCAATTAGGTTTATCAATTCAACCGGGTCTAAAATAGACATAATTTGTGACAAGAGATCACGTAAGGAAACTCTCAAAAATATTTAAACCAAGGTAAGAAGGTAAGCTTAGGAGGAGAAAGGGGAGGCAGCTAACTCAGGAAAGTTTTAAATTAGCTCTTCCTGTCAGGCTTTGATGGAATCCCTTATATATACTAGTCCAGGCTTGAATTGGCAACTTCTCTAACATTTTTAACCCGGGTATTAAGAACATCACCTCAGTTAATAGGGAACAAATAATTCGTAAATGTGAGAATTTTGCCCAATTAAGTGAAAGTATTGGGGTAAGGGGTGTAAGTGCTGCTATTAATCTGAGTCTTCCTGGGAAGGCTCCAGAGCTGGATGATGTGCTACTAGACTTGTGCAAAGATAATATAGCCTTTTGGGTCCCACTGTTAACCAATGTTATCAGGGCAGTTATAAAGGGGCAACTTGTTCCATCTTGGAAGGAAGCAGTGGTAGTCCCCATCATTAAAAAAGGTAACATGTACTCTCTATGTTGTTATTGCCCAATCCCCTTGCTATACAATTCTCTTATAATATTTGGGAGGAATTTAGCTGCCAAAATAGAGGCCTGGATAAAGGAGAAACAGGCTATGTCTAGAGAGCTTTATGGTTTCCGCTTAGTGTCGGGCTCTGTGGCACAGTGCTTGAACCTCCAATTAATAATTGAGAAGTTCATCAGGGTCAGGAGAAGTTTGACTCATTTAGCATTTATAGACCTCTCCTCTGCCTTTGACATGGCCAACAGAGTGAATCTTTGGTCAATTATGGAAGGGATGGGGATAGGACAGGCCTTGATTGCTCTACTTTGATGGATGCATTGGGATACAGCAGTTGGGAACAGATTTGGGGCAGAGGGCGAACTAATGCCCATTATTAAATCCTCATCAGGGGTCTGGCAAGGTTGTGAAATGGCTCCTTTGCTTTTTTCTAATGGCATTTTGACCATATGCTCATGCTCAAGGCATGCTGGTAGGATCTTGGTTCAATTGGATGACTGTTCCATTTGTGCCAGGCTTGCAGTGCTGCCAATGTGCACACATCCAGACATGGAGGTTCGTCCTTTGTATTTCTCTATTTGTGGTAGTTCTGGATGTGATAATGTTAGCATGTCAATGATGCTATAAGGAGTTTTGTGTATGGGTGTGCGGTGCACTAATGTTTTCTAAGGAATGTTCTTGCGGGATCATCTATGGTCTGTAATTGATTTCACATTTGACTCATCTGTCAAGTTCTTCCACCAGTCCTGTGGCAACAGCAATGTTGGTATCAAGCCATTTTTAGAATGTTAAACATTTGGAGAAACCTTGTGTAGCCATGCAAGGTCATTATCATATTTTTTAAAGACACAGTCTACAAGTCCAGAATTTCCTGTATCACTGGCAGAGCTTATTCTGATTATTCTACGGATTTTGGATAAGTCCAGAGCATTTGGGCAAGGCTGCCAGTGTCAGCAAAACGTTTAGACCAATGACCCGAATGGATCTTTTAAGAGGTTCACTGACAAAACATCGAGTCACAAATATTGATGTAAAAAATATCGACATCCTATATTTATAAAGGTAAGTATACAAATATCGAAACAAAAATATTGTTATATATCTATATGTATAGATTTATATATATATATATATATATTTATTAAATAATAAACGTAATAAAGCATAGATTTAATATATACATTTTAATGAAAATAAGGAATTAACTTAACCTAAAAAAGTTCATAACACTTATATCATAATTATTATATATATTTACTGTAAAACAATAATAAACTATTAATTAAAATGTATTTTATTTATTTTTTATTTTTTATTTTAGGAGTTTTATATGGTGCTAGCTGGACCCGAGGGTATCAGAGCACTTCACAACAGGTCACTTATAAGCAAACAAGCAGTGCAGAAATCATAGTAGAACATAGAGATTCGCAACGGGTAGAGTTCGAACACAGGAGTGCTTGAGCGGAAGGAAACATGAAGAGTGCAGGTCACAGAGAACGAGTAGCCAATAAGATTTCTTGTTCAGGGCGGAGGGGGGGATAGGATTTCCAGCAGGGGGACGGGGGTCGAGGGTGTCAGTGTCACAGGACACAGGGTTAAAGTCAGATGGAGTGGCGGCTAAGGTACTTCCGTGGATCCTATCGGTTTGCTAGTGAGCGGTCGAGGTAGAGGACTTTGAGCAGGCTTTTGAATTGTGCAATAGAGGGGATCGTTCTGATGAGGGGGGGATGGAGTTCCAGATTTTCGGCGCGTTACCAACAAACGACCTGGCCGCGGTTTTTTGTCAGCGGGATGAGTAGCAGAGTATTAGAGCCCCTGCGGTTCCTGGACTGGCTGGCCCTTTTGAGTTTGGTGGCCAGGTATTCTGGTTTGCCGGTGTGAAGGGCTTTGTGCATCAGGCAGGCTGTTCTGAAGCTTGCCCGCATTTCAATTGGGAGCCATTTTAGTTCTCTGAGTGCGGGTGAGATGTGGTCGAATATCTTAGTTCCGGTGTCCATTCTGGCTGCTGCATTGAAGGTTGTTTTGAGGGGGGTGAGGTGGGATTTTGCTGTACCAGTCAGGGCTGCAATCCCGTAGTCGAGTCTGGACAGAATCAGTGCCTGGGTGGCTTGTTGAAGGTCCTTGGGCAGGAGGAAGGGTTTTATTTTGTGCAGTAGCTTCAAATTAAGGAAGACGCAGTTTGCAGAACTTGCTCCTGTCTTTTTTTAGTTTCAGCTGAGCTAGTTGGTCCAGGATGAGCGTCATATTTGAGTTATAAAGAGAGGTGAGTTCGGTAGTGGGGAGGTGCTCAGTGATGTTGGGGAGGAGCGAGCTTACCCTTTCTTCTAGTTCAGCTCGAGGGATCTGAGCTATGTTTCTAATCCATTTGGGGGGGTCCTGCGTGGGGGGTTGAGTTGGTGCCGAATGGTTGATATGAAATAAGATAATGTGGTGGTCAGACCAGTCTACGGGAAGGATGTGGTAATTTCACTGCTTTGGGCAATGATTGCGTCAAGGGTTGCTCCTCTGTGATGAGTTTCTTCTGAGCAGTGTTGGGTCAGATTATTTTCTAGCAGGAGGTTGTTTAGGGTTTGAATTAGCGAGTTATTTGTTTCATTCCACCTTAGGTTGAGGTCGCCAAGAATTATGTTGTTTGAGTTTCCGAGTGAGCAATGGGCAATCAGGTCGGAGAGGTGTTCCCCGAATGCGGCGGTGTTGCCTGGGGGTGATACAAGAGATGGCAAAGTGTTGGCCTGATGTCACTTGTCTTGATGTTGGCTGTGAGACATTCAAAGGAGCTGTACAGGCAAGAGGCAGTTTCCGTAATGGAGATGTTATTTTTGTGTATGATTGCTATACCTCCTCCTCTTTGAACTTTTCTGTCTTTGTTGATCATTTTGAAACCAGGAGGCACCAGCATGTCCAAGCTAGGGTAGGAGAGATTGTTGAGCCAAGTTTCCGTGATGAATGCTATGTCTATATCGTGGGAGAGGATGGCTTCTGCTAGTTCGGTTGCATGTTTAGAGGCTTATCTGCAGTTTAGGAGAATGCAGTTGATGGGGGACCCTTCCTTGCTCTGATTCTTTGTAGATGGGGCCCTAAGTAGAGAAGTGAGGTGAGCCGGGGGTCTTGGGGCTTTCGGTGGAGGGTGATCTCTTCTGACTCCCGTAATCACTTGGATCTTAGATTTGGGGGAGGTAGTGGAGGGAGAGTCGTAGGTTGAAGCCAGATCTGCCGCTTCCAGAGAGGACATTGCCGCTTTCGATCTTCTGGGTCTCTCTAAGCTTTTCTCAGTTACTGTTATTCTAGGGGTCAATGGCCGAGACCTGAAGGGGGCAGGGTGCCCGCTAGGGGGCGGCACCTTGGCAGGCCAGAGTTGGGTGAGATTTGGCGCTATGGTGGGGGGATGAATGGCTTTCGGATCGTGTCCAGGTTAGTTAAAATTTTGTTCAGGCCTCGGATTAGGATTTCAAGCTGAGTTTCAAGGTGGGTGAGGCGATGCAACATATTATCCCATGTCTTGGGCAGAGTTGGCCAAGGAGGTGGGGGACGGGTCCAAGTTGTGGTGGCTATTGGAGGAGGAGCTACCTGATTTATCTCTGGGAGGGATCATGGGAAGGAGGAGCACTGGCTTGTGTCGTGGATTGGGCTTTGTGTGGCCAGATGGAGGAGTAGAGTAGTAGGGAGTCTGTGGTTGGGAGAATGGCTGATTCCTGGTTGGCTGGTTGGGCTGGAAGGGGAGGCGAGGGTGGGAGGGTCGTCCACCAAGGGGGGTGGGATCGTTATTCGGAGGGGCAAAGTTGCAGGAAGTGTCTCGCAGGGGAGGGGAGGAGGTTCTCGTTGAGGATGCGAGAAGGGTCTGGCACCTCTCCTGGCGAGGCAGGCTCACTGGGGGAAGGGAGGGGTCGGGTCAGGTTGAATAATGTGCAAGGGGGCCTTTTTTTTACGAGGGGAAGAGGTAGTCTAAAACCTCGAGATTATCATTATTGGCTTGTATCAGGACTGTGCCATTCATGTAAATGGTTATGGAGATGTTCCCGCTCAGCGTCTGGCGGTTAGAAAGAGAGGTCGTCAGTTTGCAGCTATGGGATGTGATGGTAGTTTTGGAGATGTGGAGATGAGTTGTGAGGACGGCGTTCCAGTTGTCGGGTCTTTCAGTATGGAAGATAAGATCCATTTTTAGCTGCCCTTTGGAGGAGCAGTGGAAGGTGTCAGCGAATAGTGTTTCTGGGTGCTGTAAAGTCAGTCTATGTTTGAAATTTCTCTTCGCTTTACTTGAGAGGTTGGAGGGGAAATTAATCGTGAAGGAGTTCGGCACCATGAGGTTTCAGGTAATTCGGTGTTCGGGGGTTTTCAACAATTGGCGTGGCCGGTGGCATTTTGTCTGGGTTCGGAGGGAGGGGGATTCCCTATGGGGTGGAATAGAAGTGTTGCCGTGAGGAGGAGAGAGTGCTTCTAGGCGGGTGGGGGCATTGGGAAGGTCGTGGTCTACCCTCCCAGGAGAAAGGAACGCGTAGTGAGAGGAGGGGGGAGTGGGACTTCTCTAGGACCAGGTTTGGGGGTCTGTGCTAGGTTGATATCCCCCTTTAAGGGGTGGCAGGGACACCTCTGCAAAGTTACATCCGAGAGATTAGGTCCCGGGTAGCCATTATGGGGACAGGCACCTAGGGGCTGTCTACACTAACCTGTGGATCCTAGTTAAGATGTCTGGCGAGTCGGAGGGGCATTGGTTCAGGGCCCTCTTGCAGCCAGTCCATACTTTGGCTTGGTGAGGTCTCGACGACTCCACTGAAGCATCCGGGAGAGCTCGGTGTTTCGGCCGAGGGTGGCCATCTTGGGGTCTGGCTGGGAGCAAGTAGCATTGGTAGTTGGGGTTTTTGGGTTAATAGGAAGCCCTGTGTGTCTCAAAGGACTGTGCTTATTTGAAGCTTGGACCGCTTTGTAATAGATGTATAGTAGCCTTTTAAGAAGATTGAATGGCTGGGAGTTGCCTGAGGGCATCCCTCATGGTGTCGAGCACGTCTGGGGGATTGAGGTCGGGGATGCAGTTCTGTGCTCGGGTGTCCTGGGGAGCAGGAGCAGTCTGCTTGCGAGGCCCAAAGGATGAGGGCGTTCTACAGGATGTTACTATCCTTGCAAATGGGTGATTCTCTGAGTGGCTGTGAGTATGGTGGCCATTACAGGGTCAGGCAAAGTCAAATCGGATTATATTGAGTCCCAGGGCTCAGCTCTAGACCCGTGACAGCTTATTCTCCGTCGGGGGTCGAGAGGGTCCAGCCTTACTCTGGTAAGGAGGATCAGGGCTTCGTGGGGGCTTCTTAGGGCCTTATTGCTGGGTGTTTCTGCTCATAGTCCTGAGTCTGGCGGCCATTGCACAGTCAGGCATTGTCAATTGCGGCTGCTGTGCAGCGGTGTTCGGTGCTGGGCTGAAGAGGGCTTCTTCTACTTGGGCTGCAGGTTTGGACGCCGTGTTTAGGCAATGACTTCCAATCCAGATTTTTGGGACTCGCCAGGTCTGAGGCGGAGGTATCCGAGGGTCGCTTCGATGGTGCTCTGTCGACCTGCCGGAAATTTGTAGCATGGATCCTCATATCCTGGGGAGGCAGCGTCGCGATTCTGAGCTCATCCCCGTTTGGATTTGTCCCGGTGAGTCAGGTCAAGAATCTCCTGGGGAGAAGCTGGAGGGGATCGGCCCGGCCCGGATATACGCTGTTAGTGATCCCAAAGCCTGGAGCTCAGTCCTGGAGCTCCTTCCCTGCGGCCATCTTGACCCCTTGTATAATTTTAAAATATATAAAAATGTAACAAATAAATATATGTATACATATATCAATAAAATACAATTTATGTTAAAAAGCATTCTATTATTAATTAAAACATTAAACTATTTAAAAATAGTTAAACTTACATTTCCCACTCTAATCAATGCAACAGTAGGGAAAGTGTTGGATAGCGGAGGAGTAAAAATGACTATTCCCACTCCAGTCAGTGCAACAGTAGGGAAAGTGTTGGATAGCGAAGGGATACAATGTACTATTCCCACTCCAGTCAGTGTAACAGTAGGGAAGTGTTGGATAGAGGAGAGATAACATTTACTGTTCCCACTCCAGTCAGTGCAACAGTAGAAGTGTTGGACAGCAGAGGGATACCATTTACTATTCCCACTCCAGTCAGTGCAACAGTAGGGAAAGTGTTGGATAGCAGAGGGGTAAAAATGACTATTTCCACTACAATGAGTGCAACAGTAGGGAAAGTGTTCGATAGCGAGGGGTAAAAATGACTATTCCCACTTCAGTAAGTGCAACAGTAGAGAAAGTGTTGGACAGTGGAGGGGTACAAATTACTATTCCCACCCCAATATAGGGAAGAGTGGGGAAAGTGTTGGATAGGGGTGGGATAAAAACTACGATTCCTACTCCAATAATTCCAACTGTAGGGAAAGTGTTGGATAGCTGAGGGACAAAAATTACTATTTCCACTCATCAGTACAACAGTAGGGAAAGTGTTGGAGAGCTGAGGGGTAAAAATGACTATTCCCACTCCAGTCAGTGCAACAGTAGGGAAAGTGTTGGATAGTGGAGGGGTAAAAATTACTATTCCCACTCCAATGAGTGCAACAGTAGGGAAAGTGTCGGATAGGGGAGGGAGTAATAATTACTATTCCCACTCCAGTCAGTGCAACAGTAAGAAAAGTGTTATAAAGAAATATTTTTAGTTACAAATATTTATCACCAAAATATTATTACATACATTCATTTTATTTACATCCTACCCCACAATTCACAACCCACATCAAATAATTAACATAATTAATTATCAATTAAATAAATATTATTAATTAAAACCATACAAATTAAAACCATACAAATTAATTAACTTCCCACCATTTACCCCTAAAAATGCCACAACCCACACCTAAAATTAATTACACAATTCCCATTTTTAATTTTCAATTAATGAAATATATTAATTAACAACCAATTATTAATTAATTAAAAAGAAATTACTTCCCACCCTTTACCCCTATAAACCCCACAACCTGCACCTAAAAATAATTACACAATTTCCATATTTAGTTTTCAATTAAATAGCTAGAGGCCCATTAGAATGTCGGGCTGATCGCCACCGCCCACATGACGATGGCGATCTGCCCGACATTCTTTCCCGCCCGAATGCCAATTCCCCCCGCCATATTACTATGGCGGGGGGGACCCCGGTGGACGGAAAGACCGTCCGCTGGTTTTCTGCCAGTAGGCAATCCGCCCGATTGCCTACCGGGCGGAAAAGCTGTTAACATGGTGGCGGTGTCTGGTAGACACCGCCATCCATATTAATATGCAGGTGGGGACATGCCTTCGTTGCCGCCACGGAAAGGCATGCACACTTCGACATTGGGGGCCCGTAGTGGGCCCCCAGGTATTTTGGGGGGTGCACATGGGGGGTACCTATGGTACCCTCCCTGCATTTCAATGTACAACGTGGCAGGCACCGTGCGGTGCCTGTCACGTTGTTTTTTGATAGGCACAACTTGCTTTTGTGGCATTGCAGCGGGCGGTGCTGAAAGCACCGCCCGCCGCAATGTCATGAATGCAGGAGGCGCATCCGAATTGTAGTTGCAGGACCGCCGCATGCATCGCGGGCGGTCCCGTTTCCTGGGGGTATGGCGGGCGGACAAAGTCCGCCCGCCATACTAATGACCCCCTTAATATTAATTAACAACTAATTATTTATTAATTAAAAATCCCACCCTTTACCCCGATAAATACCGCAACCTGCATCTAAAATGAATTCAACAATTTTCATATTTAATTTTCAATTAATTAATTAATAATTATTAATACTTCTTTTTTTTTTGTTTAATAATTTTGTATTACGTTTTCAGAAAAAGAGAAACATATAATAGTCAAATAAACCCAATATGAATAAAATATAACAATTAATATAAAGAGAAAATACGAGCAAATTATTCAAAAGAGGAGAAGATAAAAAAGAAGTGAGAAAAGATTGAAAAAAAAGAAGAGGGAAGAAAGTTATAAAGGAGAGGAGGAAAAGAAAGACATAGAGAAAAAAGAGGAATGAAGAGAGTTAGAAATAGGAGAAAGTAGCAAATTAGGATGCAGGTGCATGTGTAGAAAGATAAGAAGTAAAAGGTTGCCAAAGTAGGTCAAATTAAATTTTCTGAGAAAGAGTAAGATAAGAAACAGTAGCAATTCTGTGTTCATCACAAATATAGTTCCACCAAGTTAATATTGATAATTTAGAATTATCTTTCCAACAGGATACAATCACTTTAAAAACTATAGCAATAAATCAATCAAACAGCAAAGTAATCTGATTAGGAACATCAAAATCAGGTGAGGAGGAACCTAGAAAAACATTTTCGATAGTTAATGGAATATTACATTGAAATATTGTCATACATTTAGAACAAACAGATTTCCAGAACTTTAATACATTCGAACAATCATACAGTTGATGAATTAAAGTCCCAGTAGATTCAGAACAAGACCAACAGAGGGATGAGGAAGTGGAAGAAAACTTGGATATATTAACAGGGGTAATAACAGCTCTACTCTAAATAAAATAAAGGGATTGAGTAATACTTGCGACAATAGAAGTTTTAAATAACTTGAGCCATATTTTATCCCAAGAAGGAATAGGAAGTGACAAAGATAAGTCAGTTTCCCAGAGTAATTCGACAAGGGATTTAGGTCGTTCAGTAACAGGTGATAACAACATCTTATAAATAAAGGCAGCTTTAGGCCTATGCTCCTGAGAAACACTATATAACGGTGAGGGTGAAGTGAGTAAGGGAGAAGCCAAAGGGAAATCATTGGAAGATAAATAAGACTGCAAAGCTGTTGATATTAAAGGATACTCATTAGAAAATAAATCAGGTAAATTATATTGTAATTGTAATTCATGGAAGGGAATAACAGTATTATGTAGAATTAATTGATAAATAAAAATGATTCCCTTCTCCTTCCAGTGTTTTTAAAAAAATTATTTACTTTTATATTTGATACATTTGTTATACCAAATAGTGGAAGACAAAAAACATTGATATGAATCTAGCGAATCAGAAAAAATATTCTATAATAATTGTCGGGAGTATTTTAAAATAGGATTATCTGATATGAAGGTGTAATTAGACATATATTATATCTCGAAAAGAACAATCTTTTAATAGGGAACGCTCAAAAAACAATCCAACGAGGGATAGTGATATCAGCAAGATCATAAGTTAAGGCAAAAAATTGACGAATTCAAAATGCAGAATGATAAGATTTAAAATCTGGAAAACGTACACCCCCTTCTGATTTGGGACGTTTGAGTTTCATAAGAGCAATGCAGGGGTGTTTGTTATTCCATAAAAACTTTGTACAAATAGAATTAATCTGTGAAAAATAGGAAGCAGGAATTCGAAAAGGTAACATGGATAATGTATAAAGGACATGGGGCACTATCATCATTTTAATATTATCTAATCTATTGAACCATGACAAATGAAGGGGAGACCAAGAAAGAAGAGCCGATTGTATTTTGGTAAATAGGACATTAAACATATCACTAATGGTTGTAGCTAAAGTAGAGGAAAACCAAATATCAAGGTATTTAATTTTTGGGGGACACCAGGCAAAGTTAGTATTATTAAACATATATTGATAACAAAGAGAATTCAAGGGTAAGACTTCTGTTTTAGAAAAGTTCAACTTATATCCATAAATACTGGAATATAGCCGAACTTCATCCAAAAAGGGAGGGAGAGAGTATTAGGGTCAGACATATAAACTAGAATGTCATCAGCATATGCTGACAATTTGGTTTCTATAGAACGATGTGAAAAGCCAGAAATATTTGAATTAATTTGAATACGCTCTAGGAAAGGTTCAAGGCACAAAACAAATAACAAAGGTGAGAGGGGACAATCTTGGTGTGTGCCTCTATATTGCGGAAACAATTTAGAAAAATGGTTATTAACAAAAATACTAGCACGAGGAAAAGGATATAGCAATTTAACATAAGAAATAAAATTTGGACCAAAACCAAACCATTTGAGTGTATTGAACATAAATTGCCAGTTTATGTGATCAAAAGCCTTTTCGGCATCTAAGAACAATGCTGCAAGTGGGGATTTGTACTTTCTCCCGAAGGAGATAACATTAGCAAACATGCGAGCATTGTCCGAAGCCAATCTGCCCTTATCAAAACCAACTTGATCTGTCTTAACTAATAGTGGAATGATACTCTCAAGGCGAGTGTCGAGGATTTTAGCAAATGTCTTACAGTCATAATTGATTAATGAAATGGGTCGATAGTTTTTACAGAGGGAATGATCCTTGTCAAGTTTGGGAATGAGGGCAATTAAAGCCTCCATGAAGGAGCCAGATGCTTTGGAGTCAACGATGAATGAGTTAAAAAGGGCCAGAAGCTTGGGAACAAAAATAGAGGGAAAAGTGGAAAAAAATTCAACAGAAAGACCATCAGGACCTGGTGCTTTCAATTTTTTAAAGGATTTATTGGCTTCCGTTATCTCCTGAAGAGAAATCTCTCTTTCTAGTAATTCAAATTTATCAGGAAGCGGAGGTGTATTAGGGAGGCCCAAAAAAAAGGTGTGTACATTTTGAGCAGAGGGATTCGCATCATCAGAATATAATGATTGATAATAATCATGAAATGCAGTAGCAATATCTTCATCAGAGGACGCCAAATTATTGGTAGATTCATTTAAAATAGGACCTATATTTTTACGTTCAACTTTAATTTTTAAGTAATTAGCCAACATCTTGCCAGCTTTATTTTGACCCCCGTGATAGTTAGATTTAATTTTAAGAAGAACATTGCATGCATCAATTGTGGCGAGCTTGTTAAGAGCAGATTTGGCCTTAATCAATTCATGAAGAACAGAGAAAGATCTAGAAGTAAAGTAATTATGTTCCAGCAGTATAAGTTGTTGAAGTAAAGTTACATACTTGGCTTTAGCAGTTTTCTTCTTTTTTGCTGAGTATGAAATAGTAAAGGCACGAAAGGAAGCCTTAAAGGCATCCCAGTTGTTAGTAATGGAGGTGTCCAGAGGGTTATTAATAGTAAAAAATTCGCTAATAAAGGTAGTAGCTTCATTAACAAAAGCAGTGTCTGACAACAAAAAATATTAAGTTTCCAACGACCAAATTTTGGAGAACTCAGGGAAAGATCCAAAGCAGAAAAAACTGGAGCATGTTCAGAAAAAAAAATAGATCCAATCTCAGAGTATTGAATCGATGGGAGAAGGGGTTTACTAACCAAAATATAGTCAATCCTAGAACGAGTATGGTGAACATTAGAAAAAAAAGTTAACTCAAGGGTATCAAGGTTACAGGTGTTCCAAACATTGTATAATGAACGAGAGGCAATGGCAGATTGAAATGATTTATGAGTTTTATCAGGATTAAATTTACATTTGGATTGTCTATCTGAAAACGGGTCTAACCATTGATTAAAATCCCCAGCAACAATAATATTTGGGCCATCAATAGAGGATAGTAAGATCTTAAGACTATTCCAAAAGTCTGGGTCTGGTTTAACAGGGCTGTAAATATTCAGTAAAACAAGTTCTTTATTTTGTATAACAACCTTAGCCATTATCCAGCGTTCATCACTATCACATTGCGTAGATAAAATTTGTGCATGGATCGATTTATGAATTAGTATAGCTACACCACCTTTCTGATTAGAGGCTGGAGAATAAACAACTTGACCCACCCATTGCCTTTTCAATTTAAGGGATTTTACATCATTACAATGCGTTTCTTGAATAAATGAAACATGAGAATTCAATTTAGACAAATGAGAGAGTGCCTTTTTTCTTCTGACAGGGTTTCCAAGACCACGAACATTCCACATGCCAACATCACACATAATGGAGAGGAGGGAGGGTAAGACATGAATAGAGATGATACACTTCAGGAGAGCAACTGGAGGAAAAGAAATACCACTTATTAGATGAATACAAAAAACAAAATGTACAACAGTAAGTAACATTAATAGGCACACGCATCAAGCAACATATTAAAGAAGGATATGCACTTGAAAAAATATAATGAAAGACATTTATATAAACAAAAAATTGATAATGAAAATGCACCATAAAAAAAAAGTAGAAAGACAATAGGATGATAGAGGAAGAAAGAAAGAAAGTAAAGAGAGAAAAACAGAAAAATGAGGAAAGTAAGCAGATCAAGGAAAAGAAGCAACAAGACAAAAGGGGCATGGTGACGACAAAAGCAAAGACAGCGGTACGAGTAAATAAATAATGATAAGCCTCAGAAATAAGTAAATTAGCAACAGTAATAAGAAATAAAGAGTGGAGGGAAAATATTTGAGGAAAATAGAAAGAAAAAAAATAGTTTAAAGGAAGAACAAGAAAGAGAAAGAAGGTAGAGGTATAATTATAGGAGTAACAACAACCAATTAACTAGTAAAACTAAGCAAAGATTAAAACATCAGTTTTCCATATTTCGAGGAGAGATGTTATTGAGAAAGAGTTTCAGTTGAGCAGGATCATCAAAAGAACGTGACCTTCCTTCATGAGTAACTTTGCAGGGACATGGGTGGAGAATACCATATTGAATGTTCAAGTGTCTCATCTGGGGACGGAGAGCCAAAAATTCTTTACGGCGTGCATTCATTGCATTTGAAACATCTTGTGAGATAAAAATATTATGACCTGGCCACGTGAGACGTCGTTTGGATTTAACTGCCTTCAAGACATGCATCAATTCAGTAAACTCTAAGAAAAGCATGATGATGCCACGTGGTTTGTTAGAGTTAGTTTGAAGACGACCCGAACGATGCGCCCATTGTATGTTAAGAGGAGATGGAGATTGAAGATCTAAGAGTTCCGGCATGAATTTTTTCAGAAATGATAACATATCTGGACCTTCAATATTTTCCAGCAGGCCATAAAGGCAGAGATTGTTCCTTCGATTGCGATTTTCCAAGTCTTCGGTGTGTAGCTTAAGTTTATGAATTTCTTGCTCCAACATAGGAATATTATTAGAGATATCTTGGAGGTCCCCAACACGCTGTTCAAGTTCCACAACCTTGCCCTCCATGATTATCCAGCGGTCTTCAATTTGTTTCAACTTTTCATTAGTGGTGACCATAAAGGGTTGAAGACCACGTACCTCCTCTAAAATAGAGTCCACAACAGGATTTTGTGAGGTATGAATGGGAGAAGGTGTATCATTTTTATGTCTCTTTAGTTTAGCGCCAGAAGAGGATGATGTAGAGGAGGTGTGAAGGTCATTTCCCATCTTGAATTGTGGAAGAGATCGATGAGCAGTAATTAAGAGCGGACGAATGCGGCCCATACACTACAGGAGAAGAAGGCAGGAATAGTGACCATCCAAAAATAATAAGCACTGCAGTATAAATACTTTTAGAGATAAAAAAAAAACATGGAAGGTACGCATTTAGCGCATAACAGCAACAGCAAGGAGTTTTTCCTCATGCATATTCCAACATAATTACCTCAACTTGGGAGAAGTAAGCTGCTATTGAGAGGCTGCATCCGAAGCAAGCAACTACATGAGGGAAGCATTAAAAAAACAAAAAAAAAAACCTTCTCTGTTCTTTTTTTTGTGTTCTCTCTTAATGACATTCATAAGAGAAACAAGGAGCATCATTTAATAAAAAATGAAAAAAACCTTCTTCTGATACTCTTATTTTATCTTCTGCTAGTATCATAGATGGAGAGAGAAAGAAGTAATAGGAGCAGCATTTATTTCATGGGTATTGGCTCATCGTGCATCACATGCCGGCAGCGTGATACGAAAATCGGCATTGCTGACTGAGTAAATGAAACACGAGCGCCGCGACTCAAAATGGCGGCCGCTCGCGTTTCTGTGAGAGTCACAGCAGCGCAGCAGCTTCCAGGAATCACGCTACACTTACAGTCAAAAACGCAAGCGGCCACTGGACATACCGGAGGATCAGGAATTCGGGGCCACCATCCGCGCCCGAAAAACTCACAGTTTGATGTGAATAATATCCAAAAGGCTCCGTGTCACAGAGGAGCTCACATGCCTTCCACCATCTTGCTGCGGCGTTCAAGCCACGCCCCCTTAATACCTCATTTTTAATTCATCAAAAACAAATGTCTTCCCACCCTTTACCCCTATAAACCCCTCAACCTGCACCTAAAATTAATTACACATTTTCAATATTTAATTTTCAATTAATTAATGAATATTGATTAACAACTAATTATTAATTAATTAAAAATAAATGTCTTCTCACCCTTTACCCCTATAAACACCATGAACTGCACCTAAAATTAATTACATGATTTCCATATTTAATTTTCAATTAATTAATATTAATTAACAACCAATGAATAATAATTAAAAATAAATTACTTCCCAACAATTAACACTATAAAATATCAATTAAATAAATATTAATAAATAAAAATATATCATTAATTTATTATAATTAAATTACTTCCCACACTAATCAACCCGCTACGGAACTAAAACATGCAAAATGTAATTACAATCAAATTTATAACTACTAAAAATGTAAGACATATATTAAAAAACATAACCGATACTTATACAAAAAATACGTCACATACATTTTAATTATATGCTAAAATATATAACACTAATAAAAAAATCGATATCTTAAACAACTATATTTTTGGAATGATATTTGACTTCTATATTTTTTAAAACGATATTTCTTACCTTAAATTTGATATTCTTGACCACGACATTCTTGATGTTGACATTTCTCACTGACTATATTTAGGACTGGACGTTCCTGTAGTTCGACATTTCCAACTCAATATTTTGTCAGCACACCCTTTTAAGACGTACGCTGGACTATTATAAACCTTGAGTACTAATTCAAACAAGATTACTTTGACATTGTTAGTCCATTTTTTGCAACTTTAAGGCTTCTACTTTGGAAATCACCATAGTCAGGCAGGCGTTCCTAAAGAAATTCGAAATTGGAGCTGGGTTGGAAAATGGGAAAGAGTCCACGCCTCATTGTAAGATGCATTTAAACCTCGCTTTGCACCCGTTATTGCCATTTACAGAACTATTTGTATAGGTTTGATAAAGTACAATATTCTGTGATAGTTTAAAACATATATTTTATATGATGACACCTGATGATAGCCTGCCTCCCCTGGTATATGCATTGGAATGCATTCTTGAAACAGAGTTTCTACATTTATTACTACTCTAATCATGAATTTCCACTTTTAGTTCTTCCTTTTATCTGTCCATCTAACAGTACTTTTCTAGAGGCGATTCTGGATTTTCACTTATGACAATGTTACTGCAAACTCCTAGTATTCTGTGTTTTGTATAATAATTTGTCTTCATGAGTTTTGATGGTAGCATGATTTTAGAACTATGGGCATCAACACGTCAGTGGCAGTCGAACGGCCGACAGCCCTTTGGGCCGACCGCAGTATTACAAAGCTGGCAGTCAGACCCTTGTCTGTCGGGGAATGGATCGTCGCCTCTGCCAGGATCAGTGATCCTGACAGGGCGGTGGTCGGAATCGTGATCCCGAATGGAGGCGGTGGCCAGGCAGGCACCGCCATCGGGATTATTATGTCCCTTTTCGACAGCTTTTTCATGGCCGTCTAACCACCATGAATTGGCTGTTAGAAAAGGACTTTGAGGGTGCCCCAAACAGGCCAGTGGTCCCTATTGGGCCACTGCAAAGTGGCCGTGGGGGGCACATGTAGTATCCCCCACGCACCTCTGTGCACCATGTGCCATGCACCCCAGGGTGCATGGCACATGGTGCATGGATGTGCAAAGTGCTCCTTTACACTGCAGCTTGTGCTCCAGCACTTTTCCTGGGCTGCAGCACGAACAGTCATTTAAAAGAGCACTTTCTGACCGCCAACATGGCGGTTGCATTGTAATTGGGCAGTCGGACCACTGCATGCTTGCCGGACGGTCTTCTGACCGTCGTGATAAGGGACGGCGCTCCGACCGTCTGATTTCGGAATCAGGCCCTATTTCTATTTCCTGAATGTAATTTTGTTTTAGTTGAAATGCCTAAATGAAACAAGAAAGAGTTCTGAAATGCAACCACGCATTACATAGTTTATCAATATAGTTAATTGGATACAGGTCCAGCCACTTAAATGGAGGAAATAGCTTACTGAATATTTGAGAAGGATGGAGAATCTGAGGCCTTACAAACCTGAGCCAATGCATATTGTATGATAGCATTGTAAGTTTTTGTTAATAGTTCACTATTTTTGTTGGTGTCAAGCCCGTCACAAAAAGTCTGAAACTCGAATGTTGTGACTTTTTTTTATTATTTCTGAATACCTGCATGTTGTAATAAATTGTGTTCATCCAACTGTATAAGTGGACGTCACTGCTAATTTTAAACACCTTAATATTCTTGTTTCCTTTCTGCTTCTAATTTAGTGGCCTTATGTAAGATATGTCATTTTAAAGGTAACTTTCATATTGAAGTAGGCATTGACCTTCATAAGAAAACAAATGCATAAGCAGGTGTTTGGCCACTTAACAGTGTATAAACTGAAGACAATGTTGCACGCTAAGGTGATGGACCGTGACAACGAGAGCTTCTGTCAAGCAAGAAGTGTGCGAGGCTGTGTATTAAAAATTAATGCCCTTTACCACTTAAAAGACGAGTTGTAATATGCAGGGATACATCTCACTGACACCGACTTCGCAAAAAAAATACGAGAAAGGAACTTGATCCAAGGAACCAAACCCTGCACACTGTTGTGTCCTGTGTTTATGTGCATGAAGACTCTAGTGACCCTCGGCAGACTCCTTACAAGTATTATATAATCTGATTGGACGTGGCTGGGTGTGATTAATAAGGTTTGTGATGCAGTTCGTTCAGTAAGAGGTTGTACTATGAAGAATAAAGACACAGACTACAGAGCTCCGTGTGTGGCATGGTCATTTGCATGCAACCGGGCTGGGGAGGACGCTACAACTGGTGACAAGATAGTGGATTTGTAACCCAAAGAAAGAAGAGTGCTCCCCCTGAGAGTTTGCCGAGGTCAAGCACACTGCTCATGCCTTCCAAGTGTGCTTCTGTCAAAGTGAAAAAGTTGATGGCTGGGGCATGTAGAGTCAAAACGCCACTCCTGCCAGTACAAAGCTCTCAGAGAAGATGAAGGCCCCTTGAAAGTTCAGTCAGCCGGGAACCTGCAAGTAAGGCCGAAAGAAGAGGGACTGTGCCACAACATAACACAGAGCCAGCATATATTCAGTAGGATAGTGCTAAAGGCACCGACAACCAGGTACAGAGAAGCACAGAAGGCCGCTAAAGCCACGTGCACAAGCGCACCAAATGCAGCAGCATCCAGATGGCAAAAAAATGCTAAATGCAGTGTAAACCAGGTATGATGCAGAAGGTTGAGAATGGTGATGACAGTGTGCAGAAGGCAAAACAGCTACTCATGGCAAAAGCTGAAAAAGAGGCCATACCACAATAGATCGAGCATGACAACACTGATGCTAGCACACAGCTGGCGCTAAAAGATGGGATGAATGGAGCTGGTTAAAGCGGATGGCAGACATTGCTGGAGAAGGTTCTACTCTTAATATCAGTGAGGTCCACAATTGGTTATGACGTTGCTGTTTTCCTGAAACCATCACTTCCATTTGATACCACCAAAAAGCACAATATTGGAACCAGATGGACTTCATGGGTTGAAGCATTTGATGATTTCATCGACGTGCTAAAAGATACAGCGGGCAAAAAGATCATCACAAGCTGGTGAAATATTATGCCGTACAAGACGTTAGAGGCCAAGCTAAATCCAGTGCCGAATGTCGAATATGAAAGGTGCATTTTTAAACAAGCAAGACAGAAAACTAGTGAGACGATGGATGAGAGATTTTGTACCCTGATAAAGCACTGCAAATTCAAAGAATTTAATGATGAAGAAGCCATGGGTCTTAGGGTTATTGATGGTTTCCTCTCCGACTCATTCCGATGATGCATGCTGAGAGAAACTCTCAGTTTAGAGAAAGTGCTCATGGCTGCAAGAGTGGAGGAATGTGCAGTCCGACAAGCTGTCAACCCAAAATGAATCAGCATTGAGTATGAAACATAAGCAGAACACAAGGCAGAGGCCTACCGAGTGATGTTTCCAAAGAAAAATAAATTGTGTTTTTCTCTATGGATTCTCCTTTCCACATGAAGGTAAATGTCCTGTTATCAGACAAATATGCCTAGGCTGCAGGAAGGAAAACCATTTCATAAATGTTCTGCAAAGCAAAAGAGAAACATGGGGGTCTAATAGGATGGTGGTTGGAAAACCACCCCGACCGCCATGGTAGCGGAAATCTACCGTCCGCTGGTACCGGGGCAAAACCGGCAGTCCGATTAGGATCAACCGCCACAATATTCCGACCGCGTCGAAATGAGCCCATGAAAGACTGGTGGTAGCTGACGGAGCTGGCGAAAATCTGACCACGGCAGTCGGCTCTGCGGCGGAAACACACAAACCCGCCACGAGGCAAGCAGAGTGACCGCACTGAAAATTAGGATTCCATAGAGGTGACGATCCACTGTTTCCGACTTCCGCGATCGCAAACAGTGATGAATGGGAGAGCCGGCGGAAGGTCTTCTGCATAGCCACCGCTGCGGGTGCTTCGTGACAAATATGGTGGTCGACCAAAAAAACACACAACAAGACCACCAAGTGCACACATCAAAATAGCCCAGCCTCCAAAAACACCTAACACATCCCAAGGACACACCCCCAAGGCAACTAACAAAATACAATTCCCAGGACAACCCACACAACACACCTGACAGCAACACTCCATTTTGACACAACCACATAGCTGAGTATAAAACCAGCCCCTTCCCTGACAAGAATCCGTTACACTACTCCAGCCCTGAACGAACTAAACCCTGCAGCACATTGGATAGGCAAAACAATACACATCTCACCAGCACAACAACACCCCCAAACCCCACCTACATCTCCCCACCACCATCACAACTGCACCTTAAAACATTTGCACATCACACACCATGGCACAAAAGAAAATGCCTAAATTCACAGAGAGTGAGTTGTCAGTCATGGTAGATGAGATAATCGGAGTAGAACCACAAAGTGTTTGGTACCCTGGTCCAACAGACACCATTATCCACCAGAGCACAAATGTGGGAAATGATAGTCAACAAGGTCAATGCAGTAGGGACCACCCCGCGCTCCAAGCAGGAAATCATGAAGTGGTGGCATGACCTGAAGAGGATGGTGAAAGAGAAGAACAACAAGAACCGTCAGCTGGCTCAGCCTACTGGCGGTGGCCCTCCCATTCCACCAAGAACATTCACTGCATGGAAGGAGAAGGTGCTTGCCATACTGCATCCAGAGAATCTCACAGGAATAGCCAGGGGAATGCAGGCTGGTAAGTACAAACAAATGTATACCATTACACTGCCATGTACTGTCTTGCATAACTACAAAGCTGCACCTCCTAGGCCCAATCCCATCTATCTGCACCACCATTCCCAACACAGGTATCACAGATGTAACATTCACCCCATCTGATTCACCCCAAAGGTAGCCAGCTACATTCCCAGGGTTGTATGTGTACAGGCAGCCAGCACTACAATTCCTACCAGGCCCCCTGTCTCACCCCTGAGCAGAATGGAGCACTCCCCACTCCTGAAGCATGTTTCAGCCATTGTATCTCACCAAACAAACTTACAGGTAGGTAGCCATCTCACCAGGAAGGAGTGTTTGGTGGTGGGAGGCCAACACCACAACTTCCAACAGGCCTCCCTGTCCCACCCCTGAGCAGCATGGAGCACCCCCCCCCGAAGCATGTGGCAGACATTACATTGCCCTCATCAAACTAACAAGTAGGTAGCCATCGTCACAGGGAGGGGTGTCTGTGGGTGGGAAGCAAGCACTACAACTCTCAACAGGCCCCCTTGTCCTACCTCTGAGCAGGATGGAACACTCCACACATCCACAACCATGTTTCAGCCATTGAATCTCACCCATCAAACTTACAGGTAGGTAGCCATCTACACAGAGAGGGGTGTTTGCTCACATCAAACTTACATGTAGGTACCCATCTTAACAGGGAGGGGTGTGTGTGTGGGAGGCCAGCACTACAACTCCTAACAGTCCCCCTTGTCCCACCCCTGAGTAGGATGGAACACTTCCTCCCACCCAGAAGCATGTGGCAGCCATTATATTACAACAATCAAACTTACAGGAAGGTAGCCATCTTCACAGGGAGGGGTGTTTGGTGGTGGGAGGTCTGCACTACAACTCACACCAGGCCCCCCTGTCCCACCCCTGAGCAGGATGGAGCACTGCCCCACCCAGAAGCATGTGGCAGCCATTGTATTACAACAACCAAACTTACATGTAGGTACCCATCTTAACAGGGAGGGGTGTGTGTGTGGGAGGCCAGCACTACAACTCCTAACAGTCCCCCTTGTCCCACCCCTGAGTAGGATGGAACACTTCCTCCCACCCAGAAGCATGTGGCAGCCATTATATTACAACAATCAAACTTACAGGAAGGTAGCCATCTTCACAGGGAGGGGTGTTTGGTGGTGGGAGGCCTGCACTAAAACTCACACCAGGCCCCCCTGTACCACCCCTGAGCAGGATGGAGCACCCCCCCCCCACCCAGAAGCATGAGTCAGCCATTGCATTGCCCTCATAAAACTAACAGGTAGGTATCCATCTTCACAGGGAGGGGTGTTTGGTGGTGGGAGGCCTGCACTACAGCTCACACAAGGCCCCCCTGGCCCACCCCTGAGCAGGATGGAGCACTCTCCCCCACCTAGCCAGAAGCATGTGGCAACCATTACATTGCCCTCATCAAACTTACAGGTAGGTAGCCATCTTCACAGGGAGGGGTGTGTGTGGGTGGGAGGCTGGCACTACAACTCCCACCAGGCCCCCTGTCCCAAAGCTGAGCAAGGTGGAGTACTCCCCCCAACCACAACCATGTGGCAGACATTGGATCTCACTCATCCAAGTCACATCGGTAGCCATCTTCACAGGGAGGGGTATGTGTGGCTGGGAGGCCACCACTCTAACTCCCAAAAGGCCCACATGTCCCACAGCTCAGCAAGATGGAGCACTCCACGACACACCCAGAAAGATGTGTAAGAAATTCCCCATATGTGCCACAGAACAGGTAAGTAGACAATGCATGCACCCCACCATTTCTCTCAAAAAGCATGGAGCCATATGACCACACCAACACTCACACCCCACCAAAATTGGCACAGATCCAATATCCAATTACAGTGTGCAGATAGCTAAGAGTATGTAACTGTCACAGAAACCAAAGTGTGACTCACCAAATCACACGTTGAAGAAATTCAGGTCACAATGATGCACAGCACTGAATGCTATCTGTGAGTTCCATGGGGGCAGAGCTTGAAGGACCATATGAAAACAAAGCAAGCATGGTCTGTAGAACAAATAAAGCAAAGCACAGGACATGGCAAAGGTATGCATAAGATAACAAGGACTAGTTCATGCGCAGATGTAATGCCTGCCAGGCAGAATAATCAGCATAGATGCTTCACATCAAGTCGAAGTGCCACTAGTCGTTAGATGACAACATGTCCTCGTAATCACAAAGTTTGCACGTGGGGCATGGTATCCATTGACATGTCAAACCATGGACAAGTAATGTATGTACCTCCACATCATGTCCTGAGGCACATCAATGTGCAAACATACAATGTGAGAACTATGAAACTGTGTGGTGCATAACCTGTAAATAAGATACATCAAACACCAAGCTTGAGGGGTGCACGTCAATGACCATTTACCCTCTGTCCCACAGGTGACCAAGAACTGACTGCAGAGGATGACAACACCAATCTGCAGAGCCAGTCTCCACCCCCGGAACATGGACTCTCTGAAAATGACTCCCCGGATTTCGAGGATGCAGAGCAAGAAGCCGGCCCATCTGGCATGCCAGGGCGCAACAGGTCCCTGGACCCCACTGTCCCCCCCGCCACCACATCAGCAACAACAACGATGCTGTCCCCGGCTGTAATGACTTGTGAGGCCTCCGCCACCACCACCACCAGTGCTACCTGCAACACTCTCCCTGTCCCAGAGGATGACCAACCCACCCCACCAACTGAGGAGGCCAGGGAGAGTAGGCGGGTGCGTACAGTGGTGAGGCAAGAGGTCTGTGACAGCAGGGCAGGTGGGAGAGCAGGGGGGGGTCAAAGCCAACCGGACACTGGGACCGAAACCCTGGACAACATCACCAGAGTCCTTGGGGCCTATGAACGGGCCCAGGAAGATTCCTGTGAGGTCCACCCGCTGCTGAGGTCTATAGACACCTGCAAGGGCCAAATCGTGGACCTCCTGGGCCAGCTGGTGGCGGTTCTGAGGGACAGGCCTGCGGCCTAACCAACACCTCCACCTCCCTATGATGGCCCGCAGGATGACAGTTCCACATCCTCACCTGCGGCCACAGAGAGGGTGTACTCCTCAGAACCCACTGGTCCCGCAGCAGAGACCCCCCTGTCAAACGACCAAGGGGCCATCCTAAGAAATTCAAGGGAGGATCTTGTGGCAAAGCACCTGCCAAACGCCAGTCAAGGAGCCAGCCATGATGGCACACCTCTTCTCCATTGCATTGACTTTGTTGACTGTCCTTCCCCACACTGCCATGTTAATGGCATCCGTCTGTTGGACTGGGTCACCACATCAATGTGGTGACTACTCAATTGTCTCATCTTCCATCAGTGACAACTCATTGATTCACTATTCACTTGTTTGTAAATATTCACTCCCCTGTCACATGTACCCATTGTAAATAAACACTCCTTACACACGTAGGTAGTTGTGTCTGCTCCATGTTTATCACAGGATGTACAATGTTCACCATGATTACAATGTACCAGGAGCACAGATTGTTTGTAGGCAAGGAGAGGCTGAAGGGACCAAGGAAAACACAACAGAACAATATTCATTAGGCAGGCGGTGGCATCACAGCCATCACACAACACTTGTCATCAAGGTACCCCAATCTGCACACATTACAATGAGCAACAGCACCGACATTGACATTCTGTAGCTGTGCATTACTACCTTGTCCCAGAAACATTAGAAGCCAGCACAGTGCCAACAACAGGCAGCAGTCACAAAGCTATCCTAGGCCTTTTCACCAACAACAACATCAGCAGACAATGGCCCCGTTGTACATTTTCACTCACCTTCAAGGGAAGTAGCGGTTGATGAGCTGTTGATGCAGGGTGACATCTTCCTCCTCTCCACTATCCTCGTCACTGGACATGGTTTGGTTTGCAGGCGAGGGCCTTGGCTGCTCATCAGCGTCCAGGGGGATCTCCTTGCGCAAGGCCAGGTTGTGGAGGATGCAGCATGCAACTACAATCTGACACACCTTTTTAGGCTAGTACATCAGTGCACCTCCAGTCTTGTCCAGGCAGCGAAATCGTGACTTCAGGAGACCAAAAGTACACTCCACCACACGTGTGTCCTCCCATGGGCATCATTGTAGCGGACTTCACTTGGGGACCTGGGATTCCGCAATGGGCTCAGCAACCAAGGCCGATTGGGATATGCAGAGTCACCTTGGCGTGAGATACACAGACCAACTTTGTAATATAACTGTGGCCGAGGACATCATGTCACACACCCAGCATGCTACTTGACTCTGCGTACTCACCCACAATCCATGCCCGCTCTGGAAGCAGTTTGGTCATCAGCTATGGAACAATGCTGTTATGCATGATGTACGAGTAATGGGCCAACCCAGGAAATTTGGCACAGACGTGTGAGATGATCATATCCACCTGGCACACCACCTGCACATTGATGGAATGGAAATGTTTCCTCTTCCTGTAGATGTGCTCACATGCCTGTGGTGGAACCAGGCCAACATGTGTGCAGTCAAAGGCACCATCAACATTAGGGATGTGCCCAAGATCATAAAAATCTGCCTTCACTGCCGCCAATTCATGCCTCCTGGGGAAATGGATGTATCTGTCCTTGTAGGTCATCATAGCGGACAGGACATCACGTAGCACCATGCTGAACAGAGGTTGTGACATCCCACCTGCACTGGACACCGTGTACTGGAATGAACCAGTAGCAAAGAAATGCAGGGCTGCCATCACCTTACACGTTGGTGTCAAAGCAGTCGGATATGTTCTGTGAGGCCGCAGGTGGTGTTCCAACAGAGCACATAGGTCTTGTAGGGTGGGGCGATCCAGACAGAATTTCCGTATGATGTCCTTATCCTCCATGTCCACCAGCACTGTGAAGGGACGATGCACATTTGGTCACCTCCTAGGTGAGATGAAAGGGGACACATATCACTGCAATACACCATGTGACGTGTCCAACATCTTACTTTTTGACTGACACAACGGCAACAATGACTGGCAAAACACCACAGCGTACATGTAGGTACACCCTCAGCTACACTAGTCGTACACTTGTCCACTGTTCACACAATGAATCCCTCAAATCAATATCTGACTATGTGAATGCCTGAAGGTATATGGCCACATCTTGCATAACCAGCACTGACAGTAGTTCATACAGAATTTGTGTGAAACAGCAACACTACTGTCTCCTACCTAGCTGCGGTACCTGCCACACCTTTTTGCGTAAGTCGAACAGGGCACACATCAACAACACAATGAGTACAGTCTGTGCATTAACAACAAGTGTGTGCATGAGCCAAGCAAATTAGACAGTGAAATATGCACATTGTGAAGTCAGACATTCATCACTGTGAGTTGCTCATCCCTATCACACATTGACATGTGTACCCATTGGAGAGTCCATCACAACAATGATCTGTGTACATGCCCAGCAATATCACAAGTGACATGTGAGGGAGTACATGCCAATGTTTTCAAACATATACACCAACCTGGCATGTGTAGTCAGCAGTGGGCTAAATGTTACATTGGCATTTTGTGCGCTATCGTGTGCCATGAATCAGGTGTCTACTGTGCACTGTTGAGAACTGGCCATTGCCATTGACACAGCATGATGTGTCCATAGGTGCTATCAACGTGCTCCGCCACCCAAATCACGGTCATTGGCACCAATATATAGCAGCCATATCGTGGTAGCGACAGCCTGGCCCCTGCGGTGTGTCACTGCCAATGCCAAAGCCACACTCGCGGTAGTGATATACACATTGGGAAATGGCAGTTGGCATGCTCCGCCACCCAAATCACGGTCATAGGTAACAATGGATAGCAGCCATATCGTGGTAGCGACCACCTGGCCCCTGCAGTGTGTCACTGCCACTGCCAAAGTCACACTCGCGGTAGTGATATTCACAATCGGAAATGGCGGCTGGCATGCTCCACCACCCACATCATGGTCATAGGCACCAATGGATAGCAGCCATATCGCGGTAGCAACCACCTGGCCCCTGCGGTGTATCACTGCCAATGTCAAAGCCACACTTGCGGTACTGACATACACAATGGGAAATGGCAGTTGGCATGCTCCGCCACCCAAATCACGGTCATAGGTAACAATGGATAGCATCCATATCGTGGTAGCGACCACCTGGCCCCTGCAGTGTGTCACTGCCACTGCCAAAGCCACACTCCCTGTAGTGATATTCACATTGGGAAATGGCGACTGGCATGCTCTGCCACCCAAATCACGGTGATAGGCACCAATGGATAGCTGGCATTTCGCGGTAGCGATCACCTGGCACCTGTGCTGTGTCACTGCCAATGGCAAAGCCACACTCACGGTAGTGATATACACATTGGGAAATGGCGGTTGGTATGCTCCGCCACCGAAATCACAGTCATAGGCACCAATGGATAGCAGCCATATCGCGGGAGTGACCGCCTGGCCCCTGCAGTGTGTCACTGCCAATGCCAAAGCCACACTCACAGTAGTGATATACACATTGGGAAATGGCGGTTGGCATGCTCCGCCACCAAAACCACGGTCATAGGCAACAATGGAGAGCAGCCATATCGCGGTAGCGACTGCCTAGCCCCTGCGGTGTGTCACTGCCAATGCCAAAGCCACACTCGCGGTAGTGATATTCACATTGGGAAATGGCAGCTGACATGCTCCGCCACCCAAATCACGGTCATAGGCACCAATGGATAGCAGCCATATCGCGGTAGCGACTGCCTGGCCCCTGCAGTGTGTCACTGCCAAAGCCACACTCGCGGTAGTGATATACACATTGAGAAATGGGGTTGGCATGCTCTGCCACCCAAATCACGGTCATAAGCAACAATGGATAGCAGCCATATCGCGGTAGCGACCGCCTAGCCCCTGTGGTGTGTCACCACCAATGCCCATGCCCTTACAGCCAATGGAAACCACAATTGCGGAAGCCTAATGCATTTTTTAGTATAGCGGTAGGCGTGCTACGCCACCGCAGGCCGGTCATTGGATGCAATTGTAAGATGCACGATCGGGTAGCGACCGCCTGGCCCCTCCGGTGTGTCACTGCCAATGCCCATGCCCTTATAGCCAATGGGAACCGCAATTACGGTAGCCTAATGCATTTTTTAAAAGTGCGGTAGGCATGCTCCACCACCGTGGGGCCGGTCACTGGATGCATTTGAAAAAACTGACTTGGAACTCCAATTACAGCAGCTTAGAACCACTGAAACTACCCCAGGGGGCTATATATGTGTGGGAGAGAGCCTCACATTTCAACTGCTTCCAGACACTGCTGCCTGACACTCTTTACCACCAACTGTTGCTGCTCCTGTCTCCAGACACGGCTGCCTGACACCCCTCACCACCAACTGCTGCTGCTCCTGTCTCCAAACACTGCTGCCTGACACCCCTCACCACCAACTGCTGCTGCTCCTGTCTCCAGACACTGTTGCCTGACACCCCTCAACACCAACTGGTGCTGCTCTAGTCTCCTGGACCCAGTGATGGCGAGGACTGAGAACATCATGTCCCGTCCCTTCACCACAGAGGAGCTGGAGGTCCTGGTGGACGAGGTGCTCACACACTATGGGAGGCTATATGGTGGTCCTGATCTCATGGTAAGTGTTTCAGAGTGGGAGTGAGAGCGCAGGGAGCGCACACTAGGGGTGGGCGGAATTTGCGAAGTTGCCTTTTGCAAAATTTCACGAAACGGCAAAAAATCTCAGCGAACACGCGAAATTTCACATGCTCACGGAGATGTTGGACTGATTAATGCGTTACTGAATTTGAGCTTCAACTCGGGCACCTGCTTTATTTATATCTGTAGGTGCTTCCTGTTGAGGTTTAATTTTTGTGACAAGAGCATCGTGCCAGAATGAATACTGCCCTGCATATTTACCCAAGAAGATGCCACAGTTTTGTGCAATACCTCTACTCAACTGGAGTACTTTCTACTGGCTAATCAGTAAGTGCTACCTCGTTGGGTAAATGTATAGTGTTTTTCCAACTCTACAGCTGCGTAAAGGGCCAGAAGAGTTGTCTACAGCGACCATGTGTGTCTGTAACGTTGCCACCGCACCGACGGGCGCCGGGGTCCCTCGAGTGAGCTGTCCATCATAGTGGGGGGAAGGGCGGGAAGACGTTGCACACCGCTGGTGTGTGGGCCAGGGCCAAACGGGCGGGGCTTCCATGCAGTTTACATGCCTCTTGTTTATAAAGGGCCAGAGACCGATCAGAGCAGCAGATGAGGAAACAGAACCTCCTCGTGTCAGGAACTACACGGGGATTGCGCTCGAGAAACTCATGGGTGCACAGAGCTCCATCAAGGATTACAGCAAATTGTTAATGGTAGATATGGGGAGAAAGCACACCTGCCTAGCCTCGACCGTGCTCACGAATGTTTTGTGCTGATTAATGCGTCACTGAATTTGAGCTTCAACTTGGGCACCTGATTTATTTATATCTGTAAGTGCTTCCTGTTGAGGTTTAATTTTTGTGACAGGAGCATCGTGCCAGAATGAATCCTGCCCTGCATATTTACCCAAGAAGATGCCACAGTTTTGTGCAATACCTCTACTCAGCTGGAGTCCTTTCTACTGGCTAATCAGTAAGTGCTACCTCGTTGGGTAAATGTATAGTGCTTTTCCTACACTACAGCTGCGTAAAGGGCCAGAAGAGTTGTCTACAGCAACCATGTGTGTCTGTAAAATCATACCTGCATCCATTTTGGTATGATTATCCCATGCTTATGTACTACGTGTCATGCTGTATTGTCTCTGCTAGACATATCTGTGAAGTAGTGCTGAGTTACTATCATGCTCCTGTACTGAGAGATAGTGGAACATAACCCAGTGCCACTGAAATTTCCCCCTCTTGTCTCCCATTCTTGCAGCTCAAAGTCCACCAGAGCAAGGCCTTGTGGAGGGCCATTGCACGCAAGGTGCGGGCTCTGGGTGTCTCCAACCAATGGCACACACACTGTCACAAGAGGTGGGATGATGTCTGCCAGCTGAGCAAAAACGTGGCAGAGATGACGCTGGGGCTGCTCCCTCAGACTGGCAGGTTGGCGCGCAGGAGCATGACACCACTAATGGCCCGCATATAAGCTGTGACACAGCCTGAGCTGGATGCACATTTGAAGGACCATCTGCAGCAAGCTGGGGGTGAGTTTTCTGGGAACGGTGACTTTGGTTGTTAGTGACTGCATGTATTCCAAGCCTGAACCAGTGCTGAGCTCTGTGATGTTGCTAGTGTGATGCAATGGCTTGTAAGTGGCCTCTGTGTTGGGTGCAGGTATCATGCATTTTCCCTACCAGTACTTTCTCTTGTCATTGAAGTAATGGCACTTGACTTTGCATTCTGAGTTGTGGCCTTCTGGCATCGTCTGCCCTGGGAGAGTCAGGGACATCCCATGGAAGTGAACGGCAGTGTGCCTCATCTGAGTGTGCTTACATCAATGTGTGCAGTGCCTGACCTCAGAATTGTGAGAACTACACATCTGACACCAATGTGCACCTGTAGTTGTGCCCCTACATGGTGGATGGCATGAGCACATGGCCATTGTGAACTGATATTTTGGAGTCTGTATCTGTGTTGTCCCCTTATGCTGACTCCAGATGTGACTGTGGCAACATTTTGGGAGGTACATCTTTTCCCCCCTCAGGGCCCTAGGTATGCTCAGAGGGATCTGTATGTCTGGTTACATGGTGGCACGGGCAGGCTATTTGGCTGTGTGGGCATCACATGGGTCACTATGCCAAGTCTGCATGATTACACGCAAAATTTGACTATGGAATTGAGGTTGCACAATGTGACTGCACAGGGTGGTGTGCAACATGGCGAGATCATCATCTTGTTTTGTGCTTTGCTTGCATATGATGTTTGTGTTAATGCCACTGAACTGAACATACGTCTCTGTCTCTTGCAGCATCTACCGTGGGCACAGAAGGACAGGGGACGGACACCAGTGGTGAGACATCAGGCACAACTGCTATACACGAGCACACTGACACTGATGTGACCAGCGCCTCGGAGGGGGACAGGAGTCTGCTTGAGGAATCACAGCCAGAGACACCAACCTCAACGTCATCTGACGCCAGCGGTGACACCTCTATGTTGGCAGGCACAGAGAGCGGGAACTCTGCCTCCTCTTCCACCACACAGCATCCAGTGCCCACCCTCCCAACTACCTCCATTAGTTCTGCATGTGGTCACACCAGTAAGAAGGGAAGAGTGACCTTCCCCCAGGCACCGCTGCCTCTGCCCTTGTCTCCCCTGCTGCCCTCAGCGTTGAGGCTGTGGCCTGCTGTGAAGCTGGTGCCTGCTAAAAGTCCACGGAAAAAACCCACTAAGGCAGATTCACCCACAACCTCTACTCCCATCCAGACCCCTGTGAAGCAGGTAAAGGAGGTCACTGTAGGGGGTTCACCTGGTAAACAAGTGATGGAGGGGAAAAGTCAAGGCCAGGCCAAGAATACCTCAGGATCCAGCAGGTCCCCAGAGGGAGGCCCACCGGCTGCACCTGATGCAGCTTTGGTGGAGAGTGTGCCTGTTGTGCCTGCCCCACTTCTCCCAAGACAGTTCTTGCCTATCGAGTCCCCAAGAAGTGTAAAGGCACCCCTCCACATTCTCCCTCCAACACTGTGTCTCACAGCACCATGACTCCACCTCCATGTGCCACCACACCACCCGGTCCAAGCAGCCTTCTGGCTCACAAAGCCATTGATGCCTCTACCTCAGCTGGTCCTCTCTCTCCCTGGTCCAGTCCGCCAGCTGGCCCTGACACTCAGTCACCTCCCAGTCCAACTGACAGCTAAGTCTGAGCCAAAGTCCCCCTCGCACACCTGTCTCTCTCACAGCAGTGCCTGGACTGCCCATTGTTATCCCCCTAACTACGTTGCTGTCCATGTCAGTGTACAGTCTCACCCATTCCCTGTGCAGGATCTCATGCACACATGTGCCTACTCTGCACTTTGGACTGGCCACTGGCCTTGCTGTTCATTACTATTTGCCCATTCCCTGTGCAGGATCGCATGTACCTACTCTGCACTTTGGACTGGCCACTGGCCTTGCTGTTCATTACTGTGTTTGCCCATTCCCTGTGCAGGATCTCATCCACACATGTGACTACTCTGCACTTTGGACTGGCCACTAGCCTTGCTGTTCATTACTGTGTTTGTCCATTCCATGTGCAGGATTTTCTGTACCTACTCTGCACTTTGTACTGGCCACTGGCCTTGCTGTTCATTACTCTGTTTGCCCATTCCCTGTGCAGGATCTCATGCACACATGTGCCTACTCTGCACTTTTGACTGGCCACTGGCCTTACTGTTCATTACTGTGTTTGCCTATTCCCTGTGCAGGATCTCATGTACCTACTCTGCACTTTGGACTGGCCACTGGCCTTGCTGTTCATTACTGTGTTTGCCCATTCCCTGTGCAGGATCTCATGTGCCTACTCTGCACTTTGGACTGGCCACTGGCCTTGCTGTTCATTACTGTGTTTGCCCATTCCCTGTGCAGGTTCTCATGTACCTACTCTGCACTTTGTACTGGCCACTGACCATGCTGTTCATTACTGTGTTTGCCCATTCCCTGTGCAGGTTCTCATGTACCTACTCTGCACTTTGTACTGGCCACTGGCCTTACTCTTGTCTACTTTTGATGCATATCTGTGTAATATGTAATAAAGGCAGTTAATCCTGTTGTCTGCTTTGTCAGTGTCCTTGCTAAATAAAGGGTTTTATGTGTGGGTATCGTTTAATGTGACACATGCTCTGTATGCCACTTTAACATTGCCAATGGCTTGTTTCACTTTTTTATAGTTTGTCAGACATGACAGGCACTTCAGTTCTTCTTGACTCTGAGGCTTGGGGGTGCAATGATGGTTGTTTGTGATGTACTACTGTCATCATAATCAATCTATGATAATGTTAGCTAAATTGTACACATGTCATGTTTGGATGCACTACCAGCACAGAGTGGGAATCTATACACAGGATTGCAGGCAGGCTGGCCAGGGTCCATCATTTCTCTGTGATCTTTCTTGATGTGTGAACAGCAGTGTTGGTGTATGGTCATCTTGTGATGGGCAGTCATCCTAGTCACATGGGTAAATTTCAATGTGTGCACTTGGGTGGCCATGAATGGTGCAGTGTGAAGGGGTGACTTTGTCAGTAGTGTTGATGTGTGTGTGCCCATGCAGTGGCAACTGCACACGTGTCAACCAGGATTTGAGTGCATGTTAGTTGGATTAGTCAGCCCTGTGCTTGTGATTGTGTGCACATGTGGGAGTTGTAGGTTGTGCACTGTGCAGTGTGGTGGTGTGTCCTTGCACTTCTGGGGGACACCTACTTGTTGTTGGTGCCAATTGTGAGTATGCAGAGTGTGTGACTGGCAAGTCAGTGTTGTGTTTTGTCGATCAGCCATGTGTCTTGATATTGTTTTTGCTCACTGTGCAGACCTGCTCAGCTACACTGACATTGTGGGTGTGTTTTCTCATGCATTGCTGTCACTTGAGCCATTTGTTGCCCCAGTATGGCACGTGGGATGTGGAGTTGTACCATCTCCTATCTGTGCTTCTGATGCCTACCCATTGTGAGTGAGCACTCCATCTATTTGTGAATGGTGCACTCCTGCCATGTCCACTACTGGCGTACACACCACTTCACTCGCATGTCAGTTATCCCCTTGGGTTACCAGTGAGTGTGCCTCCCCACCAATTCATTTGTTACACTATGCTTTGTGGTGCTCTTCTGTGCACAGGACCAATGTGCCACTCAGGACAGTTTCCCAATTGGTTATGTGTGATTTTCTTTTACTGGTTTGCAGTGAGGGTTGCTCATATGCATTGCAGCTGTTTGTGCTGCACAGTCCTCTGGTCATGTTGTGTGCACCAGGGTGTCCCAGACTTGTGCTTCTGTGGGTGATGGGTGAGCTGTATGTGTGTTTGCTGAGGTACTGCTATCCTTCCTGAGTGTGATATTGACTGTGTGCTGTGGCAATTTGTGTTGTGGGGGTTCATGTTGTGGCACCCAGATATGTGTGCTACTGGTTTGGTTGGTGTGCACACACTGCTTGTTGTGCATGCAGTGCTGTGAGTGTATGTTGCCTTGTATTTGCCTGGTGTGCATCCCCTGATGTACAGCTGTGTTTGCAATGTGATGGATTGGCATGTGCATCTGTTGGGTGTTTGATGTGGATGTGTGCAGTGCTTGGCCTGTGTTGTCTCATTCAGCTGACAGATGCTCTGTGTATGATGTTCTATTTTAATGTCATTGTGTGTGAGTTGTTTGTGCATTGTGACACATTCAGATGTGTGTTGCAAGTGTGGTGTGCATTACTTGTGTGTCTGTCACATACACTTAGGAGTTTTCTTGTCCCTGGGCGTGTTTTGAGTGCACCTTTGTGGTTTCTCCTCTTATATGTGACTTGTCACTTGTCAGGATTGTGCATGTGCATGCATGTAGTACACTATTACACCATCTTGACTTGATGGGTGGTGTGGTATGTCTGTCTGTGTTTTCTTATTGGACCATTGCTCCCAGTTTGTGTCCATGATTGTTTTGAGATTATGCACTTCTTGTCTGTGTTGGGGTTAGGTGTCTGTGTATTGGTCCTGAGTGATGATGTTGTGTACTCCTGTTCTGTCTGGGATCCCATTGCCTTTCGCCGTTTGTCTGCACATGCCTGGGCTTGTTGTACTTCTGTGTATATTGTTTGTGAAGTTTGTGTTTGTCTATAGTTTTTGTGCCCGCATTGGTTCAAGAATCCCAGATTGTGTGTGTGATGTTTGTGGATGCACCCCAGGGAGTGTAATTGTTTGTCAGTGTATTCACAGGACATTATTTGCACCATGCTGTGTGTTTCACACTAGTGTTGAGTGGTGCAGGTGTGAAGTGGGTAGAGGAGGTGTATGTGTGAAGGGTCCAAGTTGTGCTTGACAGTCATGGAGTGTGTCAATGGGCCCTGTGTGTTGTGCTGATGACATACACATGTCAAGTAAGTGGATACAGATGTGTGGCTGATCACTGTTTAACTTTAGACACTTCCTATCATCCCTGTGCCTATGCATGGCTTGCATTGCTGTCTCCATGAGTTGTTGCACAGAGGTCACTGTGGTTTGATTTCACTCACTGTGACAGCCATGTGTGATTGGTTGGCCTAAGGGTGCTGTGATCTGTTCCTTCTCTTGCATGTGCTTTGTGGCTAGCTCCTTGTCTTCCCATCACTGTCCACCTCACTTTTGTCTTCCCCATTTATTGTCCTCCATTGCTGCTGACATCTGGTATGTGTATGTGGCTGTGTGTCAGTGTGGGGTGTGTCTTGGTGGCTTGACAGGCAGGGTGTACAGTTAGGTGATTGTTGATATTCAGTGTGAGTGTTCATTTTGTGATTGGACTCAGTTTGCTTGACAGGAGTGGAGTGTGGGGAGGAGGGTTGCCCTGGCCCTGTGCTTCTGTGCTCTTTGTTTCTATTCAGCCCCACCTGCTGCGACTGGCTCCCTGGTGTGTGTGGTGCAGGGTCTGGGTTCACCTGCCTGGTTAATCGTGCAGGGGGAGCACAGTAGGGCACACAGCATGTCCCCTAATGGGTGTGGGGGGCTTAGTGTGTGAAAGGTGTAGTTGTGGCCCTGTAACTCATTGTGGTCTGCCCATGCCTGGTGCTGGCCCTGCCTACTACATTGTGCGCATGTTTTCCCGCGTCTTCACCGCTGCGGTGATGTAACCGGGAGCTTGCTTTTTTTTCGCGGTTGATGGGTGACCTGGATGCAGAGGGGTGATTTAGTGACAGGTAGGACATGTGTAGGTAGACTTGTGGATGTGTTCCTGTCCCCACCAGAGTGTCTGGTGTGGACAGGAACCGTATATCAGGCCAGGAGTTGTGTGTTGTGGTTGTGTGCAGAGTTGTGTGATTGCGTACCTGCAGCGTTGTCCACGATGGTGCATTACTTGCTGGTAGTGTATCAGGTACAGCACCGGGAAGACGTGTAGAGCTGGATCCATTGCGGTCAGAACTGGGTGGAGGGGACCGGGAGTCTTGTTTCGCGCTTCGCTGTCGTGCTTCCGCCATCTCTGGTTGGGTGGTTTCTCCGCAGCGGTGTGACGGGCTGTTTGAGGGATCGTGATTTGTACGGCGGTCGGGACGTCATTCCGCATCTTGGTGGGTCTCTATTGGCTCCCACCGCCGCGGTGGCAGGTAGATTTTCATGGTAGTTCACGTCACACCGCGGCGGACGGGAAATGGGCTATGTTTGCTCATTGTAATATGGCGGGCGTGAGGACCGCTGCTGGCGTGCGGAAAATGACATTTTCCTGCACCGTGGTGGTGCCTTTGCCCGCCATCCTAATGGGCCACTAAGTGCATCATGAAGAGATGAATGTCAGAAAAGCTCCAGAAGCATTCTAGCCACTCTCACATTGACTAAGGCAAGTGGAAACAAAACTAAGTCGATCATTATCAAATTCATTGCCCAGCGGTTTGTTGATATCATCAAGTGATGATGAGCAAAATGGATGAGCGATGGTGATATCAGTCACAGAACGATGTGCGCATGTAGGATTGGTTGCTTGAAAGAAAAAAACAAGTCATAAAAGAATTACCACATAAAGCATCAAAGTTCCTTTGGACATTGTCCTAAAATTATGCTCAAGGTGAATGGGTGCACTACAATTTTCATTTTAGACAGTGGCACGTCGATAAACATCATCCCAGCTGAAAAGTGCAAAGAACTGTCTCTGATACCATGTGTCACAACGTCAAGAACCAAGGTGTATACCTGGGCAGCTTCTACACCCTTACAGAGTAATAAATCCTTTGTGATGATCATGCGGCACAAGAAAACACCAGTGCAAGTGCTGATTCATGTAATCCCAGGTACCTCGTCGAGAACATGCTTATTAAGTTTTGACAGTGCTGCTGACATGGGACTGATTTCGATTTGAATGCCCATTGTGAAATAGTGAGTCAGTTCACAACATTGTTTCATGGACATAGGAAACAAGGAAGGTACAGCTTCACATTAATGAAGTTATTCACCCTGTTGCACAGTGACACCATCGCATCGCTTTTGGTTTACAAGAAACTGTTGAGAAAGAACTAGAAGCACTGTTAAAGCATTACATCATCGAGCACTCTACTGGTCTAACACCGTGGGTTTCACCCAATGTGGTGGTACTAAAAAAGGACAGTGGAGGTTCAGTGCGCATTTGTGTTGGTATGTGGCAGGCAAACAAAGAAAATGGAAGAGAAAGACATCCAGGTCTACAAATTGCGGACATGATCACACAGCTGAATGGTGCCAAAGTCTTCTCCTGCTTTGATCTGAGCAAAGGTTACCATCAACATGAACTGGAAGAAAACTGTAGGCACATTACTACTTTTTCAATGCATATTGGTTTGTTCAGATATAAAAGACTCCATTTTGGTGTTTTGTAATCTTTCAAGATGAAATTTGTCGAGTAATTCAGCCTGTCACACATTCCTTTAATTGCAGTGATTATATACTGATGTCTGGGGCTACACAAAAGGAACATGACAATGACACACACAAATATCCTGTCACTCTGAATGCTCAGAAGTGTGTATTTCACAAAACGGACTGAAATTCTTTGGCCATATTTTCTCTGAAAAGGAGATGACTCCTGACCCCGAAAAGGTACAAACATTATCATCTATTTTCTCTCCTGGAGATGTGATCATGCTGCCTTCCTGGGCATGGTTAGCTACTGCTCCAGGTATGTTGGTGACTTTGCCATTGTGAGTGCCCCTCCAAGAGAATTAACAAAGCGAGATGTTCCGTTTGAATGGTCATCTGAAAATGACCGAAGTTTCAAGAAAATAAAACACGCAATTGAAAATGCAACTGAGTTGGCTTACTTTAATCTGAAATTGCATACAGAAATTGTGGTGGATAAAAGCCCGGCGGGGTTAAAGGCGATCCTTGCCCAACATAATGGACAACCTGATGCTCAGAGACTCATTGTCTCCTATGCTGGCTAGAGTTTATCTCAGACTTAAGGTGCTTCTTTTCAACCAGAGAAAGAAAGCTTAGCTGTAGTATGGGCAGTGAACACTTTCATGTGTTTCTTATGGAAATCATTTCACTCTTGTCACAGATCATCAAGCGTTGCCCACCATTTTTGTAAATCTGAAAGCCAAGATGCCCCCTCGCATCGAGAGGTGGGTGTTGCTCCTGCATGAGTATGGTTACACTATTGTGCACAAACCGGGGAAAGATTAAAACCCCGCAGACTACTTTACGAGGACCGCTACAGCTTCATAGTGCAATGTCCATAGTGGCTGAGGCCTATATCAATTTCATAGTAAAGTCAAGTGTGCTTGTGGTTCTTTCTATTGAACAAATTCTGACAGCTACCAATACTGACTGACTTATGATCAAGGAAATCTTTACAACACAATCATGGAGGAAGCATATTTGACCTCTTACAGATGATGTTGAATACATGAAATTCAAAACGTTTTGTGAAGAACTTTCTGTTAGACATGATGGTGTCATACTACGAGGGGCAAGAATAGTTATCACAGAGGCAGCAAGTGATTGAACTGGCACAAAAAGGACATCTTGGCATTGCTCCACCTAAAAGATCTCTCAGGGATTGAGTGTGGTTCCCGTGTCTTGATGAGCTGGTTGAAAGGGAGCTTGAAACTTCTCATCTATGCAACTGCCTGTATCCCAAAACGAGCATCCATTGAACATGTCTCATCTACCTAAGCAAGCTTGGGAGAGGATTACTGTTGATTTCTTTGGACCTCTCGACAACAGACATCATCTCATGGTAGTTGTCGATGAGTACTCACGTTTTCCTTTAGAGGAAGACTTATCATCAACCATACATGACAAATTCATCGAAAGGCTGGATGACATTATTCACAACATGGGGTGTTCTATCCATTCTCAAATCCAACAATGGTCCACCCTTCAATAGAAGAAAGTTCAAAGACTTTCTTAATCCCTTGAACATTAACCATCAGAAAAGCACACCTCTCTGGCCACAGGCAAATGGCTTTGTTGAACGATTTATGTGGTTCAACATGCTGCATTGGAAGGCAACAACTTCAAGTCTGCTCTGTGCCCAGCCCTTCATGTGTACCATTCCACTCCTACTTCCACAACATGAGAAAGTCCTGCCACCTTGCTGTTTGGGAGAGTTCTTGGAATGAGGATACCTCAATGGGCCACCAGCGGGTCAATAGACCCTGAAGAGTTTTGTATCACTGACACCTCTCGCAATGCAAAATGAAGGTCTATGTCAACAAGTTCCGACACACTCAAGACACAGTTTTCGATAAAGGAGACCAAGTTCTTTCTAAGCAAAATCGAACATGCAAGATGGACACTCCACTTGATGCTGCGCCGCTGAGAGTTGTGGTGAGCAAATGACATATGGTAACTTCCCAACGACCTGGAAAGTTCCTAACTAGTGACTTGTCACACTTCAAGCTTTTGCCTTGATGTTCAACAGCTCCAGACCTCACGAGTGAGGCAAGTTCACCTGAGTACCCAAGTAAAGCATCTGACTCTTCTCCGGAGATGCCAGATGAGGGCATCCCTCTTCTATCTCGCACAACTAGATCTGGAAGGCTGGTGCGAGCACCTCAATGACTCATCGAGGAATTGTAATGTGTATGTGTGTATATATATTAGCTCATACTTTTTATTTAACAACGGGGAAGATGTTGTGTCCTGTGTTTATGTGCATGATGACTCTCTTAGCCCTCTACAGACTCCTTACAAGTATTCTGTAATCTGATTGGTGTTCCTGGGTGTTGTTAATAAAGTTTGTGACGCAGTGCAGTCAGTTAACAGTTGCACTCTGAAGAATAAAGACGTACACTACAGAGTTTAGTGTATGGTGTGGTCATTAGCCGGCTACCAGACTGGGAAGGATGCTACACTCACTACAAAAATATACCAAAGACCATAATTCACATATCTACAAAAGATAAACTCAAAAGGGACCGATAACAACGAGATGGAGTATTTTCATTTTCAGGAAAAACAGTACAAATTAAAATGCATCCTAATTATACAGAATCAAGCATGTGCTTGTACACATAGACACAGATGCATACAATTTGACAGAGAAATGTACAGCAACCTTGGAGCCACGTAGGAGAGGCCATATTAAAAAATCAGTGACAAAAATATACAAAACATTTATGACAAAGCAGCTTCATGAATCATGAGGGTAGGAGGACATGCTGAAAGACAGTAATATGGTACACTTTTAGCTCATGACTTACACTACCTTGTAGATATTCCTACTGCACAGAAATCAAGCACTGACAAAGGCAATATGCCTGGTCTTTCATTACTGAAAGTTCTTGGCAATTGAGAGGCAACTTCATGTGTATGATTGAGTAAAAAAGCATTCAAAGGGAAACACTTCACCTGTACTAATAATAAGGATTGCAATAGCAACTGTTTGGTTATGAAGCTGGAAAGGATTATGGGATAAATAAATATGAACAGCACGAACAAGCGACTACTGGGCCACTAGAAATGGAGATTGTCTGGAAGTGACATAGTGGCTGCTGGCAGTAAGCTTTTCCTCTGTGTGACTGAGAGGCGCTATTACAGCTCATACTTCCCGATTCAAAACAAAAAGACTCCCCAGATATTCCGCCTCTCCAGGAACCTTCTGATTCATGTGTCTGTGAGCGTATTTATCTGATAGTAAATACATTTTGAGCCTGAAAGTGAAACCAAGTCTTTTATCTTAAAAAACAATGATTCAAATCCAAAACTCTTTAGCTGTAACTTTGTAACTTAAAGAGGAGTCTACAAACACTGACGTGATGTACGAATCTAACAAATGGCTTTTATTGTAGTACAAGTATGTTACTTTTTAGGTTGAGCCTGCACAGCGCTTGCTCTCTGTTTGTGAAATCTATTGTATTTAATATAAATCTTAAAAGGGGCTTACATCCTGCCCTTACTTTTCATTGATTTGTGCGCTTGTTACTTTTCATCCCACTATAGGTTGTCACATGCCATTTCCTGTTGTTCTTCATGTGTTTTTCTTATCAGTAGGGTTTGTCAACGGTGGACACACCCAATGTAGTGTGGTACGGTCAAATGAAGCAATGTTTGGGAACCCACCAGGTGGGTTAAAAGACCCCTCACACACCAACCTAGTTGGTGTCATGCTTCATCATTGGGGCCCCAACCGGGTGGCCGAATGCCTCCCGGTTGTGCTGCGAGCCTGACTACAGCGGAGCTGGTGTACTGCAAAAATGTGATGTGGTGATAATTAAAAAATACCGCTGAGAATCCTTGCCATTGGAAGATTTATTATTGGCGGCTCAGGGTATTGGTTAAAAAGATATGTGATGCAACTAAATGGAGAAATAATTATCTGTTAGTTGGCTATGTGGTGGGTCTACATGTTTCAGCTCACGATTAAAAGTAGTAAGGAGCTTTCGTCAGGACCAGTGTGAAGTGAGTGGCAAAAGGTGAAGTGCCACGTGGTGAAAAAAATTAAAAATATGAGTTACCTACACACTCGCTAAGGTGTGTGGAACGCGGTGTCAACACAATAGCGGACACTGCGGCGCAAACACTATGGCTGAGTGAAGGCGCTATGCAGGAAGCGGGAGGGGGGCGCTTCTTACAACAGATTTGGTTGTGAAGCTACCATCGCCTTGCACCTACTGTGGCCTCCCGAAGTCCCGGATGCTCCCAAACATTGCTTCATTTGACCGTACCACACTACATTGGGTGTGTCCACCTTTGACAAAGCTTATCTAAATCCAGGGGATACGGACACAACCCCCCTAGTTGTCCCTAGCTCTCCCTTTTGTTCTTGACATTTCTTATCAGTAGCACATGGCCCAAGTCCTCCTATTTATCGGCTTTCCAATGTTTTTTTGTCCTCCGCACTGTACCTAAACTCCCCAGGGCTGCACGTATTTCAAGCGTGTTTGTTTTTCTGACGTCACCGCATGGCAGAGCACATTTTAAGCATGTTTGTCAGCTGCATATTTTTGAAGAGCACTGACGAACAGAAATAACTAGAATACTGGCCATCGCGTCACAGAATAGATGCTAATCTGTTGGAGAGGCAGAGATATTTCTTTCAGGGTAGTGGTACTTTTTACGGGCTTTTTGTCCACCTTTCTGTGATCTTTATTGACACAATGGCAGTCCTATTCTTAAGGCTGCTCCCTTAGCTCCTCTTCCCTCCCCCATGGATTTGCTGTTCTTGTCCATGTGTTGCCTAACCCCATCATCCCAAAACACTTTCCATTTAATTTTCAAGTCATCAGCACTTTAAACTGAGATGTGTTAACCCTGCCAATGCTTGCATTTGCTTCACGTTAAGTGGACAGACAGAAATGGAAACAGCCAGCACTGGTCTTCTTTAGACAACAAGAAAGAGGAGATGCGCTTCTCACCCATCCTATTCTAAACGCACTTCCCAGAGATACAAGTTTATTAAAAACTTTCATTTTGGTGGCCGTCGTTCTAATTTGTCGAATGGATAGCCTTTTGGTTGTGTGCTTAGAAAGGCAAGTGGGGGCAGATGCTAACCAAGTGACGTTTTAAAAAATGCACTTGGTAGACACCAGCATGACTTTTGGCATGATTAAGGAGGGAGTCTTGAGTGCTAGCTTTCACTGAAAATAAAATCCGGGGGAGGGGTGAAAAAGGGGGCCAAGGAAAATATTGTGCCTTTTCCGATAGAAATTTGTGTTGATGCCTTCCGGCTCTTTCGCTCATTCCTCCACTTCTATAGGGTCTAATTTTTTATTTTTGAGCATTTAGTGGCACTCCGACCTCCAGAATTATTCAAATGTTGCTGATCGCGTGGTATTGACAGATATTTGGAGTGTGACATGGCAAGCGTATTTATTGAATTAAAGTTTTACGCTCAATTCATAGTGATTCATGGTCACTTGACAAATTTGTTGCTGCCCTAATTGTGTTCTTACTGGCACCTTGCTGAAAAATCTTGAGGATTGGCTCACAGGTTGCACTATGTCCTTCAGGCTCAGCTTGTCGCCAGTATGATGGCCATACATTTCACAAGGAGTCACAGGACCAATGCTGTGGAGATGGTTTATTGGCTGGTGGAGATCATATGTTGGCCAACAGTTCCATGCCCGGCTTAGGTCCTACTGCCTGTGCTTGTTTGAATATCCTGCATCAGCCGCTCATTCAAGTTAATCAATAGTGCTCTCATGTTTGGTGCACAAGCTATTTAGTTAACTCATTTTGGGAACAAATGGCATCCTTCTTGTCTGAATGGAAACACTTTCATCCGAGCATTTTAACCCACTGATATTATCGCAAATGTTTCCGATTTCATGGCTGTCAAGTGAGCTCATGTAATAGGTGCCATGTTCATCCATCCTGGCTTTTTAGTGAGCGGTGCTTTGCATGCTGAATATTTGAACCCAAGCTTACAATGTTAAGAGTTGTAGATGTAAAAAAAAAGTACAGTGCGCTAATTGCACTCCTGTGGACTGCCTGTTATATTGGCATGTATAAAGCATGGGTAAATATGCATTTGCATATTTAACTCGTTTTATTTCAGAGAGCATTTGCCAATTAGTGATTTGTGACAAGACATTACATTTTCTGACTTCAATTACTTTCTTTTGCGCAAAAATAAAATATTGAAGTCATCAGAGCTTTGCGTTACAGTGCTATCTAAGTTTCACAGCATTAATGTAAACATACATTAATGTAACATTAATAATAATATACTTCAGCAGTTATAGTCCATAGTCGAATTTTACAGTAAATTGTGCAAGTTGATTTTGTGTAATCGTTTAGCTGTACCAGATCAAGATTCTAGAGGAGTGACTTGAGTCTGCTCGATTGCCAGGTCTGTTTTTGAGCAAATTACTTTAATGGGAAAATTCACATTCCACAAAGAACAGAAGAAAAGGTATGGGGGCACATTCATCATTCTGAATATCAGTCGCAAAGGGAATCTGCCCCTTTGCGACCGGTATTTTTGCATTTGGGATGCATCAACCCCAAATGCAATTTTGCAATTTAAGTAATGGCAAAATTTGCGATTACTTAAATGGCGATTGCATTCAGGGAATCGCAAATTGTGATTCCCTAAATGCAATGCATGATGCAATTTCAAATAGCGATTTCACAATTAGGGATCGCAAATTACCATCAATTTAAAGTTGATGGTAATTTGCGAAAACTTTGAAAAATGCACTAAAGTGCATTTTTCAAAGTCCCATGTTACACACACACACATGCCCTTGGGGCATGTGTGTGCACAACATGTGGTCAGATGGCAATTTCAGGGGTGCATCAGGGTGTCCTTTTGGCACCCTTGAAATTGCATGCGCAATTTGCGAGTACCGATTTGGTACTCACAAATTGCGCATGCAATTCGCACTCATTCCTATGGACCTCTAGCTATTCCTTAATTGTCAATCGCAATTTGCAATTCGCACTTAAGGAATATGTAGGAATCTCAATTTTTTTAGCGATTCCTACATACATTAGGAATTGCGATTCCTAAATAGCGATTTCTAAAAAAATCGCTATTAAGGAATCGCAATTCCTTCTGTTGACGCATGTGCCCCATAGTGCCTCACACTGAGTAAGGATGAATGTGGGAGGTATCTATTCATCATTTGTTGACCAGTTATTTTACAAGCGCTCACATGTCTCCATTCACTGCACTTCTCCATCTCTCATCCAGTCACTTTAAAAATTCCGCACTCTGCCCCTTTACTGCAAAACATAAAATTTGCGTAACAAGTGAAATGTTAATTTCCAGAAATCTTGTGAGATTACGTAAGCCGTTTCATGGCTCTGAATGACTGCACAGGCTGTACCACCCAGACTTGCTGCCTGGAAAGCCCTGGTTCACCCAGGGTGTACCTCACATGAGCAGAGCTGCTATTAAAAATAATATACTAAGGCTCACATGCATCAACATAAGGAATTGCAAATCCTAAATAGCAATTTTTAAGGAATCGCTATTTAGGAATCACAATTCCTTATGCATGTAGGAATTGCTAAATAAATTACAATTCCTAATAGTGATTCCCAAATTGCGAATCGCTATTTGGTAATGTCACCCCATTCATTCCTATGGGCCTACAGGAATGTGTGGGAATGCATTCACAATTTGCGATTACCAAATTGGTAATTGCAAATTGCGAATGCAATTGCAAGGGTGCCAGGGGGCAAAAGGCCCTCCCAATGCACCCTCCAGAAGGTAAGTGTGCAAATGTGGTGCACACACATGCCTTAAGGGCGTGTGTGTGAGCCACATGTCACTTTGAAAAATGCCCTTCTGTGCATTTTTCAAAGATTTTGCAAATTAACAGCAACTTGTAGTTGATGGTAATTAGCATTTCCTAAATGCAAAGTTACATTTAGGAAAGGCTTGATGCATCTCAGATAGGGAATCACAATTTGTGATTCCCTAAATGCATTTGAAATTTAGGTAATCGCAATAAATTACCATTACCTATTTTGTGAATGCAATGCCTTTGATGCATTGGAAAATACATTTTACCGGTTGCAAATGGGCCGATTCTGTGAATCTGCCCGTTTGCGACTGGTAAAATGCTTGATGCATGTGGCCCTAAGACTCCATGAGTGCAGCACTGTTGCTTGTCTATATTGATAGCTGCTGACTCCCGACCTGCTTGTAATCATGTGGTTGTGCATCAAGGTTGGCTGGAGCTACGCAACTGAAGTCCATTGTACCACAATGAGAAATGCAGGATTGCTGGAAATCATTAATGTTTTTTTTAATGGTGCACAGCACCTGTTTGAGGCCATGAAACACATTTTTAGGTTTCGCCTGCACATTTCTTTTCTCTTTGATTTTTTACTTGCTCTCTGACCCTCCCTTTCTTCTTTCTTAAATCCTTACTTATCTTCTTGCTTCCTTACTTAGGCCTTCCTACTCTCGTGCTTTCCTTTGTTGATTTTCTCCTTATTTATCCCCTTGTCTCTCCTCTTGTTGGGATGGGCACAGGCTGGGAAGGCTGGGCAGGTAATGGGTTCCAGACAATGTGTAGGGCAGGCATCATCTGGGGCTGCATCCTGGGGTAAGGAACTTACCACCTTCCTCAGTCCTGCCCCAAGGGTAGCTGGAAAATGCAGGGAACAAACCAAGGAGGCAGCTCTAATCTTGTAAGGGCGGATGGATTTATCAATGTGTTGCATCACCCTTGCGTCCCACAAGGGGGCGCAAGGGCAACGCAACATTAATGAAAGATTTATCAAGCCATGCAAGGCTATCTTGTGTGGCCCTTCATGGCTTGATAAATCTGGAGTATCATCCTGCAGTGTAAATTGCTGTGTTGTGTTACAATGCCCCAGGGAGGCGTTCCATGGGTGGAGCGTGGGTGTTACCACACATCCACCCATGGATTTTGGCGCATTCCCAGATTTACCAACACTGGTACACCTGAGAATGTGTCAAAATGCTATGCCTACCCAGGGGAGGTGCAACAAGGAGAAATATATTTATTTCTCCTCATTGTTTCCACTGTCTAAGTGTGCTGTATTCTGCTCAAGAGGGATGGTGCAGCAAGCAACTGCATGTGCCTACCTTCAAGTCACCTTTTGTCTTTTTTGATTGTTTAACAAGCTCATTTAAAGATTTCAACCCCTAGGATAGGAACTCACTGTAAGGAACAGGTTGCATTTTGTACATAGCTCATCAATGGCAACTCAACAGCAGGTTACATTCAGTATCCCAGCGTAATTGTGTACCAATGTTACACCAACCAATCCCCTCAGTGGGTGGAGCCCTTTAATCAAGCTTCCCCCTCCATAGCCTATCCCTCTGTCAGACGGATCAGTTCGGGGGTGGAGGGTGGGCTTTCTCCTCTTATTTCATTTGACAAAGGTGTGAAACTGAGTCCATTTTTAGTCAAATCTCTGCATCGTGTCACGCAAAAATGCAGTTAGTCAGCATTGCATGGATGTTACATACTGTAGTCTGCCACTTAGGCAGTGTCAGTGGGATGGGACAAGTCACCTGTTAATCTGATATTCAACAATGAGACAGGCTTTGCTGTCCACTTTAAACAACATATCCCTCACCAAGGTCATAGTAAGTAAGACAGGAGGATTGGAATTCGTTCTTCCTTTCTAGCTGGGCTCTGAGGTGGGCAGTGGTTGGGATGGTGGGTGGTGCAGCACCTGCGCTCTACTACATAAATATTTAACATTGGGCCCGATTCACAAAAGTAATCTGAGACAAAGTCCTAACTTTATGACGTTCGGAATTCACGGAGGGCATTTAGGAGTACTAAAGTTAGGATTTTGTCTCAGTTAAGCTTAAGTTTTCGTCTTAAGTTAAACTTAAGACAAACTTAAGTTTAACTGAGACAAAATCCTAGTCGTAAAACAGTAATGATATGAGTAGCTCAGGGTTGATTTTTATTGATCATATATAGATCTCATAGCAGTGAGCCCCTGGTGTAGATGGACCCATGAACCTAATGCACCAATCTTACAGTTGCAGCCTATTAAACAAAAACGTTCCTTGAGCCTGATGCAAAATTCGAATGACATTATCAACATGCATTGGCTAAACAGAGCTGGCTCAAGCAACTAATGTCTGAATGGTGCTGACCCAAAGTACCTCTCTTTATATATCACATGATGAGCTCTGACAAAGAACTAACCGTGGGCGGAGCTGGCGGAGTGCAACTACGTGGAGGTCCACAGAGTTGGGGGAAAACTCAGTGGAACTTCGCTTCGCCTCCAGCCCCTTAATAAAATAATAGTGACAAGGTAATTTGAAAGAAATAAAAAGTGACTTACCTGTATTGTGGCATCCCGTGCTGTCCTCCTCCTCGTCGCGTACATCTTGCACGAACAGGGCATGCGCGCACGCATGCGCAGTTCGTGCAAGATATACGGCAACGAGGAGGGCAGCGCGGGGACGCCATAAAAAAGGTAAGTGACTTTATTTCTTTTAAATTAATTTGTCACTGTTATTTTATTAGGAAGGTGGAGGCGGGGGCCAATTTAGCGGGGGGGGCTGGCTAACTTCGCTCTGCTGCGGAATCAGAGTTTTTTTCCCTACTCTGCGTGCTCAGCGGAGCGCGGAGTAGGTTTGCCAATTGATTTATTGAAGGAGTTGTGCCATCCCTCTATGGCATTGTTTGTTTTTTCTCCTCCCTCTAAGCAGATCAAGTAGCAGTTCCTACCCTCCACATGGAAACGTGGCTTCCACCTGTGACCCTACCTGCTTAGATGGCCAATCCACGTGTCTTCAAAATAATTTAGAATAGCTGCCAATTTTTCTTTGTTTTTGGTAAAGTATTCAGATACTGTAATTTAAGTGTAGTACTCGTCTACACTGTCAGGAGGAACAAAGCAAAGGGCAGTTTGTTTTTTAAGTTCAAATTGTAGTTTGCTTTCTGATATATAATCCTCAATTAAGAATGTTTTTTTAAGTTTTCACCAATATGCCTGTGAAAAGTGAAAAAACATCCTTGAATTTGGTAATAGTATTAATCGTCGGTAATTCAAAGTCAATTAGTACTTTTCTAGGACTTGTTTGATGTTTTAGCTTTTATCACTGACAATAGTTCAGTATAGGTTGAGGATTGTTTATCAGGGAATAAACTCTAAACTAAGGGAACTACTGTGTTGTTAATATATGCGTGAATAGTGTACATTTGGGTGAATGGATAGGGCGTGCTTTTAAACGTTCTATTCATCATCCAAATATCACTGTTCTCCAACCTTACAAGATTATGGGGTGTGCTTAAGATTAGAATTCTCTTTTAAGGGTTTTTGTTGTCATGCAAAAGGAAAGGTTCATTAGAAACAGTTACAGAGTTCAGGTGGAATGATTATGTCAGAATAGGTTTGGGGTGTTACTCTTTGTGTGTTACTTGCCTGCTTTTGTCGTTGAACAATTCGTCGCAAATCAGGAATTGTGGGCATACTACTTGCAACATGTGGTGGAATGTGTTGGGCTACCTCCCTTAAAACTGCATCACAGGGTTCATTGGAGGTAATTGCAATATCTTTAATTTCAATCTCCATTGCAGAGGTAGAGTGGTTATGATCTGTGGTTCTTAAAACAGAGTCACCAAGAGTAACCACTCTGCCTGTGGAATGGGTTGAGTTGTATTGCACACACCTCCAATAACACCTCGGTTCAAATAGTCTCTCCTTACAATATACATCCCCACTATGATTCAGCAAACGGTTTCCCCGGTTTGATGTGATATATTTAGCTTGATTTGCAGTCATTTTCTGTTATGGATGGAAAAAGAAGAAAAAAAGAAAAAGAATGTTATTTTATTATTAATTTTTTATGTTTACCTGTTTACAGGAAAAAAAATATATTACAATTTATGCAATTTAAACGACATTTTAAAGTATATGCTTTTCAATTTGTATTTAATGTTTTCTATGTGTAAAATATCTGCATTGGATGGAATTTTGTTTAAAAAAAAAAATCTTAATTTGGAGAGAAAAATGGGTATTTTATTGAAAAATATTTCTAGTTGCTTACCTTTTGAATAGATGTTGCTTGATACTTTTAGATTGGTGGACGGGTTTTTGTTTAGGTTGATTCTGTAAGGAAAAAACAGTAAATGTGTTTGATCACTCTTTTGTTATTTTAATAAAGTTTACTAGGGAGAGAAACGTAGTTAAGAATTTTTTTTGTTAGTTGGTTTTTGTAATCTTAGCTTTTTTTTTTTTAAACAGATTATATTTGTCAAATATAAAATATAATGCAGAGCTCTGTACCCACGAGGACTTCTACCACAATACACTTACATAGACTTGGCTTTGACATTTAGAGAATACGATCAAGGGGCAAAAAGAAGGAAATACAATAAAAAGAAAAAAATATTTTTTAAACAAAAGACAAAAAAACAAAACATGATATCCCCCTCCCATTGCACTATTACCTTCCCTTAGCCTATGCACCACTCTTGTACCCACACCAACATAGAAAACATATTGCTACACCTTTAGCTTCTTATTGTATAAAATGAAGATGCTAAACTGGGTCCATAACATCTGCAGTAGATAAAGGCTCCAACTGCAGGCCCCGATAATCAGCCCATTGTTTCCAAATTTTGAAATGATTTTGTGGGCAACCCCTCGCTTTAAAAATTGGGATTTCCAACCCCATACAGAAGTCTAGGCCATTCTTCCAAGCGAGCAGGGAGGGCGCAACAGATGCTCTCCAAAACTTTGCAATGTCTCTTTTGGCCAGTGTAAAACCTAATAACCTAAGGTGGCGTTTATAAATGTTACCCACAATCCCCTCCATAATATGCAAAAGTACCAGCTATGGTGAGGAGGGGAGGTCCCAACCCAATACTTCCGTAAGGCAAGCCATAACCCCCTTAAAAACTTGCCATAGTGTGTGCATTAGAGTGCCCTCCTCTCGCTCACACAGGAGACACAGGGGAAGCCACCAATCTCGCCCTCCTAAGCCGGACCCTAGTATAGTATACCCGATGAAGGTACTTGAACTGAATGAGGCGCAGGCGCACCGCAATTGCAGCCTTTCGCGGGGAGGCCAGGGCCTCTGTCCAGTCCTCCCCTCTAATGGGCCTATATCCCTCTCCCAAGCCTCTCTGAGTTTCTGTAGTGTGGATGAGCTATGCGTAACTAGCGATTGGTAAATATTTGATATTTTATGGTCCTGAAGATCTCCCATGAACACCTTAGCCTCTACTGGGCTAAACTCAGGAATGGTCTCCAAACCCGCAAGACTAGGGAAATAGCATGTCGGAACTGAAGATATCTATGAAATTGGGTCTTCGGCATCTGGAAGTCCCCCTGGAGATCTTGGAAGGATTTCGAAATCGGTACCCGCATTAAGTCGCCCAAGGTAGAGATACCAATGTTATCCCAACTACGAAACCCTGATAGAGCAGCCACCTGTGGTAATCGCCCATTATACCACAGGGGAGTCTCCCTCGTCAAACTATCCCACCACCCCATCTTACGGCGGGCCTGCTTCCATATCTGAAACACCACCCTAGTGACCGACGGCAAGGAATTGTGCAGGGGTGCGGAATATAAAATATAGTATGCAGAGGAGAATCCCCCATGCAGTATCGCTCAAGCGCATACGTGAGGTCCGCCCTATCCCCATACCACCACTCGTTCAACACCAACAGGGGCGAAGCCATATAATAGGATTGAGTATGGGAGGTAGCCAGCCCCCCACAGAACGTCAATTGGAAACATGTCCGCAACGCTACCCTAGATGCTCCACCCGCCCACAGAAATTGCCCCAGGGCCGCATTAACCTGCCGAAACCATTTGGGAGGGATCGGATATGGGTGGTTTTGTAGTTGATCAACAACCAAGTGAAACCCTGGAGTCTACGCTGAAGTTTTATAAAATGTAAAGAACTATAATATCATTGGTGGGTCAAAAGATCCCAGATACACAAGTGAAACAAGTGAAACACCGCCTAAGAAAAATAATATTAATGGGCATATCCCTTGAAAGGACGAAATCCCTCACTCACCAGAGGTGACATGCTTCATCATTGGGATTCTCCAATCCCAGAGGAAACCCCTAGTTCCTCTGGGGGCTACAACTCCCTCACTGTGAGGGAGGAGCACACGGATGTTTTGTTGTTCAGATAAATGGGATGTGCTAAATCCACAATGGCGAGCCAGTGATATAAGTGAGGGCGCAGCGCAGGAAAAAAATATTTTTGTTATTTATAATTTATGTGATATGAAGTGCAAGTGAAAGTAAAAATAGCTCAAGAGCGTCAGAGCACCGCTTTGTTCATAGTGCGTCCTTGGCTACAATTAAAACGTAAGTGCACCACTAGTCAACAATTTTTTAGACCATGGTGATGGTGATAGTTGTCAACATGTTTCAGCCTTAGAGCCTACAGATATGGCACGGCTTTCGTCAGGACTCAAAACAGCTGCTGCGTATCAAAAAACCAGAAAAGGATACTCTGGGTCCAACACCTTAAGTCAAGTGCATCATGAGAAAAGACCACCTGAAAGAGACCCAAAAACCACTAATATGAAAAAACGGTGTTGCACACACAAACAGGATTAAAGCAATTCATTAATGACAGTATGCTGTCAAAAAAGGAAGGAATTACCCGTGAATACTGGGTAAGTCAGCCAACCTCTCACTGGCAACTGCTCAGGAAAGAGTGCACCGCTCTATGAGAAAGTAAGGTGATCGCTGTTATAGTAACAATCAGATCTCTATCCTTAGGGGATGAAAACAGCCAAACCCTACCGGAGAGTCTATCTAAAAAGTAGGAGTAACATAATGTAACGACAGGGACTCGCAAAGAAAGCCACTGAGTTTAAACAAGCAGGCTAAGTATTGTTTGTCAGGGTGCACAAATGTTTTAGGCATTAGACATTGGGTGGACTAACAAAGGGGATAAGACCACTAATGATATCCACACCTAACATACGCCACCTAGTAGTACTCAACAGTACACCCCAAACAGAGTAAAACGAGATTCAGAGCAATTACTTCAAAAGAAGGAGACTACCCCATGAGCGACCTACCTGTCCGTCGGTACACCGTGGCCTGAATGATCCCGATGCCGGAGGTGCCGAGGACAGGAAATCCTCTGCTTAAAAAAGGCAGTTCAACAGGTTTGAATAGCCAATCAGGTACCCTAATGGTGGTCGGTCAAGAACACACGGAGCAAGCTGCGATTGACTCCAGCGCGCATGCGTCAAGAAAACACTGCTTCGCGCATGCGCGTCTGACCAATCCTGGTCTCTGGATAGCGCATGCGTAAGTAAATGTATGAACGCTCCGATCGGGACCATCATCTCTCTCACCGTGAAACGGAGCCTAATCGTCATGCCTAGACGATACAACCAGAACAAGCACATATGCACCATTGATCATTTGGCGAGCCAGTCCTTCTCTTTAACACTATTCTTGGGGAATAAAAAAATGTTATAAACAACACAGCGTTGTAATTCCCAAAAGTGCTGGTGCTAGGATGGAGAGTATATCAATAACCAAAGAGCGCTATATGGTTCTGGAAATGCATGTAAGAGTACTGGAAAGGAACTATATGAACCCCATGTAATCTCCAACAAGTACAAAGAAAAAAGAGGACAAAAGACACTAGGGTGCCTCATTTAAGACCCACATAGATAGTGTGAAGTGTCAGAAGAAAACATGATGTGAATGATGCGACCAAAAAATCTCATGGTCAGGCTTATAGTGACAACCACGGAATATCATCATTCATGCCATTGGTATCTGTGTGTAACTTGTACACCCACCATTGTTCTCGTTTGAATAGGAATGCTGAGATATCAGTGTGATGAGGTGGAATGAATGGTTTCTCCAAAACTGTCCATTTGAGATCGTTGGAATTATGTCGCATGGTCAAGAAATGTTCTGTCAATTTTGTAGACGCCCTGCCACAGCGTATTGTACTCTTGTGTTCTAATATACGAATCTTGACCTTTCTAGTGGTCATGCCCACATATCGTAATGCACACGGGCATGTGATCATGTATATTAGGTTATTACTGTTACAGTTGGTGTGAGAATTGAGGCGCCAAGGTCTTGGTGATCCTATATCAATCTCAGTGGTCGTGGTGGTATGCGGGCAAGCCGCACATGAACCACAAGGAAAATGTCCTTGTACCGCTGGCAAACCCCATAGAGTGTTCTGAGTTTCTTTGTTTTTGACCCGGGGTCGGGTGTGCACTAACCTATCCTTTAGATTAGTACTACGTTTGAATGCAAACAATGGACGTGGTAATGCTTCATCATCTATGTTCAAAATCTTCCAATGAGATAAGATGGTGTTTTTAATCTGATTGGAAAATTTGCAAAAGGTATGGACACACGTCAGTCTATCCTGAGTCTCTTTCTTCAGTTTTGGTTCCAATAATGCTTCACGATTGTTGTTAAGTGCTCGTTTGAAAGATCTTTTAATCAGTTTCTTGGGGTATCGTCTCACTTGTAATTGTTGGGACAAGTTTTTGGCGTGTTCGCGATATTTGGCTGTAGTGGAACAGTTCCTCTTTACCCTCAGAAACTGGCCAAAGGGTAAATTATCCCTTAGGGCTTTAGGATGGTAACTGTCGTACAGCAATAAGGAATTCCTTGCTAGTGGTTTCCTATATAGTTCAGTATCAAGCCCCCCGTTGGCAGGTGTAATCAAAACATCCAAAAAAGGAAGTTGTGTTCTGCTGTATTCACACGTGAAGTTAAGAAAGGTGTTACAGTTATTCAGCCATGTCTTAAATTCCAGTAGTGATGGCAAAGAGCCCCGCCAAACTACAAAAATATCATCAATATATCTCTTCCATATGAGAATATTGGTTAGATAGGGATTGATGATGTTAAGAACATTCTCAGACTCGAACACATGTACATACAGGTTTTCATATTAGTGGTTTTTGGGTCTCTTTCAGGTGGTCTTTTCTCATGATGCACTTGACTTAAGGTGTTGGACCCAGAGTATCCTTTTCTGGTTTTTTGATACGCAGCAGCTGTTTCGAGTCCTGACGAAAGCCGTGCCATATCTGTAGGCTCTAAGGCTGAAACATGTTGACAACTATCACCATCACCATGGTCTAAAAAATTGTTGACTAGTGGTGCACTTACGTTTTAATTGTAGCCAAGGACGCACTATGAACAAAGCGGTGCTCTGACGCTCTTGAGCTATTTTTACTTTCACTTGCACTTCATATCACATAAATTATAAATAACAAAAATATTTTTTTCCTGCGCTGCGCCCTCACTTATATCACTGGCTCGCCATTGTGGATTTAGTACATCCCATTTATCTGAACAACAAAACATCCGTGTGCTCCTCCCTCACAGTGAGGGAGTTGTAGCCCCCAGAGGAACTAGGGGTTTCCTCTGGGATTGGAGAATCCAAATGATGAAGCATGTCACCTCTGGTGAGTGAGGGATTTCGTCCTTTCAAGGGATATGCCCATTATTATTATTTTTCTTCGGCGGTGTTTCACTTGTTTCACTTGTGTATCTGGGATCTTTTGACCCACCAATGATATTATAGTTCTTTACATTTTATAAAACTTCAGCGTAGACCCCAGGGTTTCACTTGGTTGTTGATTAAGTATTCGTTGGGGGAACAAACCCTGTGTGGTCTCTATAAATATTTTCCCTCAGACCCTCTGGTTGTCAAACCATTTTTTGTATTTTGGTTTTGTAGTTGATACAGCAGGGGTGGCAGCGAGACCATCTTAAAAATTGCCGATATACCGTAAATAGACAAGGGCATATGTGACCAGGCCTTAAGATCCTCCCGCACTTGCGCCTATACCGGTGCAATATTTCTATCCCAAGATACACTGGGTGAGTCAGATAAATATACACCCATATATTTAACCCCCCCATAGTGACCTGCACCGCCGATGCCCGCGGCCCCTGATATGCCACATCTCCCAAAACCCACAAGGTAGACTTGTGGGGGTTTATAAACAACCCTGATGACTCCCCAAAGATATGCATGATTCAAAGCAACCTCGGACCTGTCCTATTGGCATTTGTTAAAAAGAACAATACATCATCCGCATATAGCGGATTGCGGTCCGAGAGCCCATGCGCCCATTCAAAGCCCGCCACTTGTGTATCCATCCGCACCCAGGCAGCCAAAGGCTCCATAGCCAAAGCAAACAGATATGGTGACAGGGGGCATCCTTGATGGGTGCCACGCCCGATGGAAAATGTGGAGGAAGTGGAGCCTGCAACTCGCACCGAAGCCGTAAGATCTATGTAAAGCAATGTCAGGTAAGACAGGAAACGTGGGCCAATATTTAAGCGGCGCAGAAGTGCAAATACATATACCCAGCTGAGGGAGTCAAACGTCCTATCCACGTCTGCCAGTAACAACACCTCTTGTCCTCCCAATCCCTGAATGGCAGATATGGCAACATGCGCACGGCGGATGTTATGGCACGTCGCTCTTTGGTGCATAAAGCCAGCTTGATCGGGGTGCACCAGGGTAGTGATATGGGGCCGAAGGCGATTGGCCAATGCTTTGGCAAAGAGTTTGGCCTCCACGTTCAGCAGAGAGATAGGATGGTACGAGGCATGTTGTTCTGGGGTTTGGCCTGACTTATGAAACACAAACACCTCGGCGTGTCTCCAGTCATAGGGAAGACATCCTCGCTCCCTTGATTCATCTATCACTCTAAGAAAGTGAGGCCCCAGCTGCGAGAAGTATTTCTTGAAGTATTCGCACAAGAAACCTTTTAGACCAACGGCTTTCCCAGAGTTCAAGTCCCCAAGGGCAGCGTTCAGCTCCTCCTCCATGAGTGGGAGATCGTACATGCCTTATCAAAGAGGGTCTTAGGGGGAAGGTCGTCAAGAAAATGGCAAATCACGTCTGCCTGTAGACATTTCCTGGGGGCACACAGTTCCGTATAGTATGTTGCAAAGCTTTCAGCAATCTCGGAGGGATCCCCAAGAGACTTTCCGTCCGGGCCCAATATACTCGGGAGAACCTGGGGGTGCAAGACTCTCTCGCACAATCTATGAAGCAACTTGCTAGACTTATCCCCCCACTGATATATCCTACTCCGTGTAGCCAACCATGCCAGACAGGCCTCGTCCAGCAGGAGGTCCGCATGTGTCTGCTGTGCCAGCAATAGCTGGCGACGCACTTGGTAATCTTACCTTTTTTGAAAGTTTTGTTTTGAGGTTTTTTCTTTTGAAAAATTTATTTGTGGTCTGAAAAATAAGGAGAAAAACATTGATAGGATTTTTTGTACATTTCAACATATTTTTCTGCATAAGATTAACAAATGAATTGTTATGGAAGAACATTTGTGTTTATTTTGGAAGATTTATTATGTGAAGGATAACACATTTTTTTACCTTCAACAAGTATTTTTAATTTGAAGAACAGCATTTTACTGATTTAATGTTTTAGAAAAAGGTTTATTGAGCTAAAACTGTATTGTTATTTTTATATTATTTAAATTTACCTTGTGATATTTTTTCATTTGATGCTGGAGTTTTACTAATGTATAGATGTTCAAAGATGTAAAATCTGGAAGAAAAAATATATTTCAGTTATTTTTAAACTTGACTATGTATGTTAATCTATTTTGGAAACAGGGTTTTTCATACAATATTATTGCTTTAGTACTTTTTCATGTAAAACTTTTAAAAAATTAGCTTTTTAAAGAATTATCTGAAGGTCTTCTGTTGAATCAAATTTCTTGCAAATATATTGCTCCTTATGACAGCTGCTGAAGGATGCTGTAGTTCTCTGTAGATATATTAAAATGTATAAAAAATAGTTATAAAATATTTATAACCTAAAAATAAAACATTTGGATTTTTGAGAGAGGTAAACACATGTTGGTGTAGGATTAGTAATTTATTTAACCACTACTTTCCAGCATTTTCCCAGAGGCAAGCACCCCTTAAAGTAGGAACAGTAATTTTAACCCCATCACTATTCATTATTTTCGCAGAGGCAAGCACACTTTGGAGTAGAAATAGTAAAATTAAGCCCATCGCTATCCATTATTTTCCCAGAGGGAAGCACCCCTTGGAGTAGGAACAGGAATTTTAAACCCATAACTATCCATTATTTTCCCAGAGGTAAGCACCCCTTGGAGTAGGAATAGTAATTTTAACCATATCACTATCTATTATTTTTTCAGACGCAAGCACCCCTTGGACTGGGAATAGTAATTTTACCCTCTCGACTATCCATTATTTTCCCAGAGGCAAGCATCCCTTGGAGTAGAAATAGTAATTTTAACCCCATCACTATCCATTATTTTCCCAGAGGTAAGCACCCCTTGGATTAGGAATAGTAATTTTACACTCTCGACTATCCAGCATTTTCTATGAGTTAAGCACTCGTTGGAGTAGGAATAATATTTTTTTTTACAGCACTATCCTGCACTTTCCTTGAGGTGAGGAACCTTTGGAGTAGGGATATAGGGATAGTAATTGTGCTCCAAACATTCATTATATATTATATAGTAATTCTTCTGAGGCAAACGCATGTTAGAGTACTATTATTAGTTTAAATATTTAAAAATATTGTACTGTTTTATAATGTTAATATGTTATATTTTTTATAAAACGATAAAAATTAAAATGTATACAGTTATGTGCACTCACTTTAAATATATTTCCGGAGACTGTGGGTTCTATTTGGATGGCGGTCGGATCCACCTGCATTTTCCACCGCCCGCCTACCATTTCCCCCTGCCAAATTACAATGGCAGTGGGGACCCCGGCGGATGGAAAGAATGTCCGCCGGTTTTCCGCCAGTTGGACATGCGACCGGGTGGAAAAGGGCTCCAATATGGTGGCAGTGTCTGCAAGACACCGCCATCTATATTAGGATGGGCAGCGATGCAGGGCTTCCCATGGCGGAGACCCCACCATGAAAAGCCAGGTGGAGTTCACTTGCGAGGGCCCATTGCAGGCCCCCAGGAGTTGGGGGGTTGGGGACGCACTGGGTACCCCCCTTCATTTCACGCGGTGCCTGCCAAGTTGTGCATGCAAATACACGACATGCATATATTGCGTTGTGGCGGTGCTGCTTACAGCACTGCCCGCCACAATGCAATTTAAGTGGGATGACACACCGCCACGGTGGCGGTGGCATCCTAATTCCCATGGCGGGACCGCCGCACCTGTGGTGGCTGGTCCAGTTACCCGGTACGGTGGCGGGCGGACTTCGTAATAGGCCCCTGTGTTTTCTTATCTGCTTTATTGAAGTTTGATAATTCTTAAATAAAAATTAAAAGATATTTAAATGTGGTTATTTTATTAAATTTGCGTTTGTATTAGTTTGCAAATATTTTACATTTGATATAGCTTTTACTTACTCGGTATTCTAGATGGCTCAGTTTGATGGCTTTAATTTTCTGGCAGCAAAACGCATGTGGTGTTTCTGGTGGTCAGGTAAACACTGTTTTTAAAATGGTTGACAGCTCCTTTTATACTTTTTTGGTGTTGTACGTTATTTCAATTCAAAATATGTTTTGTGTATATTTTCTGTTGCTTTTTAAATGCTGGTTAAAACTGTAAATAATGTATTTGTTATATTAAGGTTTGTAACGTTTTTAGTTTATGTTATGACTGCCATTTTTGCGACCTGCGCGTCAAGGTGATTCCATTGAAAGTGTTGTAGGACTTTCGCTTTTGTCCAGTTTAAAATGGTGGATTAATTGTTTGGATTTGGATTAGTTTTGTGTTATTGGACTTTTATTAATTGTAATTTTTTTAATAATTAATGGTAGATAGATTGTAAAATCAAATGTGTTATTGTGCGTATGTTTGGGCTTGTGGTCATTTTGCATACATTTTGAAAAAATTGATAAGATGTGTATTTAATAAAAATATTTGTTTAAAAATGATTTTGTAATTTAATTCATTTATATTATTTTTTTAATGATTGATTATTATATTTGCATTATATATAAAAGAAGTATATTTAAAACATTTTATTATTGTTCACGAAAAAAACGTGAATATTAATTTTTATGTTTAGTACTTTTTTTTAAATACAGTGTATTAAAAAAGTACCCGTCCAAACACCATTTGTTTGGCAAACTGAAATATTTGTTAGGATAGTATTTCTAATATAAATATAAAACACAAGTAATATTTTAAGTACCCAAGTATTAATTTTAATGCTCAGGTATTAATTAGAAATAGCCGTGTTTTAATACATTACCCCACCCAAAACCCCTGTTTTCCCCGCATCCCGTCCCAGGGGTTTATTATAGAAATTGGAAAAAATTGCATTGTAATAGTATGCGTTGTACTAGTATGCGTTGTAATGGATCATTCAATGCATTAACATATTTTTGAGTTGTAATGGTATGCATTGTAAAAATAGGCGATGTAATGGTACTTGCGTTGTATGCTGTCTCCCAACAGGGTCTTCCAATAAGTCCTATTGCAGCCGCCAGACTCAGGGAGGGCAGGGAGTCCCTAACGCACCGTACAAATGACCGGGGAGTGGTCGGTGAGGAAACAGGCCTGATGGGTCACCTCAACAGTTAGGTCAGCATCTGAAGTCGCTACCAACACTCTATCGAGCCTGCTATGGGTGTTGTGAGTGTGGAAGTAGAACATTTATATCTTCTGGGTAGGGTGCCTATGTCTGCCAAATATCCAGCGCCCCAGGTGTCCCAATTACCTCTCAAAGTTTCTCTCTCATTCGGGGTTTTGTACCTCTTCGAGGAAGGTACCTGTCAAACTCAGGGTCCAAGACACAGTTGAAATTACCCACCCATATGATAGGCACCTCCAGGTCTGTAACTAGGACCTCCTGCAAGGATTAGTAGAAGTCCGGGTCGTCTACATTTGGGGCGTATATGTTTAGCATTACCCTTTTCCTACTGTTTACTTTCACCATCAGAAGGATGCATCTACCATTAATATCGGCTTCCATATATTGCAGTGATAATGGCGTCCCCCGGGCCACCCATATGAGTACGCCTCTAGGATAGGTGGAATATAATGATTGAAAAATCTGTCCCCTCCACTTTCTCGCCAGCCTCTGAGATCCTGCATCATCCAAGTGAGTTTCTTGCAGGCATGCCACAGATACGTGGTGCCTCCAAAGATATGAGAGGACCCTATAGCGCTTGGTGCATGTGACTAACCCTCTTACATTCCAGCTCATGAACTTAGTCCCCATTGTCATTGTAGTGCTCTGACCTCGTGTACCCTGGCCCCTCGTCATGACAAATCATCCTACCAATCATATACTGCATAAAACAAGTGTAAACATAGAACGTGAACATACCTCGAGATCTTCCCCCCTCCCACAGGCAAATGACCTGCAACAGTGCACACGGTTAAGCCCAACCCATGCTTGTGCCAGGATGTGCACAGCCTCCCCTCCAGCCCAAACGGGCTGTAAAACTTCTCCAGAGAATGTAGCCTCCCGGCCTAGCCCAACCAATGGAGCAAGAGAACCAATCCCATAAGCACCCCCCTGGAATAGGCCTATACTCCTCAGGTTCCATAGTGACTATATATGTTCTGGGAGATTCCCCGCTCATCTGTGGGTCAACACCAACTCCTTCACACTTCCAGAAGACTCTTCCCCCCTTGACCCCCCCGCCAAGGTTCTCTCTAGTCATACATCACATGTACAGTTAGGTAACCCCTAGGGTATTTGTTCCGGCTAGCCTCCCGGCATAGGACCAAACTCTGAAGGCTGAATCAAGGATTGTCTCCAGGATCACTTCATCTGTCTAGAGTAGCGTTGTGGGGACAGGCTCTGAGACTGTGCCCCACTTGTGGGGAGGAGATACATGGATCCGAGGTGTCCACCTGCATAGTTCCATCATCCCCACGATGATTCTCTGCTGACTTGGTGGGTAGCTGTCTGCTTGTCTGTTCCTGTGCCGGCCGCCTCGAGTCCTCTGAGACCTCCCGGATCTCCACCCACTCCCATACCTCGTCAGGAATTATGAAAAAGTGGGCCTTCCCCTGCATCATCACCTTCAGCTTGGCTGAGTAGAGCATCATGTACTGTAAGTATAATTCCCGGAGCTTCTGCTTCACTCCCAGAATAATCTTTCTTTGCTCCCGGATCTGTCAGTTATAGTTGGGTTATACGTATAATTTACAATTGTGTAGCATAGGTCTGAGGCCTCCTTTGCTGCTTGCAGGTTACAGTCTCTGGCCTGATAGTTCAGGGGGACCCCTGGAGGCGGAGGGGTGACCAAGGCCAGGAGCGCCCTATCCACCACAAACTTGCCCTACAGGCCCCTGGGACATAGCTTTGTACGTATCCAGCGTTCCAGGAAGAGTTCCGTCTTTCCCACCTCGGCACGTTCCGGTATCCCCAGGACTCTGATATTACTGCGGCGCGCCCAGCCATCTGCCTCCTCAGCCTGATGCTCCAACGCCCCTGTGGAGTTGGTCAAGTGTGTCACATGCTGTTTTAGCAAGGCCACCTCTCCTTTTAGCTGTAAAATATCTCCTTCAGCCATTCACACGTTATCTGCTACTTCGCGCAGATCTGCTCTGAGCAAGTTCACATCCATTGACAGTTTCTCTTTGCTTCTCTAGAGTGGTTCGGGAACCCTGAATGGCTGCCAGTATCTCTACTTGGGAGGGCTCACCGGCACTGTCACTATCCCTGTCAGGGCACATCTGTCTGGTGATGCGATGCGTGGGAAGGCACTCGGTAGTGTACTGAGTTATCGTGCTAGGAGCGGACCGTCTTATTCTTTCCCATCTTGCTGGGTGTAAGGAGGCCCTGGATTGTTCAATCTCTGTGGGGTGAACCCAGCCTGTCTGACCTTCCAGATATTCTTTCTCACAAGCAGGACCACCAGCACCAGATTGGCAAATTTAATTTACTTATAAGTCTCTAATAAGTGGTATTATATGTACCCAGTGCCTGTAAATTAAATGCTACCAGTAGGCCGACAGCACTGATTGTGCCACCCACTTATGAAGCCTGTTAAACATGTCTCAGGCCTGCTAATGAAGAGCCTGTGTGTACAGTGGTAAACTGCAATGTTGACCTGGCAAAATAAATCTTTTGCCAGGCCCAGACCTTCCCTTTTTATACATACAATTTACCCCTAGCATAGGCCCTGGAAAGACCAGAGGGCAGGGTGCAGTGAATTTAAAAGTTAGGACATGTACTTTGAAGTTTTATATGTCCTGTTAGTGAAAAACTCTTAAATTCAATTTTCACTACTGCAAGGCCTACCTTTCCTATAGGATAATACTGGAATTAACTTATTATCTTTTGTAATTGTAATTTCCAAATGAGAACAGGTATTCTATTCAAGTTTTGTATCTCTGGAATCATAATTTAAAATCCTAATTTATGGTGAAGTCACATTTTTAATTGTAACTTCGAAAATTGTACTTTTAGAAAGTTGGCATTTTCTTGCCTTAGCCATTCAGTGCCTATACGTGGGTCACATGACTGGATGTAGCTGACAGTTGAGCTTTGTATATTCATCCTAGACAGTCACACAAAATGAGGAGCTTAGGTATGCCTGGATGAGCCATCACTACAGGATGGGAGGGAAGACCTTGGCGCAGCCCAACTTACACTTGAATAGGATGTGTCCTGCCTCCACACAAATGGCTGCATATACACTGTAGTTATTCTAGAGTAGGACAGGGAAGGCAGGATGTTTGGGATTTCAAATGGAAACCTCTCGAAGCTTCTCCCCACTTCAAAGGCAGAAATGGGTATAAATACTGGTCTTCAGACACCAGGAAGAAGAACTGTTGTGTTGCTACAAGGACTGCCACTCTACTAGACGGCTGGTCTGAAGGTACTGCTGGCCTGCTGCCCTATTGCTTGGGGAAGCAGAACTGAACCTGCAACTTCATCTTGAATCCAGAACCCCAGAGTGACTCCAAGAGCTAGTCTGCCGATCTCCTGATTTGAGCCTCAGGGACATAAAAGTGTTTCCAACCTGCTCCTTACTTCTTTAAGGGTTTGACGCAGCAGCGCCGTAAAACTGACTCAGTGAAATCTTGTAGATTTCACTGCATCACTTTTACAAGGCTTTCCTGCGACACAAACGCCCACCTCGTGACAGAACGCCCACATGAAACCTGACGCAGGTTTCATGTGGCGCATCGCTTTACAACATGACGCATCTGCCTTGATGCATCACGTTGTAAATAAGTTGCAACGTGGCACATGGCTTACACTGCCACTGTGTCACAGAAGTGACGCAAAAGCGGTGCAAATATATCACAAGGGGCTTGTAAATCTGCCCCCCTGACTCCTGGAGGAAGAAGAGGACGCCCACAAGGACTCAAGTACCCCCGAAATGTATTTATACTTTAAATAGATAAAGTAATTTAATTCATTATCATTTCCTAATGGATTCCATGTTAAGTCCATGCGTTTATTCTTTTTTTATAGGAGCATGTTACAGTATCAGTGGTTGACCACACGTGGTGCTGGACTTATTACTACTTCTTTTTGACAATAGTAAGTTAAACTTGGTAATTTGGCTCCATCCCGTTTCGGCCTTGTAAGTCTACACTTTTGAGTAACTTTATGCTTGTAGATGATGAATTGCCAAAAGTAGTAAAGTTACTCAAAAGTAAAAGATTAAACATAGATATGTAACTTAGTTGCAAGTGTAAGTTACTTTTGTGAATAGCCCTGTCTGTCTTAAGGTAAAAAACCCTTGACCGGGACAACCTGCGTGATGTATCTGTTTTTCCCTCCATCATGGTCAGCCTGAATTTACACTAGATTTTGTTGTACCAGAATTTGTTTTTTTCCACAGTGGTTGACTTTTTTTATTAAATTGTTTTGGAAATGTTATCGCATTGGATTCGATACTTTACATGTGTTGGTCCTGCTTGACATAAGCACACACTTATATGGGGATTGTTTTCTGTTTGTGCCATAGCTATCTGGGGTAGAGAAGAGATTCTGTTAGAACTGTGACCTATCCACAGTGGGATTTTTGACTTGTTGGAGGTTACACCCTCCCAAATTATTAACCCCTTCTCTGACACCAACATTCCGAAACTCTGGTATTAAGGGAACTCAAACTCGGGTTAGCCTGCCAAATATGACTAACATTTACCTCAGTAGCACTGAAAAAAGAATTGCCAAGGCTTATGAAGCAAAAGGCATTGTGTCATGCACAGTGCAACAATCAGTGGGATTGGTGGGTCACGACCTTACAATAAAAACTTTCTTCACACTTCACATAAAGTGCATTGTGTGAAGGTAATGTGATGTTGAATTGCCAATGATACATCAACCACGTAGGTGAAATATTGTCAATGATACCTCACTCATGCGTTTCTACACCTCTATAAGTCCAATTGTATCTGTTGTATGTTATCATCACCAGACCCAGGGAAGAGTACCAGAGGAGCCATGTAGATGCGAGGGAGAACACTCGTTTTCCGTAGTGTTTGATCATCGTGCAAAAATATGGTTAAATGGACTTGACAGGACACAGTTGTGAAGATTGGAGACGGAGAGGTGGATTTTGCAACCAACGAGGAAGTTACCAACCGGAGGAAGTTATTTACATGAAAGTCTTTTGTAGTGGAGTGAAGAGAAGGGCCACCATGAAAACTGGATGACACACTGGCCCCAGTTCGGTGTCAATGGTGTGTGGAGTTTTAAAGCTGAACAACAGGAAAATAGGAGTCAAATGCTAATTCATATACTTCACTGAGCGAGTCCCAAAATAATCAATCACTTCATAGATTATCCTTGTGTTTATGTGCGGGTAGTAGCCTGTGGCTGAGGAGGCAAATGGAAAAGATAGAACCACAAAGCAAGGGATGCGTAACATAATGCAGGGCTTCACCAGAAGTTAATGAACATGAAGGCAAGAGTATTACTCGGCTTCGGCGCTCTGAGAGATTCCAAGTGTGTGTAGTAATCCTATTCTAATATAGTAAGTGTAACAAGGTCGAGTGCAACATTTAATACACACCCTAACATGGCGCAGCAATACAAACAAATCTCACCATGAGCATTTCCACAATTGGAAGGTGGATACATGTGTCATGGCCTCCTCGGCCAATCACAGTTTGTGGTATCTGGTGCCCTCCCATCCCCCCACTAGATTTGGTGTATGACTCACATACCGTTCCAATCTTAGATTTGGAAAGTGTGATGTTGCATAATCTAATAAAGCACATCTGGCAGGCAGTGATAGGTGACAGCTGCGGCAGATCAGTTGGTATTTGCAATGTCACAGTGCTGTGTTAAACGATTGTGTTTTATCTGGAGCAGCTGTTAAAGTGCGCGCTCATCCGTCCATCTTTGTAAATCCCAGAGCACTTGTCTACGGGAAGAGCATCTCAGGGCGACAACGTCTGTTTACCAGAAACCAAGACGAGGCATCGGTAAATTACCGTGTGCAACATTGATATCTAATTATATGTGACGTACTACTCTCTGTGAATACAACGCGCTGTACGGATAGAAATAGACGGAAAGGAGGCCCGCTGCCATGTGTTTTAGTAGTTTTTGTCGCTTACTTTGTATGCACACTTGCTACTACGTATGCTGCACAAAGGTATCTTCTTGCACAATCCAAGCTATTCACACTTTGCTTAAGGAGGCTTGAATTATGTTTCAAATGTGTGAGGCACATCTGCCACCTGGATCTTTTCTTTGAGGATACGAACAATTTGCTGCCTTTGGTGGGCAAACACATATGTACTATTATGTTGTAAATAGCATTGTTCTACACGAAATATCACAGAAGCCTCTCAACATGTGCGAGTATGGCTATTGAATGAATATTTCAAATGTTGACAAACGTTGTGTGGACTTTTCATATGTACACACAGACCTGTACCACAATGCCAGGCAAGTGTAGATGCTTCGGATGTAACCCCTGCACCAGTAATCCTGGCAACACCCCCAGCTTGCGACCACATATATTTGTTAACGGCACATGATCAAATGTCATTATGATGAAATGTTTATGAAGAAATACCATCATGATGAAGCCATTATTTGGAAAAGTCATTAAATAGGATGTATTGGACATGGCTCTTTCTGCAGGGTCATCTCCAAACTTTATGCCTTCATCCTCCTGTTTCTGAACCTGTTTTTGTTGGCACTTAGGACTCTTTACCTCTGCTAACCAAGGCTAAAGCTTTTGCTCTCTCATTTAAGTATAGTGAAATTGGCTTACACCTAATTGCACATTTAAATGATTTGCAAGTCTCTAGTTAGTGGTAATGCATATGCACAGGAAAGGTAAAATAAATACTACTAGTGGGCCTGCATCACCTTCTGTGCCAACAAACTTTTTAAACATGTTTCAGGCCTCCCATTTAAGACTGTGTGTGCAGGTTTAACCAGCCATTTCAACTTGACAAAAAAAACCTTTTGTCAGGTGTAAACTTTTCTTTTTAAGACATATAAGTCACCCCTAGGTTGGGACATACACAGCCCATAGGTTGCAGTGTTTTTAAGAAGTTGGCTATGTACTTTTAAGTTTTACTTGTCCTGGTAGTGAAAAAACCTTACATTCATTTTTCATTATTGCAAGGCCTACCTCCCCTATAGGATAACATTGGGTAACCTTATTATATTTAATAAGTGATAACTTTCAATTGGAAGCAAGCAGGAATGTCGAGTTCGGTGTCTAAAGAATTGCGAAATAAAACGCTCTTTATTGGTAAAGTTGGATTATAATCACAATTCTGAAATTATTCAATTTGATCTTTTATTCAGGACAAGTAACTGAATTGCCTTGTCCTGTGTTTTTATTTTCAATTATTGTTTTAGTTGTTATGCAATTATTTTATGTACACTTTGATATATCTTTCAGACTACATTCAAATGAAAAGCATATTACAGAATACAATCATAATTAAATGTATCACTTACAAAACATACAAAAAACATTAAGTGCATAACTCAAAAGTGATTTCACTTAGAACCAGTCTGATATTTAACATTGCGAAGAGGTTTCAATTACTAATATAGTCAGGAAAACAAACCTCTTGTTTATATTATGTCTTGGGGGTTATAGTAAACTCTGTTAGGGTAGGCCTCCAATGTTTTTTATGATTACCTACTATAGACAACTGATTCAATTATGAAACTCCTCAAGTGTAGACGTCGACATGTTTCAAAGCTCTCATTGCTTTTAGGTTTTCCTGACTGGTAGATTCTGTGAAACAATGAAAAAACTCTTATTTAGTAAACATATTCTTATATATGTAGCCTTTTTCTTTGGTTTTCATTTCTCTTTGCACTATGTGGTTCTCTTATTACCTATGTATTCCTTTGGTTCAACTTGCTCTATGACATTAGTAAAGCAACTCCTGTTGCATTTAGTTGCTTTCTTCTTTTCTTTATGGGATGATTATGTTGTCCCAATCAATTCTTCAACTCTTATTTTGAAAGAGAGGAGATTAAAAACTAATTGTGTGTTTATGATTTTAAAATGAATTTAGCTGAGCTTGGTCTGTTTTGTATTTTTATAGAAAGCAATCTGCTTAGCCTTATTGAAGTGACTGCGGAGCTGAATAGTCTGGGAGGTCAGATTAAAGGTGGCGACAACAGAGTCTGCTGTTTCTTTTGTGTGTTTAGGCTATGTGCCTTTCTTTTGGTACTATGCACACATGTTCACTGTGATTATAAACATTCACGTAAGTATGTGATTAGTGTTTGCCTTTCATGGACGCAGTGTATTAGTCATCGGGCCTCTTACTTATGATAGTGAGCGTTTAACATTTGGCCTCATCTGTTCTGTTGACTCATGGTTCTACATGATTGGATTGCATTTGTGTGTGCCACTAGGTTTCACTTAATTTGCTTAAACTAATGAATTCCTTTAGCGCCTTCTCTTTCGTGACTGCCGGAATGCATCATTGTATCTTTTGCAAGTTCTGATTCTTTATTGACGAGCAATGTTTGGTTATGGATTAGCTAGTTGTAGATTCATGAGCTTCTATCTACTGCAGTGATTTCTTGAAAGTGTCACTCACTTGGTATTTAGTCCACGTGTATTGGTGAGTCCCTATTCGTAAATACGCACTATAGACAAGGCAGTAAAACTGAGGTATAGTTATATTTAAGTACTCGCTTGCCTTCTTAATATCTTCTATCGTTACAAACTTACTTTTAAAAGTTTTTGTTGGGTCTTTTGTCTCTAGGTACTGTTTACTCGACTTCCAGCACATCTGGCGGTTAGTGATTCTGATTTTAAGTTTCAGACTTATGGAGTTGAATGTCTATCGGGCTTCTCACTGCATGCTGGTAGTTGAAGGGCCCAGTACGCTTGTGCACCTTAAAATTGTTATCTCGCAGAACTTCATATTTCGCAGAAATCTTTTATGTGATTATCTGGATCAGTTTTCTTCAAAAATGTTTTGAGGCACCTCTTATCCAATTAGCTCCATATTCTATGTCATCTTTTTCAGACCAAAAGCTGTTTCAGCCCCCCTGGTAAATCATTTCATGACTAAGTGCCATACAGAGAACGATTTTCAATGGACAGTATTAAGTGCAATATAACCAAATCCAAGAGGAGGCGAATTAGAAGCGAGTCTTATGCAACAAGAAGCATTCTTGATTTTGCAATTCAATATGGTGGTTATTGGCCTCAATGAAATGTCAGAACTACACAGAATGCAATAAAAAAAGAAAACAATTTACATAGAATGCGCAGATATTTATATATATATAGATGCAAAGTAATCTTCAGTTAGACCAGGAGGAACTGGGGGGACACTTACTGGGACTCAGGAACACACTCCAGAAGAGGCCAGCAGGGTTCAGGAAGGTCCAGTTGCTAGTCAAGGTAGTTCCAGTGTAGCAGGCCAGCTGGGCAATAACAGGGTGGCCTTCGGGGGTTGTTTTATCCCAGTAGCTCATAACAGGTGGTCAGCCAGCTGAACCTTGCAGTCACTCTCTTGTCTGAGATCATAGGGGCAGGTCCATTCTTCCTTTTCAGATAGCAGGCTAGGCCTCAAGCAGCAGGACAGTCCTCAAGCATCAGTGCAGGTCTTCTGTTGTGTCCATAAGTATAGGAGTGTACTGAGGAGTGGATTTCAGGGTCCAATATCTATACCTGATGCCATCTTTGAAGTGGGAGAAACTTCCAGAGTTCTCTTCACATCTGGTTCTGGAATATCCTTCCTTCCTTCCCATGCCCAGGCCGCAAGATTTCTGGGAGGACAAAAGGCTAGTGTAAAGTCCTTTGTGAGTATGCTGAAGCAGCTCCTTTGAAGTGCAAGTGTGGTAGAACACAGCTCTGCCCCCCTGTCAAGTCTGGTATGGCTCATTCTGCCTTCACCTATTCCCCCCTTGTCCCATTGTCTGGGAGCAGCAAGCAAAGGCCAACTGTCAACTATGCCTAGTCATGTGACCCAAGACACAGGCTGCAGGCACCAAATGCTTAGGACAAGAAAATGCTAACTTTAAAAAAAGTGGCATTTTCAGAATTACGACTTAAAATTTGATATTAAAATTGAAGAGGAATTGAAATCACAATTTTCTGGAGTCCAAGCATTTGTACCTGTTCCTAAGCATAAGTTATCACCTATTAAATGTAACAAGGTTATTCAGCATTATCCTATTCCAAATGTAGGCCTTGCAATGGTGAAAAAGAAATGTAAGAGGTTTTAAAGACAAAGTTATGTAAAACTTAAAAGTACGTCTTATCTTTTTAATATGCTACACCCTGTCCAATGGCTTTTTAGGGCCTATGTCAGGGGTAATTTGTAGATATTAAAAAGGAAAATTTAGACCTTTCAAAAGGTTTATTTTGCTAAATGAAAATGGCAGTTTACAACTGCACACAGGCTGTAATGGCAGGCCCGAGACATGTTTTAAAATGCTACTTAAGTGGGTTGCACAATAAGTGCTGCAGACACACTAGTAGTATTTCTTTTACAGGCCCTGCATATACGTAGAACCTCTTTACTAGGGCCTTATAAGTAAAATAAATCTGCCAATTGGATGCAAGCCAATTTTACCATCATTAGAGGAGAGAGCACAAGCACTCTAGCATTGATTAACAGTGGTACAGAGCATAGAGTTCTACAAACCAACAAAAAGGGTTCAGAATAAAGAAGAGGTGAAGGCAAAAGACTTAGGGGTGACCCTGCAAAGAGGGCCAAGCCATACAGTCTAAGTATTGAGATCCAAAATATCTAGAAAGTAGGTATATGTAGCTAAGTATACGTTCTTATCTACATATATATGCACCTTGATAATATATGTCTTTAAAGTATGTAGATGTGGAGCTAAGAATAATAAATCTATATATATCTATAAGCAGTTACCTTCAAGATGTTTTGTTTTCGGTATTTCATACACAGTATTTTGCTCCCGCAATATTTTGAACTTGATATTCTGACATACAGCACAGGCAGATAGCAGGAAAACAATAAGAGACAGATCACCTAATAATAGGCAGAAATTGCTTGGTGAGATTCAAAAAGGTATTGAGACATCTGGCAGGAAGGAAACAATATGTACCAACATTAGTAATTGTGATTTCCTAATTGTGATTATTACAGATGTTTAATGATAAAACAGTGATTCTTAGTGAGTTGCAAATCGACCTACCTCATGAATATTAATGAGGTAGGTCGCAATTTGGTACCCACTAGGAATCAACTTCGTCACAGGTATTGTAGCCAGGCGCGCAACACCCATTGGACTCAAAGGGCTTCATCCCCCCCGTCGTGTGGCAGCCCGGGATGAGACACCTTCCTGGGCAAAAAAGCAGCCGCACCCGAGCACTTCACAGGTCTTTAAAAGACCATTTGCATGTTAATGAGGCCTTGCTGTTGTTTCACCCCTTCTAAGAGCCCCTGCAGCTCCACTCTGCCTATTGCTTAAAGTTCAGCCCCCCCCCCAAATTTTTGCTCAGCCCCCCCGAAATTTGGCTCTAGTTGCGCCTCTGATTGTAGCCTGCTGTAGTGAACATACCTGCGAACAATAATGGGTGCGGCTCTAATCAGACTAAGGCTGAGCCCAGTAGCTAGGAGAACAAAGAAATGCCAATGCTGATAGGTTAGTCTAGATGATTAAAAAACCGTGGAAGAGGAAATGAAACGACCACGACAGTACTAGTTAATAGTATTTATTTCTGGATATTTACTAGAAGTTTTTTTATGTATAAATCTTGTATGACAATTTATTATATACAAGAATGGCAAGCCGTCAATACAAAAACATACAAAAGCCTAAACACACATAGTAAAGAAAAGGAACTTATTTAACACTTTTCTGCCAGAAAAGTCTACAACCTTGATTCAGTAAACATACAAACACTACTCCTCATCCATCCACACAAACAGTCACACTGAAATATATATGTATATATCCTTCGGACACTTATTCTATGCTAGTCAAAGAATTGCCAAAGGACTAAATAACCCTGGTGAACTTTCAACTATAATAAATTTGAAGGTGCATGTCAATCTATTTTGAACAAAACTACTCCTTTAAGGAAGTTTTTTGAGAATGCACCTATTTATGCTATTTACACCAGTGATTGGAAAAACATGAAAACAAAAAGGTCGACGCGTTTCGAACCCCTGAACTTAATGTATCGAACGAGGGGTTCTCCTCAGGACCAAGACACTAGAAAACGAGAGAAAGAGAGGAGAAGGAGCCACTGGATCTGTACGAAGTACAAAACGCCTCAGAAGACTGGTGTCAGAAAACGCAAAATAAGGCAAAATCTTACCAGAGTGGCAGCAATGTTCAAGCCTAATAAAGACTGGCCAACTGTGGAAGCAGAGAAATGGGCTAAATTAACAACAGCAATCAACAGGCCCACATACAGCCAAACGCTCAATGTCCAACATGTCCTATGCAAATCCGTCATCTCAATAAAAAGTACTCACTGCCATGGCGGACGTGTTCAATTTGAAAAAGGCAGGCATCGACTTCTGTGTATTGTTGTCAGCTCGCATACAAAACGTGGGGCGGGGGGACTCTGTACATACGAAGTAAATGAAATAAATAAACAAAAGGACTGGTGGGCGTGAACGTCCAAATACAATCAATGAGGCTGGAGAGGAGAATGTACCTTACTTGTCCATTGAATGGCCCGCAGCGTGTTCACTCAACAATGGGGGGACGGCGGCGCCGAATCTGAAATAATCCAAAAGAGCGCATATGTTGAAAAAACGCGAATATCTCGTCAAGAGCTTAAGATTGCAGAGGGGTCCAAAGAATACCTGGTTCTTCGGCAAGCAGCACTCGAGTTGCAGCTGAAAGCGGAGCTATAGCTTCCGGTTGTTTCCGTGGCACCCTTAGAAAGGATTCTGGGATAGGGGGGAATATGGGTAATGTAGTTCCTGCAAATGATGGACACGGGCTGGAAGTATAGGATTACAAAACTCCAACGTGGAGGAATTGTAGTCAATCCAATTGTGGATATATTGGGGCAGTGCAGGAAAACGATACAAAGTTAGTTCTGCCCTGAAAATTATATGTCCAAAATGGAAAATTAGACAAAGCCCCTCAACCCACGCTAAGACAAATGTTCGGTTTACCACCGATACAAGGACACCACAAATGTGGGAACTGCTCTTGTTGCGATCAAACGATAGGAGGAGTTCTATTCTCCCATAAAGGGATCCATTGGAAGCACGAAACCTTTTCCAACTGTAAGACGAAATACGTCATCTATGGGATTTTATGCCCGTGCGGAAAGTTATATATTGGAAAAACCAATCATGAGGTACGCCATCGTATAACACAACACAAATCCCGCATTAAGAAAAATGTTGAGACAGCTCCTCTTGTCAATCATTGGCACAAAATGGCACACACCGAGCAAGATCTTCGGTGGACGGTCATCTCAAAGGTAGAAAGCGACCCCCGAGGAGGCAACTTGGAGGTTAAATTATCTCAGCGTGAAGCCATGCTAATTGTAAAATTTGACACTTATTTCAATGGCCTCAACGAATTGTCAGAGATTTACAGACTGTAATTGGCAGGGGTTGCTTTTTCACTCCCACCAGAAGGCACAGTATGCGAGCCGGTGAAACTCTAGTTCCACCCATTTGGGGCGATTCTATGTCTTTTTCTGCCTTTTTTATATTTTTAATTTTGAATTCTCTCCACCATATATTCCATTTTGGACATATAATTTTCAGGGCAGAACTAACTTTGTATCGTTTTCCTGCACTGCCCCTATATATCCACAATTGGATTGACTACAATTCCTCCACGTTGGAGTTTTGTAATCCTATACTTCCAGCCCATGTCCATCATTTGCAGGAACTACATTACCCATATTCCCCCCATCCCAGAATCCTTTCTAAGGGTGCCACGGAAACAACCGGAAGCCGTAGCTCCGCTTTCAGCTGCAACTCGAGTGCTGCTTGCCGAAGAACCAGGTATTTTTTGGACCCCTCTGCAATCTTAAGCTCTTGACGAGATATTCGCTGCACGGAGCGTTTTTTCAACACATGCGCTCTTTTGGATTATTTCAGATTCGGCGCCGCCGTCCCCCCATTGTTGAGTGAACACGCTGCGGGCCATTCAATGGACAAGTAAGGTACATTCTCCTCTCCAGCCTCATTGATTGTATTTGGACGTTCACGCCCACGTCCGCTATGGCAGTGAGTACTTTTTATTGAGATGACGGATTTGCATAGGACATGTTGGACATTGAGCATTTGGCTGTATGTGGGCCTTTTGATTGCTGTTGTTAATTTAGCCCATTTCTCTGCTTCCACAGTTGGTCAGCCTTTATTAGGCTTGAACATTGCTGCCACTCTGGTAAGATTTTGCCTTATTTTGCGTTTTCTGACACCAGTCTTCTGAGGCGTTTTGTACTTCGTACAGATCCAGTGACTCCTTCTCCTCTCTTTCTCTCGTTTTCTAGTGTCTTGGTCCTGAAGAGAACCCCTCGTTCGATGCATTAAGTTCAGGGGTTCGAAACGCGTCAACCTTTTTGTTTTCATGTTTTTCCAATCACTGGTGTAAATAGCATAAATAGGTGCATTCTCAAAAAACTTCCTTAAAGGAGTAGTTTTGTTCAAAATAGATTGACATGCACCTTCAAATTTATTATAGTTGAAAGTTCACCAGGGTTGTTTAGTCCTTTGGCAATTCTTTGACTAGCATAGAATAAGTGTCCGAAGGATATATACATATATATTTCAGTGTGACTGTTTGTGTGGATGGATGAGGAGTGGTGTTTGTATGTGTACTGAATCAAGATTGTAGACTTTTCTGGCAGAAAAGTGTTAAATAAGTTCCTTTTCTTTACTATGTGTGTTTAGGCTTTTGTATGTTTTTGCATTGACGGCTTGCCATTTTTGTATATAATAAATTGTCATTCAAGATTTATACATAAAAAAACTTCTAGTAAATATCCAGAAATAAATACTTTTAACTAGTACTGTCGTGGTCGTTTCATTTCCTCTTCCACGGTTTTTTAATCATCTAGACTAACCTATCAGTAGTGAACATACCAACATGTCTGTGATTGATTATTAATAAAGCAGCCTAAAAAGTTAAAAAGAAAGAAAGATTCCTTTTTTTTGTTTGTTTAAGAATACGCAGTGGTCCCGTGGACCACGGCCTCCTATGAAACAAACTTTTTTTTTGCATTCACAAGGGGCCCCTTTTCTCATTTGCAAAGGCATTATTACTATTTTTGCAGTTAGTAAATTATGAATGTTTTGCTACCTGAAATCAGCTGCAAAACATTTATACATACCATTCTGATTTTGTATTTGGAAGGGAAACCTTCTGGTCGCAAACCCAAATGGCAATTCTGTAACATGTCACTGAATCGTAATTTGGGTTTGATAAGTACCAACATGCTTTTTTTTGTCTATATCAAACTGAGTTTATGGTAGCAGGTATACACACAAAGACTAGTTTGCCTGACAGATGTTGGTGATGACTCCAGGTTGCGAACTCTTGTTGATGGTGCTCTCATTTAACAGATTCGGAATGTTGCACCAGGACAACTGAGTGATGTAGACTCCAGATGCAATCTGTTCCAACTGCAACCTTGTGAACCCTTTTGTTTTTTCCAAGGTGTAAAAACAATTTAAACAGTGCATGTTAGAAATGGGATTTCTGGTTGGCTAGGGCTTGCGCCAAAGCCAGGCAGAAACCACCACTCTAGTCAGGGCTGGGGAGTTACACGCCAAAGATAACCCCTGCTCACCCCCTTGGTAGCTTGGCACGAGCAGTCAGGCTTATCCCGGAGGCGATGTGTAAAGCGTTTGCGCGCGCACCCAGCAACAACATCCAAGGCCCACCACAAAGGAAACTCCACACAAGGTATTATATAAAAATAACCTTTGTATTATACCAAAACACATTAGATCAAAACACACACTCTACAATGTGCCAACAGGCACGGGCAGAATTTACAAGGGATTATATGTACAGGGGACAGGGCCACATGGACCACTGTCAGGAATTAGCACTTTTAGAACATAGCACTTATCACCAATAGTAAATGTAGACATATGCCAATGGAAACACAAAGTATACTGTAGAGCACAACCAGTAACTACTGGCGCAATAATGACCTCAGCGTCATCACACTAGCATCAGGTATAAAACCTATCCTGCATCCATCACAGGGGCATTAACACATTATGCAATTTCTCATAGGTCTAACGCATTAGACCTAACCACCTAAGTATAACTACTCTAGGGGCGTACATAACACTGGGAAGTACATTCTCCCTACCATCAACCTAAACAGGTAAAGCAACCTCCTAGTCATAAAAGACCACATTTAGAGGTATAAAGCACAGGGTGCACAAAACATGCTATACACAGTACATTTCCTAGCACCAAAAGCATTAGAGTCCAGGTTGCGCCAGAACCTAAACGTAGCAGCTGCCCACTACTTGCTGGGCAGCTGGGGACAAGGACAGGGCCTAAACGCTGCAGCTGGCACTAAGTGCTGCGCAGCTGGGGGAGGCAAATAGGTGCAGGGGGGGCTCCCATTAGCCCTTCAGAACAAACTGAACAAACTGCGCCAATCCTTGGAGCCCTCTAGGCTCTAGAACAAACAGTGTGCCAAACATGGGAGCCATCTGGCTCTGGAAATCATGTCCCCTGGAGCACACTGGCTCCTGAAAACAACAGGCCCCCATAGCGTTGGAGCGCAGGAGCGCTCTAAAACAAATATGTCCCCAACGTTGGAGTCCTTCTGGACTCTAAACAAAGAATGCCCAGAATAGCGTTGGAGGGGCCCACTGGACACACGGGGCCGCTCTGAGTCGGTGCCTCGCACCGAACACCAGGGGAATGCCTCTGAGTACCGTTGGAGCCTCGTGCAGGCTCTAAAAATAAGCATCTGTGCCCCGTGTTGGAGCACGCCGGCTCAGAAGGTAACTAACGCCACCGATGGAGCGTACTAGCGCTCTAGACACAATCACTGCCCCAACGTGGGGGCGACCCGCTGCCCGACGGGGCTGCCCAGGAAACCGGGACACTGTGCCTTCCCTGGCACTCTCGGGGCTTCGGCGGCCTGGGGGGGGGCGTGGCCTCCCCCTTCCCCGGACACCCAACACAGCCCTACTCACCGGGCGGTTTGCAGGCAGACTCGGTCTCCTCTCCTCGACGGGGGAGACTCTTCTTTACTACCGGGAGGCCTCCTCTTCACCCGGGCCACCTCCTGGGACCCGGGGCTCCAGGAAACATGCGCGGGGCTTTCTCCACTCATGGGAGCCCTGCGATGCCTCACCGTCTTCTGGGCCGTCCTCTCTTCGGTGGGCGGGGCTTCCAGACTCCAGGGAGGCCCCGCCCATGTCCCAGGCAATCTCTGCCTGACTTCCGGAGCGGCCGCGGCGGTGATTGTACGATGTCGGTAATACGGGGTGGGCACCCGCAAATTTAAACAACAGAAGCGGGGTGGCACCCGCAAATTAAAGACATAAGCGGGGTGGGCACCCGCACCAAAAGCACCATATAAGCGGGGTGGGCTCCCGCTAGGCATAATTAGAATGCGGGGGGGGCACCGGCTCTCGGCAGCATCACGGGGGAATCCCTACGATGGGGATTCCCTCCAAACAGACGGCAGCGCATCGCAGCGGAGCTCCAGCGCTCCTATGGGGCAAAATAAAGCGATATAGCGCTCCCAGGGCGCTAGGAGGCTGCACCAAGCCTGGGCAGAGGAAAAGGACCAGCAAAAAGGTCCAGGGGGCAAGGTAGGGCCCAGGGGCCAGCACAAGGGGCCCTTCAGAAGGGATGTAGCCCCCATGGCGGTCCCTCCTGGGCCCCACCAGCAGCAAGCCCCCCTCTGTCAGGATCCAAAGGAGAACAAATTGTAAGGGGACACAGCCCCTTTTTATACAGTGAAACCCTTTGTCTCAAGGTGCAGGGAAGGGGCGAACCAGTTACAACTGGTTCCTGAAGACTTTGTTTTGCTCAGCCCCTCTCCCTATTCAGAGGACAGGCCAGGGTCATCAGTCGCACCACAGGGGGCGGAGCCAGCATTGTGTGGGGAAAGCCCAGCCCTATTTAGGACCCAGGTGTACTCCTCCCACCCATCTAGCTGCTGATCTCCCCATTCACCACTGGGCGACTCCTCCTGACTGGGGATTCCCTAGCCCGTCACATGACCTCACTCAGCCAATCACGCGACAGGCAGTCACTGCACATTTATGCCAGCATCTAGAAGTGGCACTTCCACACTAGACACAGCCACGCCGCACACATCATCGCGCAGCATTTAATCACACGAGTCCGCACATACCAAACTCGCACCTGCATTCCCCACGCATCAGGAACTAACATGGTCACTCAGATCCCCCATGCATTCCTATGGGAGGGCAGGTCAGTCTCACCAAACCATACATAGAGCGCACGCGCTTTCCACTGGGACACAGTGTGAAAGCGCCTAGAGGCCTGAATCCACTAATACACCATAGGGAAAAAGCTAATATACTGCAAAAAGTTCTGGGGGTGAACTTGCCAGAAGGGCCAAGTCCAACAGTGCATATTTTACAATTCAAACAAATAGAAAAAGAACACTCATTTTGGATCCAAAATTGCAATATAGGGCCTCAGCAGACAATTACCAATTTTTTTCCGGGTCCCATCTGCCAGAATGCTATATGTATGTGGATGACAGTCTGAATAAGATACCAGTGTTTCTCACTGGCTCAACTTAATCATATGTGAACAATCATGTGTGCACACGTTCATTCATGCAGAGGACTTTACTTTAAAAGGCAGGCACTGGCGGTTACAGCTCCAACAAATTTTACACAGAAGCTTGCAGTGATTGAAACCCCGTTTAGGAGACGTTTCTCACAGCATGTTCTTATGTGTCAGAACTCAATCACACTACTTGATAATGTGAGGCTGTTCTTGTTCACCCTGTCACTGTTAGGGAATAGTTTACAAGTTCATGATTGCGTTTTTTTCACTTTTGCCTGCTACACGGGGTTAAAGAATGAAAGTGCTGAGTCGCTCTTTTTTATGTTACTAACTGCCGCCTACAGACTCAAGCCATCTTTGGGAAAGTGATCCAAAGCTAAACATGAGTGACAAGTAAAAAAGATAATATCTAGGGACCTGCTGAACTGAGCTGGATGGAGATTGGAATGTTTTACTCTAGCCACTAGGAATGTAAACTAGCAGCCCCTAAATCAGAGTCTAGGGGGGCTTTCCACAGCCAGGCAAGACTGCTCCTCCCACTCAATTTCAAGCTTCTTGAGGATGTCTTCCATTGTAACAGCCTCTGTGTTACTCCTTTCTTCTCCTGTCAATTGTAGCTTCTCTGTAAGGTGGGCTGAATCTTCCCTTTTGTCCGGGGCATCTCTTGATTTTAGGCTACTCCAGCTCTACAAATGTGCTCTGCAGGTCTCCAGAATCAGGATACTCTCAGTGCCAGCACTTTCTAGCCACCTAGGCTCACAATTTCAGGAGTCAGTCTAGTATGGCTCCCCCAGGAGTGCTACCAGTCTAATAACTGTTAGACACCGGGAGCATGAGAGAACTGGTGACATCAGCCCCAGAGAAAGTATGATGAAGGTCATAGATACATTTTATCAGTGAGTCCAGAAACCAATCCTTCAGACAGAGGTCATACAGCTGTGCTATTTCTTCCTTCTTCCAGGTCTCCTTCTCAGCTCTTCCTGCTTGTATAGGTGGCTAAAAAGGGTGATGAAGAATTCTGGCATAGGCTAGCCCCTCCACCCAATTTAATGTTGACACTTCATCACTCCACCTATAATTCCTACTATCAGAGGGTGCTTAGTGCCAGGGAAAGATTCAAAATAGCAATTCTTTCAATATCTTTTATTGCATTAGGGGCCAGAAATACGATGATTGCATTTTGCAAATAGCAAATTGCATCACTTTGCGACTCACGATTTGAGACTCGCAAAATGTAGTGTACAACAGTGTCGCAGAAACTGTTTGTGACTCCCAATGGGGTCGCAAATTGTATGCCTCATCAATATTCATGAGGCAAGCGCAATGTGCGACCCCATTGGGAATGGCTAGCACTCCCAGGGATGGTGGCCTGCTGGGGTCAGCAGACCACATGTCTGTGACTGCTTTTTTAATAAAACAGGTCTTTTTTTTTTAAATCCAGCCCATTTTCCATAAAGGAAAACAGGCTGCATTTAAACAACAACAATTAAACTTTTCAGTTTCATTTTTTAAAGGGCAGGCTGTGGTCCCTGGGACCACTGCCTGCTCTTAAATAATATTTACGCGCACAAAGGCGAAGGGGTCCCCTGGGGACCCCTTCCAGTTTGCGTGTGGTTAACCACCTACTTGAAGTATGTGGTAAACTGCAAGTGTTTTGCGACCGCAAATGCATTTGCAAAACAACGGTACATGGCATGGTGACTCGCTATTAGGAAGGGTCGTCCCTTCCTAATAGCTAGAGTACAACATCTATTTTGCGAGTCAGTGACTCGCTAAACAGCATTTGTGCATGCCTTGAACATTTTTTGCAGTCGCAAACAGGCTTATATCCAGTTTGCGGCCGCAAAAAAGGGTTGTATATCTGGCCCTAGAAGTATTTTTATATACTGTGATCCATATACCTTGCAATGCCTAAATCAGCATATCAGAAGTGTTGAGAATATGCCTGCACACCCAGGACTTTCCCTTTCCTTTCAAACTTCAAAGGTGCCTCCTAGTGGACACTGGAGATATGAGGCTGCCAGTTCTCTACTGCTTCAGCTAGGAACATACCCTCATCTAAATAATAGGAAGGTCCAGCTGTAGCCTCTGAAATTCACCACCTTACCCATTCTTCCAGCAGAATAGTTACTCCTTTCCTGATTGGGCATATTGTTTCATGGACCATTTTATCTGCAAGATGAGGAGATGAGCAATTATTGGCACCCAACCGGGTATTTCAAGGACAGTTTTATTATCAGGGGAAATATACATTTCATTTTAGTACCCAAATGAATGATATGTGTGAGAAAGATCCTCTCTTTGGTATGGTCATCCCAATTGTTTTGCTGACTGGTATTTCTGAGATTTTAACTCTGAACACTGAGGCACTGCTGGCCCTTGTGTATGTACTGCAACCCCTATGACATGGTATATTGACTACTTCTTCATCAGCATATTTAAATTCCCAGTAAGGCTATAGTATATGGTGCAGGAATGGCATGGAAAAGTTAAAAGTCACCTTTGGACTGCAGAAGATGTTGTGCCATTCTCTAGGCTGACAAAGCACACATGGCTTCAGACCTACCTGTGTAGCTTGCCTCCTGCAGCTCTTAAACCAACAGGTGAACCTGTCAAAATATCCCTTTTGACAGGAAAGAACTCTACTTTCAAATCTTGAACCAGTCACCCCTAAGTAGGCCTTGTAGACTACAGAGTAAGGCACTCAGTATTTTAAGTTTGTGCATGCAAGAATTTAAAGTTGCCATGAATGTACAGTAACTAGCCCTCAAAAGCTGTGAGAAAAACCAAAGTTCAGAATTAAGACATAACGCTGCTATCTCTGATATGGGACAAGCTACCGGATTAAGTCAAACATTCTTTTTAAGGTTTATTCAAAATCCACATCGGCGGTGAAGTCCGATATTTAATAAATATTTTGGAAAGGTGACTTTTAAAAAGTTTGACTTTTCCTGAACCTCCCTTCATGATTAACATGAGCCTGTCACACCTAGTGTATATGTAATGCTTTCAGCCACCATATATTGGTGCTTTAAGATAAACTATGAGGGTCCTCTGTAAGTAGTCACTGTGTTGCACAATATCTGTTCACGTCTATTATGCTCACAGGTATGCTTAGCACTGTGTCCTTCTTACTAACCCCGGGCGTAGCACTACGCTTCGCCCACGTAGTGTACGTAGCGCTGCCTGCTTCGCACTTTCCGAAGTAGGCGAAGCAGGGCAGCGCTACGCACACGCCGCGGGCGAAGCGTAGCTGCTTGCCACCCGCCACCCACCTCCCGCCCGCCCTTCTTTTAAATAATATAAGCATTGAAAAATAAATTAAAATAAGTCGACTTACCCGTAAGCGCGGCTTCTCCGGGGCTCCTTCTTTCTGTTTCTAATTTCTTCTGGCAAATGCGCATGCGCGGACACCCGCGCATGCGTATTTCTCGCGAGAAATGCGCATGCGCGGGCGTCCGCGCATGCGCATTTGCCAGAAGAAATTAGAAACAGAAAGAGGGAGCCCCGGAGACGCCGCGCTTACGGGTAAGTCGACTTATTTTAATTTATTTTTCAATGCTTATATTATTTAAAAGAAGGGCGGGCGGGAGGTGGGTGGCACGTAGTGGGGCTACGCGAAGCGCGTAGTGTGCGTATATTTGGGCACACTACGTGCTGCTTCACGTAGCCCCACTACGCCCACTACGCCCACCCTTACTTCTTACTAAACTGTTAAATGGAAGGCAAATGGATGCCTGGTTACAAATCCCTCTAAGTTTGGCACAGTGTTTTGAGACTATAGAATTGCAATAGTGTTCTGCATGTTAAATTTTCTTCGAGAGTAATTATAACATTTAACACTCTGGTAAAGTACTAAAATGGTAATCATGGAGTTCTGGATTTCACTGGTAGTGCTACATTTAGCAACATAACTCTAGTTTTCTTGTGAGTTGGGGAAACCAAGGTATAGATTGCCAGAATAATTACTCTTGGCAAGTTAGTCCCAGTCCTTCTGAGGTCCTGAGGTTGAGGAAGTTTTTAAGTCCCAGGTTGTATTTTAAAGTGTAGGAGGAGAGTTCATCCTAACACAGTCAAGGGTCTGATGACCCCAAGAACAGCACTTGAGGGTCAAGAATCACTCCATCAAAGGTCAACAGCATGGCCCAGGCAGGTCCAGCTGGAATTGGTCAGCTGGGCAGTTGCAGGAAAAGGCCTCTATTAGCCTGTTTGGTCCCTGTAGCTTTAAAAGGACGTGAGCTTTCTGAGCTTTCTGACCATTGGAGTCTACTTTAATGTCCTAAATGCAAGAGAGAGCAGGTCCATTCCTTCAGGACTCTTCTCAGTTTGCAGACAGCAGGTTTAGTCTTCTTCTGGTCTTTCTCAGGTTCACAAGTGTTCTGAAGTAGAATCCTAGAGATGCCATATTTATACCTTGCACAAGCTGGTTGGTCGGAATGAACGCCTGGGCCTGTCCTAAACAATGGCAAAGCAATTCCTGGGCCCAACCCTACCCATTTTGGATATTTTCATGATGGCGAAAGTCTTCGGCTACATGAAACCTGGGCTCTGATATTTTGGGAGAATAAATGTACATGAAAAACAGAAAAAGTGGTGGAGGGTCCTAGGGATATTTATAGACCCAATAAACCAGGAATATAAGTCTAGTAGAACAAAGCAGGATTTCCCAGCAACCAGAAAGTAAACACACAAGGTTTGTTATGGCATCCTCTTTCCCTTCATTTCAAGAATGCTCAGGGGTAAATATAAAACCCAGCAGACCTGTCCAGCAAGATTTGACATTCAGGCAGAATTTGACACTGTAAAGTAAAAAAGGATGTCCACAGCCTCGCTCTGCATATTTTGTCAGGTGCACAGGAGCCATCTTTTCCCATCAGGTTAGCCTATTGTTTGCTCCTGGGAAGCACTTTATACCTCGTTCACACCTATTTGAATGCTAATTACTGGCTGGCAGAAGTGGGAGAGCAAATGCAAATTTGGCTGCCTGGTACTTCAGGTAGGGAAAAGGTAACTTCTAAAAGTTACTTTTCCTTAATATTTATTGAAATCCATCTTCACCATTTGATTGGATTTGTTTTACATATTAAAAATATTTTTTAAATGATTTTTCTAGCTAGCCTACTCCTTAGATATTATCTTGGAATTTTTAAGCTGCACAATGGGTTTCTGCATAGAACAGTTAGGCCTGCACAGTGAAAAATAGCTTATGGGTGCTAGTCACTGTAAGGATATATTAGCATTACATTTCTACATGTCCTACTTTTAAATCCCATGCGCCCTCCCTTGTGGACTAGAAGGCCTACATAGGGGGACCGGCTAATATCTAAAATTGAGGTTTTTGACAAGAGGGTTTATCCTAACAGGTCGAATTGCAGTGTTTACACTGCGACAGTCAGTCTACGCTGGTAGGCCTGAAGTCATGTTTTACACTGTCACTGTAGTGGTTGACACTATAAGTGCTGCAGTCCACTAGTGACATTTAGATTACAGTCCCTGGGTACAATTGGTACCATATAATAGGGACTTATTGGTAAGTTAAATATACCAATTAGGAATGTGCAAATTCAACCATGTTTAAATAGGGAGCATAGGCACTTACTACAAGTTTGATGGGGTAAACAGCAAAAATATAGGCTGCGGCCAAAGGTGACCATGTAGAAAAGGCCAATATATACATGCATACATGTGACGTGATCTGCAATTTAGATTTACACCACTCACTTGAGTGAATTTACAGGCATAACTTCATCCTTTTAGCTGCAACACTAGATGACTGTAGGCACAAAACCTCAGGAGCACATGCTAAGCTAAACAGTTTTTCACATGCAGAAAAGCATGTTTTTAAAATTAGTTAAATCACCCCTAAATTCTCCTTAAAGCTCACACGGACTGGATGCATTATACTTAAAAGTTGAACATACCAGATATTCAGATTAGTCCCTACAGAGAAACTATTACTGTTGCGTATCCAAATAGAAGGGAAAATATTGACCTCTGAGCATAGCTTTATCTGAACCACACTCGGACACCAAAACAGTGAGGCCCACAGTCTTCTTTGGTGGGTGAGGCCACTCGAAGCACAGGACACAGTCAAGGAGAGAACTAAACTGAGTCCAGCCCGAGTGCTGAATCCCCCATTGAGAAGGCTCTATAGACACCCCCATCCCGTTTGCGTCCTGGCAGCCATGACACTCAGTCAAAGTTAGACACATACACGTATGAATGCTAAGGTAAATAATAAATGCATTCCCTTATGAGGGTACTGTCATGGTGATCAAATAATATATTGGTGTCTGTTTTTCTCTTTGTGGAGGGCAGCCTTGTATCATCAAAGCTCACACCAAAATATGACTAAATTATGCCTATGTGCTTTGATCTCCTTTTAAGCGGCAACAGTTCAGTGAGATCTTCCTTGGGCCCATTATGCAATTTGAACACACTTCAGGGATATCCAATAGTCTTTCCTGGGGTTCAGCAGTAACTTGCGATTCTCATATTACCATGACTAGAGAATCTGGATTTCATTATGAATTTTCATCAGAATCTGGCTGACATTATGCATTATCCTTTAATGCAGTCTCCAAGCAGCCGCTTTACATCACAATAACAAGTATTCCAGAATAGAATATAGTAAATACATAAAGGGCATGAGCCAAGTATAATCTGCCTCTATAAATGCGGATAAAAGATAAAGTAACATGAACATGAAATCAAAATAAATTTGAAATGTCCAAACAGCTTTAGAATGATCTTCAGGTGCTCATCACGAGAAGAGACGAAGAGAAGAAGATGAAGAATCCAAGAATTTCGGAGTTATGAAGAATTACCAGAAAAGAAAAAGAGAGTTGAAAAGACTATTGCGAGAAATAGCAAGTACAAGTGAGAAGAAACAATTTACATTGTGAATTATAAAGTATCATTTAAAAAAAATCTTATGCGATAAATAAACGTTTAATGTATCAAAACAAATCAGATTACTCATTCCAGGGAGGGATGGGAGGGATAATGTCAGCCTCCGTGTCTTTAATGAAATCCAGATTCTCTAGTCATGGTAATATGAGAATCGCAATTTCATTACAAGAACGGAGGCTACATTATGCATGTTGGTAGCTTTGTAAGACTGCGTCAGACATATGTTCGATAGGCTTACAGTAGTGTCGAGCAAAAGTGTTAGCGTTAGACAGGTCTGCTGCTTTGAGGATGTCGTCTAACTTACCTCCAGACCAAAGAGATTTACTCGCCATAGCACCTCTGAGTGGGCTTCATATTTTCTTAGATCAATACCAGCTAGACTCATGACAGTTTTAACCCATCTAGCGATGGAGGTTGACGTCATAGGTTTATGTGGTTTAACAAACGAAATGAGTAATTGCTTAACGTTAGGTGCACGAAGGGTAGACATTCTGTAATCATATTCTCTCATACAATCAACTACACAAAGTTTAGGGCAAGAATCGAAGCATGGGTAGAATATAGAACCAGACATGGTTTTAGTTCTTCTATAAATCTGAAAACTAACACCAAACATGTTATAGGATCTATATGAAATATCTAAAGTCTTAACATCAGAAACTCTTCGACAGGAAATTAGGCATAAGAGGGTCACAAGTTTGATAGCGAGGTTTTTTCTATTAAGGAGATAATTATCCGGCCAGTTAGTAAAAAGATCTAGGATTAAATTCACGTCCCGTAGAGACTCGTATTTGGGTCTGGGGGGGGGGTCTTGTTAGACGAATACTTTTCATAACCCTGCAAACGATGATATTTTTACCTACAGTCTTACCATTGACTAGAGTGTGGCCAGCTGAGATAGCTGATCTATAGCAATTGATGGTTCTATAGCTGAGACCTCTGTCGAACTGTTCAACAAGAAAATTTACTATGTCTACAAAAGGTGCTTCCAAGGAATCCAGGGGGCATATTAACAAGCCAGGCGATAAATTTATCGCCGCTTTAGCAACAGAAAACTGCTGCTAAAACGGCGATAATGGGCTTGATAATATACTCTATGGAATTCCAATTGAAGCCCATGTTAGATGTCCTTCACATCTAACATGGGCTTCAATTGGAATTCCATAGAGCATATTATCAAGCCCATTATCGCCGTTTTAGCGGCAGTTTTCTGCCGCCAAAGCGGCGATAATTTTATCGCCTGGCTTGATAATATGCCCCCAGGTTTCTTTCCAGGCACCAACGAACCCAGCTTCTCCATATGTTGTTGTATCTGTAGTGAGTCCCTGGGGCCCAGGACTCTCTAAGGGGAGTTGCAGCTGATGACGAAAGGCCTGAGATTTTATTAGATCTCCTGACACTTTCCAAGCAAGAAGGTTCAAATTCCCTGTCTGGATTAGGGGGTGACCTCCGCCATCTATGTCTGTTAGGATATAAACTTGGCAAGGGATTAGGAAAGCGATCCTGTAGGTTAGTTCTAGAGCAGTGGGGAACACTGCTTGAGATGGCCAAAAGGGAGTTAACAGGACGATGTAGCATTAGTCCTGTCTCACTTTCTGTAAAACCCTTTGGATCATTGATAAGGCGTAGGCTTTGAGTCCTTTCCAAGATTGGAGGAAGGCATTCACTGCTAGAGCACCGGGATCGGGCATCCAGCTCTTGGGGAGTTGAAAGGTTAGTCTGCTCGCAAAAAGATCTATTTCGAGCGGTCCCCAAATTCTGTTCAGGGAACTGAAGATTGAAGGATTCAATTTCCAATCGCTGCGGTCTAAGAGAAACCTTGAGTTCCAGTCCGCGGAGATGTTTGATTTCCCGGGGAGATATTCTGCTTTCAGGGAGATTTTGTGTTCTAGACAAAACATCCAGAGTTTCTTGGCTAAATTTGATAAATCCACAGATTTGGTACCGCCCAGTTGGTTTATGTAGGCTACTGCGGAAATGTTGTCCATCTTTAAGATGACAGAGCTTCCCTGGAGAGAGTGTCCGAAACTCATCAAGGCGTAAAGGCCTGCAGTCAATGCCAAGTAGTTTATATGATGATAAGATTCTTCTTTGGACCAGAGACCTCCTGTGTTCTGACTGAGGAGGCAAGCCCCCCAGCCATGGAGACTCGCATCTGATTCTAAAATAAATTCTGGTTTTGAACCAAAGATCGCTTTGCCATTCCAAGCGTCTAGGTTGTCGAGCCACCATTTCAGTTCCGCTTGAGCTTCTTGATCTAGGGAAATCCAGTCTTCGTACCATAGGCCGGATCTTAGGGCTCTTGTTTTTACTCTCTGTAGGGCCCGGTAATTTAGAGGTCCCGGAAAAATAGCCTGGATAGAGGAAGAGAGGAGACCGAGTAATCTGGCTAGCTCTCTTAGGGGAAGGTCTTTTTGTTTCAAAACGTGATGAATTTCCTTTCTGATTTTGGCAATCTTTTTGGAAGGAAGTAAGAGAAGACATTTGGAGGTATCTACAGTGAAGCCTAGAAACTCCAGTGAACTGGAAGGAGTCAAGACCGATTTTTCTTTGTTGATGATGAAGCCTAGACTTTCCAATAGGTCCATTACCGTCTTGAGATCCTGATAAATTTGAGAAAGCTCTTGAGACATTAAAAGGATGTTGTCTAGGTAAATAATCAGATGGATGCCTCTTTCTCTTAGATAAGAAGTGATAGCTCTCATAACCTTTGTAAAACACCAAGGGGCCGATGAAAGGCTGAAAGGAAGGGCTTGGAATTGATATAGACGATTTTTCCAGAGGAACTGAAGGAAGGGTTGATGGATGTTGGCCATAGGAATTGTGAAATAAGCATCCTTTAGGTCTAATTTTACCAACCAGTCTCCTTCTAAGAGAAGGTCTCTGAGAAGATGGATTCCTTCCATTTTGAAATGTCGGTAAATCAGAAATTTGTTCAGTTGTCTTAGATTTATAACGGGTCTCCACCCTTTGTCCTTTTTCTTTACGAGGAAGAGGGTGCTTATGAACCTGAGTTATTCCGGGGAAACTTCTATTATTGATCCTTTCTGGAGCATGGAGGAGATTTCCTCTTCTATTATCTTTTGTTGATCTAGAGAAACTGGAATGACTGAAGGGAGAGAACTTTGTGAGGATATTTCTGAGAAGTCTATTGTAAAACCCCTGACAGTATTTAAAACCCAAGGATCTTGAGTGATTAGTTTCCATTTTTGAAAAAAGAATCTGAGTCTCCTTCCTACCTTTGGAGGGAAAGAAAGGGGTGGAGGAAAGTGAAGAGCACTTACTTGGGTTGCTGTTGTTGTTGAAGGAGTTTCCATGTGATCTATAACCTCTGGAACGTATACCTCTCCCTCTTTGGGGGTAGAACTGAGGATTGTTGGTTTGTTGAAAGCCTCGTCCGAAGCCACCACGTGATCTTGTAAAGGGCCTTTAATTGAAACGGCCGGAAGAGAGGCCTCTCTTCCGGCCCTCCCAAAAAGGTTTGGGTTGAACACCCTTCGCATGTTTTGTTGTGCCTTGTCTAGGGCAGTGAAGGTATAAACGTATTTACCCAAAGATTTAATAAGGTCTTCGGCGAAGAGGAGACCTTTAGGGTTTTCCGAAGTTTCTTTGTCAGCCATATCGGAGAGTTTAGGATTGATTTTGGTTAAGACGACTCTCCATCTTTCAGCGTTGAGGCTGGCATTAGCATTGCCTAGAAGAATTAGAGCCCTTTGGCTCCAGCCTCTGATCAGGTTTAGGTCGAGTGGCATTCCATTTACATGGCTGTCCTCTGCTGCATCAATAATCCTGGATAGCGGACCTAGAACGTCAAGGAGACGTTCTTGGCAGCCTTTAAGAGATCTCTCTATTCCTTTTCTAGGATCTCGAATGAGCTTAAAGAGGAATTTGATCAGTTCTGGATCCAGGTTTGGAGTTTGACATGTTTTGTTTTCAATAGAAGGTCTAGAGCATTCTGCTCTAAGGATGTGGCGAGTATGAGGTTCTAATGTGAATCTGAGCCATTTATTAATACATTTGGCTACGTGTTCTTGAGGGTACCATTCTGGACTTCTAGGGTGTTTAAGATTTAGAGGTGAGAACATTTCTTCACCCAGAGGATTGATAATAATATCTTTGGAAGATGATGTAGCATCTTCAATATTAAAAAGGTCTTGGTCATCGTCCTCATCTAAGTCCAGAATGTATTCATCAGGGGTATCAGAGGTATTGTCATCATTCAGATTAATAAATTCATTGTCTCCCATTGAGTCATGAGCACTCAGATGTTTTGTGCCGCTGAGGACACCCGGAAACTTTGTGCCGCTAGGGACACCTGAATATGTTGTGCCGCGAGGGACACCTAGGGAGAATGAGGTGCATTGACCTCCGTTAAATGGTGAGGTGCTAGGACCTCCAAAATTAGTTGGGGTGCAAGGACCTCCCGAGGTGCTCTTAGGGGTTAACTTTTCTATGTGATTGTTTTTTTTTAATCTTTTACCCCTGGAAGTATTAATGTCGTCACTAAGGATCTCATATATCGTTTCAGCCTCTGAAGGGAGAGATCTCTTAGAGGACATGACTTTATTAATAGTGTCAATCATACAGCTTTCCATTTCTAGATGTAAGAGTTTTTTAAAAGCTTCATACTCAAAATTGGCTGTAGGGACAGATCCATCGTCTGAATCTGAATCAGACATGATGAAGAATGGTAGAAAGAGGCTAGAATTGAAATGAAGTTAGGAATTAAATAGCCTCAAATTCGAATTATAGGTAATTAATATCCTAAGAATAAACTTAGCCATTCTTTTTTTTTTTTTTGGTATTGAAGGTTTGAAAAAGAATAACCTTAGCCCCTTCTCTTTTTTTTTTTATGCAGACCGCGACTTGCCCAACAGAAGCGGAAGCAGAAGCAGAAGCAGCTGATCGGGAGTTGATTGAGTAACTGACGTTAAAAACTCCCCATCAGCTGCTGTCCCGCGTTGCCATGTAACTGAGACACGTGCTTCAAGCGCGAGAGAATGCACCCATTCTTGGCAGAGTAATAGAGGAAGGTACCTTGGCAACGCGAGTGCGCGATGTCGCTGTTGCCAAGGATCGTTCCTCTAAAGTTAAACAGTGCTCGTCAGCTTGAGGGGAGACGGAGCAAGCACTATCACGGGGCGGTATTTTAAATGAAAAATTAATTAAGACTCGATAACTCGCAAGGTAAACATTTCGCAAAGAATATCTCGCTTAGTGAGGCGAGAGGGGGGCAAACTGTGAAAGAAATGAAGGGTTAAAGCAAGGCAAAAAGGTGTAAAATATACGATGAATCAGGCACAAATACTTACCGGACCTGAAAAAGAGAGGTTAGCGAGCAAATAAAACAAAACTTAAAATGAAGAATAACAGCTTAATAACGAGGGGGATTGGGGAATTTCCATAAATTGGAAATTGGTGTGGAGGCAGAAATAGTGGGGGGAGGGCGGGGAATTAACCCATGATGAAAGCAAGTATGAACAATACATTAAATGAAGGTTAAAGTAAGATAAAAGTAGACCACTTATCTGCTCAGAGCCGCATTTAAAAGAGGCAGATTATACTTGGCTCATGCCCTTTATGTATTTACTATATTCTATTCTGGAATACTTATTATTGTGATGTAATGCGGCTGCTTGGAGGCTGCATTAAAGGATAATGCATAATGTAACTTCTGTTCTTGTAATGAAATTGATAATGATTTGCAGTGTGTTTAAGAGTAAAGTTTCTGAACACTGTACCTACTTTCTTTCATGCGACTTTATTCTATTTTTTTTTCTAAATAATTGCATATAAATCAAACTTTCATTGAGGAAGATTAAGTGTCAACAAATTCATCATATTACTTTGAAATCAGATAAACATATTTTTTTTAGAATCCTTTATTTAGCAAAAGCATTGTTCTATGATTTTGTTTCAGGCAAACTATTGTTTCTTATTATTAGTAGTTCTACCCATGTTCATACCTTAGGGCAGCAATAGTTTGCGATAAGTCTGAGAGATTAAATCCTGCCTCACTTGTACCCAAGGTCAGGTCCTGCAGTCTCAGACTTAAAGGACAAGAATGGCATCTTGTTGAATAATCAGTTGACCAGTGGATTGAACTGTACTGAGGCTCTGACTTTACTAAATAGTTTAGTCTGCCTGATGCTACTAAAGTTGACCAGATTATCTGGAAGCTGTCTCTAGTGACATGAGAGCTTTACAACTGATTAGGAGGAAGATATTTAGCATTTCAAGAAAATTGTACTATTGACTGTAGCCTTAAGGAAACAATAGGGAGAGAACTCTGTTTTTTTCTAAAAGAAAGAAGTCACCCTTGAAGAAGTATTCAGTAGGTCAGTGGAACTAGATATTCGACTGTGGGCGTAATAAAGCAGGGTTAGAGATGACTGTCTGCCCCATGGCCAAGTGGCTTGAGTACCTCTAGATATGTACAGTAAGCATTTAAGTCTCAGTCTGAAAACTCATTCACTCTTGCCCTCCCAACTTCTATGAGGCAACACAGTACTGGTAAGAGATTTTGATTTTTGTTCAAGAGGGGCGTCTGTCAGCTGCATTCAGTAATTCACAGAGACTACCATATCTTTTACATGCTCATTTTATTACTTCACACAAATATTGTTCAATAAATCATATCTCCTGATCCGCCTATCCACATTTTTCATTGTAGTCTTGTTTTGAACGTTAAATTATTTTTCATTTCAATGAATTAGTTTAGGAATGCATCCAATTGGTTTATTGTTTTTAAAGATGTTTTGGTGCTGCTTAATTACTTCTTATATTTATTTAGCTGATCAGAGTCCTCAGCAAAACAAGGGCTGTTAACAACGTGCCAGAAGAGTGCGCTGTCCTCAGTTTCGCTCGCTTGACAAATCTCCTCCTAGGCTAATTGCTGTAAATTATATTTACACACCTTTTTCTCCTGCTTGTGAGCCTGTCTACAATTTCTAATAAGCTGCCCGTCCATCTTGCAACCCCATCATTATCCTCTTTGCTACAGGATTTCATTGACTTAATACCTTTTGGCACTATGTCAAAAGCAAAATCATTTACAGAAGAACCTCTGCTACAGCTATCTGTGTCCTTTTGTTTACAATCCCCCTGTTTGTCTAACAATGCTGAATACAGTTTTAAGTCATCAGAACAGTCCACATTTTTCTCACTATGTCTTTTTGAAAATCTATCAACAGAACCAAATTCCTACTAGACCACCATCTCCCATCAGCATGCCGTACTGATTTTTTTTTTTACTTGAATGACTATATAGCCCACAAAATTGAAATCTACTCTTCCTGCCTTTTCCACACATGTTCTTCTACAATGTGCATGCTTTAATGCTCAATTTGTTATTAAACAACTGTCTCTTATCATCATGACAAGCTTTCACTCTTTGTTGAGACTCTTACACTCTAGATTTCACCACATCATTGTCCACCCCTTTACAACTTAAAAGGGGAAACTCCCATAAGAGAATCTGGCATGCTGCCCACTTTCATTTCCCTGAAAAACTCCACAACATCCAAACCACAAGTTGAAGCTGTTTGTATTCCCCCCTTTAACAATCTGTTCACTCTTTCCACATCGCCATTGGTTATATTAACACTATGTAATGTTTAACATCATTCTTCGTCAAAAAAGATTATATTTTTAAGAAATTAGTTGCACATCATTATCCATAACCAATTCCAATGGTGCACCTTCAACAGTGAACACATTAGTCAGAAAATCAATAACCACTTGAATAGCCATGCGTTATACAAAATCAGAATAAACTCATTTAGTGAAATATTCCACTAAAACAATCAAATACTTTTGATGAATTGGTAGAGAATTCATGAGTCCTGCAAAATCTAACTTGAGTTTCTGCCAAGTTGCATCAGGTAATGGCATCGCACAATTTCCAATGTTTCTTAGATAATAAACACTGATTAATGGAAGTAGAACCCAAATGATCAGGATGAACCAAAGAAAGAATGATATTGTGTAATTTACACTGTGATACAAATATGTCCCCCCTAAGTAAAATATTGTTTTCCACACTTAATACATTAGTAATTTGATAAAAACGCATTCTATTCACCTTGCAATTTTTTTTTATTAGGCCAAACTTTTCCCACAAATTCACACACCATTTTCAATAACAAATCCGTATCACACACCATTCTGTTTAATCTATTTTTCCATGACATTATTTTGAAATATCTACACCAGGTACAAAACACTTCCTATTGAACAAATCGGACTCACTCACATCCACTTCCACATGCAGGCGTGACAGACAAACGACTCTTCAATTCGCAGATCCAGCAAAATAATGAACATCAAAATTGAGATCTTGCAACCTTGATAAGATCCTAATAAGTCTAGAAGATGCTCCAGACATTCCTTTATCACCTAACAAGTGACCGGTGAATGAAACTAGTGTGGCTTCACATAAATAGTACAAACTAGACGAAAAATTTGCCAGGTAGGATATAAACTAGCTTACCATTAATAAGCAATTGAGCCAATGCATTACTTGACACGCATTATGATTTTCTAGGTGTCAGATGGCAATACTCATGCTCGTACTCACAAATGAATGTTCTGCACTTCTGATGCAATAAACTGAAACTGGCCGCCTTGCGACATAAGGGTTACGTATTCTGGTATGGTAATGCAGTAAACAAAAAATATTCGTCTAGCAAGTTGAGCGTTAAAGAATACCGTACTGCCGATAACATTGAACTCCGACATGTGTCCAAGCTAGCACTAGCCTGACTTGCGCATCACCACTCCATAGCAGCCTTTACCAGTGCTGCACTGCTTCACTGAAACACACTCTGCCGGCCATGATAATACAAAAAAATAACTATGAGCAGCCTTCACTCACGCCACTCATTCATCTTATTGGAAACAAAAATCTCCACACCTGGCAAAGTGATTCAATGGGACACAGAACACAGGTATCAATAGGCGCTCACTTGTGACAAAGTAAACACCTCTCCAGCTTGATCCCGCAAGTGATTTCTCTCTACTCCTTTATAGGTTTCCATATACTTTTATTAAAGATATGTAATGCTGAAGAGAGCCGATACCTTCCCAGTTCTCATAACCGCCCATGTCTGAACCTCTAACATTCTACATCCCCATCTCCCTCATGAAATGCTTGTATCACAATAACACAGATAACAGTAATAACATGAATCAAGTGAAAACAAATGTGTATAGATACACACTGTAAAATACTGCCTGTATAAACCTCTGTCTGTTTCTGTTCCTTGATGAGCCCTTAATAGCCCCGTGGGTCACTGTTTCTTCAACTGTGTCTTCCAATGACATGTGTGCGTGTGGGTCCCTTGAAGCCTGTGGATTCTTTACCCAACTGAGGTGTGAACTGTGTTTGTCTCAACAGCATCCCTTTGCAGCCCCTGGGACTCTGTACCCAAGGATAGTGCAACATTACAGTTGACTCCAATTTAAGTGTTCACCTGAGACACAAAAACCAGGTTCCAAATTCCAGGGTTAGTGCTCACCCAACACGCCGGGGTAATGTTGAAAAATTAGTTGTGCTTAATGTCCAATAATTAGGACTGTCTGTCTTTCATAATCCTCTGATGTGGTTTGGAGATGCTACAATCATACAGTGTGATGACAGCAAGCTTAACTCTTCACTCTTCTTATCGGTTGAGATTTCATTAGATAGATTTAAGAATGCGTGGCCTGCATGTCTATGAGCATGGCCTGCATGTCTATGAACATTGCCTAGAGGCGATCAAGGAAGTCACTAGAATTTTGGGCTCTTAGTTTCCAGCACTTGTCTACAGATGCATATTTCTGGATGGACAGTACAAAATTATGCAGTATGACTTTCATCTAATTCGTGTACTTAGAAATAGAATTGGTTTCACTATGCTCATAACCTCAAGGATGAAACAGAGGTTCGAGGGTGGAAGAACGAAATACCCAAATGCAAAGCATGAATCTGCTTTAAAATTATGGGAAAATGCATTCTCTGAATATGTTCATGGAATGATAAGATGTTGCCTTATTCTTCCATTGCAGCATTCTAGTGAAGTGTGGTAGGCCTGTGCAGATGTCGTTGCTAAATGATTAAGAGATAGTTTTGGATTTTCAAATAATGCTATCATGCATCACATACGTGTCATGCACAACAAATTGCCTGCGTTTCTCATATGGCCCCTTGGATCTGCCAGATTGCTATCGCAATTTGTGCCCCTTTGTGGAGATACACAGGTTTGTAATGCATAGACACTGTAGATTACACGCGGCTTTGTATATGAGGAATATATTTTCTCTTATTGTAATGAAGTAGAGAGTACCACCATCCGCATATCTACCCACTAGGTACCTAAAAAAGTATGGATTCCTAAAAACCATAAAGTGAAAAACCCTAAAACAATTTCAACATATTTCTGCTATGTGGTAAGGACTCATGGCTTAGACTTTCACCATTACGCTATGTAATTTACAGCAAGCCCCAAAGGACATTTTCCTGTGCTGTCAGTGAATGTATAATGGCCAGGTTCCTGATTGACAGAGCTTTTGGGGCTCGTAAATCAGATTCACAAGCACAAATGACAGGATTTAATTTTGTTAGGCATTCACAAAAGGTGATTTGTAGCCATATATCCACGTATTCTGACATACCTACATGGCATCACTGCACACATTTGCAAAGGAGTAAGTCCCACTCAAGTGTTGGGAACTGGGAGGATAAAGGTTTGTTCCATTTGAAGTTTGTGGCCATTCACAAACTCCTCTTCAACCCGGGGGATTTCCTTCAATGAGCACAAGTATCTCTATCTTCAGGGTGTCAATGGGAATGGAACTCTCCCAGACCTGGTGGAAGATTAGGGGAATCAGCTCCCTATTAAGGAGATAACCCCCTCCCCTCACCACAGAAAACAAATGTGCAACTCCCTGTATGAATGATATCTTGCAAAAAGATTTGTACTGGATATATCCCATGACATTTCTAATAGTCTGACAGGAAAACTGAGACTGGCACAACTTTCCAGGCTTATTTCTGGTGGTGTTTCTTCGCAGAGATATTGATGTATTCAGTGCACTCCCCAGTTCATCACATTTTAACCAACTGTCAGTGTTCTTAGGGTGCAAGAAGGAAATCACCCTCATCCGGGCAGGGTGTAAAACGAAAACTGAATGAAGTGCACTCTGCCGGTTCGGCGTTGTGTCTCCCTTGGCACTCCCACTGTGTCCGCTTATAGATTACATTGCCTCAAATCATTAATTCAAAAGAATTCAATCTCACATAAAACACTTTGTGTCAAAGTAAAAATTCCTTTATTGATTAAATTTTTCCCGTACTCTTAATTGATTTTCAAAGTATACTCAATAAAATGATAATCATCAGCATGTGATTAGATCCAGAGATTTACAATAATCCTCAATGGGTTTCGGACCTCATTGGTCCTTCATCAGGTGGTATATATTTTTTTTGATGTTTTGTTTACTTTTTCTTTCTATAACAAGATAGTACTAGTCTCATATATGTTCTGCATTTTCATTATACATAACTATTATCCACTAAATATGAAGTGTAGAAGCAGTATAAAGATATAAATGTGTATACCTTATAAGTGCATATACTATAAAAATGCGAGTATCGTCAAAAATAGCAGTACCCATTAACCCCCACCCGATTAAACCCACCCCAAACAATACTAAAATGAAACAATAAGAACTGTTGACGCTACAGAGACAATACACCCTACTAGGGCGCATATTATCAAGACAGGCGATAAAATTATCGCCGGTTTAGCGGCAGAAAACTGCCGCTAAAACGGTGATAATGCGCTTGATAATATGCTCTATGGAATTCCAATTGAAGTTCAGGTTAGGGGACATCTGCACCCTACCGTGAAGTGCTGCCCAAGAGGAACCCCCACCCCAGAAACTGTATCTACTGTGTGCTGTTGCATGACTCTATTGTACTACATATTTGTGGTAACTGTATACTGTCTCTTCTGCTGCATATACTGCATGTCAATGAATAAATTTGATAAAAAGAATTAAATAAAATTTAAAAATCAGCATCCTGTGCCGGACATCTCGGGCAAACCGAGGACGCATTTGGGAACATGTTCCGTATTGTTGTCGGGGCAAGATATGCTTTGTGTAATATGAATAGTTGTATTGTTTTAATTGGCAATTACAGGAGACTGGAAAACAATTAGGGAGGGTCCAAGGGATTGTTTAAAGACCAAAACAGACTCAGTCCCCTGTTCAATAATCAATAACTCAAAAAAGTCTGATGGTCTGTGTGGTAGAGAGAGACAACAGAAAAGACAAATATGAAAAGTGAGAGAGAAAATTTTAAAGCGCTAATTGGCTATAAAGGATTTCCATCAATAACCAGTGATTGGTCAGTATCATCATCTGGATATCCATCCTTCCCACCACAATAAACCTCTCCAACAAGGGGTGTTGCGTGTGGTATAGGTGTCAACCAGAGCACCTGAATGTAACCCGGGAAGGGGGAAAAAAGAAGACAGTAAAGTCACTGGCTTAGTCAAAGTATGTAGATATATACCGAAAATAATATATTAACAATGCAGTGCAAACATGTGGAGGTTTAAAAAAAGGATTTTTTATTCAAGATATTCCTACTAATCCTAGGGTTAAAAATTGGTGCAGAAACAGCTTTTAACAAATAGGCTGTGTGACAATACGGTCGGCATGTTTCAGCCTTCTTGACCCCATGGTCAAATGGCTTTCTTCAGGACCTTATAATCTATTTATATTGCTACTGCAACAATGAATGTAACAAAAAGTGCGTAAAATACAACCTTCGTGGTGTATGACTCTTCGTGCAACCAGGATATATGAATTATCTGTGCAGAACAAAGAAAAAACCAGAAAAAACACAATTGCAAAGTTAAACATTCTCTCTCAAAATAAAACGTTCTCTCTCAAAATAAAATGGTGAGTATTGGACAAGGCCAATAACATATTTCAAGGTGCTTACCGGATTAGCACGAGGAGTAAACCTCACCTCACCCGGTGCTGACTCAGGTTAAGGGAGGCCACGCCCTATAAAAAATAAGGAAGGAAGTATGGAGACTGTTTAGCCATAAGGGTGGCGGGCTCCCAAATAAGATCAAGAGAAACAGGACATCGTTCAAATGCCCTGTTAAACGCTCTGTTAGAAACTCTGTTGAAAACTTCCCAGGCAGAGAGACTATGCTATTCTCAAACATAATTCAAGCGTGTATCTAGTAACGCAGCATGTGCTGCATAACAGAATGTCTGTGATTAAAATGGAGCTGCATCGGCAATCACTACAGCAGTAAAGCCATGCTGTAGATGATTGCACCATTGAGCCTGCGGTGAACTGCGTGTAAAAGCCGGAAGGGACTTAGACATTTAGTAGTAAATCTTCCGTCTCAGCGGAGAGCGCAGCGAATTGTATGCAAAAAGATTTTCAAAGGAGAGAAGTCATGTTGCCTACCTCTCTGTCGGTACCTCGGGATGTATCTGAGCCATATGGGAGGTAACTGCAGATTCGAATCGTGGACATTTAAGCGACCACGGTGTGCGTGAAATCACGTTTAGGTTGGTCGGCCAATGGCCAGTCTGTGTCGTCATTGTCAGGACAAAAACCACCAATCCTCGTGTGGTAGCGCTAAAAACTACTGAATGACATCAGGGCACCCGGAAGTAGTAGTTTTTCGAAAAAGTGTAAACTTTATCGATCTTGGCAATGGGAGAAAAACTTTACCAAAGCTGATATATGTGGGGTTGTCCTATGCTAGCTGTCATAAACAGTTAATTAGGGGTAACGCCTTGTTTTAAGTTGTGTTGAAAACAAGGGCAAAAAGTTACAGAATCTCGAGTGTGTGCACGTATTCAGTGGGTGTAACCAGGAATTATGTGCATGCAGCTGTTTGTCCAAAACAGTGTTTACTATTGGACACGATGGTTTAAGCTGGGTCATGTAAAACGATGGAACTATGCCCAAAACACTCATGTGCTGAGGAGAACTCCATAGAAGTGCATGTCATTGCAATATGTATGCTAACAAACATGTATGGAGGTAGAGACAACTGAAGACAATACGGAGAATGTGAAAACAAGGTATGTCTCACAAGGAAGCCCAAGGGATGTCATCATTTAAACCTTCTGAATCGCTGTGAATTTTGAAAACCCATCTTTGTTCTTTGAGAAACAAGAAACGAGATATATCACTAACATGAGATGGGACAAAAGGTTTTTCTAAAACAGTCCAACAAAAATCGTTGGCTTGGTGATTTGCCTCAAGAAAGTGGCGTGTTAACCATGTGTTCGTTTTCTTACATCTGAATGTACTCTTGTGCTCAAGCATGCGTTGTCTGACTTTCCGAGTGGTCATACCCACATACCGAAGCTTACATGGGCACTCGATCAGGTAAATTAAGTTTTCACTATTGCAATTAGTGAAAATCCTTTGTTCCCACGGTGTCTTAGTGCCAATATTTAAAGATTTAGAGTGTTTGGTTTGTGGGCATATTGAGCATGTGCCACATGGATGGTGTCCCTGGACTGCTGGTAAGTCCCACAGAGTACCAATTGGACGTGGTCTGTCTTCTTGAGGTCTTGTGTGGACCAGTTTGTCTCTGAGATTGCTTCCTCTCTTTAAAGAAAATAAGGGTAACTGTTAAACGAGTTCCAGAGCGCTGCTGCTTTTACCCGAAAAGACCGACCACCAACTCGGCTGAGCTTAAACCTCGGAACCACAGCGATTGCTTGGCCCATTGATCTTAAAGAGCGGGTCGGAACATAGCTAGACAAGAGATTCGAAAGGATCTGGGGAGCTAATCCTTTCATGATCTTAAAAGCCAAACATAAGACTTTAAAATGAATTCTTGACTTAATCGGTAGCCAGTGTAAGGATCGAAGAGTACTTGAGACAGAGCAGGACCTAGGCAAGCCAACTATGGCTCTAGCTGCGGCATTTTGGACACGTTGAAGGCGGATGATTTCTGCCTGATTTGTCCCTATCAGGAGCGAGCTGGCATAGTCCAGACGGGATATTACTGTTGCCTGAACCACCAGCTGCCTGGTAGGAGGGTCAAAAAACTTCAGGACAGATCTTAAGCCCCGAAGGACCCCAAAGCAGCAAGCTGCGGTTTTCTTGGTGTGCCCAACAAAGCTCAGAGTGGAGTCCAACCACACTCCCAAATTTCTCAACGCAGTAACCGGAGTTGGAGACGGCCCCAGTTCTGGAGGCCACCATCTGTCCCCCCAAAGTTCCTTGCCCCTCCCGACAACCATGACCTCAGTCTTCTTAGCGTTGAGCTGGAGACAGTTGGCATTCATCCAGCTCGCCACTGCCCTCAGTCCATTCTGGAACCTAGGGGCATCCAAGTCAGCGTCCCCGCTGATGGTAACCGCCAGCTGTGTGTCGTCCGCATATGAGACCATATTCATGCCCCACTGCTTGACAACATCAGCCAGCGGTCTCACGTAAAGATTGAATAACGTGGGACTCAGCGAGGATCCCTGTGGCACCCCCAGGCCCAGAGGATGGAATTTGGACTGATACGGTGGTATAGCAATGCAAAAGGACCGGTCGTCGAGGAAGGAACGGAACCACTGTAGGGCTAACCCACCAATGCCTATCTCCTCCAGGCGATGTAGAAGGATGCGGTGAGAAACAGTATCTAAGGCGGCGCTTAGATCTAATAATACTAGCGCCGCCGTCTGTCCCCCATCCAGCACCGAACGCAGATGTTCAACCATGGCGAGAAGGGCTGTATCCGTGCTATGCCCAGTACGAAACCCGTTCTGGGTAGCATCCAGGATGTTAGCTCGGGTGAGATGGTCGGAGAGAACCTGGTTGATGTGAGCCTCCACCAATTTTGCCGGCCAAGGAAGCAAAGAAATGGGCCGATAACTCTCCGGCTTCAACGGATCCAAAGATGATTTCTTCAGGATAGGAGAAACCACTGCACGCTTCCATTTAGCTGGAACTATGCCCGTAGCCAGCGAGATGTTGATCAGGGAACAGACAGTGGAGCGTCCCAAAAAAGACTGATCCCTGAAGAGGGCAGGTCTTACCGGATCCAGAGGAGATCCCGATTTAATCTTCAGGGACAGTCTATCAAAGACCTCAGGTAGGAGCAGGGGAAAAGAGTCCAAAGTAGGAGGGGCAGAAAAAATGTCCACGACCTCCAAGGATGGCCTTGTACAGGGAAAGGCCCGGTAGATGCCCTGCACTTTCTCCAGAAAGAAAGAAGCTAAAGCCTCACAATGAGAGGTAGAAGCCATAGCCGGGGAGGAAATTCGTTTAGACAGAAGATCATTGAGGGCCTTGAATATGGTTTTAGACGGGTTCGAGCTGTTGCGGAATTCCAGAGAGTAGAACGCCGCACGGGCTCTGCAAATGGCATGGTGATAAGTCTTAATGGAAGCCAGATACAACGCTTTCTTAGCCGCATCATAAGACCTCCGCCATTCTCTCTCGGCCCACCTACAATTCCCTTTCAAAGCACGTAAAGCGCTGTCATACCAGGGGTTCGACTTTCTGGAGCTCAATTTACTTGTAATAATCGGGATCAAAGAGTCAATCGCCCTGGTGATCCATTGACAGAACTGGTCATAACCCGTTTCAACGTCATCCAAAGATCCTAACGGATCAATAGTCAAAACATGATGCAGGTCCTCTAACCTAAGTTTACTTCAGTGTCTTCTAGGGACCGATCTAACCGAAGGAGTAGAGGTGGTCATAGGCAGAGAGGCCCGAATATCGACTAGATAATGGTCAGTCCATCCTAGGGGTGAGATGGAAAAGACTATGGCTTCCGTTAAATTAGTAAAAAACGGGATCCAATGTATGCCCCCCTATATGGGTGGGTTGTAAAACTTTTTGAAACAACTGAAGGGCCTCGAGATCCGCTAGAAAATTCAAGACAGCCGGGGTGCTCTGATTGTCCAGATGGAGATTAAGGTCTCCCATAATAGAAAAATTGGCACAACCAACTGCCAGTGAACTAACGGCGTCAGGGAAGGCATCTCTAAACGCAACATCGTTACCCGGAGGCCGATATACCACCATCCCTGAGATCGAAAACTGGGGGCTGATCGAGATCTTGAAAGAGGCGCTTTCGCACCCAGCGATATTTAAGACATTCCAGCTACAAGGGAAACTAGATTTAACAGCAAGGGCAATGCCCCCTCCTCTAGTTGGATGATTTAGAGTGAAGATGGAATAATCAGGGGGAAAGGCCAGATTAATAATAGCTGCATCGTCCTCCTGCAACCAAGATTCCGTAATAGCAAAAACATCTGGGGTCTCATCCTGCATAAGGTCCAAGATGACTTGATGGTGTTGCACCAAGGACCTAACATTCAGGCTAAATATTCGAAGAGCGCGCACCGTACCCTTACTCCGAGAAACAAAAGCCAAAGGCTTCTGGCGGGTATGTACGGGAGAGGCAAGAGCCCATCTTTTGCAAGCACAGCAGTAAGGGCCGCTTAAAGGGTGGATATTTACCTGATCGCACTTAGGGATGGTCAGTCCAATGGACCGCAATGTCTCATTGGAGTAGGCAATCATCACGGCACCGGAACGAAAAGTGCAAGAGAGATGACCCGCTGCGCCCAGCGCGTCCCTAGCGCGGACGGGCGCAGACGGGCAGGACTCTGGCATGACTCCGGCTAAGCGACGGCGTCCCGCTGCGCGATCCCGCTGCGCGGGAAAGAGCGACTTTAAGTAGGCGTCCCGCGAGGCTGACAGAGCGCAGTAACGCTCAAAATGGCGCCCGCCGGAAGATGCACTGCCCAATCCAAGATGGCGCGCAACCCGGACTACCCCCGTGACCCGGACCCACCAAAACGGGGGTGTATATCAACAATTAAATGCGGTAAGAGGGAGGGAAGTGCCTAGCATAGTCCCAGATAAAACCAGGGGCAAACAAACAAAGTGGAAAGCAAATACAAAACAGGAATATTTTAAAATGGTAAAGCGCTAGTAGCAACACGAGTGCAGCTCAGCTGTGCAGGTACCTTGTCTGGCAACCAGCAAAGAAAGGACCGCCTTAAATAGGCGTCCCGCGAGGCTGACCGAGCGCAGTAACGCTCAAAATGGCGCCCGCCGGAAGATGCACTGCCCAATCCAAGATGGCGCCCAACCCGGACTACCCCCGTGACCCAGATCCACCAAAACGGCGGTGTATGTCAACAATTAAATGCGGTAAGAGGGAGGGAAGTGCCTAGCATAGTCCCAGATAAAACCAGGGGCAAACAAACAAAGTTGAAAGCAAATACAAAACAGGAATATTTTAAAATGGTAAAGCGCTAGTAGCAAGACGAGTGCAGCTCAGCTGTGCAGGTACCTTGTCTGGCAACCGGCAAAGAAAGGACCGCCTTAAGTAGGCGTCCCGCGAGGCTGACCGAGCGCAGTAACGCTCAAAATGGCGCCCGCCGGAAGATGCACTGCCCAATCCAAGATGGCGCCCAACCCGGACTACCCCCGTGACCCGGACCCACCAAAACGGCGGTGTATGTCAACAATTAAATGCGGTAAGAGGGAGGGAAGTGCCTAGCATAGTCCCAGATAAAACCAGGGGCAAACAAACAAAGTTGAAAGCAAATACAAAACAGGAATATTTTAAAATGGTAAAGCGCTAGTAGCAACACGAGTGCAGCTCAGCTGTGCAGGTACCATAAAACCCATAAAACTTAAGCAGACAATTACAATATATTGTCTTCTACAATTTTTAATATCATCCTGAGATCTTAGGCCAGGCCAGACCATAATAAGCTCTACACATGCACAATCATCTAAAACATTACCATATCATATCACACAATCTCCCGCGAGACACCACACAATTGCCATAAAGACTGCAAGCTAAGCATAAGCCCTTTATACACAACCCTATTGATACTCACCCTTACACTGTCACAATTCACTCTTGAATTGTTGGAACATCAACTACACCAATTCTCCAAGTCACAAAATCACAAAATCTAAAGTAACAGTTTTCTGACCCACCTACTACAGGTACTAACCTTATTCGCTTTGCTCTGAGAATGCTCTGGGCCGCTTCTTCTAATTTAACTCTGGTCAATAGACCGTTGTAGTAGCCTGAGAGGGAGTGGGGTTAGCGGCAATTTAAATCTTGAAATACAGTGCGATCATTAGGACCACACAATAAAAGTCAGAATAATTTACTTAAAGGTAAAAGATTTATTATAAACTCAAAGCCTAACTGATATAAATCAATCTCAAGGACATACTGTAAAGAGAATTATCAAAGGTAGACTAAACTGTCTAACAATATTGGTCCTCAATAACAAAGAACATATTAAAATCCTGGTCGCCACAATACAAAATATGAGGAAGCGAACTTGATGACTGGATGAGAAATTCTGATCCTTCTCCCCATACATGGAAACGATTTGCAGCATCTAATAACCCTACACTAACCTATGAATAGGGGAACACTATTAAGTCAATGAAGCAAGAAAGTTGTCAGCATCAGAACCTCTCTAGAAGTTCTATAGGTAAGGTGTCATGTATAGCATAAAGCCAAACAATCAGAGACGTCATGAAAGGGCTGTGCCTCTCCAAGTCTAAATAGGATCTGACTAATTCCAAGGTGGGTTCACTAACTAAAATTCAAAAAGAACATTCGAGAAAAAAATAACCTCATCCACATCATATGTTTTCCAGTTACCAGAAAGAACTTGGCACATTGAACACTGCTCTCATCTTCCAGTCTCTGCTTCCAAAGTGTCCTTGGGTTCCTCCTTTCGTCTGATAGTACCAACTGGTATCACTTCCTTTGTGCTCTTAATTAAAATCATTCGACCTCGTCAACTCTTCTCACCTCACTATCTCTGAAATGCAATGTGCCTTTCACTAACTAACTAATGGCTTTGTTCGGCACCTGCAAAGGAGAGAAATATGTAGAAAACCAACTTAAGCGTTAGTTAGTGTTAATTACGTGGCTGTAAGCTTAAGGCCCGCAATCACGCTAACAGCATTTCTCTTTAAAACTTACCAATTCTACAGCCTACATATAATCCAATAAATGTTTAATAATGAATAAAGTTATATTGTGCTGTACTCTTACATGTGGTACAACAGCTAATGCATGTAGATTTTAGCAAACACAACAATCTGGTCACAATTTATAAAACATTAAACACACATTTGATAAACTCTCAATAATCCTTGGTGAATGCACAGTATTAAATGCATTTTAGCACACCGCCTTACAATGGAAATGTATATAACATGAATATCAGCAGTCCAGATGTCTCTGAAAAGGAAAAACTTTAATATACACACATATATTCACCAAACACTCAAAATATGCACTTTTGTACCTGTAGGGCACCACATCTCATCTGTATTATTGTGCCACACAAGTATATAAGGCTAAAAGTAAATATGTATGTAACTAATAAAAGGATGGGGCCAAAACTATGCTACTCCAATCCCAGGAAATTAGAGCTACCGTTCTGTATCCAGATTTCCCTTTAATTAGGTGGGAAAGGACCCTTCAAGCCCACGTTAGGGCAGGAACAGTTTGGCGATTATTGTGTTTCCTTTTAGGGCCTAGTGCGTATAGTAGTAGGCTGCCTGAGTGTCTGTGTGAGGATACTTTCTCCCAATCCCTATTACATTTTATCTCTTTTTTTGTATTTTAGGCCATATTTCAATTGTTTTGAAGCATTTAAAATTCAGGCAGTGCAGGATATCGCTACTTTATCTGCAATGTTTCCATAAAGCGAGTCAGTTCCTTTCCCAAAGCTGCGGGCAGTACCCGTAAATCTATGGGAGGGTAATTGTGCTGTTTTCTTTGGCGTCCTAAATAATTATTCCCTATGGCTTACGACTTTATGCTTGTCTTTTTTAATAATTACATGTTAAGGTATATTCATGTTTATTGTGGACTCTCCAGTGGTGTTTGACCTCATAATTGCTGCTGTTGGAGGGATTTGTCATATTCCTTCCAAACGTATTTAGCCCTTTTGAATCGCTGTGTAGCTAATTTTCTTATATATATTATATGCACTTTATTATGATTCCTGGAATGCTATTTTATAGATTTACGAAAGATGTATTTTGCTAATGTACTTTCATGATTTAATTTAAAATCAAATAAATGTTTTTGAACTAAAATGAACTGAGAAGGTACCATTTTAAGCAGGAGTAACCTGGTATCTGTATTCAACCCATGCTTTACTGTGGTCAACCTGAATTTGAGACTTTCCCCTGGACTATCACGACCAGATGACCGTCAATGTTGCTTTGCTTTTCACTTTATTGCTATTTGTGTGCTGCATGAATCCCTAACACAGAGCCTTTTAGTTTAGCCTGACTGTTTTTCCATAAGCTATCAGAGGTTTAATGCAGTTTAATTTAGTGATTTTTGTGGTTCACCCTGACAAGGATATTAGTTTGCTGTAGAGAAGGGTTTTACCCCGTCAACCAAAATCCCACTTTCCTACACATTTTTTATTTTATTTATTTTTATTTTAGAAGTTTTCTATAGCGCTGGCTAGACCCGTGGGTATCAGAGCACTTTACAACATGAATGAATAGAGTAGTGAGAAACATGGTATAATATACAAGATAAGGTATGTATAACAAAATAGACTTTTTAAAACAATACATTGGAGGGGTGAGTCAAGAGGAGGCTTATGTAGATGAAACTGTCTGATAAGCCACCAGTCCTTGATTGTCAAGGTAGTAAGGATAGTCAACTGGGTAGTCAGTCTGGTTCAGTTGGCTTTGTCGGAAAAGTATTTGTCGAGGAGATGGAGTTTCAGGACCCTTTTGAAGGAGGCGAAGGAGGAGTTGCATAGGGAGAGCGTTCCACAGCCTGGGTACATTACCTGAAAAGGATCCAGACTGGTGGATTTCTTTTTCAATTTCAGAGGGATGCGAAGAAGTGAATTAGACTGGGAAATAAAATAAATGAAGGTTATATCTGACCAACTGTATGTGACCATAAAACATGATATACTGCCACCACCACCGTATATGTTAAACCCGAGACAATCAGATGCATGAGTTAATGCATAAGTGATTAATCAACAATAGTGTGACATCATTAAAACAGAGAAATTTGTGCCTCAATCTACCAGTGAGGTAGTTCGGTGGCAAGCACAGCCTCATTTGCAGGGGTACTACAATTTCTTCAGGTCCCCCAAACAAATGTGTGCATGTTTACCAGGCATTCTCGGCAATCAGGCATCAATCCCTTCCCCATAGCCATTTAGCCTCAGAGGGGACTCTTGCATCCCTCCATCTCCTAGCTATATCCCCCTTGGCACCCATGAGGCCCACTGCCACAAAAGAAAGGGTCACCACTTTGCCCTCCCAAACCTCCATAATTCCTAATTCCTAATGGGGCCAATTTTAGATCCAAGGGGACACTCCTAACCCACAACCTCTCCCAAGGATCGGCATTTAATTTCATAATAGCTCCTGATTTTCAGGGACTTCTAGATTACATAGAACAACTTGGCTGCAGAGTGCTTGGACCTAATGCAGGTGAGGGTAGGGGCCCTTCATATCTTCCAAAACCCCACTGGGTGATAATAGACCCTAGGGAGGAAATTTAACTGAATGAGTTGGAGCTTAGTAGGGTTTTATGGGCCATCCGTGCCCACATCAATGCCTCACCCTATAAATTCCCCACATTAGGCTCCAAACTCTCTCAAAGCTTCACAAAAATGTCTGGGTATTTTACCATCAGCATTAAATCCAACACCTGTTGTAACTAGTCCTTATAGTATCCTAATGCATGTAGAACTTGCAAGTAGTGATAAAAGTGAGTTTTTGAGAGCTCAAATCATTGTGAGAGATTTTCAAAAGTTTTAATATTAGTGGAATCCCAGATGTCTCCCAAATTAGAAAGTCATATAAGTTTTCAGGTGTGGAAAGCCTCTAATACCATACCCTTGGCAGCAATGCCGTGCACCTTAGGTGATTTTAATTCATCAGAGACATCCAGCACGCAATGTGCCCAAGTGCATGTTGAAAGCACTGACTATGGAGAATCGTGATGGGAAGAAGGTGTGTGAGTTGAAAGCCATGAAGCAGAAAGTGTATTCCACAGGTCTCCAGTAAAGTCAGCTCAAGCTGAATCATTGGATCATATCTCTCCCTGAAAAGTGTGTAATTCATTGGGAGTTCAGTGGCACAGTTATAAGCCTGAAGATCAGGCGTCCCGAGACCACCATCATACATATTGGTGTTGGGTGCACTTTACCACAGAGACCTTGGGCGGTTTTCTCCAATGCTTCTCCAATGCTTCTAGAGAAAGGGGGCTTGCAAGAGGAAAGGGAAAGTTCTGGACAATTGTTAATATTTTTGAAAATAGCTTTCAAAATTTTAGTTTTTAAAAAATGTAATTCAATTATTAATTGCAATTTGCAGTGTCTTAGAGGGTTGTGGGGTTTGTAGGTGCAAGGGTGGGAAGTAAATTAATTATAATTATAATTAATTCATTAATTGTAATTTAAATTAATTATTTAATCGATAATTAATTATGTAAATTATGTAATTTATTTATTTGTAAGTTTTATTTTAGGTGCAGGTTGTGGGGCTAGTAGGGATACAGGGTGGGAAGTAAATTAATTATAATTAATTAATAATTAATTTTATTTAGAAATAATTATTTTATTGAAAACTAATAATTATGTATATTGTGTAATTAATTTTCTACGTTTTTGTAATACACTTTTAAGCTGAAATTCCTGATCAGAGAGGAGCAGCTTTTTCATATTTCATATCTTTGGAATGATAATCATAAATCCTCCTTACTGGAAAAGTTGAATTTAACTTTAATACATTTTTATTAATTTTTGAATAGCAAAGAAGGTAGCAAATGCCAAAAGCAAGGGGGCATAATAAATTAATTATCCAGCAAATAAGGTAAAAAAGCAAAATTAGCGGCAAAGCTAAACCAACATAATTGGTCATATGGAGATAAATCAACTATTAATACAATACATGGCAATGCATAGGCAGAGGAGAGTATTGTGGAGGAAGACTGGAAAGGGGAACTAGGCAGACAAGTCCTGTGAGGCAGCCGCACCAGCCAACCAACCCCAACAGGGTCCCAAATCCAGACCAGCATTCTCGTCCGCGGATCGTTCTCTATTTGCACCTTCTTCAACCTACTTATGCTCAATAATTACTGCCACCAGAACCATGGATCAGGAGGCTCATTAGAAAGCCAGAAATGTGCCAAAACCAGTCTAGCCAATGAGATAGAAAAGAAATATGAGCCAGATAGGTAGGAGGGAAAAAATGGTAAATGTCCCAGCAAATCAAATTCAAATCAGCTACAAACACAAGGTTAGAGATTCCATACAACTTGCTGGGTTATTGGGGTTTTAGGGATACAGGGTGGGAAATTAATTAAGGAATTATGTATTTATAATTAATTATTTAATTCATAATTATGTAAGTTGTGAAATCATCATATTTTTTAAGTTATATTTTAGGTGTGTTTTCATTAATTTGTAGAGGAATAGAGTGGGGAGTTAAGTATTAATGCACTACTAATTAAATATTAATTTTAAAATAAAGATTTCATTTATTTATACTTTTGTAAAAAGCGTAATAATGTATTTTCAAATGTTATATATTATGTGTGTTTTGTTGTGTTTGTAGGAGGATAAGGTGGTAAGTTATTTATGCAATAATAAATGACAAAAATATTTAATAATTTGTTACAAATTGTTTTTTTTAGTACTTAATATGCGAATTGTGTTATACTTTTGTTACTTCAATTACATTATAATTGTTAGATGTAATGTTTGTGAGAATATAGTGTGATATTTTAATTAAATTAATAATTGTTTTAATTGATAATAATTATTAAAAATTGGAATAATTATGTGATTTTTTTCATTTTTGTTAACATTTAGACATCAGATTTTTATATTTAGAATCTTATATATTTGTTTTTTTTATAGAGTTGTTAAAATATGATATTTGTTTGAGGTGAACTGCTCTTTCTCACCCCTCCGTAGTCCAACACTTTCCATCTTGTTGCATAGACTGGAGTGGGAATAGTACATTTTAACCTTCCTGAGTCCAACGCTTTACACCTGGAGAAGGAATAGTACATTGTACCCCTCCTGATTCCAATGCTCAATGATATTGAATGGGTTGGAGTGGGAATAGTTTATTTATTAACTCTAGAGCTTGTTAGCAGTGTTTAAATATACATTACTATTATGTGATTGTGTATTTAAATTTTTTCCTTTTTATATACATACATATATATTATTTGTAAGATAGTTTTAGTAAAACGTATTTTTGTTTATTGTTTACTTTTGATGTATAAATAAATTGGCAATATTTGAAATGTTGTTACTTCAATTACATTATAATTGTTAGATGTAATGTTTGTGAGAATATAGTGTGATATTTTAATTAAATTAATAATTGTTTTAATTGATAATAATTATTAAAAATTGGAATAATTATGTGATTTTTTTCATTTTTGTTAACATTTAGACATCAGATTTTTATATTTAGAATCTTATATATTTGTTTTTTTTATAGAGTTGTTAAAATATGATATTTGTTTGAGGTGAACTGCTCTTTCTCACCCCTCCGTAGTCCAACACTTTCCATCTTGTTGCATAGACTGGAGTGGGAATAGTACATTTTAACCTTCCTGAGTCCAACGCTTTACACCTGGAGAAGGAATAGTACATTGTACCCCTCCTGATTCCAATGCTCAATGATATTGAATGGGTTGGAGTGGGAATAGTTTATTTATTAACTCTAGAGCTTGTTAGCAGTGTTTAAATATACATTACTATTATGTGATTGTGTATTTAAATTTTTTCCTTTTTATATACATACATATATATTATTTGTAAGATAGTTTTAGTAAAACGTATTTTTGTTTATTGTTTACTTTTGATGTATAAATAAATTGGCAATATTTGAAATGTTTTTGTAGCTAATTAGATGTTTTAGTTTTTTGTATTTGTATGTATATATACATATAATTCACTGAAAAAACCAAAGGTTTCAGGGGCGTTATAGTTAAGAATTGGCATTTAAAAAAACTTAGAAATTCACTAAAAAAGCCATAGGTTTCAGGGGCGTTATAGTTAGCTGGACATTTGCCTTGTACAAAACCCTAGAAATTCCCCTGTTATAGTTAGTTCAGCTAACTATAACTCGCGCGCCCGCAATGCACTGCTGATGATGTCACATATTACATCACTCATGACATGGTCAGTGACATCACTCATGATATCACTGATGACATCTCAAATGACATCACTGATGACATCACTTCAACAGCTAAAAAGGTGAAATATTATGAACCCCTCAAATCTCTTTTTTTGCAGATCACATGATATCTGAATATGGTCAGATTTCAAAACTACATAAACAGAGTGTTTTTAGAAACTTGTTTCAACTTTGTAGCTTCTGACAGGCCTCTTCATTCTGCATATTGAGACTTAGTTAAACTTACCTTCACAGTAATAGGAATAAAAAATGGTATACATTTTTTTTTGTTTTTCATTCAAATATAAATTCATATAAATTGCTTATTTAAAAATTTGGATCTGTGAAAGAAAAGGAAAAAAAAATTATAACATGTAATAATACATTTTATACAACACAGCATAATTTCCACAAAGTAATTTTTTTGCCTTTTTTGCTGTTCTCAGAATATATTAAATTTCACTAAAAATAGTGATTTCTATCATACTCATCACTTAACAGCGGGCAAAAAAAACACAATCTCAAAGATTGTTAAAAAAAAACAACATGCCATTCTCAAAATACAAATCACAGAAGTATAAAATGCACACAGCTAACAAAATGTTTTAACTTTAACTTACAAAAACTGTAAATGATGTCGCTATAAAATATTCATCAAATCTAAAGTTGAATTTTTGGAGGTTCACCACGCCCACAATGTTTTCCTTCAGTGATGTGGAAATTTTCTACTTTTCTCGAGGGCCAAACAAAGACCAATACCACCTTTCTCATGCACAAGATTTTCAAAAGAGTTCTGTTACGAGGGGATGCTAACAAAAAATACTCACACGGCACAGCAAGTATGATGAAACACCTAAGGACCCTTCATCCAAACAATCTTGCATGAGAAGAGTGCAAACAGATGAGAAACACTCCTGTTCTGTATCTGTAAAAAAGAATCACAAATAAATGTATATTAATAACTTTCAAAATTATACTATTCCATTACTGTACAAACACATTTTATATAAATACTGACTAAGAAACTATGTCCCTGAACCACAAGTGTGATGATGTTTAAAACACTACATGCATAGTGCATACTACTTTGAAGCAGTTCATGCCCTAAAGCCTACCTCACTAAAACTCTACATGCTAACTGACTAAATGATTACAGTACTATAAGGAGACACACTGGGTGAGTGACAGGGTGTTTGCTAGAAGAGTATGAATACTAACTAGGGAATTGAAGGTGTGAAACACAACTGTGTAGGTGATTAGAGGACTGCATCCATACTGCATAGGCATTTAAAGCAGTCCATGTGCTAAGGCCTGGCTCACTGCATGACTACTTGGGTACTGACTGAATGATTAGAGTACAGCAAGGAGAGTGCCTAGGTGAATTTATAAGTGCTAGGCTTTTCGCACAGGGAATGGATTAGTACTTGGTACTGAATGGGTCACTAGAGGAGTGCAAAGGCAGTGACAAGATGTTTGCTGGACTGTATGCATACTGACTAGGAAATTGAAAGTGTCAAAGACAAGTGTCTAGGTGGTTAGAAGACTGCATGCATAGTGCAGAGGGGTTTCAAGCAGTCCATTTGCTAAGGCCTGGCTCATGGCATGAATACTTAGGCACTGACTGAATGATTAGAGTACTGCAAAGATAATATCTTGGTGAATTTATAAGTGTTTGAGTTTTCACACAGTGAATGGATTAGTACATGATACTGAATGGGTCACTAGAAGACTGCAAAGGGAGTGGCAGGGTGTTTCCTGGAAGTGTATGGATACTGACTAGCGAATTGAAGGTGTGAAAGACAATTGTGTAGGTGGTTAGAGGACTGCATGCATAGTGGATAGGGGTTTGAAGCAGTCCATATACTAAGGCCTGGGTCACTGGATGAGTACTTGGGTACTGACTGAATGATTAGAGTACTGCAAGGAGAGTGCCTGGGTGAATTTATTAGGGTTTGGCGCAGTGAATGGATTAGTACATGATGCTGAATGGGTCACTAGAGGAGTGCAACAGGAGTGACAGGGTGTTTGCTGGAAGTGAATGGATACTGACTGGGGAATTGAAGGTGTGAAAGACAAGTGTGTAGGTGGTTAGAGGACTGCATGCATAGTGGATAGGGGTTTGAAGAAGTCCATGTGCTAAGACCTGGCCCAGTGCATGAATACTTAGGCAGTGACTGAATCATTAGAGTACTGGAAAGAGATTGTCTTGGTGAGTTTATAAGTGTTTGGGTTTTGGCACAGTGAATGGATTAGTACATGCTGTTGAATGGGTCTCTAGACGACTGCAAAGGGAGTGACAGGGTGTTTCCTGGAAGTTTATGGATACTGACTAGGGAATTGAAGGTGTAAAAGACAAGTGTATAGTATGTTAGAACACTACATGCATACTGCATAGACATTTGAAGCAATCTATTTGGTACTTAGAAACTGAATAAATAATCAGACTACTTCTAGGACAGTGCTTAGGTAAAACTTTTAAATGTTCAGTTCTGCCACAGTGAACAGAATAGTACATGGTACTGCACCTTAGTGTCAAACCCTGACTCATTTTATCAATGCATAAGCAAAGACTAGCTTTTAATGCTACTAAAACTTGACAGCATGACAGGTTTTAAAAGAGTTATCTGCTAAAAAATACACGATGTTACCAAATGCTTCTCTCACAGTGGTTCCCAAATGCACACAGACTCACAGTGTGATTCTAGACAACAACCACTATACCTAGGAGTTTACCAAAAATCATTCACTACTGTGGAAGTGGTAAGGGAACTGCACACAATCTTCATATTTTAGGACTGCACTTTTGTGTCAAAGCCTGACTCATTTAATCAAAGCATAAGCAAAGACTGGCTTCTAATCCTACTAAAACTTGACAACATGACCGGTTTTAAAACAGTAATCTGTCAGCAAATACACAATGTTACCAAATGCTTCTCACAATCCTTACCCAAATGCACACAGACTCACAGTGTGATTTTAGACAATCAACACTATCCTAGGAGTTTACCAAAACTCATTCACTAGTCTAGAAGAGTTAATAGTACTGAACACAATCTACATATTTAAGTACAGCACATCAGTGTCAAAGCATGACTCATTTAATCAACGCATAAGCAAAGACTGGATTCTAATGCAACTAAAACTTCACAACATGACAGGTTTTAAAAAAGTTATCTGTCAGCAAATACATGATGTCACCAAATGCTTCTCTCACACTGATCCCAAATACACACTAACTCACACTGTGATTCTAGACAAGCACCACTATCCCTAGGAGGTTACCAAAACTCATTCACTACAGTGCAAGTGGTAAGGGAACTGCACACAATCTACATATTTCAGGACTGCACTTTTCTGTCAAAGCCTGACTCATTTAATCAAATCATAAGCCATAACTGTCTTCTAATGCTACTAAAACTTCACAAAATGACAGGTTGAAACAGTTATCTGTCAGCAAATACACAATGTTACCAAATGCTTCTCTCACAGTGGTTCCCAAATGCACACAGACTCACTGTGTGATTCTAGACAAACAACACTATCCCTTGCACTATACCAAAACACATTTCTTCTTCTAGAAGTAGTACTACATTTTAGTATAGAAACATAACATAACTCATTTCACAAATTCATAAACAATGACTGGTTTCTAATTCTACCAAAATATAAAAACAGCACAGTTATCCGTCTGCAAACATATGAAAAACACAAATTCTTATCACAGAATGGTTTCTACCTGCACACACACTGTCAATAAGATTGTAGAGAAAAAAGTACTCCCTACACTTTAGCAGGAGAAATACATTAGTGTGATTAAAATCAAACTAGTCTACATACATCCCCTCACAATTAAATAACTCATCTTTCAAGTTCTTTTGTAGATTAAGAAGTATATCAGTCACTCACCATATTTTCTTTCACAGAATCTCTGCACTGTGCACCTCTCAGCAAAAACAAAGAATGGAAAAGTTTCCCTTTCATTTTCCACACATATACATGTAAACATCAAATCACAATCCTTCACACATAAACTCAAAAGCAAACACACATTTCTATTGGTTAAACATTTCAACCCTTTCCAACTGAAAGACATTTCAACCCTTCCCCCAATCTGCCTTCTGCCTGTTACCATAGAAACAGGTCATGGAACACTGCACTAAGCACACAGGTCAGAAGTTCAGCACACAATGTTCCTACACAAGAGAGGAAGTGTGCTTCACTTTTCAACATATCAGCTAATCAAATATGATGTTCCTTACAATATGTTTTTGTTAACCAATAAGAATCATACCTTTAAAAAAATAAATATACACCCTACCTTTCAGTGTACAAAGTAGTCACACAACCAATGATTTCTTGTCTTTTTAAAAAAAAATTCAGTGGATCCGCGTACCCAACGCGATAGGATGCACGCACTGTGCGCACATTTCGCCGTTTTTGTTTTTTTAAAAGGGGCCCCCAGGTGGTCCTTCTGGGACCCCCTAAGCACCTCTAGAGGGTCAGAGTATTTCCACTCTGCCCCCTTTATTTGTTTTACACACTTATTCCCCTTGCTTCTTCAGCCTCGCTTCTACCGAGGCAGAAAATGGCCGCCAACAGTTCCTGGTTTCGAATGTAGAGAGACACTCGACAGCCAATTAGCATTCAGCGCGCGATCGGGAGGGTGCGCGCTCGGTTCGGGGAGGGTGCGCGTACGGTGCGTGTACGGTCCGCGGATCCTCCGCGGCCATAGATATTTATGTACTTTTAACTCTAATTTTCTCAGGAACTACTGAACGGATTCACACTATTTATGCAAAAAGGCACGAGTCTGAACTGAGGACTACCTCTTTGCCAAATTTGGTGTCATTCCGTTCAGTGGTTCGGGCTGTAGCTGTGACAACAGATCCTATGGGAAATTGCATGGGGAAAACGCGTTTTGGGACTCCCCTTTTTTCTCGGCCCCCGCTTGACGAATCATCACAAAACTTTCAGGGTAGGAGCGGAGCGGAGCTGGCCAAAAGTTTGGAAAATTTTGCGAGGATTCGTCATCCGGTGCCAGACTTATTGGGAATATTGGGAATAGAATGTTGCGGATTTCCTATGGAAAATAACTATAACTACTAGGTAATATATATATATATATATATATATATATATATATATATATATATATATATATATTCACTGAAAAAACCATAGGTTTCACACATGTTATAGTTAGCTGGACATTTCACTCGTAAAAACCCATTGAAATTCCCCCGTTATAGTTAGTTCAGCTAACTATAACTCGCGCGCCCGCAATGCACTACTGATGACGTCACATATTACATCACTCATGACATGGTCACTGACATCACTCATGACATCACTGATGACATCTCAAATGACATCACTGATGACATCATCCAGTGATTGTGTGTTTTTCTGAAAATTAAATATGTTTTATATTTATGTATATCTCAAGGTCAATGGAAGAATAAATGGGTATATAAGTGTCTAAATGGATGCTTTTTTAAAAAAAAAAATTTTGTGTAACTGACTGATTAAGTGTATCATAGTGAATACATGGCTTACTGAGTAATCTTTAAATATGAAAATATCTGTATCAGTTTCTTACTTTGTGTATAAGTGGCTGCATGGGTTGGTGAGTAGCTACATGAGTGTCTATATAGGTTATTAGTTGGTTTTTTATCAGTATGAGTGTCTGAGTTTCTGTATGGTTCGGTGGGGGGTATTTCTTAGTGCATAGGTGCATGAATGAGTGACTCACTGTTTGTATGTGTTGAATACAGCATGTGTGCAGGACTGTATGGGTGGATGAGTGTGTGAATGGGTGTGTTAGTGAGTGAATGACTGTCTCTATAGTGTCTTTATGAGTAACTAAATATGTTTTAAACTAGTATATGTGACTATTGGTGTATATAAGTGAGTGTATGTGAGAGTGAGAGATTGGAAGAGTTCCTGTATGAATAAGTATGTGTTTCTATAAGTTATTGTTTAAAAGAGTAAGTATATGTAAGTTTCTGTAGAAGTAAGTGTGGTGGTGTGTGTATAACTGTATATGCAAGTAAATGGATGTTTGATTCTTTATTAGCATGAGTGACTATGTGTGTGAGTAACTCTATGGATGAGTGGCGTTGTGTAACAGGATGTATAGGTGTATGAATACATATGATGAGTGAGTACATGTATGAGTGACTGTAGAGGACTGTTGGTGAATGACTGTATGTGTATGTGGTTCTTAGAATTACTGATTAGGTTGTTGTAACTGATATTGATATGTTCATTATTTTGATCATTTTAGTTTCTATTTTTGAATGTGTGTTTCAATGGTTATATTAGGGGAAGAGGAGGTCTGCCACTCTATCACAAGGATGATGTCATCAGTGATGTCATCAGTGATGTCATTTGAGATGTCATCAGTGATGTCATGAGTGATGTCAGTGACCATGTCATGAGTGATGTAATATGTGACGTCATCAGTAGTGCATTGCGGGCGCACGAGTTATAGTTAGCTGAACTAACTATAACGGGGGAATTTCAATGGTTTTTTACGAGTGAAATGTCCAGCTAACTATAACATGTGTGAAACCTTTGGTTTTTTCATTGATTTTCTAAGGTTTTTTAAATGCTAATTCCTAACTATAATGTGTGTGAAACCCATGTTTTTTTCAGTGAATTCGCAAGGTTTTTTAAATGCTAATTCCTAACTATAACGTGAGTGAAACCCATGGTTTTTTCAGTGAATTTGCAAGGTTTTTTAAATGCTACGGTAAGCGCACGTCTTGCTTTAATTACGTTAGATTTCTACGCTGTTTGCGTTCATTTACGCAATTTGCGTAGACGTACGTCACGCGCGCACGGCGCGTAACGCGTACGCTGCACGCGCACGTTACGCGGAAGTGAAGGGGCGTGCCTGTTTTGCGCATGCGCGCGTGCGCGTGTCTTTTTTACGCGCATGCGTACTTTTGCCGTAAGCGTACCGTAAGCGCACCGTAAGCGTACGGTGGGTCATGTGATCATGAAACACAACTTTTGATTGGTTGAAACTACTTTCAGTTCTAGAACTCTCCTACACCACACCCATTCCCCTCATTTCTGCTTGTGATCCCTTAGGAGAAGGAGCTGGGTTGTCTTTGTGATACGATGGCAGAACAGCAGAGCCCTTCTGAGAGTGAGGCTAGCAGCACTACCTTGAGGCAGAGAACGAGGAAACAAAAGACCTCTTTCATATGGGAGTATTTTTCTTTTCCAGAGGGCCAGCAAAAGGTAAATGCACCCTTAGTGACTTGTAAGCTGTGTAAGCGTGTACTTTCAAGAGGGAATCCCAACAAGAAGTATTCCTTCGGGAATCACACCATGTTGAGACACCTTAAGGATGTACACAGAAGGACACATGCTCGACATACTGAAGGTAACCCTTCAGTAAGTCAACCAAGCACATCCACAGCAGCTCAGCCTGGACCATCATCTGCAGGGCCGAGTCCTTCTTCTGCAGGTCAGGTGAGCCCTTCATCTGTGGTGGGAGCATCTCCTTTTTCTTCTCCTCAGGAAATTAACCCTCGGTTTCTGAGGGTTGAAATACGGTGCGCCACTTGTCATGATCTAATTTGTTATAGGGAGACCAGTATTTCCCTAGTGAACAATAAAATAGATCAGCACATTTGTCGTACCGTCTAATATTCCCATTCTTTCTTTCCTCTGTCCCTGCATGAACACAACGGCTCTTTTAAGAGCCAACCTTACCTTTCATCTATTTTTTATATATGTTTTTAAAACTTATTTTTGATTTTTTTTTTACCGTACGCGTACGGTGCGCGTAATTATTATTTTTGTTAAAAAAAACACTAAAAATCAATTATCACATTACAAGGTCCTTGAGAGACTACAATGAAAAACTGAAAATGTGATTGTGGAGAAGTTGAAAAAAGGGACCATGATATTTTTGACTTACCATACCCACTCAAAAAAATATTTATTCATTTAATTTTTTTTTTAATTGCTTTAAAAATGGTTCTAGTTTTCGAAAATTTTCTATCTCAATCTGAAAAAAAAGAAAAAAGTATTAATATTTAATAAAACATTTTATAATACAGTACACATATTTACATATTTTTTAAAAAAAAAAATTGCCTTTTTTTTGCTGTTTTCAGAATATATTGCATTTCACTATAAATTGTGAAAGCAATTGCATTCATCATTTAACAGCGGGCAAAAAAAAAATTAACAATCTCAAAGATTGTTTTAAAAAAGCCCACAATCTCTTTTTGCATAAACATAACTTTATAGAAATGCATAATATTCTTAAAAAATATCATCTAATATCAATACTTATTTCTTTAAAATACCGTCTGATATTTTTGTTTCAGAAGTATAATCACAAAAATATATCTCAAATAACTCCACAATACATCTGGTTCCATTTCCTTTAGGCCAAATAGTAATTTTAAAATTCTTTTTTGATTAAATTTCCAATGGTAATCCAATAAAAATCTAAAGTTTAAATTGTACAGATCTCACCGATTCTCTGTAACATTTTGGTTTCCGAAAGATTTATTAATAATTAAATAAGTCCACAATAGAATTGTTTACCTTTCCGCATGGCCAAATAGTAATTTTAAAAATCTTTTTTGAATAAATTTCCAATGGCAATCCAATAACATTCCAAAATTTAAATTGTGCAGATGTTACCGATTTTTTCTAAATTTTTGGTTTTCCAAAGTTTCATTAAAAAATGGAAAAATTCCACATTACAATTGGTTACCTTTCCATTAGGCCAAATGATAATTTGTAAAATCTTTTTATTTGTAAATTCCAATGGTAATCCAATAAAATGGTAAAATTGTTTTGTCCAGATGTTGCCAAATCTCTCTAAAATTTAGGTTTCAGGAAGATTAGATAGGAATTTGCTAAATCAAAAGGCAAACGTTGCTTAAAAATCAATTGGGAATCATTACACAGTGTCCAGCCTTTTTCACATTTAAGATAAACTGTGTAATGACCAGAAGTTACAGTAGGTCCATCATGGAAAATTATTGCAACTGTTACAAAAGTTTTTCCTGAAATTGATAATTGCTGTCCTGTAAACTTCTTTATTAAAGTATCTAATTTTGAACCATCAGCTTTACAGCGTTGCATCATTAAAATTACATACTGTCCGTATTCCTTTAAAATTAACGTTGAAAACATGTCAGATTGACACTCACTGCATTCCATGCTATGATTAGCATCTTTAACTAATTAAGCAAAAGTGACTGTTTTACTTTCTGGCAATGTTAAATAAATAAACCTTTCAGAATCAACATTAGAGCCACATATATTATAACAGTTTTCACAACTATGTTCCCATTTATAAGAGAGACCAAATACATTTTCAATGGGAACCCCTTCTTCTTCCAGTACCTGAAGAAAAAACATCAAGAATTCCTGTGCGTCTTGCTGTACATTTTGAGAAAACTGTGTTCGTCCTGAACATACATCTAAAAGTTTTCTAATTTCAGTAGCACTTTCTATTTGAGTTTTATCATTACTCAGCTTTTGAAAAAGGAGACTCAACTCAGAACAGAATCTTTTTCCCTGATTTACTATTATCTGCTCTTGCACACTTTCCAGATAAAATGCAACATTCAGCACTACATTAGCGTAGCAGTTGACACCAGAGCTATTTTCAAAATGACATCCTACAACCTGTTCTTCATTTTCCTTTTTCTTTTTGCTTGCAATTACATCACTCCTTTTTTTTTTCCTCCTCTCTACATCTTCATTACAGATATTCTCATTTCTCCTTTTACGAGAAACTACACGTTTCTCCAACACAGGATACTGACCTAAATGAGGAGCATAGCTTCTTCTTAATCTATTATACTCCTTTACACAATTTGCATCAGCACTAACTTTTGAGTCATCAAAGTCTATCATGAATAAACCTGATAATGTTTTCACTCGTGACAAAGCAACATATGCCATACCTTCTTTGAACACAGTTGAACCAATGTTCACAAATGCACAATCTACAGTCAATCCTTGAGACTTGTGAATAGTTACAGCATATGCTAGAGAAAACGGAAACTGCTTCCTACGTACATATAAGTCTTTCACAAGCATGAAACGAACTGAACAACGACAAATGTCTTTAACTTCTATCTGATCAAATTTTATTTTTAAACATTCAATTCCATCTTTTTTCTGATAATTAATAAAACCCACAACTCTTCCCATAGCTCCATTAACTAAACCTTTTTCAACATCCAAATTTCTCCTTAAAAATACTCTACAGTTCATGCAAACATATAGATTTTTTTCTAATCCAGCTGTTTTGGAGATGTTCTTCTCTAGTGAATCCAATTTATTTTTCAGTGTGCCTGTTAATGTGACAGTAATTCTTCCATCCTCAATTTTGTCCACTGCTTCCAATTTCCTGATATCTTCCTTTTCCAATTTCAAAAGCTCCTCATTGAATATTGAGCATTCACGTAGAGTTGGCATTAAGCAGATGACACTTTTCTTTTCTGCAATGTTCTTGTATATGTTCTCTGCAACTATTTCTTCCTTTGGAAATAAATTATGTAGCAGCCGACTCTGTAATGCTTTCGTGCCAGCTTCAGTGAGTAGTCCAATTCTGATATCTTTCAGAATACTTCCATATTCTTCATCGTTTGCTTGCCTCATATTAGTAGTAAGTTCCTTGTACTCAAAGAAGGACCAAATACTTGCATTACCGATGCTTCCCAATGACTTCTTTGTGTCTTCATGTGTCACAGTATTAAACACTGGTTGTCCTTTAACTGGAGTAAGTTGCAAAAGATCCCCAAAAACTATGACGTGTTTTCCTCCAAATAACACGTCATAGTCTGTCTTCAGAATTTGCTGCATTCTTAAATGCACAAAGGCAAGCATTAAGTTTGATACCATGCTCACCTCATCAATAATGAGAACTTGCATCTTCTTCAATACTCTTGAAACTTCCAAGCATGCTTCTCCAGTTAGCTTGTTGTATTGTATTTTGTTCTCATGCTCCACTGGTAACATTAGCAAACGATGTAAAGTGATTCCTTTTATGTTATATGCTGCTAACCCAGTTGGAGCAGTAACCACACAAGACAAAGTAGAATCCGTTTTTTGCTGTAGGTAGCTTCTGATGACTTTTATAAGGAAACTTTTTCCAGTTCCAGCTTGTCCGCTTACATACATCCTGATTGGATGAAATGATGTGCATGAGCACTCTTTTTTTTCATGTAGAAATCCGTGATCAATTTTGTTTCTGATCTCTTCATAAATTTGTTGCTGCTCTTCGTTCAGTCGTCTTTCCAAATTTTGTAAGTCTATAAATTCTTCTTGAGCTTGATTCATAGCCGTTTCCACTTCATTCATGGCTATTGATGCTTCATTTTCAACAATTGGTTGTCCTAGGGGATCTTGACTGAGTGTTCCTGAACTTTGGCTGTCCTGAGAACTGTCTCTAGCTATTTCTGCTGCAATTGTAGTTTCCTGTTCAATTTCTTCATTTAACATTTGCAGATAAGTTGAGAATGTACTGCATTGTATGCTGTCTTTGCAAGCATTAAAAGAATCTTCATAGCTTTGAAATTCTCCCAGTAGTTCATCCTCTGTACGCCATGGTTTAAACAGCTGTAAAAGAGCCAAGTAGTAAAATTCCTTTTTGTCAGTAGTGTCGCAACTCAGCTTCCTGTGATTTATCAAACTTCCTTTTGTTTGCTTCACCAAACATCCTTCCTCACCAATGACTTTATATTTTCCATTGTTGATGTCTTCTGTGGCTTTCCGTGAATAAATGTAGTTCTGCAGCACTTCATAGAGACACATGTTCTCCAGATGATGACTTCTCTTGGGATAATATGTGTCCAACATGTTTGATTTCAAAATGTCTGTACTTTCTGGGTCATTCTCGGCCAAATATTCAATTTCTCCACCAGATTTCAGTACCTGATTTCTCATTGCTGCAAGACCTAAACTTGCCCAAATTATTCTTCTTGATTTCGAGTAGAGACTTGCAGAAGATAACCTATCTGAACATTCGTAGGATCCAATTTCTCGATGCGATAACATCTTCAAACTGAAACTGTACAGCTTCTTACTGACAGTCTTCTCGTGAGAAATCTCTTCCCACATTTCCTTCAATTCTGTTTTTTCTGATTTCGTAATGTAAGACGTTACATATCGAGCAACAGCAATGGAATTGTCAGCTACATACTGTATATCCATGTTAGCATTCCACATGGATAAAATGACTGGGTTGTAGTCATTTATATTTTTTGATTCTTCTTTTCTTTTAAGGTTGTAGGTATTCTTAGGTGATTTTCTTGTGATAGTATGTCTCACAGATGACATAAAACTGTTTACTCTTCCATTTGAAAGAACAGGTCTAGGAAATCCAAATCGACATTTAGGTGCCGATCACAATCCGGTAAAAAACGGGTACGAACCGTCGGACGGAGCATATTCTCCGTCCGACGCGTACCCGGTCGTCAAAATATACAAACATGGAATTACGATTCGCACGGGTACACCATTACCGTACGAATCGTAAAAAAGACCGACCGAACAAAAAACACCTACCAATGCGATCCGGGAAAGCGCCGACCTGACGTCGGGACGCACGCAGCCAGCCATTCACGACCCAGGAATCACGATTCGCACCGACGTCACCCCGCACGGCGAATATTTTGCGGCAGCCAAAAACTGCCGGGAAATCAGGACGACGCGAACAAGGACCACCAGTACGCGACGGACAGACGGCGACGCGAACAAGGAGGACCAGTACGTGACGGACACACAGGACGACGCCACCAAGGAGGACCCGTACGCGACAGGACGACGCGAGCAAGGAGTACCAGTACGCGACGGACAGACATGGACCCGAACCTACGAGTCATCCCTGCCCTCATAGCAGTACACCTCCTCTACAGGTTACGACGCAGACGCCGCAGAAGGTCAGAATAACTAAGGGAGGGGGGAAAGTGGGGTGGGGTGGGGGTGGCACGACCAGGGCAGGCCACAAAACAACCACATGAGTGACACACTACACATGGCCTGGACATACCTGACTCCCATGCCCTGGTCACCACGAGGGGGTGGGGGCGTGTCCTGATAATCCAGCGACCGCCACAACGGAAGTCCGTCACCACGCGAACCGGCAACACAACCAGACAGGTACGTCCCGTACCCACGCCTGAAGAGCGTGGGTACGAGTCGGACCACGCCCACACACGTCACCCCAACAATGGCGGGACGGATCGCACCCACGTGGCAAAGGCCTGGGTACGGGCCGCACAAACATCACATAGCGTGGGGACGGATATGTACGGACCCTACCCCCACCCCGTATGCAAGGAGCGTACCCCCCAGCCCAACAGTGCAAGTACGACCCGTACCCCCACCCGCGGACGTACGGAGCGTACCCCCAGCCCAACAGTGTAAGTACGACCCGTACCCCCACCCGCGGACGTACGGAGCGTACCCCCAGCCCAACAGTGTAAGTACGACCCGTACCCCCACCCGCGGACGTACGGAGCGTACCCCCAGCCCAACAGTGTAAGTACGACCCGTACCCCCACCCGCGGACGTACGGAGCGTACCCCCAGCCCAACAGTGTAAGTACGACCCGTACCCCCACCCGCGGACGCACGGAGCGTACCCCCAGCCCAACAGTGTAAGTACGACCCGTACCCCCACACGCGGACGTACGGAGCGTACCCCCAGCCCAACAGTGTAAGTACGACCCGTACCCCCACCCGCGGACGCACGGAGCGTACCCCCAGCCCAACAGTGTAAGTACGACCCGTACCCCCACCCGCGGACGTACGGAGCGTACCCCCCATGCCAACAGTGTAAGTACGACTCGAACCCCCACCCACGAATGCAAGGAGCGTACCCCCCTGCCCAACAGTGTAAGTACGACCCGTACCCACACCCGCGTATGCAAGGAGCGTACCCCCCATGCCAACAGTGTAAGTACGACTCGAACCCCCACCCACGAATGCAAGGAGCGTACCCCCCTGCCCAACAGTGTAAGTACGACCCGTACCCACACCCGCGGACGTACGGAGCGTACCCCCACCACACCAGTGTCAGTAGACTCGTACCCTCACCTCTAATGCAGTGTGCGTAACCCCACCGTGTATGTGCCAAGCGCACATATCCAGAAATCGGAGGTGTGTGTGCAGAGTCCACCCAGCAGTGCCCTGAGACAGGAGTGGTGGGTGTGGAGTCCTCCCAGCAGTGCCCTGAGACAGGAGGGGTGGGTGCCCATCACTCCCAGCAGTGCCCTGACACAGGAGGGGTGGGTGCAGAGTCCTCCCAGCAGTGCCCAGACACAGGAGGGGTGGGTGTGGAGTCCTCCCAGCAGTGCCCTGAGACAGGAGGGGTGGGTGCAGAGACCTCCCAGCAGTGCCCTGAGACAGGAGGGGTGGGTGTGGAGTCCTCCCAGCAGTGCCCTGACACAGGAGGGGTGGGTGCAGAGTCCTCCCAGCAGTGCCCTGACACAGGAGGGGTGGGTGCAGAGTCCTCCCAGCAGTGCCCTGAGACAGGAGGGGTGGGTGCAGAGACCTCCCAGCAGTGCCCTGAGACAGGAGGGGTGGGTGGTGAGTCCTCCCAGCAGTGCCCAGAGACAGGAGGGGTGGGTGCAGAGTCCTCCCAGCAGTGTCCAGACCCAGGAGGGGTGGGTGCAGAGTCCTCCCAGCAGTGCCCAGAGACAGGAGGGGTGTGTGCAGAGTCCTCCCAGCAGTGTCCAGACCCAGGAGGGGTGGGTGCAGAGACCTCCCAGCAGTGCCCTGAGACAGGAGGGGTGGGTGGTGAGTCCTCCCAGCAGTGCCCAGAGACAGGAGGGGTGTGTGCAGAGTCCTCCCAGCAGTGTCCAGACCCAGGAGGGGTGTGTGCAGAGTCCTCCCAGCAGTGTCCAGACCCAGGAGGGGTGGGTGCAGAGTCCTCCCAGCAGTGCCCAGAGACAGGAGGGGTGTGTGCAGAGTCCTCCCAGCAGTGTCCAGACCCAGGAGGGGTGTGTGCAGAGTCCTCCCAGCAGTGTCCAGACCCAGGAGGGGTGGGTGCAGAGTCCTCCCAGCAGTGTCCACACCCAGGAGGGGTGTAACACATGTGTGTGATGCCACAATTACCCACATCCATACTGCCTACAAGGGAACATGTCCCCATGAACTCATGTCAACTGACTCCACACACAAGTACAGTGATCACCAAGGATGCCACGATTGTTGCAGGTGGAGACATGGCCATGCATGCATGGCCAAAGTAGAAGGGCTCCGTCACACACACAGCTCATGTACACACAGCTCTGCGCTAAACATTGGGAACACCCTGCAGGGAAGAAACTGGGTACACAGAGGAAGGAATACACCCTGGGACAATTGAACCATGCAGTAACTGCTGACATGACCTAAGGAAGTTAGCCAACACCTAGTGATGGCACACAGATCCTAGGGTGGCCCCAAAGAGCAGAACACTACTACAAATCCCACACACCCAAAGCCTTAAACACCACCCAAAACAATGTAGCAGCCCCACCAACACCAATACCACCATAGCAGGAGTGTGATAATGAAAAAAAAAATAAGCTTTATTCAGCATGAGCACAATGTCCGTGGATCAAAGGCAGTTCAAAGTCAACAAAGGCCATAGGGCAGTCAATTATTCCCAGCTGCATGGGGGACACAGTGGGATGTGTGTCCCCTACCTTGCCTGCACAGTCAAATGCCATCGTCTTCCATACTGGTGAGGGCATCAGGGGGGGGGGAAGCAACAGGCACCGCAGGGACATCAGGGCAAAGGGGCGGCGTTGTGGGTGCAGGGATGGAGGACTCAACCACAGGGGGTGTGTCATGGCCAAAGGCGGAGGCCAGGATGGCACTACACACCTTAGCAAGGTCCTCCAGGGAGTCCCCTGCACCCGAAGTGACCTCAGGCCCCAAGGAGGGGGGGGGTTCAGAGGGATGGGTTGCAGCGCCACCGGGGGAGGGTGGAGACAGGGGGGGAGACTCAACCACCCTGACCGAGGACTTCCTTGACCGCTTGCGTGGTGGCGTAACTGTGGGGCTCAGGGACAGAGCGGCCATGAAGGAGTCCTTGGGGGAGATGTGGCCAGGAGAGCTGAGGGGAGGGGATTTGGAGGGAGTGGATTGTGTGGAATGCGGACTCCCACTCTGGCTGCGTGTCACATGTTTGCCCCCCGACCCAGTGGGTGTGCCTATCTCACCCTGTGTGTGCGTGTCAGGAGGAGTGCGGTGGACCTTCCCTGCTGGTGTGGTGCCTGTGTCTGTTGTGGTGGGTGCATGCCGACGTCTGGGTGTACGTGGGACAGGCATGGAAGTGGGAAGTGTGGATGGGGCAGGGGTAGGTGGGGGGAGGTCGCGCTGCAGGAGACCCACTGCTGCAGTCAGTGTGGAGTCTAGGGACCTCAGCAAGTTGCGTTGGTCAGCCTGCAAAGAATGAATGCCCTCCAAGAATGCCTCGATGTTGCTGAGGGTTTTCCCGTGGGAATGGAGGACATTCAGGATCGCAGCCTGACCAACCTGCATTTGCCGCTGGATGTCCATAGACTCAGCATTGGCGGCAGCAGTGGAGACAGGGGCAGGGGGTGCGGTGCCTGGCAGGAAGGAGACATGCGGTGACCGGGCACGCTGGGAAGGGACACGAGCAAGTGGGAGGCGGTTGGTGGGAACTGAGGGGGCGGTGGCAGGTGTTGTTCCACTGTCAGCTGCTGGTGCAGCCTCCGCCAACTCTGAGACATCCTCCTCGGACCTGTCAGCTTCGTAGTCTGATGTGCCAGTCGACAGGTCCTCGGCCACACTATCCTCCGCCTCTGTCCCACTCAATGTGCCAGCCCCGATGTCACGGCTGCCACTGGTGCTCGGTCCCTCCGCCTGGTCCGTGTCCATGTCTCCCTCTGTGTCCCCCGACGATGCTGTGGGCAGGGTGGAGAGACAGAAATTAATCAGACACCTGTACACATCTGTCACATGAGTCCAATCTACATAGTCAACATTGCATAGCCTGAAGAGGCAAATCCCTAACATCTGCAAAACAAGGTACCGATGTAGGGCATGAAACACAGTTGGTTGAGCCACCATGCCTCTGAAATACCATGGAGAGCATGAGACAATAGCTGATGACAGGAAACGGAGTCTGACATAGCACCCAGGCCCTGGGGACAATCCTGCACTGCCTCTGCACCACACAGCGTTTGTGAAAATACCTATGACCAGGGACAATATCCATGAACTTGAGACACATGCTGCATAGGTAATGCTGCAAACATGCCCAACATAACTCGGTCACTGCACCTTGCGTGTGTGTCCAGTAACATCACACACTGTCCAGACCCAGCAATTAGGAATCAGGATTTGACACATAGGCATTGCCCGCCCCAAGCAACCCCCACACGATGCTAATTGCTGAGACACAGGTGGCACCAACATCTCATAGTCTGGGTGATAAACACAGTGGCAGGCAAAAGGCAAGATTGGACGCAAAACAGCAAAGGTGCGCCTGTACAAATAATGAGGTACCAGTGCCCATCCTCAGATGAGTATAACAAGACACACAGGCACTGGCAACTGTGAGTATGAAGAGGGACAATCAGGTCAGGCTGCACAGTGGACACCTGTACATAATAGCACGTCTATATACATGGTGACAGGGGACAATGGCACAGAGCACAACCTACGCTGTAGACAGTGAGAGTGTCCACGTTGATGATGACACAAACAACACTGAGGATAAGGTGCCCCAGGGGACAGTATTGGGCACGCAACTACATGCTACTGAATGGGAATGACTGCTACACACGTCACCATCCCTGCACTATGCGTAGCGCACACTCATGCACATCATGTCACAGGCCACTACATAGGACATGCGCGCTGTAAGGCATGACACATGAGAGACCAACTCCCATGTCTGGAGCCAGCATCAGTGCCAACTGACATGGAACCCACATGCAGTGAACTTGACAGTTCACAGGCAAGGTCCCACAACCTGTTACCCACCACCACCACCCATGATGCTACAGTCATTGTTCTCGTGGACAAAGCGCCAGCCTACATTACCTTGTGAAGGAGTGACTACACACAGACCAGGGAACACATTGCAAGGAGGGGAAGGGTGGCAGGGGCGCAGCGCTACACTTGGGCAAACTGGATGGGCACAGCACCTTTAAACCCTGCCAGTGAATTAATGCCACTGTGCCCTTACAAATGCCGGTGACACACAACAAACGCACATGTACCTACCCCCTTCCGCCTGCTGCATCGCCTGTAAGCGCCTCTCCAGGTCTGGAAAGACCACCGGCAGCACACGCCTGTGGAGGTGGGTCAGACGGCGGCGGCCGCGGTTCTTGTGGCTCTCAGGTGAGTCCCCCAGCAGGAGCCGTGCAATCCTCCGCGTCCAGCACCGGATATCCTGCCAGCGTTTCCTCACCTGGGACAGGCTCCGCCTCCGACCATCCACACGCCTCACGGCACTGACGGCGGTCAGCCAGATCTGCTCCTTGGCAGTGGCGCCTACCTGTGAGGAAGTACAAGTGACACCACATCAATACACCAGCCACATGTCACAGAGAGACATATGTGAACATAATAGCTGGTTACTACATGGCATGTAATGCAGCCAACGCATTGCACCTCTGTCATAGGGACATCATCCTCTGGTGAGGGAAAAGGCAGTACGTGCCATAGTGGGTACTCAGGTGGAATGATGGCAATGTCACAATCAATGATCAAGGCTCACACTGTGCATCACACCCACACCTCCTGTCTCAGGGCACTGCTGGGAGGACTCTGCACACACACCTCCTGTCTCAGGGCACTGCTGGGAGGACTCTGCACACACCCCTCCTGTCTCAGGGCACTGCTGGGAGACATCAGGCACCCCCCCCTTGTACCCCCCCGACAGTACATGGCATGTGTGTCACACCGGGTCACAATGCCTGAAGACACAGTCACCACATAGGGACAGTCTGTGGCAGTGGCCTATGCACTCACCTGATACCCTGGTCGCCCATACAGCATGGGGTACTGTGGGAGGATCACATCCAGCAGAGCCATGTTCTCCTCCAGGGTGAATGGCTGTGTCCTCTCCACAGCCCTTGACATGGTTCCAGGGAATCAGTAGCAGCAGCTTGGTCGACAAATGCAAAGATGTGCAGGCAAGTAATCCCTCATGGGACCTGGCTGCCTTATATGTGGCCTTCTGCCCAGTCTCATGCACAGGAGTACAGAGTGATTGGTCACTCACATTTGCATCCTATGTTTCCACCAATCCCTTCAAACCTAGCAGTCTGTGGGTTCTCTATCGTTTTCATTCTCCTGCATGATGTCAGCCCCACAAACACATTGCAACAAAGTAGAAGAATTCCAACTGACTTCTGCTGTGCACCTTCCAGAACAAAATCGAAATTTGAACCTGGTCGCCATGACAACCAGCATGCATGTAGGCCTTAATACTTGTCCCCTATGTAATTAGGAGAATCACACACAGGTACGGTGCGTTTCCGGGCCCTAGGGCACCCCAAATGCATGGCAACGGCCCGTACATGCATGCCTACGTTCAAAATCACTATGGGTCTGCACGCGTATGCGTACACGTAGTGGTACGGACCGTACACACGCATGTACGCTCACTATCACTATGGGTCTGCACGCGTATGCGTACACGTAGTGGTACGGACCGTACAAATGCCTGTACGCTCACTATCACTATGGTTCTGCACGCGTATGCGTACTCGTTGTGGTACGGACCGTACAAATGCCTGTACGCTCACTATCACTATGGGTCTGTGTACCCGTAGTGATAGTGAGCGTACATGCGAGTGTACGGTCCGCACCACTACGTGTACGCATACGCGTGCAGAACCATAGTGATAGTGAGCGTACAGGCATTTGTACGGTCCGTACCACAACGAGTACGCATACGCGTGCAGAACCATAGTGATAGTGAGCGTACAGGCATTTGTACGGTCCGTACCACAACGAGTACGCATACGCGTGCAGAACCATAGTGATAGTGAGCGTACAGGCATTTGTACGGTCCGTACCACTACGTGTACGCATACGCGTGCAGAACAATAGTGATAGTGAGCGTACAGGCATTTGTACGGTCCGTACCACAACGAGTACGCATACGCGTGCAGAACCATAGTGATAGTGAGCGTACAGGCATTTGTACGGTCCGTACCACAACGAGTACGCATACGCGTGCAGACCCATAGTGAGAGGGCCGTACACTCGCATGTACGCTCACTATCACTATGGGTCTGCACGCGTATGCGTACTCGTTGTGGTACGGACCGTACAAATGCCTGTACGCTCGCCATCACGATGGGTACACATACGGCAGCACTCCCACAGTGATTGGGGAACATACACAGGCCCTCTTAGCAGCAGTACGCCGGTTTGTACACATCACTGTGGTGATAGTCGACACACAGGTAGGAATAGGGCGGACATACTTGTCCATGGATGGACATACTTGTCCAGGAATGGACATCAAGGCATCGTCTGTGCATTACTACATGTGTGGGGCACAGGTGTGACAGGCTGTGATGTGGAACATGCCTCCTGAGTGGAGGAGGCACCAGATGTATGATGAGATGTGTACAGGTGTACTGTGTGAGGGTGCAATGTGTGCCAGGCATGCCCTTGACTCCTTTGACATGTGTGCATGTCGTACTGCGCACTTGGGGTGAGCGTCACTGGCATGGCACGGACACCAACACACGGAAGTGTCCCATGATGCCCGGTACAGGGGTCATGACACCTGACTTGTCACTACCCACAGTGCACAATGTGACTATGTCATTTATGTGTCCGGGATTTACATCAGGTTGATGTTGTAGCACCCTCAAAAGCTGCAGCCGTTGCAGCAACCAACATGTGTCTGTGTGTAGATTGTCATTGCACACTGTTCCGCACACCATGCCACATGTGGTATCTGATGTGAGGTGCACATGTATGCATGGGACACGGAGTAGCGTGACAAGGCCATGTCAGCATCCTCACAAGGAATGTGTGGTGAGTCATGACATGTGCACCTTCATGGCAAGGTGTGTGGGCAGGCCTAGTGTAATGTCATGTGACCTGTGGCTCCGGTGTTCCGCTACCAGTCTCTACAATCGGCATCCTACTTCTGCTGATGTGTGGGTGTATGTCACTTCTGTCTTGCGTCGGGCTGTTCACTTGCACTGGGACACAGCTATTCCCATGGCGTGGCATGGGGTTGTTCTCAATCACCGTGTGTAGCTGGGTCTTGGAAGGAGTGTCACCTTGCATCCATACGTGTCCTGGGCATGTAGCACATGCCTGACTCCCTATGTGGCATGTGTGTATTGGCAGATTTACATGTGCTCAGTAGACATGAGTTGTTCTCGTAGTGCACTCACTCTTCCTTGTCACTTCCAAATTACTGCAGAGCGCCTCCTGTTGCCCGAAGAATTCCAGACTTGGCCACCATGCAGGAGAATGACAGCATCCGGCTCTACCGCTTCACCCAACCGTTGATTCTGGAGCTGACGGCGAGACTGGCACCACACCTGCAACCGCAGCACAGGTATCCTACGGCACTGACACCCCAGCTGAAGGTAATGGCTGCCCTACATTTCCTTGCCACGGGTACCTTTCAAAATACCATAGCTCATGTTGGTGGCATGTCCCAGAGCACGTTCAGTGGTGTGCTGCATGATTTCTTGGAGGCCATGTTGATTCACCTGGATGACTTCATCAAGTTCCCAACCCCTGAACAGATGACTGAGGTCAAACGTGGTTTCTATGCCCTGGGAGGGATGCCCCATGTCATTGGGTCCATAGATGGGACACATGTAGGTTTGGTACCACCACACGCACGGGAGGTGGCGTACCGCAATCGGAAGCACTACCACTCCATCAATGCCCTTGTGGTGTGTCTGTCCAACATGGTGATTTCACATGTCTGTGCTCGTTTTCCAGGATCAGCACACGATGCCTACATCATGAGGCGTAGCGGGATGCCTGATATGATGATGCAGCTGCGCAACGAACGTGCATGTGTTGTTGGTGGGTACAGTCTGTCTGTCCTGTATTCTGTTTGGCCGAGCAGCACTACCGCTTCGCCTGTTCTAACGATATCCATGTGCTTTCCATTTAGGGGACGCTGGCTATCCCAACATGCCTTGGCTGCTGACACCTCTCCGCAACCCCATCACGCCGGCCCAGCTCCGCTACAACACCGCCCATGGCCGGACAAGGCGAGTGATAGAGAGGACGTTTGGCATGCTGAAGAGCCGATTCCGGTGCCTCCACAAGACCGGCGGCGCACTCCCATATGCCCCGGCGAAGGTCTGCAAGATCTTCATGGTCTGCTGCATGCTGCACAACATGGCAGTTGAAAGAGCTGTGCCCCTCATCCTGGATCAAGATGACGAGGACCATCCACCCGTGGAGGACGAAGGGCTTGGCAATGGGGCTAGTGATGTGGAGGATGTGGAGCCGCAAGAGGACATCCGGACTCGGCTCATACGCGACTTCTTTGCTTAGTGGTGAGTACCAGGGTCTGAGTGTGCACGCATTGGTCCCCGTGTGGCATGCGTTGTGATGTGTGTCTCCACCTGCATGTATGGCACGTGGGTCAGAGGTGTGTGTGGGTGTGTCACTGGAGTCATGGTGGCAGTGATGGTAGTATTTCCCCAGACATAATTGTGACCTAGCATGTTGTCATACATACATGTGTCGAGTACATGCACATGCAAGTGGCTGTGCTTCTTGTGGCTGACTTCTTGTGTGTCTCTCTTCCCCAGGTACCTGCGCATGCCGTTTGCTGGTTGCATTGTTGTGGCACTGCTATTCCTCATGGACATGGCATCGTGGGCTGACTCAGCGTTACAGGCACGGACACGTTTGGAAGTCTCCATGGGGTAAGGGATGCATCTGGGGTGTATTGGGTGTGGCAGTTGTTCACGATGTGTGCACACTGCCCCGGTCGGGGTTTGGGTCCTCTGCAGACATGTGGCATCCCCATGGGACACGACATGCAGCTGGGTACACCTGAATAGATGGGCTGCCTGGTTGTCAGTCATCAGTGATGGGATGGTGGATTGTGATGAAGGCATCAATGTGTGTGACACTGCCCTCGGACACATACGGTTAACATTGTCTTGACATGGCGTGGGACTTCCACATCAGCGGATGTATGGTGTATGGCAGGCTCTCCGTGAGCAGCTGTGGGTATTTAGCTATTATCCGACACTTGTGTGCCAGTTCCATGGCTATCACGCATTTGTGCTGCAGAAGGGGGGTGCCAGTGTTGGAGCCACATGTTACTCCACATGATGTGTTCATGTGTACTTCAAGTTGCCTCTGCAATCCCAAACACATGACTATTAAAGGTGTCCCTATGCCTCCAAGGTGCCTCTTCTCAGTCAATGCTGGTGTGTTGGCACGGTGCATCCTGCATGTCTGGCATGGTATTCCCTGATTGTGGCTATGTGTCAATGTGTTGAGTGGCAAGATGCAAGCTGTGTGTGTGTGCTGAGACTGTGTAATGGGCATGATGTCCATGACTGTGTGGGTATTGTGACATGTGCCATCCCCATGCATCCAACGTTGTCCATGACCCCATTCTCTGCATCCACCGGACTCAAGCTTGCAGGACATGGTTCTGCCACCTGTCTACACGTACCTGGGTGCCCCCCAGGACACGGGCCAGGATCCCTGACCTCTGCGCATGACTGTTGCTGTACTCAATGTGTCTGTCAGCACGGTTGTTCGGCCACCCCCTCAGCTGGTTCTGACCATCACGGGTGTGTATGGTGCTCCATGTCTGTCTTGCCTAGAAAACTGTGACCCATGTGTCCTGTGCCAGACTCAGGCCCCAGGGTGTGGATGGTTGAAGTGAACAGATGACTCAGGCATGTTTAGACTGTACAAGACACATGTTAGGTAATAATGCTACCAGCAGGCATCTACTCTTAATAGTGTGATTTATTATTGGGGGGGGGGGGCCAAGTGAGGGCCTTTCCGGGATTAGGGAATCCAAAGTTCAGTAGGGGAGTTGGTGTCCTTGCCATTGGAAATCCTCAGAGTCCATGCCACAGTCTTTGTCAACATTGGTCAGCCAGTGACCAGCAGGGCCATGTGGCAGAGAATGTCTCTTGATGCTGTGATGCTGTTGCTCCAGTGGGCCAGGTGCCAGGCCAGGTGTCCTGGGAGATGGTGATGTAGCAGCCACCCTCACGGTCCTTTCCGTGGACGACCCGGCTTCCTGCGGGGAACCTCAGCAGCAGGCCGTGACGACGTCTGGGATGCTCCGTCGGATGTTTCCTCCTCCTCCTCATGATCCCTCCCTGTGGGTGGTGATGTTCTCCGCCTTCTGGCACAGGGAGGGTCGGCCATGGTGTCGGCCATCCGACGGAGTTCAGCGTGAATCCCCTGGGACGCCGTCACTTGCTCAGCCTGTCTGTCCTCCATCCTCCGTTGGTGTAGCTGTAGACAGGCTATTAGCTCCGCATGTTGCTGGGCCTGCTGGACCTTGATCCCCTCGAGGACGGACACAACCTGGGCCATGCCCGTGGTGTCCTGCCGGTATGAGTCCAGGATGTTACGGACATGGGAAAATACCGGATCCCCAGCCAACTGGTCAGGCTCGCGCCTCCGCCGCTCTCCACTCCCACCACCCCTGCCCACTTGCGCCTGGCCTGCACTTGTGGGCACATGGGGTCTCCGGGACCCCTGAGGGGTGGCATTGGCGTTGTCGCCTGCCTCCTCCTGGGTGCCCGGGACACCGTGTCCCTCCTGGCGAGCCTGGCTGCATTGTGGTGTTGGGGCAGGGATCCTGGGTGTCTCCTGGGATGTGGCAGGAGTGGGGGTGGTGGTTGGCACGGTTGTACCTGACGCAGGTGCTGCAGGTGGTTGGACACCAGAGGGGCCAGGTCGGTCGGGGTCGTCCGCAGAGTGGTGAGAGTGGTCGCTGCCGGTGGGATCGGTCTCCTGCAGATCCGGGTCCTGTGAGTGTTCCCCCCCAGTGTTGGGGGGTGCAGCACGACGTTGACCTGTGTGTGAGAGAGACAATGTTACTTTTGATCCATGCAACATCCATGTTGCATCCGTTACAAAGTTGGCACATTTCCTCTTGGAATTAGGATCTGTCTTGCATTCCACTCACAGTGCACTTGTGCATGTGTGTGTCCCTTGGGCACCAATTTGGCCCCTTTAACTATGTGTGGCACAGTCTTACTTGCTGCGTCAAGTGTGACTGCAGTCAGCAGTGGAGTGTGCATGTGTGCCGAGCTATGCGTTTGCGCCTTCCTTGTAGCACTGTACATGTGCACATGGAGTGGATCCACACACTCATATGATGCAGGTGGCTGTCCTTGTGCTCATGTACAGGTTGTAACATGGCCCTGCGTTTTGCCATGATGAAGAGGGGGGGTTCTGGCACTGGGCACCCTTGTCTACATGCACGCAGTCCACCTGCTGACGAGCAGACATTCCCACACACCAAAGGACTGATTTGCTCTCCCTGTGTCTCCCTCCTTCTCTGTCCCCCTCTCCCTCCCTCTCTGTCCCCCTCTCCCTCCCTCTGTGTCCCCCTCTCCCTCCCTCTGTGTCCCCCTCTCCCTCCCTCTGTGTCCCCCTCTCCCTCCCTCTGTGTGTCAGCCTCCTCCCTCTGTCCATCTTCCTGTGTCTCCCTCCCTCTGTGTCCCCCTCTCCCTCCCTCTGTGTGTCAGCCTCCTCCCTCTGTCCATCTTCCTGTGTCTCCCTCCCTCTGTGTCCCCCTCTCCCTCCCTCTGTGTGTCAGCCTCCTCCCTCTGTCCATCTTCCTGTGTCTCCCTCCCTCTCTGTCCCCCTCTCCCTCCCTCTCTGTCCCCCTCTCCCTCCCTCTGTGTCCCCCTCTCCCTCCCTCTGTGTCCCCCTCTCCCTCCCTCTCTGTCCCCCTCTCCCTCCCTCTGTGTCCCCCTCTCCCTCCCTCTGTGTGTCAGCCTCCTCCCTCTGTCCATCTTCCTGTGTCTCCCTCCCTCTGTGTCCCCCTCTCCCTCCCTCTGTGTGTCAGCCTCCTCCCTCTGTCCATCTTCCTGTGTCCCCCTCCCTCTCTGTCCCCCTCTCCCTCCCTCTCTGTCCCCCTCTCCCTCCCTCTGTGTGTCAGCCTCCTCCCTCTGTCCATCTTCCTGTGTCTCCCTCCCTCTCAGTCCCCCTCTCCCTCCCTCTGTGTCCCCCTCTCCCTCCCTCCGTGTGTCACCCTCTGTCACCTTGGCCCAGCTTCCTGGGCACACACTGTTAGCAGATCTTTGAGTGGCCCTTGGCCTGTTGATGTGAGTTTGTTTCTGATCTCCAGGCACCCATTTTGTCTGCTGTGTGTCTGTGCGCTGCTGCTGTGGTGGTGTGTGCTGCCACTCTTTCACACTGTTGGCTGTTCATTAGCTGCTGGCATGTGCAAAACAGTGCCTTCACCCCCATGTGTTGATGCAAGGCATCCGCCATTTGCTGGCAAGTCATTCCTGTGTTGGGACACAGTGTTTGTCTGGCTGTGACCTAGGCCATATGGGCAGAGGGCATTGTTGTCTGCTTTGGAGTCGCACTATGTGATTCTTGGTGCCCACACTCCCGCCATCCGGGTTACCGTGTCATGTGTTGTTGTCTTCTGTGGCCTGTGACTTGACATTGTCCAGCTGGGTGCATGGGGCATGGTGGCAGCAGTGGCATGTGCCTGCTCATGGAGTGTGGTTGAGTAATGCGATGGCTTGTGGTGTTTGCGTGCCTGTTATTAATTTTGGTTGTGGTTGCAGTTCCCCCCATGTGAGGTGCGTTGTTTGTGTACTCACCCGGGTCTCGGAGTCCTTCTACTCCTTCAACTGCCTCCACCGGCAGTATGGCCATCACCCTCTCCTCCCAGGGATGGTACTGTACGGGTCTGCGGGAGGGCCCTCCTCCGGTGGCGTTGGCCTGGTCGTGTTCCTCCTGTCTCTTGGCTCTGACCCTCCTCCGCAGATCGTACCACCTGTTCTGGCAATCCTGCTTGGTCCTCCTGGTGTCCGCAACAGCATTCACAGCATCGACGATGGTCTGCCACATGGCTGTTTTGGCTGCCTGGCTGGTGCTTCTGACCAATGTTCCAAAGATCTGTGGCTCGACTCTGAGGATTTGATCAACAAGGACCTCCAACTCTCGGTGACTGAACTTTGGATTCTTGGTAGTGGGCATGGTGAGGGGTGTGGGTGGGGATGGTGTGGGTGTGGGGGGTGTGTGGATGTTGGGGGGGTGTGGATGGTTGTGTGTGTGTGTGAATGTGATGAGAGGGTGTTTGTGAGGGTGGTCGTGTGAAGGTGTGCAAGTGTAAGATGTGGTGTCGCTTGTAGTCTGGTTCTGTGGTGTCTGGCAGCAGTGGGTCTGTTGCAAAGGCTCATGGTTTGTGTGTGTGGGCCCTTTTTATTGGTCCATGGGTGGGTGTGGCAGTGTTTGAATTTTGGGTGGGTGTGTTATAAGGAGTGGTGGTGTATTGGGCCTCTGTTTGTTTTTGACAGTTGCAGGTCAGTGATTGTGTTATTTTAGTGGTTGTTGGCCATGTTTAGTGGCTGTGTGCCTTTCGAATGGTGTATTGTTGAGTTGTTTTGTTTTGTCCTTGTTGTGTACGTGCGTTTTGAGCGTGTGTACGGTGTGTACATGGGCCATTTGGTTGTACGATTTGGTCCTTGTGTGTGGCTTTGTACGACTCGTACATGCGGTTGTGATGTTGGGGCATGGGGTGCGCTCCGTACTTAGGAGGTTGTGTTGGGGGTGCGCCAGGAACGTACTGGGGTGGGGGTACGACTGGAACGTACTGGGGTGTACATAGACGGTGGTACGACACGTACTGGGGTGGGGGTACGACTGGCACGTACTGGGGTGTAGGTAGACGGGGCTGTGACACGTACTGGGGTGGGGGTGTGGCTCGAACGTACTGGGGTGTAGGTACACGGGGGGTACGACACGTACTGGGGTGGGGGTGCGACTGGAACGTACTGGGGTGTACATTGACGGTGGTACGACACGTACAGGGGTGGGGGGGTGTACATTGACGGTGGTACGACACGTACAGGGGTGGGGGGGTGTACATTGACGGTGGTACGACACGTACTGGGGTGGGGGTACGACTGGAACGTACTGGGGTGTACATGGACGGTGGTACGACACGTACAGGGGTGGGGGGGTGTACATTGACGGTGGTACGACACGTACTGGGGTGGGGGGGTGTACATTGACGGTGGTACGACACGTACTGGGGTGGGGGGTGTACATTGACGGTGGTACGACACGTACAGGGGTGGGGGGTGTACATTGACGGTGGTACGACACATACAGGGGTGGGGGGGTGTACATTGACGGTGGTACGACACGTACTGGGGTGGGGGTACGACTGGCACGTACTGGGGTGTAGGTAGACGGGGCTGTGACACGTACTGGGGTGGGGGTGTGGCTCGAACGTACTGGGGTGTAGGTACACGGGGGGTACGACACGTACTGGGGTGGGGGTGCGACTGGAACGTACTGGGGTGTACATTGACGGTGGTACGACACGTACAGGGGTGGGGGGGTGTACATTGACGGTGGTACGACACGTACAGGGGTGGGGGGGTGTACATTGACGGTGGTACGACACGTACTGGGGTGGGGGTACGACTGGAACGTACTGGGGTGTACATGGACGGTGGTACGACACGTACAGGGGTGGGGGGGTGTACATTGACGGTGGTACGACACGTACAGGGGTGGGGGGTGTACATTGACGGTGGTACGACACGTACAGGGGTGGGGGGTGTACATTGACGGTGGTACGACACGTACAGGGGTGGGGGGGTGTACATTGACGGTGGTACGACACGTACAGGGGTGGGGGGGTGTACATTGACGGTGGTACGACACGTACTGGGGTGGGGGTACGACTGGAACGTACTGGGGTGTACATGGACGGTGGTACGACACGTACAGGGGTGGGGGGGTGTACATTGACGGTGGTACGACACGTACTGGGGTGGGGGTACGACTGGCACGTACTGGGGTGTACATGGACGGTGGTACGACACGTACAGGGGTGGGGGGGTGTACATAGACGGTGGTACGACACGTACAGGGGTGGGGGGTGTACATTGACGGTGGTACGACACGTACTGGGGTGGGGGTACGACTGGCACGTACTGGGGTGTACATGGACGGTGGTACGACACGTACAGGGGTGGGGGGGTGTACATAGACGGTGGTACGACACGTACAGGGGTGGGGGGTGTACATTGACGGTGGTACGACACGTACAGGGGTGGGGGGGTGTACATTGACGGTGGTACGACACGTACTGGGGTGGGGGTACGACTGGAACGTACTGGGGTGTAGGTAGACGGGGCTGTGACACGTACTGGGGTGGGGGTGTGGCTCGAACGTACTGGGGTGTAGGTACACGGGGGGTACGACACGTACTGGGGTGGGGGTGCGACTGGAACGTACTGGGGTGTACATAGACGGTGGTACGACACGTACAGGGGTGGGGGGGTTTACATTGACGGTGGTACGACACGTACTGGGGTGGGGGTACGACTGGAACGTACTGGGGTGTACATAGACGGGTGGGGGTATACATATACGGGGGGTACGTGTCGGACGTACGGGGGCTGGGGGGAGTGTTGGGCGCGTATGCGGGCACATGTCTCCATGGTTGCTATTGGTGTTCGGTGCAGACGGTGTTTTTTCCATACGGTTGTAGGCTCGGACGCACGGGATGGATCGTGATTCCTCGGTCGGACTTGGATTTTTACGTTTGTAAGGTAAATCGTCCGAGGACGTGTCGGACACATTTTCCGACCCGAGGACGTGTGGGGAATGATTCCCGGTGCGGGTCGTATGGACTTTTAACCATGCGAATCGTGATTGCCAGTTCGTACGGCACTTGTACGATTCGTACGGTAAAAAGACCCGATACGAGTCGCACGGGGGAATTTTTTACCGGATCGTGATCGGCACCTTAGTGTAGTATTTATCTTTGCTCTTGTATTTCCGTCGACAGTATTTTCCACACCGATGACTTTGGAAACGTAAAACTTGCTCCTTTAAGTTTTTCTCTTCTGTGTTTTTTGGTATAGCACATGTTGCATATTCTTCAATGTAAGATAACACTGCTTCTTCAGCATCTGTTCCAAACTTTGTGGCATCCTTGATCCACAACAGCATATGAATATGAGGAGCACCTCTTGCCTGGTACTCTTTTCTCCAAAAGAAATCCACTACTTCTCCTAGAGGTGGATTTTTTTTATTGCAGATGAACGACATCATAGCCTCAAATCTATGATTGAAATATCTGCAAACATTAACCGGATCCAATGAGCACAGTTCTCCTGCTGTCTTGTATTCGATGTTTTTAATGTTTGAATTTGCCTCTCGTAGAAAATCCAGTAAATCATCCCAAGCGTACTCAGCACAGCTTAGGGTAACGAACCATGTTGGTGTTCCTAAATTCCGTAACATGCATTTTAATTCACCATGGCGTCTGTAACAATATTCATTTGTCCCACGCTGACAAGCCATCAGATTGATCAGTTGTGTTTCCAAATGATCATCTCGGTGCTGCACTTTCTCCATAAAATCCTTAGCAGACACATTTTGTAAATGTACTCCACTTTTTAAAATGTGATTTACTGCATAAGACAGTGCAGACAAGTCGCTTTCAAATAAAAGATGGAACAAATAAGGAATACTTTGTCGAAATCTGGGATCTTCAGCATATAGTCTTGTAGTCCGATACTCAGAAGCTGGAATCTGTTCCGGACGTTCATCGTATCGTCCTCCTTTTCCTTTAGGAAACAGCTGGGGAAAACATCGAGCTTCCAAGCTCTCCTCCCATACACTCACGGGAGTTCCTTTTGCTTTCTTCATCTGAAACAGATCAATATTGTCTCCCATAACTTCTTTTGAATGAAGAGGATGTATGCTAAAATGTTCATAAATTTCTTCTTCCTTTGACTTGTCCACTTTTTCAATTTGTCCTGTTGGTGTTTCTGTGTCTTCTTGTAAATCTTCTTCTTCTTCTTCTTCTATATAAATTGATTCATACCATTTGTTATTCCTTTTCAAATACAAATTTGCTCTTTGTACTTTCCGTACATCTACCAGCTCCTGCCAAATCTTCTTATTCTTTGTAGGTACACCATTAACCAGAATAATTAATGGTTCAGTTTCCAAAGTATCCGCATCAATAGTTTCCATATTTATTTTCAAATCCAAGGGCAAATACACCACTCTACCTTTTAGGGGGAAACTGACTGACTCCGTTGCCTGCCGCCGCTGAGGGAACTGCTCAGACCATCGCCACGCCAGCGTTGCTGGCGCTGCTGCCTCGGGTACTCTTTGCTGTTTGCCTCCCCCGCCGCGCCATCACCATACCTGCGGTCGAGAGCGGGGGGAGACTACAGCCCCCAAGCACCCCTGCGGCCGCTGACGCCGCCAACGCGCCCGGAGGCGCTTTAAAAACACGCGCCTTCCTCCGCGTAGCGGGACGCGCGCGGGCGGCGCCGGGCTGAGCCCGGGCAGAGGGCGGGCCGTCTGTGGCCGTCCGGGGCAGGAGGAGGCAGGGCAGGGCCACCCCTCTATCATCTGCATCTCGTCTTGGTGAGTCTAAAGAACCTTGTAAATATGGAGTCTGTAAATGCTGGAATCATACAGGATGATTTTCCGTTCCCCCCTACTACATTTGAGTCCCTACTTGAAAATGCACTGAATTTGGTATCTAGTGAAATAGCTGACACTGAAAGAAGAATGTCCATGAGCTGTTCCCACAATATTATTCAGTCGACATCACTGTCAAATAGCCCTGGGATTCCTCTATCACCGACTGTTGTAATTATAAAACCGGTATTAGTACCACCACCACCCGTATCCCTGTTGTCTGAAACTGCTCCTACTATCACAATTGCCTCCCAGGATGATGTCATTACTGTGGGACCTACCGACACCAGTAATAAACAGGGAGGTGAAAAACGCAAAAGGGGTACCACCAAACTTAGTGCTAATAAAAGGAAAAGACCCCCCACGAGCAAGAATCAGCCGACGCCTCAGTGCCTGTGGAATAAACAAAAACTCACTGAGGCTCAAATTGCTCATGTTGTGGACAAAGACATTGTGGTTGCGGATGAGGATACTCTTACTGCAACCACCGTTGACTCAAGTGGGCCTTTTAATACTATATGGACCCAAACAACATTAATGGGAGATAATTATCATCTCACGAAACAGAATGGGAACCTTATAGAAACCATAGTAGACACTATTTTTAATCGATTAGAAAAGTCAATGATCAATTAGTTTAATAATGTTTTTAAAAGACTTGATAGATTAGATAACCTGGTTAAGAACGAAGAAGCTAAAAGAAAGGGATCTGTCATCCTGGATCAAATCAGAGCTGACCGTCTCGTAAAACAACTTGAATCTGTAAGCAACACTATGTCACTAAAGAAACAGGAAGTTTCCATCCTACCGGGCGGTGGCACGAGCAACCCTGGCACATCAGCCCATTCTCCTGCATTACCTACAATCCAACCACGATCTACTAATGGAGGGAAGAATCTGACAAAATCCAATCTACCTCTCAAATCTACTCCAACTCCTGCACCTAGACAAACTGGCCCTTCTGTTAGTATTAATAAAAACGCCAGCAAATTTAATAATGGTCCCATCTATCCTATAACAGCCACAAGACCAACTGCTGACAACAATAAAGGCACTGGGCATGTAGGGACAAACAAGCCTTTTAAACATCAGGGGCCCGCCTTACACTTGCCACCGGATGCTTGTCCCTACGTTCTAGTTCTTGCAGGAGTACCACCGTTGAGGGAGGAACAGGGGGAATCATGGGTGCAACTGCAAAATAAATGCATAGACTGGCTTACTAAGCATAAAGGTGTTGGATTTGATATCTCCAGAGAGATTTTATCAGCTCGTAGGGTGTCCTGGGTTGGCCCCTTAATTAAAGATAAAGAAGGTGACTGTATTGTTCTCAATTTTAAAAACCCTGGTACTGTAAGATTTTTGCTCAACAGAAATGGCAACGGTTTTGCCATTTCTACAGCTGTATCTACGTTACCTTTGAGTTACTTTTACAGACAACCCACAATGCAATCACGGCCACCCTTATTGCAACACCAATTTCCACCAATGCATTTCCAGTCACCCTTTACACAATTCCAGCCAACCCTACCTCCGCTCAATATGTTTAACAGATTTGCACCTTTGTCAGATTTGGATACGTTAGACTGACCCTCATTGACTAATTCAGCTGATTCTTCATCATTGGAATCAATTGCTGAAATCATGGAAGTCCCACAACCTCCTTCTTGGACTGTAGAGAAAGAAAAACCCTCAAACCATAGATTATTGTCCCAGGATTCCGAACTATCTTTTGTAAGTTGGAATATAGCGGGACTTAATACTAAAATGAAAATTAAAGAATGGTTAGAATGGGTTAAAAATAATTGTGACATACTGATGCTACAAGAGACCTGGTGTACAACTACACCTACAATGGAAGGTTTTTGTTGTTATAATTTAAAGGCTTCTGTTTCAACCATGGACCGCCCGAGTGGGGGTTTATCTATTTGGACTAAAATAAAATCCGGGGTACAAACAAAATTGATTCCTACCCCGGGTAAATGTTTTATGGCTATGAAGTACATTAACAGGATGAAATTATGTTTAATTAATTTTTATAATAATGATTTTGTTACTCGCCCCAATGACAATTTTTTGTCATTGTTTAATTTTATCGATGAAGTTATGGAGGGGCAGAAGTATGGGTTTTTTGATGGCATCTGCATTGGAGGGGATTTTAATGCTCATATGTATCGTAACAGTCCCCCATGTAGAAACGGTGAAGAGTTGAAAAATCATCTAGCCTCCCGTGATTTAGTAAATGCAATGGAAACTGCTGGTTCTAGTGTAAACAATATATTAACACCTACATATATAGGCCAGGGTTGTGCGTCCACGATAGACTATATATTTATCTGTCCCTCATTGTGTGATATAATTTTTAAAGCTGAAGTTATCTGTTCCGCATATAGCGATCACTATCCTCTTAGAATATGCTTAGATAATCCACAGACCACGAAGGCTACACTGAGAACAGAGCTGGGGGAACAACATTTGGACCTATCCACTGATAGATTAAGATTAATATGGAAAGGGGTGGATAACAAAGATATTCTAGCTAGAGTAATTAAAAAGCACCCTATGTTAGTAGAGACCTGTCTGTCGCATACTAGCCGAGGCGATGATGTGGTTATTGCTTTTGGTAATCTCTGTGGGGCTATTAAAAGAGAATGCTCTAAACCAGCTAGGCCTAATATAGATCATGGCTTCCGCTGGTTTGACTCCTCCTGCTCTAGGGCCAACAGGGACCTGAGGGCCGCCTTAAAAACCAATCCGAGGGATGATCAATTAGTGAGAGAATTAAGATCAAAATATAAATCCGCGTTACGCATTAGATCTGAGGCCCTAGTAATTAATCACTGGGAATCTCTCACGCGCTTTGCCTCACTAAAGGACTCGACTGGTTTCTGGAGAGAAGTCAAGTCCCTAAGATCTTTTGGTTCTAACATCAAACCAATCAATTGCAATATAACCAGTGAAGCGTGGGTTGAGCATTTCTCTAAAATCTATGCTATATTACCCTCTCCCCTAGATATTGCTCATTCATTTAACACCGTTGACCGATTGAATTTTTTATTATCTGAGGTGGAGGACGCTATACTTGAGAGCACTGGTAATAAAGCCCCAGGCCCGGACGGTCTTTCTATCGACCAGATTAAATCTGAAATCAATTTCTGGGCCCCCCTATTATGTAACCTATTTAATAATTTGGCTGACAGCTCAATTCCTGATTCTTGGTCGAACAGTGTCATCGTACCGATATTTAAAAAAGGTGACAGGTCGGATCCTGCCTGTTATCGTCCGATTTCACTGATCGACAATACGTTAAAAGTTCTCGGAAGGGTAATTTTTAAAAGAATACGTAATTGGGCTGAGGATAATAATGTTCTACACTGCAGTCAACTGGGATTCTGAAGCCATGTGGGTACAGTTGAACAATGCCTTAATCTGAATTTGATTATGGCTAAATATACCATTGTTAAAAAGTCCCCGCTTTATTTAGGTTTTATGGATCTGAGTCCCGCATTTGATTTTGTTAATCGTTCTAGGTTGTGGTCACTCTTGCTTGATTATGGTTTAGATAGTTCACTGGTTTATTTTCTTTCCTATTTACACAGGGATCTAAAGGCGAGAGTACGTATCAATAATGTTGGCGAATTATCAGATGATATTTTTATCAGCAGAGGAGTAAGACAGGGCTGCGTACTCGCCCCACTGCTTTTTATTTTATACATTAACGGGTTGAGCCGCTCTTTGAGCATGAACACTAAGGATGTACCAATTATAAATGGTTCCCCCATTTCTACCCTTCTTTATGCGGACGACGCAGTACTAATGGGGTGTACTCCGAATGCTTTACGCATTTTAATAACTGGGTTTGTTGCTTTTATGTCTGATTTGGGCCTAAGTACTAATTTTAAAAAATCTTTCATTATGAACTGTGGACCTAAAAAGTATAATATCACCTCGATAAAATCAGGGGACAATATATTAAAATGCACCAGCACCTTCCCTTATTTAGGGTTATTATTCTCTAATACAGGCTCATGGCAGCCACATGCTGCCTATGCGAGAAATAAAATTGGTAAATCGATTAACTCAATTTTATCTCTCCGACAACCTAAACTGGCCGATGTTATTTCCCCCTTGCTTAACATTTATCGTACCCAATGCCACCCAACTGGGACATATGGAGCAGAAGTGTGGGGTTATTGTAACAGCACTTCTCTCCAGCTGGAGGAAAATAGATTTTGTAGAAAGGTATTGGGGGGAGTTCCCTGTGCGCCCACATTTATTTGTCATAATGAACTTAGGATGCCATACATTGTCGATTTTATTAGGTCAAGGCCTGCACTTTTTTGGATAAAAATTTGGTCCAACCCAGCTGCATTTTTAACACGCAGCATAATATCTGATTGTTTACTACTTGAAAGCTCCCACCTCATACCCTGGTTAAATGCTGTTAACAACAGCCTGTTGAGTGTGGGTCAAGGTCTTCTGTTTAGCTCCCCTAATATCATTGCCCCTTCCCATAAGAACAGCGTAAAACGGCACTGTTTGATTTATATAAGGAGGAACGTAGGAGATCTGAACTGGTAAAACCTGTTGTTATTAAATATCTGCCACTAACTGATCCAGACAATGATAACTTAAACAAGCCCTGCAGATACCTGTCGATTCCAATTGGAAGATGGAACCGGAGCCTTTTATTTAGGTTCCGGGAAGGAAGTATTGTCAATTTACTAAGCTTCCCCCTTGGCTTTAACAAAAACTTAGAAGAGCTGGATTGCCCTTGTCCAGAAGGGGGAAAACAAAGTTTGTTGCACTTCTTTTTCTTCTGCGGCTATTATAAGTTGTATACCCGTCAATATCTAATGCCGATCTTTCGTAAACATAACTTAAGGGACTTTAATCTGGCATTAAGATTCTTACAAATGTTGTCGACAGACGAGGTTATACACACGGTAAACTGCTTTATAAAAACCTGTATAAGATCTAGGGCAAGTATGGAACATTTATAATGGCCATTTAATGTATATTGCACTTTATCATCATTTTATCATAAATAGTATATAGAATTAATTATATGTGTGTTTGGATCTGTATAATTATTATAGAAGTGGACAAGGTGGTATCTGTAAACCTCATATATTAACAGATCATGTATGTCCTTATTGTGCACCTTGTACTTTATGCTATATATGCTGCTAAACCCAATTGGAAATCTTGCTAGACTATGTATATCCTTTCTATGTATTATGTACCTTACGTTATATATACTGCTCAAACCCTATTGAAAATTTTGTTTTTAAAAAAATATATATATTTTTATACATGTTTTTATGCGTTTTAACCTGGATGTACTTTTATGGATATATGAATTCCGAATAAAGATCATTTGACTTGACTTGACTACCTTTTAAACCTCTCAGTAAATCTGAAGGAGGTAATTTACCAGTTTTGGGCTCCATACGTACTATGGTCTGGAACGGATGAACACATTGAATGAGTATAGACTCATATGTATTTAATTCAGAAAGTTCTGCAGGAATAGCATCCAATTCTAAATTATTATGTACAGCTCTGGTCGGCATTCTATTTTCTTCTAACTTATTATAACAGTATTTACAAATACGCTGAACTTCACCCAATTCAAAACAATTTTCAAGAAATATATATGTGGCAAAATCCTTCCACTTATAATTATCTTCATTTTCACTTTTTCTATAGAGATCAACATACCTGGTTTGTTTTCTATAATGAGTTCTGCGGCAACAAATACAAGTAATATTTGGTGTTTCATTAGAGATTTTTTCAAATTTTGTTATGTGATCATTAAATGTCTTACTTACAAATGGTTGTACATTCTCTTCCACCTCTTCCTCATTTACTGTGTCCTTTTCTGCACTGTTTTGTTCAGGACCAAAGTAACAAAACTGAATTTCATCAACAACCTTCTCTACATCTGATACTGACCCACGGAACAGAGCCCTATTCAATTCATCTAACTTTATTGCTGGACTTTTAGCAAAATACAACCGTCTCACAAACTTTCTCATTTCAGTATGATGAACAGCCAGCATTCTAAAATGATGGAAAACACTAATACACACTTTTCTAGATAGACAAGCCAGAGAATGACCCTGCAAACCAGTATTCTCTCTCACTCTGCATGGATCTAGACTTTGAAGCACCTTAATCTTCTGTTTTACACTTTTTTTACTATATTCTCTTAGAAACTTACGAAATTTATCAATAGATTCCTGACGAACAGTGCAAATACTACTACAATTCCAAGTGTACACTGGGGCTTTAGGACGTCTCCCCATAGCCTCATCCGCCATCACTTGTACCTCATCTCTTGGAACCATTATCTCCTTCTCCATTATGCAACCATTTTTCACTTCGTAAGCACGACCTCTGGTGTCAACTGCATGCAGCAAACTATTACTTTGAAAATAGCTCTCTTCATTAAAAAAAGGTTCACTACTTGAACTATGCATCCATTTTCCTAAAAACACTTTACAAAAGTTTGTTCTGTTCACTACTCTTTTCCTTTTGCTTTGTGATTTCAGTACATTAACCATTTTATCTAATGTACGCATCCTATTCAAAATTAAAATGAATAGTTTCCTTTTTAATTCTAATGCCTTTGCTGCAATGGCTTCAATTTCTTTTTTTCTCTTATAAAACTTAGCCTTTTGCTTATATTTCTTCACATCCATTATCAAATTGGACATAACTCTTCTCTGAAACATTTTTCTACGTATCTCTTTAAACGCTGTTTTTCTGTTTAAGTTAATCTTTTTAGTTGCAGAAGGTATATTTCCCTTATATAAATGCTCAATTTTTTCCTCTCCTTTTCTATTGAAAACATTCTTTCCAGTACAGACATTTTGTACATTTTTCCTTTTTTTGAATATGTTCTTTAAAAAATCTTTTGTTTGCTTACCAGAAGATTTTTTCTTTTTCCCAACATGAGCATCTCCAACTAACTTAGGTCCTCCAGTTGTCTTCAAATATAGGTTTTTTTTGTGGTCTTTCTTTACTCTGGATTTTGTAGGCATCTTAAATTTTGTTCACTGCTCTTCAGCAATACCTGAAAAAAACTAAAAAAAAATTCCTTTATTTTATTTAAATATATTACTACATTTTTTATGTTCTTTAGAAATCTTAAAATACTATAAACCCCTTTCCTATACATGAAAATCACAATAACACCTTCACAAATTAAATTTCTAAAAATAATTCCTGTGTCCACACAAAGTCATGCTTTGAAATTAGGCAGAAAACGAAATTTCTTTGCCAATTGCAAAGCATACTTTCTACTACTTTTTAGGCAAGTGAAAAGTACTTTTACAGACTGACACATTATGAATCCACTTTTCAGATTCTGATAAAAGCACATGTCCAAACAGCTTTTTCAGACCAGCACCATGTGTAACCTGGGTGACTGACTACACTCCAGCAAGGGCAACCAGCCTTAGTGATGCTGAATGTATTTCCATTACTGACTGAAACCTCAAACCCCACTCGCTTGTGAATACTGTGCATGATTCCACAGGGTAAGCAGCTGGGTGTGTGCTAAGAGTCTGCTTCTGCACCAAAAAATGGCTCCCCCTTTCCATCTAATGCAACTGTGAAATCACCAGAGCAATACGCAATAAATCTCTGCCTGTAATTCCTATTTGCACACAGAGTCATGTTTTCACATTAGTCACAAAACGAAATTTCTTTGCCATTTTGAAAGCACACTTACTACTCTTTTTTTTTGGCAAGTGATAAACACTTTTACAGTCTGTCACATTTTGAATCCACTTTTCAGATTCTTAAAAAAGCACATGTCCAAACTGCTTTTTCAGACCAGCACCATGTGTAACCTGGGTGACTGCCTACACTCCAGCAAGGGCAACCAGCCTTAGTGATGCTGAATGTATTTGCATTACTGACTGAAACCTCAAACCCCACTCGCTTGTGAATACTGTGCATGATTCCACAGGGTAAGCAGCTGGGTGTGTGCTAAGAGTCTGCTTCTGCACCAAAAAATGGCTCCCCCTTTCCATCTAATGCAACTGTGAAATCACCAGAGCAATACGCAATAAATCTCTGCCTGTAATTCCTATTTGCACACAGAGTCATGTTTTCACATTAGTCACAAAACAAAATTTCTTTGCCAATTTGAAAGCACACTTACTACTCTTTTTTTTGGCAAGTGATAAACACTTTTACAGACTGACACATTATGAATCCACTTTTCAGATTCTTAAAAAAGCACATGTCCAAACTGCTTTTTCAGACCAGCACCATGTGTAACCTGGGTGACTGCCTACACTCCAGCAAGGGCAACCAGCCTTACTGATGCTGTATGTATTTGCATTACTGAGTCCAACCTCAAACCCTTAAAGTATTCTTTATTTTTACCATTACACCTTAATTTATCGTGAAAACATAGTCCATATTATTTTACATGATCCTCACATTTAAATTTCTCCCAAAACAGAAAATAATAAACACAACTTCAACAAAAGGAATTCCATTTCTATTATTCATTTCTTAATTTACCATATACATCCCCTCTCAAACTCTAAACTCACCTTTAAAATTAGTTAGCTGTGAAAGAAATGTGGCACTCAAACAGCAGATTATCAGAGCCAGGATCTCTGTTCTTTACACCTCTCTCCTCTCAGCAGAACCAGATAATGGCAAACTTTCCCTCTCTTTTTCCACACATATACATGTTAATTTCAAATCTCAGTGCTTCCCCCTTTTTTTCAAATGTAATCACACATTTCTATTGGTTGAAAACCAACCCTTTTCCAAAAGTACCCTTCCCCCAACTTGACTTCTGCCTAGTACCCTTCCCCCAACTTGACTTCTGCCTGCTACCATAGCAACAGCTCATGGAACACTGCTGTGTGGAGTTAGGTCAGAAGTTCACCAAACAATGTTTCAATTCCACAGAGCAAGAGTGCTTGACTTTTCAAACCTAACAGCAAATCCATAGTACTGTTCTTTGGTAACACATTTTTCTGTACCAATACAAAACATGCTTCTATTAATTTACACATACAGCCTAGTTTTTATTCTAGAATGGTATGAAACAGCCAATCAGTTCTTTTTTTTATGACAAAAAATATGTATGCCTCCATTTCCAAACTGTCTTTCATTTCTTTTTACCATTCTACTGAATTACACCTCCTGAGTGCATCCAGTTCTCCTTTGAAGATGTTCACAGTGTGGATTGTAGGGCACAGCTATGTCTTCTAGAGTGAAAAGTATGCAGAGAAAACAGATATGGTGAGAGACCTTGCTTTGCCAAATGTAGACATTAAATGGATTGGTCAGAGAGGGTTAAAGTGGCACCAATTGATGCCATTGGTGAAATCCTTCATGCAAATCCAACACCCTGACCTCATAATAGTGCACTGTGGTGGCAATGACCTAGGCACTTTGACTGGGGTAGGTCTGGAAATGCTTATGAAGGACACCTTTGCACAACTGTTTTCACTTTTCCCTAAAACTGCCTTTGTGTTTTCTAACATATGCCAAAGGCAAAAATGGAACTGGTCCAATAATTTCTGTCCGCAGATTGACAAAGCAAGAAAGCACGTCAACAAATCTGTTTCTGCTTTCCTCCGTGACTATGGTATGGGTTCCATTTACCACAACAACTTGCGTTACGACATGCAAGACGTTTATAGAGGAGATGGTGTGCACTTCAATGATGAAGGGAACAGAGTCTTCCTCTTGAACCTTAGACTCTGCATCGGTACTTACTTGTAGGTACCACTAAAAAATCACTTCATAAACACAACGGCTCTTTTTAGAGCCCCCTAATATCTAAACTTTTAAATCTGCATTTCATTTCTTTTATTTTATTTTTTTTCTACCGTACGCGTACGTTGAGCTTACCGTACGCGTACCCCGTGATTTTTTTTAAAATCAATAAATGTTTTCTTTGTACTTTTCTGTCCTTCTTTGACCCCCTTACAAATGTTAGGGGGTCTGTAACTCTCCTCCTTGCCCCCTTTTCAAGATATCACTCTTTTTTTTCTGAGTGAAACACACGAAATGGCGGCCGCCGCTTCCTGGTTTCGACCGATTCGAATGTTTACTAAGATCTAAGAGCCAATCAGAATCGTGCTCGCGCACGCCACCATACGCGTACGGTAAGCGCACCGTAAGCGCACCGTAAGCTGGCTCAGATATATATATTGATTTAAAGGCTATTTTCTCAGAATCTACTGAACAGATTTATACCAAACCTACAAAAGGCACTTCCTTGACCTGAGGACTACCTCTCTGCCAAATTTCTAGTAATTCTGTTCAGCCTTTCGGGCTGTAGCTGTGTCTAAAGGTCCTATGGAAAAATGCATGGGAAAAACGTGTTTTGGGACCCCCCTTTTATCTCAGCCCCCGCTTGACGAATCCCCCCGAGACTTTCAGGGTAGGAGCGGAGCGTAGCGCCCCACCTGTTTTGAAAATTTCGCGAGGATTCGTCGACCGGCGCCAAAGTTATTCAAAATAGAATGTTGCGGATTTCCTATGGAAACAGGGTCCTAACTATAACTACCTACTGTCGACCGCCAGTAGGTAATATATATATATATATATATATATATATATGTATATACATGCATATAAAGCAAACACAAGGAGATAATGGAGAGAGCACTGAAACTTTTTAATCAGTCACCTCCAGTCACAGATCTGGGTTGAATCCGTCATTGTTCTTTAGCTCACTTCGTCATTCCAGTTCATACCCACTGTGGGAACAGTCGAGCCCGTCCTGCCAGGCCAGGTCTTCCCTGGACCAGAAATAAGCATCCTTGGACCGGTTTCAGGATAGCACTCCTCATCAGCCAGGCTAGCTTGAATCCAGTGGCAAAGTGAGCAAGGGACGTGGGTCCCTTGTTCACTTTGCCACTGGATTCAAGCTAGCCTGGCTCATGAGGGTGTTACCCCGAAACCGGTCCCAGCATGCTTGTTTCCGGTCCAGTGAAGAGTGATGCAATCAGTGATGTCATTTGAGATGTCATCAGTGATGTCACTGACCATGTCATGAGTAATGTAATATGTGAAGTCATAAACAGTGCATTGCAGGTGTGTAAGTTATAGTTAGCTCAGGTAACTTTAACTGATGAATTGTTCTAGTTTTGTATGAGGTAAATCTGCCTCTAACTATAACGTCCCTGTAACCTTTGTTATTTTTCATGGAATTTCTATTGTTTTTAAAAACTAATTCCTAAATATAACATCCCTGTAACCTATGTTTTTTTCAGTGAATTTCTAAGTTTTTTTAAAAAGCGAGTTCCTAACCATTTTTCAGTGAATATATGTGCGTGTATATATATATATATATGTATATATATATATATATATATATATATATATATATATTCACAATCCTGCAGCTCCTACTGGGAGACTGGGAGATCCGCCCATGGTTCAGTGGCGCGAGATGCCGGTAGAGAAAGACCGGTGTCACAATTCCAAAATGCTGCAATAATTGGCGCTCTCAAGTTCCGTTTGAAAGGAAAGTTTTAATTCTAAGGGTAACGCGTTTTGAAAGAATAACTTTCTTGATCACACACAGAGCTCCTTGAAACAGTGCTATACATAGACATGTGACTTAGGACATTTGCATAGAAAATGGACTATCTTTACAATGGTGGGGTACTTTGCATAGTGAAATTTGGTGGCCATCTTGTAGTAGCTATTCAATGCAGTGTCCATATACATATATATAATGCAAGCATTGTTAATTCACAATGATTCAGCCTATAATAGTCAACATGGTCAAAATTAATGATAAGTTGCTGTATCTGGCAGTTAGCGAGACAGCGAGTTAGTGTGTGCGGTTCCAAAGAATATGAAATCTACTAAAACCGGAGTGGACAGTGCCTGAGTAACCAAGGAGAAGTGATAGACATAGGTGCCGATTACGATCCGTTAAAAACCGCGTACGAACCGTCGGTCGGAGCGAATTCCCCGTCCGACTCGTACCCGGTTGTAAAACTTTACAAACATGGAATTACGATTCGCACGGAAACACCATTTCCGTACGAATCGTAAAAAACACCGACCGACGAAAATATACATACGAATGTGATCCGGGAATGCTGCGACGTGACGTCGGGACGCTTTCAGGCAGCGTTTCACGAACCAGGAATTACGATTCGAACCGACAGCAGTCCGGACGGCAATATTTTCACGGCACCCAAAAAGTGCCGCAAAAGCGAAGTACGGCGCGAATCGACCAGAGTAGGTGGCCCGGTACGCGCCGACCCCCCCCCAGCCCCCGTAGGTACGCGCCGACCCCCCCCCCCAGCCCCCGTAGGTACACGCCGACCCCCCCCGAGCGTACACGGGGGGGTTCGACTCGAGCGTACACGGGGGGTACGCACCGTACATACACGGGTGGGGATACGACTCGAGCGTACACGGGGGGGTCCGACTCGAGCGTACACGGGGGGTTCGACTCGAGCGTACACGGGGGGGTCCGACTCGAGCGTACACGGGGGGGTTCGACTCGAGCGTACACGGGGGGGTACGCACCGTACATACACGGGTGGGGGTACGACTCGAGCGTACACGGGGGGGTCCGACTCGAGCGTACACGGGGGGGTTCGACTCGAGCGTACACGGGGGGTACGCACCGTACACGGGTGTACACACGGGGGGGTCGGCGCGTACCTACGGGGGCTGGGGGGGGTCGGCGCGTACCTACGGGGGCTGGGGGGGTGTCGGCGCGTACCTACGGGGGCTGGGGGGGGGTCGGCGCGTACCTACGGGGGCTGGGGGGGGTCGGCGCGTACCTACGGGGGCTGGGGGGGGTCGGCGCGTACCTACGGGGGCTGGGGGGGGTCGGCCCGTACCTACGGGGGCTGGGGGGGGGGGTCGGCGCGTACCTACGGGGGCTGGGGGGGTCGGCCCGTACCTACGGGGGCTGGGGGGGGGTCGGCGCGTACCTACGGGGGCTGGGGGGGGTACGGCACGTACCGGGCACCTGTTTGGACGTCTCCATGGTTGTTATGGGAGTTCGGTGCGGACGGTCTTTTCACCATACGGTTGTACATTCGGACGCCCGGGATGGATCGTGATTCCCCGGTCGGAGTTCACCTTTCACGTTTGTACGGTGAATCGTACGAGGACGTGTCGGACACATTTTCCGACCCGAGGACGTGTGGGGAAATATTCCCAGTGCGGTTCGTATGGACTTTTTACCATGCAAATCGTGATTGCCAGTTCGTACGGCACTTGTACGATTCGTACGGTAAAAAGACCCGATACGAGTCGTACGGGGACATTTTTCACCGGATCGTGATCGGCACCCAAGTATAGTCAATATCACATAGGAGAAGATCCTCCCTTGGACCCGATCGTCCATAATGTTGCCTAGTGTGCATGCGCCTAGCGTGACAGTGTCTGGGTAGAACCGCTGTAGGCACTAAGTTATTATATGATAAAGTAATCAGCATGGCACATGTGGACCCGGTAGGTACATGTGTGTGTCCAAAATGGAGGAACATATAAACTCACTTTGCTTGCCACTCAAACCACAAGCTATGTACTCCAAATCAACATTACTCACGCCAAGTGGCGAGGAAGCCCGTACATATGGTCCGAGGTGTAAAAAAACTCAAAGAATATAACAGTGAAAATAAAGTGAAAAAGGTTGGAGGAATAGTCCTTATCTATCAGTCGGTGGTGGTGCACTCCCATGCAGCGGGGAAGAAAAGGGTAGGTGGCCCGTGAAGTGCACGTGGTGAATCGGTGAGCCCCTTCCTTTCCTCCTGTGAAAAGAGAAAAGGTAAGATATATTAAAAACAATTACAATAAAAAAGCAATTGTATATAACAGTGTGCACATAAAAACATTCCATTTACATACAGCATGGAGGAAAACATTAATGAGGCATAGTTAAAACTATGTATATTTACATGCGAGGGAATGAATACGGAAAGAGTGGGATGAGGCCACACCAAACTATTCGTCAAGAAGATGTACTGCTAGTTCCTCATCTACATTGTGTCCCTTAGGATAGCGTGTCTCGAGGTCAAGGATCCATTTGGATTCCTTTTTCCGTAATCTCAATTCTCTGTTCCCTCCTCTGGGGCCTACCAGTACTTGTTTGATGGCATAGTATCGCAAAAGAGAGCTATTTGACAGATGGTAGTCAGCAAAGTGTTGTGCAACTAGGTAATGGGGGTATATATATATATATATATATATATATATAATCATATTAGTAAATACAAAATTGAAAATTATCATTTTACAAAATAAGTTTACATTATATATGTGTATATAAACATACCCCCATACATATATATGTAAGCTGCTTAAATTAGTATATCTTTATATTTATTTTTAAATATTACTTGAACATATTTAATTTTCAGTATATTAATATAATATAGTAAAGCATTTAGAATTTACTAATTTTACTAATATGTGTGTTAAAAAACAAAATGTTTGTCTACTTTTTTATATTACTGTAAAATTATATATTTTTGATATGTTTGTACTTACCTGTATATGTATAGGAAAACTATATTTTTGTGCTCGATATTTTTGACACAATATTTCTGTTGTACAATATTTCTGGTTCCCAAATTGTGTCAGAGAACCGGCCCATCCATTCCACTTTAGAGAGTCAAAGTAGAGACAAATCGTCTAACATTTGGTGAGTCCATTCAGATGGCGGTGGAAGCATAGCATCAGAAAAGATTCTCGTAGCATTGGGTAAATGTGCTGGCAATCACAGGATGCTAAGTGACCAGACACCCATCTCTGAGCTTGACGAAAGGATAATGCATGCCTCCAGGTCCCCATTTGCCAGTCAGTATATCAATTTCCCCAGTTTATCCCCCCATTCTGTGCTGAGTAACCAGGACTTATGAGACGTCTCCAACTACTTCTCCCCAAGCACACTATGTGCCAATTCAACCTGCCTCACGACAGCATCCATAGCCAAGTCAGTGAAATGTTCCACAAGCATGGAGGCATGCCCCTCTAGGGCAACAATCTCCTGACAACAGGCACTCTCTATGGCTCTGGTACACAAAATAGCACCACCTCTTATCACTGTCTTCTAAGCTTCTCACAACACTAGGGAAGAGGAGATAGAATGAGAGTTAAGGGTAAAATATTCAGAGGTAGCATCCCATAGCACATCATGGAGCCACCATAGTTCCTCTGAACACCCTTTTGGTTGGCAGAACTTTGGTTATGCAGGGGAATGGTGGATTTCCAAATAACAGTGGCTGAGTGGTAGAGCCTGAATTAAAGACATGGTTGTGTTTTTTAAGAAAACTTGTGATTGTCATTGCTGTTTTGTACTGCTTGTATTTTAGACCTTAAACATTTGAGCATTATAGAAGACTGGAGGATAGAGTTGTTTCGGTCAGTAGGAGTTGATGGAAGAATTCCTAACAGGGGAAGTCCTCATATAAGTTACACAGATGGCAGTAGGTAATTTTCTATACCACTAGGGCTTGCAGTGTGACAGTTAGTTCAGAAATAAAAAAACTCACAAGTATATGTTTTTTTTTTTAAGAGCCCAATCAACTGGGTTCCTGGTCAAGTGTGTTCCGCATGGTATCAGAATGTTACTTTTGTTGGTATTTAAGCAGAAATTATTTTTGGGAGGGGTGTAGCTTCTGGGGGTGTTTGTAGTGTGACACCCCCAAAATGAATTAATGCCTGGCTTAGCAGTTAGGTCTGGAGGCCCTGATTCGGCTCTGCTATCACTGTGTTCTTTATTTCACAGTAAGCCAAAAATGAAAGACCCAACAGTGACATTTTATGTAAACAAGAAAAAGAGAGACAGAGATACTCATCTGGTGGATGAATTTCAAAATGTGAAGCCAGATAACCTGGAATCAATACCAGCTTGCCTGCTTCTCCAAATTGTGTGATCCAAGGTAAATATTTTATTTCACAGTCTTCTTTTTCTTCATTATCATATATGAGCATACTTTTTCAATCTTGATTTCAAGATTTGCGTTGTACAAGCAACTCATATTTGATTTAAGAGGCTGCATTGTTACTTCATACTCTATAATAATAATATAAGCCACTTTTAAGATTTACATGACTACTGACTTGCCTCTTAGTTCACTAATGGCATTGTTGTTGTAGGGCGAGCAATGAATGTTTCTAAAAACTATCACTTTTAATAAAGGTCTGTCTACGCAGTGACATCATCTGATGTACTACAGTGTGTCATATCCTGGCTTTGTTGTTATGCATGCAATCTCTTGCTCTGCCAGTAGAATGCTCATCCAATGATGTATTACAGAATGTTGGGAGCCAGAGATGTCAGTTGAGAAGGGCTGAGCACCATCCTGGCTGCTCCTGGTGGGGTCCTTGTATTGGATTTAACTGGATGACTTGTAACAACTACAAATAAACATCTAAAGATCCTCTACACGTCTGGACTAAGTCACTACAGTTTTTGGCGACGAGGATGGGATTCTTACCTTTTGTCTTTTTGTCTTTCTTCTCTGTTGTCTTCACTTTTATTTTCGCATCTTCTTTTGGTTGCTCTTTTCTCTCATGGTTTGAGATGTTTCTGTTTTGCTCATACCTCTTTCTTGGTTTTCTTTCTCTTCTCTTTCTTTATTGTTTATATGGAAGGAAAGGGGATATGTCATATCCTGGCTTTGTTGTTTTGCATGCAATCTCTTGCTCTGCCAGTAGAATGCTCATCCAATGATGTATTACAGAATGTTGGGAGCCAAAGATGTCAGTTGAGAAGGGCTGAGCACCATCCCGGCTGCTCCTGGTGGGGTCCTTGTATTGGATTTAACTGGATGACTTGTAACAACTACAAATAAACATCTAAAGATCCTCTACACGTCTGGACTAAGTCACTACAGTTTTTGGCGACGAGGATGGGATTCTTACCTTTTGTCTTTTTGTCTTTCTTCTCTGTTGTCTTCACTTTTATTTTCGCATCTTCTTTTGGTTGCTCTTTTCTCTCATGGTTTGAGATGTTTCTGTTTTGCTCATACCTCTTTATTGATTTTCTTTCTCTTCTCTTTCTTTATTGTTTATATGGAAGGAAAGGGGATATGTCATATCCTGGCTTTGTTGTTATGCATGCAATCTCTTTCTCTGCCAGTAGAATGCTCATCCAATGATGTATTACAGAATGTTGGGAGCCAGAGATGTCAGTTGAGAAGGGCTGAGCACCATCCTGGCTGCTCCTGGTGGGGTCCTTGTATTGGATTTAACTGGATGACTTGTAACAACTACCAATAAACATCTAAAGATCCTCTACACCTCTGGACTAAGTCACTGCACAGTGAAACACTGCCTTATGTTAAGGAAATATTCTTTGTTGAATTTTAAAGAGATTGTATCCCATTTTTACAACATGTTTAGTGCCCCATATCCAGCCGCGGTCAGTAGTAGGAGTACCTGCAGGGCGGTGACGTGGGGAGGGGGAGGGTCAGGGTGGGGGTTAGTAAACTATGGATTACGGAGGTTTGCAGGTAAGTAAACATATAATTTAATAAAACGAATTTCGTTGCGTGCACTGCATCCCCAAATGCGATGCAGTGCACACAACAAAATTTGTTTTATTAATTTATATGTCAACTTACCTGTAAACTTCCGTAATCCATAGTTTCCTACCCCCCACCCTGCCCCTCCCCCTCCCCATGTCACCGCCCTGCAGGTGCTCCTACTACCGACCGCGGCTGCCCATATCTACGCGAAACGTTTTTATGGCTCAGCTTTTGCACAGCCACTTTGGGCCAAGCCAGATTCATTGCTCGGCTCTGGCTCAGCCCACGCTGTTAATTTGCCTCTGTGTCATCCTCTGTTTGTGACTGGCTTAGTACATGGGGCTGTCAGTCACTTGATAAGATAACTTGTAAAATGCTAGGGCTAATAACATGGAGCCCTGTCAATATGCACTGATTTGACAACTCTACAATCAAGAGTTTTTGTAGTAGAGATGAAGAATAGTACATGCAGGGAAAATACATTTACAATAAGTGATACTAGGGCAGGGACTCCAGGTCATTATTTTGTATATGACCGTAGTCTTAAGTTCCTAGGGAGACCCACCAGGCCCAAGTGGTAAGGGCAGAGGTGTAGCTTCAGGGGAGTGTTTGCAGTCTGAAACCCTTCAAATGTATTCCTGGTTTGGTACATGGGTCTAGTGGCCCTGAGTTGGGTCTGCTATATCTGCTTCAGTTTTTCATGTTCTCATTTCACTAAGGGCCTGATTACAAGTTAGGCGATGCGGTGCAGAGTCCTCCCCACCGCCACACCACCAATACCTTGGTCGGGCTGCCTGTCAGATTACAAGTGCTTCTCATGTCTGGTGGGCTTTTTAAAAAAATTCCTTCGGGGGTACCCCACAAAATGGACACCACAATGGGAACGCTAAAAAAAGTTCCTGTACAGCATGGACTGTAAAGCTCATGCAGGAATTGGGTTGCATGCACACAGGGGGGCACTTGTGCCCCCCTGCATGCACCCCATGCCCCAGAGGAAACAGGTGGCCCTGCAGGGCCTCCTTTGTTTCCTCTCTGCCACAGTTTTCATGGAGAAGGAGCCACCATGAAAACCGTGGTGGGTAGGAAACTTTTAATATCACCAAGCATATTGCTGCCTCTACACAGCCGCACCACCGTCAGGGAACGGCTGCGGCACTGTAATGGCAGTCCGACAGCCCTAATTGTAATAGGGCTGTCGGAAGAGCACCACAACCATGCCCCCGCCAATCTTGCAGTCCGTGAACCACCAGACTCGTAATCGAACCCTATGTGGTTTAAACTTGTTCATATTTTTCAGTCGGAATCTTACAAATATATGACAGGTTTACCAAAAATGTAGGGAATCTGCACCTATAGACATACTCTTTAAATGGGTACAAATGTACTATCTTTTGGAATTCACAAACAGTGTCATCAGTAGGCTTGAAAAGCTCTGCCAGGCTGAACAGTCCAGGCATACTACTGGCAATCAAACACCCAGAAGGTGTTGGGATGAATGCTTGCAAATAGTCTAACCGGTGGAAGTGGGTCGGGTACTATTCCAACCTATCATTTTTCAACCACTGTACCACTCTAGACAGAGGCCCAATAAAGCAAAGCAGTCCTGAACGTTTCCTCATGGGAACAGTCAATCCCGAACCCTGGGCCTTTCACCCCTCTACCCCGCAACCCACTGCTTTATTCGTTGGGAAATTTGAGATGCATCCCCCCCACCTAAGGGGTGCCCCCGTTTTTGAACATCGATACCTTTATGGCGAACAGGTATGCTTAAAAAGAGTTTGGTGTAACAGCTGTCCTCATGGAGAACCAAACAGATTGGGGTGCCATTACCTACATCTGCCATTTGATATTTTATTCATGGGCCAAAAACCTTTGCTTGCATGCTTTTTGTCTTTCTTTAAACATGTGAAATTCCCATTAGTGGTTCACTCTGGGAAATCATACACGTTCATGTCTATTTTAGGCAATGGGTAAAAATTAAGCCTGGGCAAAGCACTACGCTACTCTCGCGTAGTTTGCGAAGTTTGCGCTACTTCGCACTACGCGAATTGCACATAGCACAGTGCGAACACGCGTAGCGTAGTGTTGCGTAGTGCAGCGGTAATTTTTTGCTTGCTCGCGGTCCTCAACGTCAAGTTGGCGACCGCGAGCAAGCAAAATGACATCCCGCTGAGACTTTTTCCTCGTTCGCGATCAGCAACATCAAGTTGGCGATCGTGAGCGTGGAAAATAAACCTCCCGGCGAGATTCTCAACGCGAGGAGGTCAGGTTTCTCATTGCGTATGCTCGCGACCGCTCACGATGAGAAACTACCAGTCCGCGTTGAGAAAGCTGCCGCTCGAGTAAAAATCTACTCGAGCAGCAGAAAGCTACAGCTCGCACTGTGCAAGATGCCGTTTTCAATGATTGCACAGTGCCGGTTGCTTATCCGCACTGAGCAATCATTGAAAACGACATCTTGCACAGTGTGAACAGGGTACTACGCAGTTCGCGAAGTGCTACGCGTAGCTCGCGTAGTGCGAAGTGCACTTTGCGTAGCTTCGCGTAGTGCTACTTCGCGAACTACGCCCAGGGTTGGTAAAAATGCGCGCGTTTCGGACAGGCACGGCGTGCTACTTTTGTAAATTGCCTCCTTAATTTTTTTCTGAGTGCAATTCAATATTTACTATATTTGCATATTTTCAAATTATAATAAGATGTTTACCTTCAAATATTTGTTTTCATTTCAAAGTTAAAAAAAATGTAGCTTGCGAACGAGACTTGTTATGTTTCTTTGTAGGTATTCTGCGAAAGACGTGGCGTTTTCACATTTTCAGTAAGTACATTGTTATTAAAACATACCGCATATGTTAATCAGATTATTGAAGTAAGAATACGGTACTCTTTGGCTGCTATTTCGTACCCATATCAATTTGTTGCACCTTTCTGTGCAGGGGAAATCATTTTTTCATGGGGATTTTTGCCATCGAAATTCTTCATTTATTATTTCGTGGCAACTCTTACTCAATATGAAACCAGTAGGTGGCGGTAAAGGAACATTAGACTATCTCTCAAGCTATAGTGAAGAGCTGCTGAAATTCTGAATATCAAACCCGATAATGTGGAGAAACACAGAACGGTGTTTGAGGGATAGATGTATTATGTTTCCCGAACCGTAAGATAGCCACTACTTAATAGACATATATTAAGAAAAAATATCTGTCAAAGTAGACATCTGTATTGTACAGAAAGAAGCCTTTGCTTTTTTTAAATTAACTTTTTGAACAATCATACAGTGCAGCGGCTAGTGGAAATCACAATGCTAATATCAGGGACAATTCAAAAAGATTTTCCAGGCATAATTATGACGAACTCCTAAGGGTCCAATCAAAATCATTTGTAAGCATACATTTTACCTTTTACGACCTAACTAACCTTCTGCAAAACCGCTTTTGAATTTTACAAAAATATTTGTTTGCCTTGCAAAAGAATTCAGGGGCATATTATCAAGCACGGCATTAAAATTATCGCCGCTTTAGCGGCAGGAATTTGCCGCTACAGTGGCGATAATGGGCTTGGTAATATGTCGCAGAGAATTCCAATAGAAGCCCATGTTGACACCAGAACATAAGCTTCTATGGGAATTCTCGGTGGCATATTATGAAGCCCATTATCGCCGCTTTAGCGGCCGTTTCCTGCCGCTAAAGCGGCGATAATTTTAATGCCGTGTCTTGATAATATGCCCCCTGGATCGGTAGGGAGAGATGCTATAAGGTACTCAAGTAAGGAGCTTTACCTCAATTGTAAGGCGTTTATCCTCAACTGCTGCTGTTTTAATCTAGGTGGCGAAGTTGCCACGCTCTGGGCCCGATTCACAGAACTAACTTAAGACAAAATCCTAAACTTACTACCATTTTGGTATTCACAGAAGGCACTTACTCATTTTGGTATTCACAGAAGGCACTTACTCATTTCGGTATTCACAGAAGTTAGGAGTCCTTACTTTAGGACTCCTAAATGCCTTCTGTGAAAACCGAAAGCCTTAAAATTAGGATTTTTCTCAGTTTAGTAGTAGTAAAGTTAGGAGTCCTAACTTTAGGACTCCTAAACTGAGAAAAATCCTAATTTTAAGACTTTCGGTATTCAGAGAAGGCATTTAGGAGTCCTAAAGTTAGGACTCCTAACTTCTGTGAATACCGAAGTGAGTAAGTGTCTTCCGTGAATACCAAAATGAGTAAGTGCCTTCTGTGAATACGAAAATGGTAGTAAGTTTAGGATTTTGTCTTAAGTTAGTTCTGTGAATCGGGCCCACTGTGTTCTATTCACTTGCTACACTTTTATTGCACCAAGATCAAAGGTGAATAATCTGGGGACTCTCCTCCTGTTATCATGTCCCCAGACTATGAAATATCCTGCTGATTGAATTTAAGACAATTCAGAATGATCTGGCCTTCAGTAAGCAACTTATACTTTCCGTGTGTGTTTATCTATTGTGGTGTTTTCTTTAACCCCTTGATTTGTGTGTTGTTGTATCACCTGTGTGGTGCTTCTTAATTTGTACTATCTCTATCTAAGAGCTTTAGAAATAAATACCGTAAAAATAAATAAATAAATATACATTCAAATACAGATTTGTTGAACCTTTTTAAAGTAAATATTTCTTATGACCTAAGTGTAAATGTGCAGTCAGAGATCATAGATCCTCTATGTGTTCCATTATAAAAATATCCTTTATTTAGAAATTCAGTTCATTTATTTAATATTCGTTCCTAATATTGGAGAAGAATAGCCCTTGGGGGTAAAGTAAGAACACGAGAGAACCTCGTATTCAAGCAATACCACAATCACCTCACCGCGATTTCAGGAAGATGGACCTGGACTGGCAGAATGGGTATGGCGAAGTGGTGCCAAGCATGGCAAGCGTTTGCAGATGTCACACAAGATGTTTGGGAAAACTTGGCTGAAGGTACTTATCAGGCCCTGGTATACATTACGGCATTCCGAGGCAACATCACATAGCAGCATGCGGACGGAAGGATGGCGTAAAAACCTTAGCTCAGCGCATTCATACACGCGACGGACGTCGCAGTGGGAGCTGCGAGGACGGGTGTTGCGTAGATGGGATAGGTTCCCCTGCAGTTGGGTGGGGGTCTAAGCTGAGTGCCAATTTTCCTTAGGAGTAAGGGGTTCTATGCGCGAGACCAGCACCTTTCACGTGGGGTTGGCATCCCCGGTGTATCGTAGACTTCCAAGGCCCGAAGGCGGCCTGCTTTATTTATCACGAGAGGGGGGTGGGCCGCTGGTGAACTCCAATACCCGCACTAGTTTTTCGGCAGGGCCACTTGGCCACACTTGCTTATAATGTGGTATTGCGCAGGCACCCCGGGCAAATAGCGGGGGGCTCCTTTATTTCAGATATAGGTGTTAGATCTGGCGGGACCCCCCCTCCTGAGCTCCTAGCAGCAATTTTCTATGTTTGACCATCAATCAGGCACCGCTGGTAATCGACTCATGCTAGGCTGGTACAAGTGGCGCGAAGCTTGGGTAATCCAGGAGGACTCCATTATTGGAAGCCATATGCTGGCTCTTTAGTTTCCTTCTGATCCCGACTATTCTTTCCAAGGCTAGGGGAATCGGTGGTACAGTTGGAACGGAATTCCCAGGCAGTAGCGGGTCAACAGCCTGGCAAGCCCGCAAAACTCATCAGGGCGCCTGTAATCAGGGACTGAGAGGGGCACCTTGTGCAGGTTTCCAGAACACAGTTTTCTGGGTTACTGCTTGCATGGTAGCAACAGCGTTTAGGAAGATAATCGCATCCCTGGGGGCACTTTTTCTACTGTTGCTTATATTAGCGGGGCGCATGTCAGACAAATATGGTAGATCTCATGGGGAGTGTGGTATAGGCTGAAGAGATTCAAGTACAAGCCAGTGAGGGAAGACCATAGGTCCCAGGCCAGGATACAAATTCGGGCAGTGCAGCTGTTGACCCAAAGGAAATTCCCATGACACTATCATGGTGGGAACTTCAGGTAGCTAGGGGGTCCGTCAAAAGTTCGGAAGATCACGCAAGGCAATGTTTTGCCCAAATGCTCTCGTATGGGATGCCGAATGGGCTATACCCAGATCTGCAGTTGGTAGAGTGGAGTTAGAGTGCGATGGGGCACACCCTTCTGCCAGGGGCGAGGGCTGCTATTTCCCCAGGAGTCCTAATTCTCGCAGGGTTTGGTGTATTGGCAATAACCAGGTCTTGGGTTGGTCACTGAATACCTAGGATGCATCGGTCCAAATTTGCCATCCATTGACAATATGAATAAATCCTTCTAGACTTGTAAAATGGGGCTAGTGCAGCAGACACAATTTCACATGTGGCCCAGCTGGTGAGCAATAATCCTCTTGGAACAGCCATTTATTAAGTCCTGTCACATTCCGGACATTCAGACGATTTACAATCTGACCGGTCCAGGGAACAATTTTCGTTTATGTCGATCACACTTCCTGTTTTGAAGCCGAACCCTGGTGCGGGGTGGTGGGAAGGAGTGTGAATAGAAATGGGGCAAGGGTCACCCTATGGGTCCTGCGGGCCCTTGTTGGATGTGGTGACGGCTTCTATACTGGTTCAAGATGCAGGGCAGCCTCTTAGGACCGGGGCAGTCACATATCTGGTTATTCTTACGGGCAGGGATAGACCAAATGATGGGGCAGGGTTGCTTAAGCAGGCGCGCAGGGAAAGCCTTTTCACGCAGCCTAGGTATGGCCGGCTGCCGTTTTAAGAACAGGTGAGAGGGGACATGGTTGCACAGTCCCGCATAGGTTCAAGGTTCTTAGTGGTCGGGGAAAACAGTCCCCAGTTGGTTCACAATCATCTAATAAGTTTTGTGGGGGGGCATTGTTGTCATTGTATTAGAGGACCCATGTGGTAAGGTAAAGGGGGTTGGGTTTAGCAGTGAATATTAGGCTTAGGAGGTGGAGGAGGACCTATAGCCCGATCCGTAATAAGAACATCACATGGAGGGCAAAGCAGAGGCTTTAGAAAGGCCCCAGGCTGGCAGCTAGCATTCGACGCAATAACAGGGTTGGGTATGTGGTGATTTGCACAAGTGGTACTGTCATGCGATGGTGGGCCCTGGTGGAGGTGGGAGGTACAGCCTGCCGGGTTCACCTCAAGGGCTAGTTATGTTAGGCAATCGGCGTTATAAGTATACCAGGGCAGTTAGAAGCCCGGTAGCTGGGGAATACCACTAATCAAGAAGCTAACCAGGGAATGATCATACCACCATGTCCCATATGGATTAGGTTGGACCAGCCCTTTTTGGCCCTACAGAGGGTTTTGTCCCTCAGCAGTGGTTGTGGGGAAGGTGATAGGGAGATATAATTTACGGGCCTCACCGCAAGGATTTATCTGACACTCTGCATTGCATTCACCGCAAGGATTTATCAGACACTCTACATTGCATTATCATTGGGCGGTCAGATACTCTGTAACCTGGGAGGATCAAACAGGAAGATTTTCAGATTTGAGGCTCATTGGGAGATTAGGGAGGGGTGATGCTCTAGGCAGACAGGTCATCCTGTTTGGGGGATAGAGAGGCCACCGGCACAGTCCTGCCAGGTTGGGCTGGTGCATAGGCGGTGAGCCATAGGTGGGAGATCCAATACCAAAATGGAGGCATGCTTGAGGGCACCGGTGATGGGTCCAGTAGGAGGAGTCGAGGACCGACGGGCTGGGGTCATAGTCTTGTCAGCACTACCTGTGTTACCCTGGAGTTAACCGGTAGGATGGAAGCTGTCTGGGGTTTGGCCACAGCATAAGCACCATGACGGACGGTGTGTTAAGCAGCTCCTAGGATGCGCTGGTTGGGGGCCTAGTAGTTGCCATCAGCCGGTAAGTAGCTGGTGGTTGGTAAGAGCGGAGGCTGACTCGCAGCTAGCACAGTTTTCCTGGTCATACCCGAACAGGTGAGTGCTGTAGAGGTGGCACCCAAGCAGTTAAGCACGATATAAGTTTGGGGGAGGGCGAGGGCGCCAGTAAGCTCCTCGCACTGTGGCGGGGTCCCAGGCAAGAAAAGGGTGTGGACTTCCTTTTTGGCATGGACTGGCTGACCCTGGACAGGGCAAGCATTCATTGTGGGGCTCTGGGCTGGCGGGAGGGGGGACTGACCTGCTGGTGGTCCTGGACTCTCCTGGATGCCGGTGTGCAAGTCTAAGAACATTGGAGGGGGTATACCCCGGTACGGTGGGGCCAAGGCGGAAGCAGTGCCCCGGTGGTAGTGCCTCTCTCTGGGAGGAGGACTAGCACGGAAAGTTACAACTGAAACAGTGCAAGTTGGGTCCTGCTGGCACAACAAGCACAGGGGGCCATGACGAAGAGGTATGGCCATGAGTGGATGGTAAATAATATTGTGTATACCTTTGCCTTGCAGAAAATGGTCAAGTACCTTAATCAAAATGAATAAAGGATTAATTACACTGCTTTAAGATTTAATAAAAGACTACGCCGTGAACGACAACAACCTGCTTCATGTCTTTATGTGGCCACATGTTTTGGGGAGGGTGGGGGCAACTCGCTCAGTGTATGCACACTGTATAGAAAGTGCTGAACAACATATATTTAGCACTGAAAGAGTCATGCAAACTTAGCCTCTCCTGAATGCAGGTGGAAATTCATCGAGCACACTTTGGCGGTTGACACTTGCCTCTCAGCACAAAACTGATTTCACCAAAGGATGCTGTAGGACAGGCCCTGGATCTGCAGCACATACTCCTAATACTGGCACATATTTGGCAACATAAGTTAGCGGAGCAGGAGCCACGTGAAAAAGATAACAGGGGTAGGAGTAGGAGATGGCGTCGGAGGAAGAGTAGGGGAAAGGTTGTGAGTTCACACCGTGCAAGGAGAAACTCACTCAGTATAAGTATAGTGTAGGTATAGATCCTAACAGCAGTTGTCATGAACAGCATCGTGTCCATATCACTCATCATAAAGGAATGTCTATAGCCTCGTATAAGCGTAAGGACAGCCAGACCAGCTCTCATGAAGCTCTTAGAAGTTTAGTTATTTCAGTATTTAGTTTCAGCATTCGACTGTCTTAGAACATTGTATTTGCAGCCATCATTTTTCCACATATTGAAGTACATCATGGATGCTTTATTGGGGTACCTGGGCGTCACATCAAAATTATGGCAGACTATGAATGCCATGAGAGTCCAATATTATGCCGGGTCCGGTGGCTTAGTGGACTAATGCGTCCACGGTAGGATCCTTTATTTCACCGCAGTCACAGATTCATGTTCCCGTGGTCCACCCAGCCTTTCATCCTTCTGGGTCCACTCAGCCTTTCATCCTTCTGAGGTCGATAAAATGACTACTATTGAGTTGAGTAACAATAAATACCCTGTTATTCAGAGCCAAAATGCCTGTTGCGATAAACATGCGCTTTACCTGTACACATGTTATTTTATGGTATGCTACTGCTTGAATCCCAGATAATTGTTCTGACTGATTTTACCCTAATCCAGATGTTACAAAATCAAGAAAGAGGATGAGAACTGTAATAGGAAAATGGCCTCATCCATCAATGTCCAGATGATCTGCAATGCTGGCCTACATTTAATCTATTGCTGGTTCAATGGCCCACTGTAACAGCATCATGCCATACCTCTTCTTAATAACTTGTTGTTTTTATTGGTTATACCTGAGATCACATCTTGGTCTAAGACCTGGCACCAAGGTGCGCAATTCAGAAGTCCCAGATAATCACATCCGATACCGTGAGGAAAACTACTTCTAGCAACCATGGAACAAAAGTTCATGAGAACACATATAGCAATAATGACACAAAACAAGCAAACAGGTACATCACGATGTACCTCTATTAGAGCATTTGTCAACTAGGGCTGGGTAATTGTGTGGACCCACAACTCCGTGATTGAATTCACTTCCAACGTTTATAAAACTGGGTCACAAAAGAGGCCTGGTACCGCAGCAGGAACATTCCAGGTGCTGTGCAGGCTGTAAGCCCCCTACTGAGAGCCTGCCTGTTATTGTTGCTTTTCACTGGTACCAGAAGGAGGCCTCCGGCAGCGAGGAAGGTAGATAAAATGGCTGCTGGCCCTCCAAGCTATGACAGGCCCGAGACACAGCGGGGAAGCACAATTTCCTGCAGTCTCATGTTCCACCCCTGTTGGATGGGACACCGAGATACAGAGACTTGGGTTGCAAAGGGAAACTACACCTCGGTGCGAATTTCATCGATTACACCTGAATTTGCTGGCACAGAGATTCGCTTCACTCACTCCTGCGTTCAACATAATTTGGAGTCTACACATATGCAGTTAAGGCTCTTAATCGGTACAATAACTAACTGCTGGTTCTGTGAATTTAGAGTGCGAGAGCTTACTCTCTCAAAAAAAGTGAGAAACTCTTCCAAAGTTTAATCTCACGTGTTTTGCACAAGCAGAACTTGATACAATTCAAAAGGAAGTCCACTCACAATGTATTTTCTTTATATAAAGATTCTACTTTCTACCTCACCTTCATATTATTTCCATCCTAAACTTTTATTATTAAGGAACATAAATAGACATATTTGATAGGCAGTTGTTTGCCATGTGCTGTTTTTCAGCACACCTATATTCAGTGTCTACCACACATCAACAGCTGAAATATGTTGTTTTCATGGATTCACATGGGATTTAAACATCAGCGAAAAAGTAAAGAATAGATCCAAAGTGGCAGCGGTGGCGAGGAGAGTGGGAAGGACTAGAGCGGGCGTGTTTGACTTTTTTGAGGTTGTCCAGTGTATAGATTTTAAAGAAAGTTGCCAAATCAAAGCGGTGACATTGCTCACTAAATACTGATCTTATATCTAAAAGCAGATCGTTTTGTGACCACCCTTGTGCATCTTCAAAGATTCATAGAATTCTTCAAAAGCAGAGGAAAATATATTTGTACTGCCAGCTAATGAGCATTTTACCATCGTATAGCTGCAAACTCCAGCCAGGCAGTGAGGAGGAAAATGTGCAAGTACAGGTTTGAAAAGTTGAGAGAGAACATTCAAATATATCTGCCGATTTTTTCATTACAGATTCGGAGGCAGCTATAGAGAATGGAAGGACCCAGCGGGAGAGCAACCATCCATTATCCTGAGTTTTAAATTACATCAGGGAATGATGCCTCATACATTTTCATGAGGATGTGAGTGTTTTTATTAGACTCATTCTTATGAAGAACTGTAAAAAGACTGTCTCTCCTGTCTGCCGCAGCTGTCAATCTATCGTCCTCAATCATTTCAGGAAAAATAGGAATAAACCACGTTTATGTGTTTTGCGGCTATGCAGATTAACATCAGCTAATCAGAGGCATTAAAATAATTTGTAGTCTGAGATGGTCTTAGAAAAAATATGAAATCTGAGGATCGAGTTTGCTGCAGATTGTTCCGGAAACAAAAATCACACTAGGTAAAACAGAGTAATGTAATTGAGAAAGCTGAAACAAAGTTTATTCTCACAAGCTCGACGTTCTGCCCTGTATTATTCTTACTGTACTTTTAATGCGTTGAATTTTTAGATGTATTTTGAGGTCTATCTTACCTCTATTAACTTCAGCGTTTGCCATTTGCTAAAACCTTTGCAAGCATGCCAAACAACAACTTTAGGTTCTAGTTCCATAATTTTCTGCAGCATATACTTCGTGATAAAAAGAACAACTGGGGCCGTGGCCATATGGTCTGGTACTTACCCATGTCACCTACTCTAACTATAGACCCTGGGGTTATGGATGGCATTTCCCTCCCCTCCAGCATAACAGTCTGGAGACCACACCGCTAGTTTTACATTTTTGGATTAGGGTTGAGTAACCCCCCCCCCCAGCCGTATTTATTAACATTAACAAACAAATTAAAACATTATATACAGAAACTTTACGCAGAAAGTACATATACATTTTGATAATCAGATATTCCACGGCTAACCTTAACACAGTCTAAAACACAAGACACTCCTACCGTAAATCTATCAATGCATGTATTTACTTTCTGCGTGTCCCATCGAGAGCCTATGGCAAAGTCAATGACTGGCAGCTCCCCCGGTGCCAGTGAACTAATAAGGTTGCGCAGGGGGTTACAGCTTATCGGATGGATACTTTGCCCCGGGTCCCCCCTACGCCCTGTGCCTTACACTCCATAACGGGGGGGCTGCAGACTTCTGCATAATGGCGCCTTTATACGCATGCGCGTGCGGGGGTGGCCCCAGGCCCACTGGGAAGGATGACTCCCCCGGCCCCTGCACCCCGACAGCCTACCTACTGGCTGTCACTACCCCCTGGAGTTACATGGTGCTGACCGCTAAGGACCGAAGACTATTCTTACCAAGCATGACCTTACCGCCTGACCAGAGACACTTTAAATACGACAATATCTAACTGAAAGAGAAATTTGAACTCGTGCCTTTATTTATACATTACTACAGAATCAATTTACATACAATCGCATTGTTACCTGCCAAAAAATTTGGAAAAAAGGGGCAAAAATAATTATTCACAACACACAACCGAAAAACTACCCTTCCAACAATACTTGCCTTAGGGGATTGTGGGTGGGGAAAAGAAAGAAGACGTTACGGGCCCGCAGCCAGCCCGGTGAACCCTGTCTGTGGAGAGCAAGAAAAAAGAGACTGTTCTGCTCCCCACCACCTCCTTTTAAAGAGGGCGCCCAGGCTGACTGGCTGAGACCGGTCAGCCTGGGCGCAAGCTGGACGTTTCTGCGCCGGAAGCACTGGAGTGCTTCCGGCTCACAAAAGGCCGCCTCGCTCATTGGTCGATGCAGGGGGGGGGGAGGGAGTGCCGCGTCACTTGCTGACGCGGCCTCCCTCCCCCTTCTGGTGGCCGGGGACTGGTGTGACTGCCATAATGGCGGCACGGTCTAGTCAGCCCTCGCCTTCTCCAAGATGGCGGTCGTGTGAAACGTGCCCCCAACTCTCTCCGCAGGCCCAACTGCCCAGAACAGCACTATTTATAAGGGCAGACCACTGGAGTGCCACATCTCTACTACGGTACCGGAGGGTGTCTGTCGCACCCATGTTGTGGATGAGCGGGGACCATTCGGCCCCGTGAACAGCTTGTCGGAACCAAGTGCACGGAGGCCAACAGTTGAACAACCGCAGTGCATGAAGCGGCATACAGTGGTAGGAGGAGCTCCCTGATTCCAGCTGGGCCCTAGAAGAAGGAATGCCCGCAGGGCCTCCCCGATGAAGTTCAGAAGCAGTACCCGGGAAGAACTCGGGACCTTGTTGGGTGACTGCGGTCGGGCTGCCTAGGCCCCCCTGAGCATAGCGTGAAGAGCCCGTCTAGTGGTAAAAGAAAGAAGGCGGGCACGGTATCCGGCGCATGCCCAGAGAAGCTGCCGGGCCTGTGGAAAGACGGCCCCCTACTGGAAGAGACAATGAGCTTGTTTTGAGGGGGGGGAGACTCTTGTAGCACTCCAGGGAAATCGCTCTGGAGAGCCAGCATCCATTCTACGGGGAGGTCGCAATACCCTCTAGCGACAGGCACTAGGGACATTTGACTGCTGACACGGTGGGGGCCTGCGCATCCTCTGGGACTCGGTAGCCCCTCGACGGGCCTACGGAGGTCTGAAAGCCTACACAAGGTCCTTCATAATACAGATCGAGCAGACAACTGCTGGATAGGGCCTGGAGACCCACTCAGGAGGGGGTGTGGCCCGGGGACCCGGTGGTGAGTCCTTTAGAGGCCCTGTGTGCTTTCGTCACCTGGCCGGCTTGTTGCGGAGCTCCCTAAATTGGTGAGGATGTGGTGTGGCAACCAGTGGGGGTCCAGCCTCACGGCACCCTGGAGTGCACAGAGGCCCGACTGCGGTGAATCCCGAGGACGTCAGTTTTATACGGGAAGGAGCAACCTGGGGAGGGAGGGCCCTAAGTGGACCCCGCTTACCTCACTTCCACGGTGCTGAGCACTGCGAACTCGCCAACAAATGTCTCGGAGAAAGCCAGCGATGGAGTGGCCAGTGAGCAATAACTCCAGCTGAGAGGTAGAATCCGAGTGGGGACCTCTCATTCATCCAGTGGGCCGGCGGTCCTGTCTGAGAAGGGACCCCAAACCTTCACCCTCGCTGGCTGGGTCGGTCCCCTGGGGTACATCGCGCCCCTCAAATGGCATCTGCGAAAGGGAAGAAGGACCACTCCCTTAAAGACATGCTTCTCAAATTAGCGGGGGCCCAGTCGGGCGACGCTACAGCGGTGTCTCCTGTGGAGGGGCCTGCCAGTACGGGAGGGCCGGATGATCCAGTCACCTGCCCTTACCTGGAATCGTTGTTCAATGCACTGCAAGAAGATCAACAGTCCTTCAAGAAGGAATTCACTCAAGAGCTCAAAGAAACTCGGCGAGATCTGGACGGGCTTGGGGAAAGGATCGCCATGTTGGAAGATCATGAATCAAGCAGAGACAAGGAGACTCAACAATTACTGCATGAGATGCTTCGCCTCAGGGACCAGCAGCTGAACCTTCAGGCTCATGCAGAAGATTTAGATAACAGATTGTGCCGCAACAACATATGCATGAGGGGTGTGCCCTCCGGCGAGGAGGGATCAGATATCACCACTTTTGTAATGTAACTTTTTAGATCTATTCTGGAGGCCCCCCGGGGGAGGTCATAAAGCAGAATAAAATTCACAGATGGCGGGCCCTAAACGTTTTCCTAAAGCTCCACCACCGGATATCCTCACCTGTGTACACAAATTCCCTTTGAAGGAAGTATTCTCCAACACGCAAGAGAGAAACATCCACTGAAGTATCAGGAGTATCATCCAACACTCGGTCGATCGATCAGGGGCCCACCTTTGTTTATTACAAGAAACCCGTCTCCTCCCCAAAGACGAACATAAACTCCGTTCCAAACATTTTCCCTATCAGTACTTTTCATCCCTCCCGAATAATACCACAGGTGTGGCTCTCCTGATCTCCCCACATTTCAGGGGCAAAGTGCGTCTTAAAGAGGCGGAGATAAAGGAGAGGATGTTAACCTACTCACTACAAATTGACCCAAACGTGGTCACTATAGCTACCCTATATGCACCAAACAAGGGACAGGAACCTTTCCTTCAGAGGGCCCTGACTGAGGTACTGGGGTCCCAGGACCGATCACTCATGATAGGGGGAGACCTTAACCTCATCTTTGATAATGACCTGGACAGGTCGGTGCAAACACATGGCCAAACGGGGGCCCTTTCTAAAGGGGGACTACAATGGTTTCAAAGCACAGGCCTCACAGACTTCTGGAGACACACTCACCCTCATACCCTACACATATTATTCATTCGCACACAAAACCTACGCTAGGTTGGACCACCTCCTAGTCACCCCTAACCTCATTACCAGAGTGCAGGGAGTCACTATCGGACCCAGATCTCTTTCCGACTATGCAGCAGTAGTATCTACAGTGGGGATCCCCAAACATAGCCCATACACTTGATCCTGGCATCTGCAGGATAAAATCCTACAATGCCCTGGAAATATAATACAGATCTCAACACCATAGACAACTATTTAGCCATAAATGACACTCCAGGTATAGCCACCTCCAAGCTCTTGGACACCCTAAAGGCAGTAATCAGGGAGGAATTGATTGCCATTTCGGCAGTGTGAGAAGGTGGCCTGATATATGCTGTGCAATAGTTCTAGTGTATCAGTCCAAACAACCCCTTATGGTGAATAGGTTAAAGACAACCTTTATTGAAAGCTATCCTAGTGGTAGCTATGGAGAGCAGCCTTCAGGCTAAGTCTTGAAGGAATGTAAAACAGCTTGGTTTACCAGTCTATAATCTCTTGAATGACCAAATGAAAGGACAACCACACCAGGTATATATTTATAATATATGTATTTAAGATAAAACACACCCCTCTAGTCTCTTTATGAGGCTGGAGTTCGAAGTACTTAATTTACAAGTTAGCAATCAACCGTAATAGCACAAATACACGTTTGGGCCCTAGGGGCGTACCAAACCATATACCAATAAAGTGGTATAAGAACCACGACTGAACTAGACACAAGGCCTAGAGCCTGTAGAATCGCTGGGACCCCAAGGAACCACCCAATGTAGTGACACAGGGGACCCACAGGGACCGTGTGCAGTGTGTAAACACAACCGCGGGTTCCCTTAGCTTCTATGGGCAATGACGTGGTTGGAAATTTAAAGATTAGGAGCACTTAGAATCGAGTCAGGACCAAACCCTTTTGGACTTAAGAAGTTCTAGGGCTAGCACCCACGAGAGCACCGGAGTACTCGAGTTACCTCACCCAGGGAAGCCGGGTGCATAGGTGTCTTTTGGTGTCGGGTTGCGTCGTCGATTACAATGAAACCTGTCGAAGAACTGCTGCTGCCGTGAAGAGGAGAAGTGTCCGAAGAGATCCAAGCCTGGATCTAGGATGGTAGGAACCTGAAAGCAGAGGGTACAGAGTCTGGGTCACTTGCCAGTGACCGAGGGCAGGATGGACCAATGCCCACAGATGTCGGGTGCTTCAGGTGGGTTGACAGGTGTCTTGACTCTTCAGCCATGAGGTTTAGGAGGCGTCGACGAAGTCCACAAGCCGGATTCCAGCTGTCCCACAAAGTCTGCCGAGTGCTGCGGTGTCGGCGACCAGATTGGACCCAACAAGCCTTGGCAACGGCAAGTCTCGTGGAAAGAAAAGAAGGACATCGGTGCAGACCAGCAAGGTCTGAGGCACTCACCCAGCAAGGGTAAGTCAGATCAAGTCTGTAGCAACCAGGGAAGCCCAGCAGAAGATGAGTTGCCTTCAATGGGACCCACTAGCCAATGGGCTAGCGATCGCAAAGGAGCCTCAAGCGGTCACACTGGAACCCGGCCCACGGGTCACTCATGGAGTGGAGGTCAGAGATCTTCGTTGCAGTCAGTGCTCAAGGCTGGGGCTACTCGGAGCCCAAAGCAGAACTTCAAGGATAAAGAGGAAGTTGATGTACCAGCAATAGTACGCGTTGCCCAGGGGTCACGGTTCCTCGTCACCCACGATAGCCATGGGCCTCAGCTTTGCTGTGGACTCAGGGTAGCCTCGGAGTAGTGAGGAAATCCACCTCTAGTGATGCAGAGACTTTGGCGTCCAATGGGAGCTTCGGAATTGCAGACTGAACAGTTGCTTCTTTGGTGCCTGCCAAGCAGGGAAGTCACACCTTGACTCCAAGGAAGATTTCTTCAGTCTTCTAGTCAGGATAGAATGTCGAAGGTCCAGGATATATAATGCAGAGTTTCGTCCAGGCTAATCTAAAGTTGCAAGCACTGGGTTCCCATACTTATTCTAAGTTTGGGGATTGGACATACTCTAGGGACCCACCTATGGGAGGGTTTGGCAAGAGGGGTGTGCCCCCAGTGCAGGACTTCAAAGCACCAGACAGTGCTCCCGCCCAGCCCCAATACACATCTGCCTGTCTGGGGAGGTGGTTACACCTCCCTGGGACAGGAAACGTATTGTCCAGGCCCCCCCTGCCGGAGTTTCGGTCAGCAGCAGGAGGCCAGACCTGTGTCTGTGGCAGAGACATCCATTTTGTGATGCCAGGGCTATAGAAAGTCCTACCGGGTTAGACCAGTGTGAACATGTCTCTCCCTCTAGAAGGGTGGAATGCTACCCCCGCTGCCAGAACTGGTGGGGGGGGTTAGTATTCCAAAGCGTTTGACACCAAACACGACATGTTTCCATGCAGCCATCCCAAAGTTAACATTTACCTCAAGGTTATAATGCACTTAAGAGTACATGGTCAGGCTGCACCACAAACAGCATCAGAAGAGGTACTCTGAACGCTGCAGAGGGGCTCTGCTCATGCAGGGGAACCCTCTCACATAAAAACCAAGCACTCTGCCTTCAGGATTGTTAAGGCCTGCCATAGGAGTGACTTATAGGTTTTATATGTCTGTGCAATGGTAGTGATATAGGTAGCCTATACCACTGTAAGGGGTGCAAGCACACCCTTATCCAGGCTGCAGTAGCAGACCTCTGGTGCCATTTTGGAGTGCTTCCCAGGGGTGGCATAATACATGCTTCAGCCCCTGGTAGGCCTCTGAGGTACCTATGCCCTAGGCACATAGTATACTATATACTAGGGGCTTATAAGGCACTCCAGAATCCAATTAGATATGTACCTAATGTACATGGAAACCATTTTACAGAGAAAGCAGATAGACTGGGGCAATGAATAGCAGGATCCTAGTCCAACTAAGTCATAAACCAGCAAAACACCAGGCAAAAAGTGGGGGCAACCATATAGTCAGATTTCACCTTCCAACAGGCAGCTCAAAATAAAACCCACTGGGATAAGTGCCAACAGCTCTCCCTCCAAGTAGTAAAACTTGAACACATTCACAAAAAAACAGGTGCCCCTAGGGTATGTAGACAGCTGGAGGGTGCAAGAGCACAGCTGGCTGGCTTAGACACAGACAGAGCGGAATATGTTGCAATGAGGCTTAAACATCGATAATACGTGGGCGGGGACAGGTGCGGGTGCCTCCTAGTCAACAGATTGAAGGCCCAAAGACAGGAGTAAAGTATCCAAGAGGTCATGGATTCTAGGGGCCAGGTACAGAAAGAGGACCCCCATATAGCGAAGGCCTTTTGGGAATACTACAAAGATATTTATAAGGCTCAGTCCTTCTCATTATAGAACATACCGACCTACCTTAGGGGCGTGCATACAACAGTCCCCATCCCACACCAGAGGGATGATTTGGACTGCCCTATTCAAATTGAGGAAGTCATCTCCTGCAATTCCCGTCAAAAGTTATCCAAACCCCCCGGCCCTGACAGCTTCCCAGTCATCTTTTATGAGACTTCTTGTAAAACTCTGACACCCCTTCTTACTCGCCCATTTAACAAATTGGGGAGTTCGGCTGTCCTTCCCCCTTCTATGCAGATAGCTTTGATAGTTGTGATTCCCAAGCCGGGGAGGAAAAAAACACAATGACTGTTGTACAAGCCGATCTCATTGTTAAACATGGACCTTAAAATATTTACGGGCATTCTAGCAGCCTGCCTTAACCCGTTCCTCCGGGGCCTTATCGAGCCAGATCAAGCCAGATTTGTCATTCAACGCCAACGCGGAGATAATACGCGCAGGGTTCTCCATCGCATAGATAAATCTCAGAGAGCAACCAGGAGCAGATGCTCTTAGCAGTAGATGCCGAAAAGGCATTTGACAGAGTGCACTGGCCGCATCTTGAGGCAATGCTCAAGCACTTCGGCTTTGGGAACAGGTTTAGAGGTTGGTATTTAAGTGCTTACGATCACCATACATCCACGATACAGATTAATGGCCATACGTCTTCCTCCTTTCCAATAACCAGGGGCACCAGGCAGGGCTGCCCCCTGTCTCAGCTACTTTTTGCATTATACATGGAACCTATTGCCCATATAATTCGTTCCAAACCAGCGATAACTGGTATCAAATTCAGTGGAGATTATCACGCAGTCAGTCTGTACGCAGATGACATTCTAGCAACTTTGGAGAACCCATCCACCTCCCTATCAGCTTTTCTTGCAGAACTAGAGTTATTTGGCCAGGCAGCTGGTTTTAAAATGAGCATCCATAAATCACAGGCCTTGAGCCTAACCCTGCAACCCCATAGGATGGATTCCCTTAAACAACAATTACCCCTCTGCTGGACCCCATAATATCTTTCTTATCTGGTACTCCAAATTGACCCCACGATCCCGACGACAGTCACACTTAACTACCGTGCTCTGATTTGTCTGACAAGGGCAGACCTTAACCACTGGCGACACCACTTCTCGGGATCTTGTATTTATTCCAAGCCCTCCCAGTAGAACTTCCACTGGACACCCTCCGAGCCCTCCAAGATGAGGTAAATTGTTTCATTTGAGCAGATAAACGCCTTCACTGCTGCAGAGATATCGCCTACCGTACTCTGCTTGAAAATGGCCTAGGTGTTCCAGATTTAAAACGATACTATCAAGCAACCCAATTGAGTATTTTGATAGAATGGTCCCGCGCAGAGTCAGAGAAACACTGGTTGTTTATGGAAAGGGCCCTGGTAAGACAACCTTATAGAAGAAACCCTTCCTCCTTAAAAACACTTGCCCCCCCCAACCTCTACATGTCCTATATCACCAATTCAGCACGTAAAGCCTGGGACAAACTAGAGTCCCTGAGGAACCTCAGCTCCTTCACTTCCACTCTGACCCCCATAGTAGGGGATCCAGATTTCACACCGGTGGAGAAGTGTGGCTCACTGTGGAGAAGTGTGGCTCACTGGTTAGAGTAGGCAGACCTGGAAGCAGAGGTCAGCCCGGGACCAGGGTTCAATTCCTGGCTCGGCTGGGTCTTGAGTCCATAAATTGTCCATGGACTTGATAATTCTCGCTCCAGTGCATACTCAATTCATGGGTTCACACTCTGCGACTCTGGGCAATAGCTTGCTTAATCTCCACAATGGCCCCTCGCGGCGGGATGCCTGGCTTTCACCTTGTGGATGCCCTGCTGGGTTATCTCACAGGGGAATACCAGGACGGGTTCCCTAAGCAAGCGCTTAGAGACCGGTTGGTGATTTGCGCTATATAAATATCTGTACATTTACATTTACATTTACAGTAGGGGATCCAGATTTCACACCGGTTCTGGACAAACCAGCTTCCCACAGATGGATTCATCCTGTATGCTGATCATTCGGACATCTTTATGACGCAGAATACCCTATCTCATTCAAGTTCCTCCGCGCAGAATTAGGGCTCCCCAAAAATTAGCATTGGCACCCAACAGTTCGTCCAGGGGCACAACATCACCTCACATCCTTTGAACGCTGCTCTCAAACCCTCAAACTCACCCTTAATCACACACTTATATAGATTCCTAAGCCCACCAAGCACTCCTACCAAATCTGCAGGGCAACTTCGTTGGGAGTCAGAGATCGGGCGGGAATTGATGCCGTAGGAATGGGAAGACATTCCTTACTGTGCTAGCACACAGCCTGTAATACTACGGGGATCGAAACAGCGACAAAGATTATAACATATTGGCACCTTACCCCTATTAGACTCCACAAGTTTGCACCCTCCAAATTCTCAGACTGCTGGCGTTGTTGTGGCTTCCCAGGCACTTTAACACACATACTATGGACTGCCCGAAATTAGTGCCATATTGGACAAGGGTCCTTAATGACGTTGAAACAGAACTCCGAGATTTCCCCTATGTCATTTGGGCCCACCCAATGCTCTCCCTTTCCCACTAAAATCCAGGCAGGTCGGGCTCACGCTATTTGCATCCCTGCAGAACATAATGTCGTATTGGGGTACAGATCATATCCCAACATATCAAGGTTGGCTGCACAAGTTGTGGTACATTATGGGACCGAAACGTGTTACCTCAACACTGTTGAAGCAAAGTTCAGCTTTTCACAAGCTATGAAAACCATTTCTGAAGCTCCTGACATCAGAATTTCATGAACTTAACTGCCCCAAGTACCTACGCCTCTTACGCCTCTTGGAGGCCCCCACGACTCCTACTTCAAAGCACTGAATCGGGACATAGCCGGGTGGGGGAGGGCGACATAGTCATTATCAGTCAGCTCATGGCAGACCAGGTCCGGGGTGGGAGGTAGGGGGAGTTTACTGGGAGTTTTAAATAAATGCATGTAAAGCATCCTGGGGCAGAATCACAAGCCCCTTGCAACACTTTTGCGCCATCATTGCATCACTTTTATGACACACCGGCAGTGTAAACAATGCGGCCAATATCTAGGGAGATGTGTCATGTTGTAAAGCTCTGCATCACGTTATACCTGCATCAGGTATAATGTATGCAGGGTGGGCATTCCCATGCAGGAAAACCTCGTAAAAGTGACAGTGACATCTATAAGATTTCACTGCGCTACTTTTAGGACGCCACTGCATCAAAACCTTATGCCTGCTTGAAGCAGGCGTAAGGAGTGGTGCAGTACAATAACTATAGGCCTCAACATGCATTGCTGGAGTTGTGTCATGCTTGCAACACAACTTCAGCAATGTGTGATTTTTAGGGCAACAGATACGACAGAATTTCTGATGCATCTGTCAATTTTTACACCATGGTGCGCTGTATTGTAAATACAGCTCCTCTATGGTGGCGCAAGGGTATCGCAGGCTTTAAGTGCTTACGATCACCATACATCCACGATACAGATTAATGGCCATACGTCTTCCTCCTTTCCAATAACCAGGGGCACCAGGCAGGGCTGCCCCCGTCTCAGCTACTTTTTGCATTATACATGGAACCTATTGCCCATATAATTCGTTCCAAACCAGCGATAACTGGTATCAAATTCAGTGGAGATTATCACGCAGTCAGTCTGTACGCAGATGACATTCTAGCAACTTTGGAGAACCCATCCACCTCCCTATCAGCTTTTCTTGCAGAACTAGAGTTATTTGGCCAGGCAGCTGGTTTTAAAATGAGCATCCATAAATCACAGGCCTTGAGCCTAACCCTGCAACCCCATAGGATGGATTCCCTTAAACAACAATTACCCCTCTGCTGGACCCCATAATATCTTTCTTATCTGGTACTCCAAATTGACCCCACGATCCCGACGACAGTCACACTTAACTGATGCATCTCTACAGATGCGTCAGTTTCTTGTAAATCTGCTACCCTGTGCTTACAGGCTATCTGGCTCATGATAAGTGCTATGATGGAATTACAATAAAGAAATTTAACCCATAAAAAGAACAACTGTAACCTACGTAGCAAGATCATAGAAACAGTTCCTAAATATGGAACTAGAACACATTGTTTTGGCAGGTGCCAACACAGAAATAAATGTGCCTAACAAGAGCAAATCAGTGCAGCACAAAGTTGTAGATAATATGCAAATGGGTTTCAGATGGTAATACACAGAGCTAACTAAACTCTATGAAACATCTAAATTGATGGTGGCCGATTGCTCTCTCGCTTGACAGCACTATAACATTTCTAAATATTGCCAACAAATTGACCTAATTCTATCTAGCATATATTGTCTTCCAATTTGCATTTTTATATGCCATGATGCCTTCTGTTTCATAAACAAATCCATTTGTAATACAACTAGAAGCTGGATATACATCGCTTTTTCCTGCAGTATCTATATGAAAAGTAGTCCAGTGCCATCTCAGGCAATGTTATCCAAAGTCTCACTGATGTTAGCACTAATAACGTCATCACAGCCGTAGAAAACATACATCTTCAAAGTTTCCCTCTTTGATAGAAGTACACTATGAGCACTGGTACAGACCGGCTGCCTTCGGCATCCCAATGCTAATAATTCACATCATCTGCCACTCTCTGACTATGTTGGTTTTTAGGGAAGTTAGGCTGGAGTAAAAATGGTAAATGTGAACTCCCCAAACCTTTTCCTCAAATATACTTTTGTTGGAGTGGGAATAGTACATCTGACCTTCAAGACATTGGGTAACTGGTTGACTGGGGTGTGTACCCCTGTCAAACAGCAACCACAAGCCTTGTTAGGGTAAGGCACAAGCAAACCCTAAATTAACCTGTGCCCAACCCCCTGGTAGCTTGGCACAGAGCAGCCAGGCTTAACTTAGAGGTAATGTGTAAAGTATGTGTGCAGTACTGACTCTGAAATTGTACTGGGCTATACTAATAAGGCCCAGTGCCAGTGCTCTGTTCTCTAAAATATATGTGGTAATTGGTATAATTCTAATTGGTCAAGATCCCCCTACCTGCAAGTACTTAGTATATGGTGGGTATGTAGGTTTAGAAACCCTAGTGGACCGAATGCACTTACATGTGCACTGCTGTGGTGTCTGGTGTCATTTTAAAGTCAGGCACGCCTTGCAATTTGGTTTTAAAATAAAATTATGCTCAAATTCGACTTTGGAATTAAAAGTACTCCCTAATCCTAAAACGTCAGTTTAATACCTTTTACGTCACCCGAGGCACCTGAAGTGTAGAGTACATTGTTAAAAAGCAGGAACAATATAAAATATATTTTATTTGCCCTGGTAGAGACAAACTGCAAAAGTAATTTTTCCCTGGTGTAGTACTACAAGCCCCATAGACTAATATGGGATGATTTTATTAACTTAATAAAGCGCACCTTTGCTTGTGATCATTAAAAGTATCAAAATAATGGTTACAATAAATGTAACAACCTGCCTAGGTAAAATTTATTATAACTATTATGAAAAGTAGTTTTAGAACTTACTATCCTACGGTTACCTAAAGCAGCCTATAGCAGCCTCTTCTGATTCGTCAGCCTTTGACAGCCTGAGCCAAGCTGCTCCCTGAGTAGGTGTGAAGATGCCTGGGGCAGAAACAATACAGCCATTTGATGGGAGGATATGTTCTTCATTGAGTAGTTAGGGAGAAGAAGTGGGCTGGGGAGAGAAGCTGGATTTCAAATAAAGGAGAACAGATGTCACAGGACCCAATCCAGTCTCGAGGAGAGTGTACTGAGTTGTTAGCCACAACTTTAGGGTGAGTTACACGGAAGCACACACCAAGGAGAGATTTTCTCTATTTTGATTTTTATGAAAACATTCCAGGTCAAAAAAATGGCACACTTCACATCAAATGGTTATAGCAGAGGGAGTTAACTTTACTCTTATTGGTTGGGGGGGCTGGTGAATAAATATGGGAGAGCTGCAGGAGCTCCTCAGAACACTGCTTGGGCCAAAAAGATAAGAAGGTCTGCCCTGCTGAATCCCTGAGAGTTGTAATTTGAGATGTCATCAGTGATGTCACTGACCATGTCAAGAGTGATGTAATATGTGAGGTCATAACCAGTGCATTGCGGAGGCGTAGGTTATAGTTAGCTCAGGTAACTACCCCTACTGAACTTCACTTCACTGATTTTGTACAAGTGAAATCTGTCTGAGCCTAACTATAATGTCCCTGTAAAATTACATGATATAGGTGCTATATATATACTGACCATGTCATGAGTGATGTAATATGTGACGTCATCAGCAGTGGATTGCGGGCGCGCGAGTTATAGTTAGCTGAACTAACTATAACGGGGGAATTTCATTGGTTTTTTACGAGTGAAATGTCCAGCTACCTATAACATGTGTGAAACCTATGTTTTTTTCAGTGAATTTGCAAGGTTTTTTAAATGCTAATTCCTAACTATAACGTGTGTGAAACCTATGGTTTTTTAAGTGAATTTGCAAGGTTTTTTAAATGCTAGTTTATGAATGTATTTTTATATTTTTTTAAATATTTATTTTACAATAAGCTACCTATATATATAGTTATAGATTAACTTTATCCTGTAATATGGAATGGCTAATTTTTTCTTTTTTTAAATTTGGATAGAGTTGAACAGCATAGTTAATATCTTCTATAAACTTCTAAACACTTTAAAAAATATTTTTTTTTAAGGGTTTTTGCACGGTGCACGCATGCGTCCGTACTCCGTGTGCGCATGCATACGTGCTCCACGCGCGCATGCGTACGCTGTGCGTGCTCCATACGCGCGTGCTCCGTACACGCATCCGCGCGTGCTCCGTACGCGCGTGCTCCATACGCGCATGCACGTGTGTTCCGTGCGCATACGCGCATGCGCGTGTGCTCCGTACGCGCATGCGTGCATGCTCTGTACGCGCACGGTGCGCGCACGGCAAGTCATGTGATTTAGAAACAACACTTTTCATTGCTTTATAGTAGTTTCAGTTACAGAAACTTCCAACACCACACCCACTCCCCTCATTATTACTTCTGATTCCCTGGGAGAAGGAGCTGAGCAGCTTTTCCAGTACTCCAGTACTTGAGAATGGCAGAGCAGCAGTCATCTTCTGGGAGTGAGCAGGAGACCCTTGTGAGACAGAGACAGAGGAAACAGAAAGACTCTTTTATATGGCAATTTTTTACATTTCCACAGGGGCAGAAGAAGGTGAATGCTCCAAAAGTCACCTGCACTCTTTGTGATCGTGTCTTATCAAGAGGAGATCCTAAAAAGAAATACTCTTTTAGTATCTTCACTATGATCAGGCACGTTAGAGATGTACATCCTGTGGCTTATGCTCGAACTGCTAGAGAAAACCCTCCAGCAGCTCAGCCGAGCACATCCGCAGCAGCTCAGCCGAGCACTTCATCTGCGGCGGCAGCTTCACCTGGTTCGGTTCCTCTGGATATACACCCTCTGTTTAAGAGGGTGCTTATACGGTGCAATGCGTTCAATGCTCTTCTCTCTTATGCGGACACCAGCATTCCGCTAATAGAGAGCAAGATACAGCAGCACACGTGCGGCACCCTATAATTTTTTCCATGTCTTTTTTTTTCTCTGTCCCTCAATTAACACAACGGCTCTTTTTAGAGCCACCTAACATCTAAACACTTAAATTTGATTTTTAATTCTATTTTTTTTATGATTCTGCCGTGCGCGCACCATGCGTGCACCCCGCGATTTAAAAAAAAAATAAATGTTTTTTTCACCCTTCATGGTCCTTCAGGGAGCCCCTGACAAAAGCTAGGGGGTCAGGAACTCTGTACCCTGCCCCCTTTTCATGTTCTCCACCTTTCTTTTTCACTTTCACACACAAAATGGCGGTCGACACTTCCTGATTTTGACCGATTTGGATGTTGACTGACATGAATCCACCAATCAGAATTACGCTCGCGCACGGCACCGTTCGCGCACGGTGCGTGGCTATAGATATGTATGTGCTTTTAACTGCAATTTTCTCAGGAACTACTGAACAGATTGACACCATATATGCAAAAGGCACATGCCTGACCTGAGGACTACCTCTTTGCCAAATTTCAAGTAATTCTGTTCAGCCATTCGGGCTGTACCTTCGACTAAAGGTCCTATGGGAAAATGCATGGGGAAAACGCGTTTTGGGACCCCCCTTTTTTTCTCAGCCCCCGCATGACGAATCACCCCGAGACTTTCAGGGTAGGAGCTGAGCGGAGCGCCCCATTAGTTTTGAAAATTTCGTGAGGATTCGTCAACCGGCGCCAAAGGTATTCAAAATAGAATTTTCAGATTTCCTATGGAAACACGGTCCTAACTATAACTATCTACTGGCGACCGCCAGTAGATTATATATATATATATATATATATATATATATATATATATATATATATATTCACTGAAAAAACCATAGGTTTCACACATGTTATAGTTAGCGGAAATTTTACTGATAAAAAACCAGTGAAATTCCCCCGTTATAGTTAGTGCAGTCAACTATAACTCACGCGACCGCAATCCTCTGCTGATGCTAATACTGTATTTAGACACTTATATGCCAATGTCTTCTTCCATACATTTTTAGCTATACATATATTACAAATATTTTTTTTTCATAAAGACACATATGTCATCAGCAGAAGATTGCGGTCGCGTGAGTTATAGTTGCCTGCACTAACTACAACGGGGGAATTTCACTGGTTTTTTATCAGTAAAATTTCCGCTAACTATAACATGTGTGAAACCTATGGTTTTTTCAGTGAATTTGCAAGGTTTTTTAAATGCTAATTCCTAACTATAACGTGTGTGAAACCTATGGTTTTTTCAGTGAATTTGTACGGTTTTTTAAATGCTAAGTTACTTTACGCCATTCGAGGCGTGCGCGCCCACTTAACGCAGTTCGTTCCGTGCACGGTTTTTATCAACTTTAATAAGCCCTGTACATTTGGTGGCCTTCGGCCACCAAAAGCACAGGGGGTGGGGTCAATGTGGATAGTGTTTTTTTTATTTCAATTTTATAATTTCATGTTGCCAAAATTTAGTTTTTTTTACCTATTAATAAGCCCTGTACATTTGGTGGCCTTCTGCCACCAAAAGCACAGGGGGTGGGGTAAGTGTGGATAGTGTTTTTTTTATTTTTATTTTTTTACCGTACGCTTACGGTAAGCGTACGGTAAGCGTACCCCGCGAAATTGCCGAAAAAAAAATAAAACCGTTTTTGCTCTTGGGGGATGTTTGTGGACTCCCTCAACATGACTATGTGGGAGGGAGTTGTCAAAACAGCCCCGTAACATGTTTTTGGCCATCATGTTTGATAAACAACACTCAGTGCGAGAGACAAAATGGCGGCCGCCGCTTCCTGGTTTCGGCCGATTCGAATGTTTACTAAGATCTAAGAGCCAATCAGAATCGCGCTCGCGCACGCCACCGTACGCTTACCGTAAGCGTACGGTAAGCGTACCGTAAGCGGGCTCAGATATATATATTGATTTAAAGGCTATTTTCTCAGAATCTACTGAACAGATTTACACCAAACCTACAAAAGGCACTTCCTTGACCTAGGGACTACCTCTCTGCCAAATTTTGAGTAATTCTGTTCAGCCGTTCGGGCTGTAGCTCGTTCTAAAGGTCCTATGGAAAAATGCATGGGAAAAACGCGTTTTGGGACCCCCCTTTTATCTCAGCCCCCGCTTGACGGATCCCCCCGAGACTTTCAGGGTAGGAGCGGAGCGTAGCGCCCCACCTATTTTGAGAAATTCGCGAGGATTCGTCGACCGGCGCCAAAGTTATTCAAAATAGAATGTTGAGGTTTTCCTATGGAAACGTGGTCCTAACTATAACTACCTACTGGCGACCGCCAGTAGGTAATATATATATATATATATATATATATATATATATATATATAATGCATCAATATTCTATAACTATATTAAGTGGTGATTAAATGCTATCGAGCAATACAGGAATGCACACCTCAGCACAGAGATATGGTGATGATCATATTGATGCATCATTGGACATGTATGGTGTTGTCTTATGGTCACGTGGTAAAGGGGATTTAAAGCACCTGTGTCTGGGTAGTGCAAACTTCCACATCTATTAGTAAGGCATGCCTGCTGAAACACATCAGGAGAGATTTTGCATTTGCAGCCACTTTAATTTTGAAAATATACTCTGGGGTGACACTGTGAATTGGCTTCAGCAATTCTCTCTCTCTGTTAACTAATGGGATGCTCTTACCGTCAGCTGAGGCCGCCCTGCAGGGTTGTGTGCCCTCGACAATGGAGATTATTTTGCAGTGTTTTGAATTGGGGTATGACTCGCTTGCCTGCATGCACAACAAAGGATCAAGCCAGAAACTAAATGCATCTGAGGTGAAAAACGGAGAAGGGAGAGGTTTCCTTTCACTAGCAATTCTGGACTCCTCACATTTGAGAGACATAATTTAAAAGTGTCAATAAGAATGATAATATAAGTTCTGCCTAGATTATGTTATAATTTTACTTTATGCACATGGCCACTTTATTTCGATTGGATGCACTGAACAAACATGAAATATTAATTGTGATTAACATGTGGTTATTAAATGCTAACAGCTCTCTTCTGTCATTGGTCTGTCTGAGTGTTATTTACACTCTTTTTCCATCCATTACATTGAACTAGATGCGATAATGGTTCAGTCTGCATTATTCATTAGCACTCTTGCCATGTGAACATTGGCATATTCTGATCACGAGTATATCCACCTGAAAACAAGCATTCTTCAGTGTCAGGACTGGTTAGACAGTCCTTTAATTTTGAATTGTCATCTTCTTCTTTGATACCTCCCCTTTAATTGCTTTGCTTCTCTTTTTATTTTAATGTTTTGTTACAGGGTACTACAGCTGCCCAAGAAGTGCTACAGTGTTTCTTGCTTGGTGCTCATTTCATCTGCACAGAACCACATTCCACATGGTGAATTCCTCTAAATCAGGAAACAATTATAGAATGCTTTTATACATACGGTATCATTATTTTACCATTACAAGATGGCCAATACATTGAGTCTTAATTTGGCAGCCATGTTTAAACTTTAAAAGAACAATAGGCTATTTGCAATGCTTTTGCAAGACAGACACCTGCTGCTATGTTTGGGTTATTGCTTAGATATGCCCAACATGTTTATGTTGTATTCTTTTAATTTATCTTGCATATGTTATTGAGTTTGTATGTATTTCGTTGCACTTTTGTCAGTGGGTGAATGCAAGAAAGAGTCAGTGGATTAGTGAATGGATGCAGGAGTGCAAAGATGAGAAAACCAGAACCAGAGAATGGCAAACGAATGCACTGAACTTGTATGAGCCAACTCTAGAAGGAACAATAGATGACATTATTTTTATACCAAATATGAAAAAAGCAAGCCAGAAATCTCATTAAACAAACAGAGGGTAAGGGAGGGATTTGCTATAGTTATAATTTTATAATGAACACAGCATTTCAACCCTACTATTCTGCATGGTATACCATAAAAGATAGTAGCCTCCTGCCACATTGGGATTTTCCCACAGATGTCAGAATATCTGAACTATATCCATAGCTGAGAGAAACCATAGACAAGCAGATAAGGACCATAAGCAATAAGAGAGCAGGCAAGGCTTGAAGCACCAGGGCTTGATGGTTTCCCAGTCTCTTTTTACAAATCTAATGCCACATTCTTGTCTAGGGTGTTCAATAATTTTATACATTCTAAATGGATGATGTATTCATACTGAAACCCGGAAAGAACCCTTTATAAAGTGTAGTTCATATAGGCCTATTGCCTTGCTCAACTATGAAGGAAAAATCTTTCCCAAATTATGAGTAAACTAAACGAGGCTTGATTTGGTGTTTGGAAGACAAGATTCTCCATCGGAAACCCTGCCTGCTAACCCCTCAGTCCACACAACCCATTTAGTGACAGGTGGACCGTAAGTTTTCCATTGATAGAAAGCTTCTTCTGAAGGCCTGAAAGAGTAGAGGCCATTGGAGGAAGGGCATTGCACCACATACTGTATTGAGGGAAGATGATGTAATGTCCTTTTTTTCCTGTACGTCACAGCCAGAAAATAACCTGGCAGTGAGGGAAAGAAAAATATTATAATGACCACCCCCGAAGCCCTGGGAGCAAACTCGAGGAGGAGGGAAGCAGGGGGGGGGGGGGGGTCATTTTTTTTTCTTTTAGGAAACAAACTCCCACTGAAAAACAATAGCTTTGGACATATATGGTGAATGGCAATCAAACCTGACAGCGGCCATGCACTAAACATTTTGGACCTTGAAAAGGAACTGCAGTGATGGTGTTTCCTTTCAAGTAATGGATATGACTTCAGGGCGGGCAGTCTTTGCTAAAATTTGGAGGATGGTTATCAATCAGGTTGGCAAAGGAAATGTTCTTTGCTACCATGATGTATGGAGTCTCATCTGCCAAACCCTAAATCAGGTCTCAAGTCTGGCTGAGACTTACCTCCTCATACCACTCGGTCATCATGCAGAATAGTAAATCCCATGGTAACACTACTAGTAATATAGCCATTGAAAATTATGGAACGACAAAAGACTCTGACACTACTACTTTCACTTGATGCTGAAAAGGCTTTAGATCATACGGAATTAAGTTACCTATTTAGAGTGCTAGATAAGACAAACCTAGGCCTGATTTTCTAAACATATATTAAGTAAAATGCTGTTCTGTGCCAGGCAAAACTTAAAATCAAGGCTCACGTTTCATCCATATCCTTTGCCTTGTCACTGGAACCTTTGGCCCAAAAGATAAATGCTAACCAAAATATTCGAGACAGTAAAACAGTATAAGGATCATTTTTACTGACAACATCCTATGCTTCTTGACAGACCTTGAATGATCAATGCAAATTCTGATAAAAACCGCTAGAGGAATTTTCTCTGGTGTCAGTCTTCAAGATCAATCAAACTAGCCCTGAGGGAATGGCCTCTGTACAAATGGAAATGCTTACTCGGATCTGTTCAGGAGACAAGGGATATAATGGATAGAGGTCACTATATGATACTTGGGCATTATCCTCCCCAAAATAACAAAATATCTTTTTAGTTGTAACTTTCCAGGTCTGTTAACCATTATGTATAAGGACTTATACAGATGGGGGCGTGTGAAAATCTTATGGTTAGGCAGAATAGCTTATATGAAAGGCATCTCCATGTTGCATAAGCACTTCCCTTGGTGATCCAAGCTAAAATAAATATAAGAACATTTGGAAACTTTTCTGTAGAATGGAAAACATGCAGGGATCTTATCAACCCACGGGGGGACTAGCCTTTCCTCATATTGAAAATAATATTTGAGCAGCTCAATAGCAACTTGCCTCAGAGGTGACCCAGCCATGTCTGATAAAATTGTGGAATTCTTCTAGATCAAGAATATTTCGATATTTAGATAGTCCTATCACACATGTGCTATGGTTGCTCAAAAGATATAGGAAAAATATCGGCAACTGCCTAACTGTACTCCTGGGACAGGATCACTTCTTCAAACGTCCTCACTGCATGTGCATCCCAACTAACCTCTGTAACACATAACCCCAATTTTCACCTTGGCCTTGTAGATATGAGCTTCCAGATATGGGAAAAAGACACCTCCTTTACATTAGGAGATCTATTTGTTAAGGGCAAGTTGAGGATTACAACTCATTTATAGCCCTCTTCTTCTTACTTCTTAGTCGAGATCATTTCTGGATGCTCCAACTAAGACGCAGGGCAAGACTACCTTAAAACAGGGAGTGGGTGTCTAGGGATTTTGTATACATAAAGAAACTACTTTGTTCTGGAAGAACTAAAAGAGGTGTCTCATCGCTATACACCAGATTTCTCTCCTTGAGACCGCTGAGATCTCACAGGTAAAGTGACAAATTGAAGGAGAAATTGGGAGCCTTTATTTCTGAAGATGAATGGTCAATTATCTGCACTAGGTTAGCTCAGACCTCAATATGTACAAAATATATAGGAACATTTATACAATTCTTATAAGGTTGTGTGTGATCCATTACCTTTAAAACTCAAGGAAACCAGAAGGATGCTGACAGGGATGTAGATTGATACGCACTCTGGAACATATATGGTGGTCCTGCCAAGGGTTCAATAGTCTTTGGGTGGCATACAGCAGCATGACAGCTATAAAAGGACTGACAAAACCCATGAACCTCTTTTTTAGGTCTCGCATAGCGTTGCAGCGCAACGCGCTGTGCGCGTTGCGAGACATGCAGTATACACTATAGCTGGGGGAAGCTCCGCCCACTTTCCATCTATAGGTTTCATTGGCTTCCATCATAAATTGAGCATTCTGATTGGTTTTTAGCTTCTTAGTCCATGTTGTCATTATTGTCCTTCCGAGGCTACCAGCCCCTTTACTGTAACAAATGTTTTGTTCCCCTGCCTCTTACCGTTCCCTCCCGCAGTCCGTAATTTTTTTTACCACAACAACCCCCCCACCCCCTCCCATTCATGCCTTCTTTAATGCCCACACTTCAGTTTAAAATGCAACAGGGCTCGCGTAAAATACGAGTCCTGTTGCATTTTCAGTGCTTGTTTGTTTTCTGATTGGTGGCTCCATTTGCACTCTTTGTTTCACATGCGCGCGATGCCTTACATCGTGTGCATGCGTGACAAATCAGTGCTGTTTTTCCAATTGCTTGTGGGAGGCAGGGATAGCACAAGCAGCAAAGCGGCGTCTGGGGCCCAGTAAGTCTCACCTAATGTATGCTCTGCATTCTAAATCCGTGCTCTTTGGAACTGTGGGAGGTAGAGACAGCACAAGTCCATGGTGAGGGACAGTGTAGAGGAGAAGGGGCGCAGTGGTGGTGTTACAACACTTCTCAGTCTGAAATCAACAGCTGCAGCATGAACAGGAAGATCTTTAAAACCTTGGGTCATTCCACTTGTAATGGCCACTCGGGTGCGTTTCCTCGCTTCAGCCCATCCCCCCTTCTCGGAGACCTGGTCTCCAAGAGGCCTGTCTCTTAATATGTCGTGGTCCAAAGTTGTTCGGAGTAAAGGCTCATACCGCAGCTGGCATCAACCAGTCGCCAGACTTGAAGTGACTTTTGCCGTACCCTTGCTACTGCTGCAAAATAGGTACGTTTGTGTACCCTAGAAAACTTTGATGAAGTTTTATCTTCTACTTCACTAGAGCACACCACCGAGGCGCTGTACAGTCACAGTAACTCTTCCATTTCCACACTATACCTCCATAGTCAACTGTCACTCCCTTCCTTTTCATTTTCTTTCATTACATACTGAGTAATTCTTCAACCCCCTTCAGCATATGATTGGATTGAAATATATAGATCTCTCAACTCCAGTGCTCTCCAGTACTCCATTTGCTCAGCTGTTTATGACGGACTTCCAGCCATTGTTAACAGTAAAACCGCACCATCCCCGTCGATCAGCTTTCTAAATGGAGAGATTTTATGAGACTGTACTTCACAGATCCCCCTCACATCCCACAATAAGTCCGTCCCATAATAACACATAAACCTAAACTGGAGTTTCCGGGTATTGAAGCCAGCATATAGAGGTTAGTGAGTAAATGCATAATAAACTACTTTGAGGTTAACTCATTGACTGCCTCCACATGAGTAACAGCGTGTCTTATGTCAGTTGTGTTTGTAGTCCGGGGGAGCATGGTGTGGGGGGAGTTTTGGTGGCAAAGCTGTTGATTTTCGAAGTGTTAAACAATTGTGCTGAAAAATATGAGAAATATGAGACAGTTGAGCTAAACATCGCCAAGAAGAGCTCGCATTACGTCGAGTAAGTAGTGCTTTTATTATTGTGAACAAAAACTTGTCAGTTTGCAGAGAATGACCGGGTGGGAATCTGAGTTCACAAAGTATTTACTGCTTAAGAACTATTCTGATTTGTTAAATTATTCACCCTTTTCTAGTAGTTTATGATGTATCGGAAACATAAATGATATTATGAGAGCAAGGCAGTTATTTTCCATCACTAGCGCAGCAAGGATGCCATGGGCCCTGGTGCATGCAAAGAAAATGTCCCCTTTGACAGCAGCTGAGGTGGAAAAAAACCAGCATTGTCAATGTTCAACGGGCATTGGTACCACTGCACCTGCGGCACCAATAGTAGCTATTGACTTCCCAAAAGATTTGCTGGTAACAACGAATCCTCTTGAGTTATTTTTCATCACCAGGTATTTAGGCAAATATAAACCCAGGGGATAATATGAACAAATACCTGTTCTGGTATACTTCCTGTGCTAAAGCAGGCACTGTTTTCAGAATGGAATGTAAAAAAAAACATACCTTAAAAATCTTGCGTTTAAAGGCTTTTTATTAGTAATGACTTGATTTTGTGCTTAAAGAAGCGATAACCTTGTTAGGAGCCTGTTCCATTTCCATGTTTTGCAAATTTGTCTTCGAATAAGGTCCAAATTCATTTATTTTCAGCACATTGAGGTGTGTTAATTCGCTTAGATGACGCAACATGCCATAGAACTCGAGCATCACAGACACAGATACACTTGCCACGACAGAACACAACCTGCTCCAACACCCGCTCTGCACGCAAACACGCCGTAGAGCTCTGGGACCTACTCGACACCGCATCACCAGACGTCGCCTTCCTAACCGAGACCTGGATGAATGAAGCCTCCCCTCCAGACATTGCCATTGCCATCCCCGACGGATACAAGATCGCCCGCAGAGACCGCACCAACGGAGTCGGAGGAGGAATCGCCATCGTCCACAAGAAAACCATCAAGGTCTCAACAAACACCGATGACACTCTCAGCTCCGCCGAACACATGCACTTCCAGATCCACATGGACCCCAAGACTACCCTAAGAGGCACCCTCATCTACAGACCACCCGGACCCCGGCCAATTCTGCGACGCCATCGCCGACTTCATCAGCACGCACGCACTGACCTCCACCGACTACATCCTCCTCGGAGACCTGAACTTCCATCTGGAGAACAACAACGACAGCAACTCGTCCACACTGATAGACAACCTCGCCAACCTCGGACTGGAACAGCTCGTCACACGCTCTACGCCATCTTCTCCTCAAGCCCCCACGACTACTTCAGCCACGTCTCCGCACCCACCTGGACCGACCACCACTGCATCCACTTCATCTTCCGGAAACCCGTCGCACATCACCGCACACTACAGATGCACCGCCGCTGCTGGGGCAACATCACCGAAGTGCAACTACAGGTAAACCTCGCACTCAACCAACCACCCAACCCCTCCAACCCTGACACTGGCGCACGCACCCTCAGACGATGGTTGGACGACTGCGCCAACACCTTGGCCCCGCTGAAAAAACAAACCCTCAAAGACACCAGCAAGAGATCCAACTGGTTCACCCCGGAACTCCTAGCATCAAAGCGCACCTGCCAGAAATTGGAGAACATATGGCACAGTGAGAAATCGCCGGACAGCCGCGCAGCCCACAAAGACACCATCCGCAACCACCACCACCTCATCAGGACCGCCAAGAGGACTTCCTTCAAAGACCGACTCAACAACAATGCACACAACAGCAAGGAGCTCTTCAACATCGTGAAGGACCTCTCCAACCCCAGCTCCAACGCCAACGACATCCCGTTGTCGCAAGCCCTGTGCGACTCCCTCGCCACCTTCTTCCACCGGAAGATCGCCGACATCCACGATAGCTTCAACCCCCGGATGACCCTAACAGGCCCCAACATGCCGAAACCCACACACCCCACCGACCACGAACCCCTGACAACCTGGGCCAACGTGAGCTTCGAAGACACAATGAAGACCATGGGCACAATCCACTCCGCCTCGCCATCTGACCCTTTTCCACACCACATCTTCAACAAAGCTGGCAGCTCCATCGCACCCCACCTACGCAGCATCATCAACCTCTCCTTCGAGACCGCGACCTTCCCTGAAAGCTGGAAACACGCCGAGATCAACGCCCTACTAAAGAAACCCAAGGCGGACCCGAGCGAACTCAAAAACCTCCAGCCCATCTCCCTGCTCCCATTCCCAGCTAAGGTAATCGAGAAGATAGTCAACATCCAGCTCACCCACTACCTCGAAGACTACAGCATCCTGGACCCCTCCCAGTAAGGATTCCGCAGCAACCACAGCACCGAGACCGCCCTCATCGCCGCCACAGACGACATCAGGATCCTACTGGACAAAGGCGAGACGGCGGCCCTCATCCTTCTGGACCTCTCCGCCGCCTTTGACACCGTCTGCCACAAAACACTATGCACACGACTCCACGACGCAGGGATCCGAGACAATGCCCTGGACTGGGCATCCTCCTTCCTCTCCGGCAGAACCCAAAGAGTCCGCCTCCCGCCGTTCCGATCCGAAGAATCCAAGATCATCTGCGGCGTCCCGCAGGGATCCTCCCTCAGCCCGACGCTATTTAACGTCTACATGGCGCCCCTCGCATGCATCGCCCGACATCACGACCTCAACATAATCGCCTATGCCAATGACACGCAACTGATCCTCTCCCTCACCAAGGACCCCCTCACCGCCAAATCCAACCTCCACCAGGGAATGAAGGCCGTCGCCGACTGGATGGAGGATAGCCGCCTTAAGCTGAACACAGACAAGACGGAGATCCTCATCCTTGGGCCCAACCCCTCAGCATGGGACGACTCCTGGTGGCCCGCGTCGTTGGGAACACCCCCCGCACCCACCAACCACGCACGCAACCTGGGAGTCATCCTCAACTCGAAACTCACCATGACCAAACAAGTCAATGCTGTCTCCTCCAGCTGCTTCAACACCCTCTGTATGCTCCGCAAGATCTACAGATGGATCCCAACTGACAAAAGAAAAACAGTCATCCAGGCCCTAGTCAGCAGCAGACTCGACTACGGGAACGCCCTCTACGCCGGAGCCCCGACCAAGCTCATCAACAGACTGCAAAGAATCCAGAATGCCTCTGCACGCCTGATCCTTGACGTCCCGCGCCGCGACCACATCACCCCCACCTGCGGAACCTGTACTGGCTCCCTGTCGACAAAAGAATCTCCTTCAAGCTCCTGATCCACGCACATAAGGCGCTCCACAAGACCGGCCCAGCCTATCTCAACAGTCGACTCTCCTTCTACGTACCCAACAGGAAACTCCGCTCCACAGACCTCTCCCTGGCTACCGTCCCACGCATCCGTAGAGCCACAGCCGGAGGCAAATCCTTCTCCCACCGCGCCGCCAAGACCTGGAACACCCTCCCCCTCATCCTACGACAAACCAAAGACCTTCTAACCTTCAGGAGACAACTCAAGACCTGGCTGTTTGACCAGTAGCAAGAGCACCCCCCTCTCCCCATCCTCAGCACCTTGAAACCCTCACGGGTATGTAGTGCGCTTTACAAATTATTGATTGATTGATTGATTGATCTATCTGCTTGATGTGTGTGAGGAGGCAGATACTGTTGGAGCACGAAGGGGCCCTGTTGCCTGTGAAGCAAAAGTAAACCTGATGAGATTAGTTGACTTTTTATTATTCTGAGGTTAACAAATGTATTGCAGAATGTTGTTTGTGTCTATTTGTGTGTGAATATGTGTTTGTGTTCTCATGCATGGGGGCATGATGGGAAAGTGGAAGCCATGATACATGGTATAGATAAGATGGCTAGTCATACTGTCCTTGGGTGACTGAAATTTTCAGTCTATTCTCACTTTTCACAGAAAATCACTGTTCTTTCTGGTCTGTTTTAATTCAATTTCGAAACCATTTTAATGCGTAAAGCGAGAGTTTCGCAATTTGTATCTTATTTAATGGTTATACCTACTTTATTCAATGCACGATAAAGTGTCAGTTATGACATTGAAATGTCACACATAAGCAAACCCAAAACCTGGAAATATCACTCCTAAGCAAACTTGTCAGCTATGAAGTTGCGCTAGCATCTGTGTAATGGCAGCGGCCCATCAACAGTGATAGAGCAGGTGACATGGTTCAGGCTCTGTGTCCCCTTACAATGTTAGTGATTGCTGCCTGGTGCCATGCGGGGTAAGAGTGGACCGGACTGGAGAATCCGCCCATCGGGTAGTGTGCGGCACCCTGTCACAGGAAAATACTGCAGCATAGACCGGTGTTGGGCCCTAATGTGACGGAGTTTGTCGGACACAGTGTGGCCATTGCCTTGTGCAGGAGGTGAGCTTAGATGTGTCTGCTGAGAGGGAATACAGCCCCGCACAACTATGCGCAGTGATGCCAGTGGATACCCCAATGTCATTCTTGACCTGTCCCGACATGCAGCGGCAAGCCCTGGGATTGTGAAAACGAATCGAACCACGGCCTTGTTACCTGCATGTTGCCCTGATATACTATGGCTGCGGGTAGTAGGCGGAGTCCTGGAGATTTTTAGTGGCACATTGCTTTTGTCGGGAACGGGATTGTGTGACAATTAATTTCAGCTGACTGCTTAGATACACTCGTATACGGGGTGGGCTAGCAAGACAGGAAGACTCCTTGATGAACACCCCACTTCAATCGACGCCTCTGGCCTTAAGTCCTTACAAGCACAAAAGAACAAGCATTTGCAATGCAATAGGTCTCGCTTTTCGCACGTTTGAGCTATGGGCATTGTAAATGCCAATGCCTTTTATTTATGTTTTAAAAACCAAAACATAAATAAAAGGAATTGTCATTTACAATGTCAATAGCTCAAACTCGCAAAATGCGAGACCTATTGCATTGCAAATGCTTGTTATTCTTTGATTACACTGGAGAAGTATAAGAATATTATTTACAATACAAGTTAGGTTGCTTGGCGACTTTCATTCTTTCTGCAGCCGGACTCACCACGGCACAAATATAGAAGCCTCCTTGAAATGAAACAAACATTATAGAGCGCAAACAATTGCCCAAAGGCGACTAGGCACTGATAGCGGTTAGTCTTAGGAAGGATGAAAGGCAGAAGAAGATGCAAGGGCCCAAACACATCCGTTAGAGAGTAAAAACCCATGTTATTAGGGCATTATGAAATGGAACGTAAACTTGAAGACTGGAGATGGAATAAGGAAGAGAATTCCAAAGCTTAGATGCTGCCACCAAAAAGGCTCTGCTTCCCCATCTTGATTTTTGATACTTAGAAACAGTTTAAAGATTTCTGCCTGAGGATTGCAGTTGTCTGGGGGAGTATATTGCTGGAACATGCTTTTAAGTCCTCTAGGCCCAATGTTTTTGAGATCCTTGTGAACAATACAGAAATCCTTAAAAATTATTAGTTTGTTCACCAACAGCCAATGAAGCTTCCGAAGCCCTGCTGAGACTGATTGGAATTTGTGAACATCAAGAATCAGTTTAACTGCCGCATTCTGGACCAGCTGCAGTTTAGCTAGTACGGTCTAATTGATAACCAGGTACAGGCATTGCAGTAACTCAACCTGTATGTAAGTGCCAAGGCCACTTGGTTACACTCTGGGGAGAGGATGTAAGGAAACCCTTTTTTGAGAGTTCCTTAAAACCAATTCAGGAAATCGGGTCTCCTTAGACGCTCCGATAGTCCAGCAGACCCATCTCATTAGAAATAAGCACTAACACATAGGCAACACTTCCATAAGTAGTGAGACTTTCCAGATGAAGTAATATCCAGGCCCTCATGTGGTACCAATCATGCAAATATAATAGTGAAGGATCTAACCATCATTTTCTCCCTACAAAGATAGGATCTACTTCTCAATTCCTTCTCCTTCCCCCCTTGCTTTCATAATCCTTCCCCTCTGAATCCTTTTTTACTCATGTTTTTCTTTCTAAGAAAAAATTAAAAGTAAGGTCGCAAAAACACAATGTAATCAGGGAGCTGATTAAAAAAATGTGGTAGCGCAAGCTGAAAGTCGAGGAAAGGACCCAATTGCAAAATTCGTAAGCAATATTGGAGATTTGCATTTTAAGATTTAAACTAAGAGTGAATATAAATCAACATATTTTCAAACGGTTAGCAGTCAGCTATCCTTATTCTAAGAAGGAGGGGTCATCCTTGCAAACCTTTCCTTTGGATGAGCTCGTACATGATAGAAGATTAAAGTCCTTTCTGAACCCTCTGTACTGTGCAGAACACAAGTACAGCTGCATTCAATTCTAGTCATACTGATGACTATATGAAACCTTTACAGAAGCACAGCAGCAGTCAAAAACATATGATGCCGCAGCTCTTCCACATCTGTCCCAGATAGCCTGTGCTTCCAATCAGCTTAGTTTCATTATCTGTTTGATTTATTTCCTATCAGTTCTTTAAGTCATCATTCACATTAAACTTAATTAACCTGCATGTAATTGTATAAAACAAATGAGTCTATCGGAAAAGACTTAACCCCCTAATCAGCTGCCACATTAATTTTCATTAATGTTGAAGTATCTTACGGTTTCCACTGACTCATCAATCAAAATAAGGTGCACACGGCTACAAAATATTCGTTATTCCTCACAGAGACAGCAGCCTCTTTCTCAATTCAGCTAACTCATTTTATTCTCTAGTCCCTAGCATGACCCCAAACTAACATCGAAACATACAGGCCCTAATGAATCACTTATGAACCAAGTAATATGCCCCCCGCATGTGCCTATGTACAATTGTAAAATAACAGTTGTAGAATACAATTAGGACCCTTAGGAACAATGTTTGTGATTAGTTTGTTAATCCAAAGTGTTGTTGTTTATAAAGCACATATGTAATGACAGCAGCAGCAGCCAGTGCAGGGAAGCACGGTGGGGCGGTGGTGCAGGGTGGTGGAGATGCCGACAGGCGACGGAATAGGATTTATTTAATATCCCCAATTCCATACCTGTCGACTTCTCCTTCTCTGGCCTCGCCCCCGCCCTGCCGTCCCACTGCGCTCACCTGCACCTGCCCCTGCTACATAACATGAGGTTTGTCAGCACTCTCTGACATCAGGGTTGAGGATCAAGTTGAGGAAATAGCTATGTTGTAGGAAACAGCAGAATCCAGATGGTTCTTAATTGTTCTGATTAGTAACTGAGTAGGGCCAAAGGCGTGACTAGAGGCACCTTGAAGTCTCAGCCTCCAGATTGAAAGGGTCAACAAGGTATTTATGAGCAGAAAACATAAATGTATGACTTATCTAAATAAAGAATCCTCATAAAGTAAAATTTACTGACTCTAAAGATATATATATTTGCGTATGTCAGTTGGGTTCCACACATAGCATTTTAAAGCAACATCACACAATTTCATACAAACATTTGAGTAGAACCAAGAGTACTGTTTTCTTTGTCATTAGTGTAATGAGTCAGTGGTCTAGCTGATGGTCCTGGCTGACGCCGGATATGTTGCACTTACACACTCACACCGGCGGGCGGAGCGCAGTTAATAAAAGGGGGCGTGACCACACGTGGTGAGTCGGCACCCAATCTTCAAACGGCGTGGTGTCTCTTTTGTTGCCGCGATCCAGCCTCGCACCTGTCGCATGCGTGTAAGGCCCGCAAAGCACAAGATGCTCACGCTGGCGATGAGGGCGGAGCCATTAACACGCTCCTGTGCCCCTATGTGCTGGCAGTACAACACACAGCCCTGACAGCCATACACACCTCCACAGCCCAGCAGGGGGCCACAACAGCTGCCGGTAAGAAGAATTCACTCGAGGTTCATTTGCACAACCCAGGCGCAAAGCAAAGGCGAAGGGAGACCACAGACACGTGGCAAACCAGGGCACCTGAGAGGAAAAAAAATAAAAGGGCCATAGACAAGTCCGCACTGCTGTGTAGGGGGGACACTGGCACCACTTCCTGCAGTCTGCCAACAGCAGGGCAGGTCATGAGAAAGAGTGCTTAATGAAGATGTGGAGGATTCGGAATGAGTTAAGTGTGACCCAAGTGGGAATCCTGCTCAGAGGATCCCGGATTATCATCCCAGCAGCCCTACAACACTAGGCAGCTCAGTTGGCCCATGGAGGACACCAGGGGATTGAAAGGATGAAAGTCTGGATGAGAAAGACAGTCTGGTTCCCAGGGCTGGAGGCCAGAGTCGAAGAAGTGGTAAAAAGATGCCCCGCCTGTCAGTTGACCAGTGCTTCCGAGAGACCGGCACACATCCAGACGGAAGAACATGGAAAGGCCCCTTGGGAGAAGGTGAGCCTCGACTTTGGGATTTTCTCGATGGCCGGACAACCATAGCCATGATCGACAGCTACTCCAAATATCCCCTCGTAGAGGTTGTCTGTTCCACCGCCTTCTCCCAGATTGCCCCTGTGCTTGTAAAGATCTTTGCAATGTTCAGATGTCCGGAGGAAATTAAAAGCGACAATGGACCCCCATTCCAAGGCAATGAGTTCCGGGAGCTGATGCAGCATCATGGACTACGACATCGCGCAACCACACCACAGTGGCCACAGGCCAACGGGGAGATCAAAAGATTTATGAGGACTCTCAACAAAGCCTTCTGAATCACTGTGGCCGATAACACAGACCCACCTACAGCTGTTCCTCCGAGAATACCGAAGCACCCCCCACAGCAGCATGCGCCAAACACCATGGGCGCTTATGTTCAATGGAACTCGTCAAAACACTCTGCCTACCTGTCTTGGCTGGGCCCCAACACCCTACAGTGAGGAAGATGCCCTTGGGCGAAGAGAAAGACAGAACCTTGCCGACAGCTGGACAAGAAGAGCGACACCCCAGAGGGTTAAAAGGGGGGACACAGTCATAATGAAAGACAGGAGACCCGGACGCAAATTTCGGACCCGATATGAGCAGGGCCACTGGTCAGTAGTCAGTGTCAAGGGAACCATGATAACTGCTGAAAAAGAAGGGGAAAGAGTGACACAGAACATCTCATGTTTCAAGGTGCCGGAGCCTCCCTCCGGTAAGGTAGCAAGCAGCGTCTCGGAGGTGTAGGCCGGCATAACCACTGCATGCGACACCGAGTGAGGTGACGATGGGAAGAACCCCTGAAGCATCATCAACAACCCGAGGATGTCACCCCTGGTATGGACTGAGAGAGAATCCAAGGCCGAGCTCCCGCCTGAAAGACTTTGCATGCCAGGTAAGGGGACGGCTGGTCCCCAGCCAAAGAGAAAAGGACGAAGTTGGGATAGGATGTAATGAGTCAGAGGTCTAGCTGATGGTCCCGGCGGACGCCGGTTATGTTGCAATCACATGCTCATGCCAGCGGGCAGAGCGCAGTTAATAAAAGGGGGCATGACCGCACGTGGTCTGTTGGCACCCGATCTTTAAACGGCATGGTGTATCTTTTGTTGCCGCAATCCAACCTCACACCTGCTGCGTACGCGTAAGGCCCGCAAAGCACAAGATGCTTACAATTAGTATTTCTCAAATGAGAATCAGTACCTGAGAATAACGGCTATGCCATAGTAAGTATCCCTCATGTTGTCTACGGTTTAAAGTGATACGTTCAGAATTGTTCACATGTTTGAGAAGTTTCAGTTGTCAGTAGGAGTGGGCGGAATTTGCGAAAGCGACTTTCGCAAATTATCGCGAAAATGTTTAAAATCTCCGCAAACACGCGGAAATATCGCGAAGATGCGGAAGTTTTTTTCCCGCCCGTTCACGGTATTTTCTGCGTGTTCGCGGCTCGCCAACTTACCCATGCGGTTGCTTGCGGGCGCGGCCATCTTGTTTTCACTCTTCTCGCGGTGCATGATCGCGAAAAGAAAGACGTGATCGCGCGACGCATGACGTTACTGCGGGCGCGAACTGTCGCGTGACAGCGCAAATGGCTACCAACAATCCAACATCTCGTGGAAAACGCGACCGGATCGGGAAAACTTGTCGGCGAACGCGGGGATTCAGGTAAGGCGATCGCGCGCTCGCAAGAATGTATTATTTTACAGTGCGAGCAAGAACCAAATTATCGCTAAGCTGCGGAATGCGGAAATTTGGACATTTTCGCGCTCTCCGCGAAACGCGAAAATGTCAAATTATCCCAATTTCCGCGAGCGGAACGGAAATTTAGCCCAGGCCTAGTTGTCAGTAGCCATTCTGCATTGTGCTACACAGGGACAGCTTAAGAATTTCTGGGGTCCTGAACCAAACATAATTTGGGGCCTTCTGGACAGAATAACTCTGAATGTATTATCCATTTTCTGCTCCTTCCCGCTCTCTGCAACAATGGTCAGATCATTGGCAACTCTTTTCCTTGGCCAGCATTCATCTGGGCCCAACCCTGGAACAAACTGTCTCTCTCTCGGGCCAGCAACAGAGAAACCAAAAGACTAGATGTGTGAAAAAATAGCTGCATGTAGACTGGTGCCTCACTTTTGGGAGAGTGCATAAAAATTATGGTGACTGCACTCCTGTCTCTGTTCTATGAGGTACAGGGACTCTGAATCAGATGGCACTAGACTGTGATTGCAGGGACCCAAAAGCTGCACCAGATCGCTAGCATAGTCATTGAGAGAGCATATAATGTCACTCTGTACTATAATACATGGCCTGCCCTTCGGCCCTACCTTGGTGAAGCAGTCTCTAGCTGGATTGCACGAGAAAAGCACTCAGACTAGTGATCTGGCCAAGCCTTCTACCCATAATGTGTGGTGCAGATAGTCTGTCAGCATCATTCAAGCATATGGTGATGATTAGTGCTTTTGTTTGCTGTACTGGTGAGGCTGCGTTGGACTGGTATTTAAAGTCAGATAGAACTGGGCTGTGATCGCACTAGTCTGGCAGCAGCTCTACAAGGTTGATGCAGTGACTAAGAGAGCACAAAATGCCAATTTCAACTGCAACCGCAAATAAATAGCATATGCTGCATAAAGGTAAAGACCTGTGCAGTTGACCTGGGACTATGAACTCTAAAATATTAAGGTGCTTAATGAAGGTGCTTAATGAATCTAACCAGAATTAGCCTGGGGTGTCTAAAAAGACAGAAAGTTAGCAAACATATTGATTATTTGAAAACTCTAGACAGTCTGGGACTGTTACAAAAGGTTAATAAGGGTGCCCCTTTGATAAGTGGGTGACCTGGGCCAGAGTCCTCTTTACCCATGCCTTAAAATGTCTCTGATGCTACACCTCACAGGGTGAAAGCTACACATCTAATTCAGAGAAATTGTTCTTGTTCTGTTTTTACCTGAACTGTATCTATTTTACCAAATTTCAATGATATTGGGAAAATACTGGGTCTATATAATAAAGAATGTAGGCCTGGTCCAGGGTCCACAAGTCTGCCTTTACTCTGTCTTTTAAATTGAAAGATGTCTGATGCATCATCCATTTAGCATTCATTGTGATGAATCTGCTGATATCTAGAATGTTTTTTTATCCAACAATTTTTTTCATAGATCAAATTTTAAATGCACCTGAACAAGCGTGCTATCTTAAAAATCACATCTCTTCCTATCAACCAGCCAGACATCACTGCTACTTGCTAACTTCCCGCACATACACAGGATTAAAGCTGAAGGCCAGGCCTTTTTATACATCGCTCTTAAAGCGTGGAGTGGTTGCCCACTACTCATCAGAGCCTCCTCCGCTCTACTTGAGGCGCAGAGGCCTTGGCTCTTCTAGTATCCCCCCACAGACCTCGGTACAAGGCCAACACACCTGGTAATCATTTAACTTAGGTCACAAAAAAACTTATAAATACACTATAAAAAACAAAGCTTAAAGCAGAACTATAAGTATGTCATCTACTAATAAAAAAACGAATGCATGAATCCCCCAAAAATCTGAAATGTACCATTTATATGTAATCACAATAGATTTGAGATGTCATCAGTGATGTAATAGGTGAGGTCATATGCAGTGCATCAAATTGGTGCAAGTTATACTTAGGTCAGTTATGTAAAACATGAATTCCAGCCTTTTTGCTTTTGTTTTCTTTTTTAATTAGTTTTTTTATTATCAGAAGACCTAAGAATAGCTCCAGTTTAACCATAGCTATTTTCGATGAAAATATATATATATATGTCTGCACTCGGGGCAAAAGTATCACAATTCCTTTGTGACGTGTTTCGGCTATTTCCTCAGCCTTTCTCAACTGAAAAGCATGCAGGAAGTCTATTAATTTATAAGGAGCTCAAACCAACTATTTTAGTAAAATACTTTCAAATCTCACTGCCACTTAAAAATATATCTTCATTAATCCTGACACCTGTCATAGATCTTTTTCTTCCTGGTACGAGTAGTTTTAAAACTCACTATGCATAAATGTGTCCTTTTTAAAAACACAAATTACTTTAAATGTGTTGCAGTTCTTATTTCAAAATTGCATACAGTCTACACACATCGTTGTTACCTTTGCACTTTCGCCTCACCTCCAGGCAGTTGCCATTTGCGGCACCCAACTCTGAAATTCCTTCTGTTCTCAGAAAAGGAAACAATGCAGGTAAGCATTTCTGCCTCGAGAGTTTTGCCATTCGACTCTCTGCTGTTACTGTTCACTTTCCATTCTTCAGTGATGGTTTCGGGGGCACTCCGGCTACATACGACATGACCAAAACACAGTTTCGGTTTTGCGCCAAACCGCTGGGCGTGCACAGCATTGACGCCACCACTGATGCCTCAAAATTACCACTGTTCCTCCATATACATTGAAGAGGAATATATGTACAGATATTTTTAATGAAAAAAACAAAGGTTAAATCTAAGTTAAAGTTAGGAAAACTTAATATACTATTTCAATACAAATCCAACTTAAACTACAAAAAGCTCAAAAATTAAAAAGTTATAGTTATAACATTAAGTTATAATTTCTGCAATGACCGAAGTTTTTTATAACTTACACAACTTTGTATAAAGTGTTGAAAACTTGCTAGGAAGACTAAATCAACTATACCTCGCTCTTGTATCATGCACAATGTTCTTATAAATAATGTTATTCGAGATGTCATGAGTGTTGTTATGAATGCTATGATTTTACATGCTATAAGTGATATAATTTGAAAGGGTATGAGCAGTGCATAGTGAAGGTATGAGTTATAGTTGATTTAGTCTGCCTAGCAGGTTTACAACACTCTGTATGAAGATGCATGAATTATAGAAAGTTTTGGTCAGTGTGAAACTTTTTTTTCTTTCATTGAATTTTTATATTTTCTTTGTTTGGAAAAATGGGATATAATCATATAAGGTCGTTAACTTTGGTATTAATTATTTCACGTAGAATTTTTTTACGGTTTGAATATTACCACAGTACTTTCTTGATAATGTCTCATGGAGTGGCATACAGTGGAGTGGCATGGCATACAGTGGTGTGGAGTGGCGCAAAGTGGAGTAGAGTGGACTGCAGTAGAGTGGCGTAGAGTGGGGTTGATTAGAGTGGCTTGGAGTGGCATGCAGTAGAGTTGCGTAGAGTGGGGTTGAGTAGAGTGGCTTGGAATGGCATGCAGTAGAGTTGCGTAGAGTGGGGTTGAGTAGAGTGGCTTGGAGTGGCATTCAGTAGAGTGGCATATGGTGCAGTGGTGTACATTGCAGCGGCATAGAGTACAGTGGTGTACAGTGCGGTGACATAAAGTGCAGTGACATACAGTATTGTGGTGTAGTGTGTTATATAATGCACCCCTCTACTTGCAACCCTTCATATAAAAAAAAACATTTCGAAATACTGGTGTACTTTCGAGGGAGCACCAAGATGCTTTGATTTCTTTTTTTAAATGTATAAAAGAATATAAATAATTGTATTTACCTTGGTAAAATCATAAGAATAAGCTAAATCTCATGTTGAAACCCACAACAAAGCCAAAGTGTGGCCTTTACAATATGGCTGCCTTTTTTTTTTGTAAAGGGTTTCATTATTGAATGATATAGTGTTTTGTCATATATATGCACATATATAAAACATTTACTTGCACTTACCTGCAATGTAATGCCTCCTACAAAGTAATAAAAATAAAATTACAAATGTCAAACATGGTCCCGGTCAATGATGTATCAGCCCAGGGATGTGTTACCTGTTGTTGGGTTCAGAAGATGTTGCTGTAACAGTGCATGCTTCATTGCACTTGCACCCAGCGGATTCTTCATTCCACAAGGCTGTATCTCTTGCTGGGCCTCCTACTTGCCTCTAACATGCTGGGAAGGGGGCACAGCATGTAAAATAATAGTTTTGCCACCTCCTCCTCATTGAAAATATTTCAGGGTTTCTCTCCTGTGCAGCGCCATCTGGAGTGGAACTTGCCCGCTTTCGTCTATCATAACTGAAGGCTGTGAGTAGCAGAAAACAAAACAAGCAGTTAAAATATGAAAGCGCATACATTAAATAAAATTAAACTATTTTTCTGAAGTTTAAATAAATAAATTAAACTTTCACCTAAGTAAAAAAAAAGTATTTTAAGTGTAATCATAATGGTTAATAATTAAAGTACAATTAATTAAAATGAATGTAAATTATTTTTCATAAAATTCTTCGTTATATTATTTTTTTATTTCCAAAATAGGTTATTAAAATATTTTATAATGAAATGATGAAAATGTACTATAGTTACATATTTTTTTACATTAATTTATATTTTTAATGATTTTTAATAATGTAATTGTATTTAACATTATTTCCGACTGAGTTTAAAAAAAAATCCCTACCTCCATTATTTTCTATGGGAGGGTGTTTAAGTACTAGTAGTTGTCCTTTTGTAGTCATGGACTTACTAATATTTCTCTTTTTTAGTAGTAGCCTACACCCAGAGTTTGTGAATACTGAAAACTATGAAACTGACTCAAAGTGTAAACTTACTCAAAAGTATAAGTTACTTGTGTGAATCAGGCCCTCTGTTTCGACCTTGAGAGACATATACTCTACTCATAAATAATATATTCTCAAACATGGGCCCTAATTACGATGGCGGGTAGACTGCCACAAGACGCCGTCGGTGGAGGTCCGCCCGGACATCCAGGGAAAATTGGTCTGACCACTGCATTTCAATGCAGCTGGTGAACCGCATAGGCCTGGGCAAGGACCTCTGCCTCTGACAGGATCCAAAATCCAGTCAGGGCAGCAGTCAGACTCCTATTCCTACAATGGAAAGGGTGCTTGCGCAAGTAGCACCATAGGGATTAGGATGTCCTTTTCTAACTGACTTTTCATGGTGTTCCGACTGTCATGAAAAGGCAGACTGAAACGGACTTTGGGGGCCCCAAGCAGGGCCCCCAGCTCCATGGGCCATATGTGGCCCTGAGGGCACGTGTAGTACTCCCCACACATCCATGCACATGGTGCATGGCACACACACGGTGCATGGGTGTGCACAAAGTGCAATTTTCTATTGTGGCTTGAGCTGTGGCTCTTTTCCTGGGCAACAGCACAAGCCACAGTATAAAAAGAACTTTCCAACCACCTGCATGGTGGTCTGATCATATTAGGCCGGGCAGGAGCACCAAGTCATTGTCGGCAGGTCACCTGCCCGATACGATGGGAGTCGGAGGTCCGACCGGCCGCCATCGTAATGAGGGTCACGGTGCTCAGGATGCATTGTATACTACTGTGTGTGGTAAACAACATTATTATTGATGCATATCTGCTGCAAGGCTCTTTATGAATGGCAGTCTTCCTTGGTGGTAGCTGCTTTTTTGCATGGACATCTATGTGTCTAGATATGATGCACAGTAAGGAGAAAAAGATCATATGAGAAGGATGAGCTGCACTTTTGCTGTTTGCAATTTAGTTTTTTGGGTGTAATCACGTGTTTTGTCACTCAATTGGTTGGTGAAGTGCTTTTAATTGTCACAATAATTGGTCAACATCTCCCTATATTTTATATAAGATTGTAATGTGTAAATCTATGTGTTTAACACCCTTAAAGTTTTTCAAGAAAGAATGTGTTGTTGTGTGCCCCATTTTGAAATAAGTAGACTCATTCATCTCCAGTGTTCTGAAACTATCAGTTATAGCCTGAGTTGCCACCACCTTGAGCTTCCATATGGCACAATCTACCTTAAAATGGTCCATGGAAAGAAATCTCCAGTTCGTTTTTCCATATCATTCTTTGGGAAACTCCTACGTTTATGGGGTGTTTTGAGGTGCCAATATCTCTTTGCCTTCATACTGGATGGCCTTCATGTCGGATTGGGTGATCACTAGAACATTTTGAAGTGAGCTGGACTCAAAGTGACAAGTGAATTATACCATACTTGCGGCTGAAATACTGCCTACTACTTAGCCGTGGTAGAGTGATAAACCCTGGTACTTAGAGGAGTATATCACCTACCCAGATAGGAAAACTGAAAAACATGTTCCTGCTGTTCCAGCTGAACCCTTGTTGAAGGAATGTTTACTCTTTTTAGGTCAAGCCTAGAGTCAGCATGCATGTGCTGCTCTGCGAGACTTGCACTACTGGATGGAGTATGGAATAGAAGCCCCACCCACTCTCTGCCCATATTTGTCATTGGCTTCTGTCTTTGTCCTTCCTAAATGCAGGCTTCTGATTCAGTAATCGGCTTGTTAGTCCCTCCTTAGTTCCCCTTTGTCTTCATTTGTAACCTCCCATGGTTACTGGCCCTTTCACTTCTGTTGTTACACGGTACGTGTTATTTAGTTTGTAGGCACTATTTTCTTTATTGAGTTTTTCCTTCTGCAGTCACTACATGTGAGGTTCTGTAATTCTCGAGTCTGACTCCATTTTGTTCTGTGCCACCATTTTGTGTTGTCCTCATGTAGGCCTGTGAAGGTAGCCTGGCGAATAAAGTGGCCTGGCCTTCTTAGTTCATGTATACATTAACTAGGTTTCTTTTTGACTCTGAAATGAACTGTAAGAAACTGAACTCTGCACCTGAAACTGACCCCGCAAAGCCAATTTCCCTGATCGATCTTTGTCTGAGATTGCCAATCAATGTTCAGGACATCGTTAACTTTTAGTTTCCTTGCACATGCCTTCTCTTGTTCAGCATCTGTTACCGTTTCTTTTTTTATGTTTCTTCATTACATGGGTTATGCTTTCAATTATAGGTTTGTCCGGCTTGTGGAGATTGAATTTGGGACATTCCTAATAATTAACTTTTGGGTTGGGATACTATAAATTGAGTTTTTGTTATGTCACACTTTGTTTGAAAATGTACCTTATTGGCTAGAATTTTGTGCAGTGGGTGTACATTTATAATGTGAATATTGGGTATAAAAGGAGACGTCTCCCCTTAGTAAAATGAGCAGTCTCCTGAGAATTTACACCGTGATGTATTTCTAGGATCACTGTTACTAGCTGCAGCTAATAAACTTGGTCTCTGATGCCATCCAGAAGTATTCCGTGTCTCTGTATACCAAGACAGGTGAACTCGAACATTTTAGGCGTGCCCCTGACGCCGCTGGGTTAAACCCCGGTTCTTCAACTGGCGCCCAATGTGGGGCGACTTCAGCAGTACTGGTCCAAGCCCGAAGATTGTGAGGAGCCCCGTGAGGAAATTCTGGAGGACGGCCGCCACTTCATCGACCCTTGCATGTCGACGTGTACCGAAGATTTTTTTCTGCGAGGCTTCCCCTTTCAGACGGCTGCAAAGGACTGCTGCCCTGACTGTCGCCCTATCTTGGACCCTCTTGTGATGATTTGTAAGGCGAGACGTTAGACCGTCTTCTGGTGGCGTGACAGACATTTTGGTTAAGATTATTGCTCCTCTGAGGCGGAGGCCGGAGGTTTGTTAGGCAGCAATTTTTAAATTATTATTTTTTTGTGCACTGTCACTTTGTAAAATTGAATGCTGAGCTGCTAAAACACTGACTCGCACTCACCCTGTCTCACTGCACCGATTGGACGCTGTTCACACAGTCCACCAGCATCGGATGCGTTGGAGGCAGGGCTTGCTGACGCTGGGGGCTCGTTCATTCGCTGACCGCACCTGTGTTGTGATGAGTGCCGCCCTCTCCTCTCACTATGTAAAGCACACCATTTCCCGACCGCGCAGTGGGCGGGCGCAGCGGGCGTGCCGGCGGCGCGCCGAAGGCGCAGCCCGTCTGCGCCTGTCCGCGCCCTGAAGCGCCCAGCTGCCCAGCACCATGACCAACCCGATCAGCTACGCCTCAGCCCTTTCACTTACACTTCTAAGGAGCTCCGCCGCTTAAATACTACTTTTTCCTCTTGCACACAGCTTGATTGCTCGCTGAAATTGTTTCAAAGATGCTCTAACTGCTGCTTTTCCTATTCTGAACACTCCGCTCCATCCGTGCCTTTAAGCTCTCCCTTCCAGTTCTGGAACATTAATTGCAGATCTCTGCCCAAAAATCGTGACCATATATATGACTTATTATCCTCCACCAAACCAGACGCCCTGTTCCTTACGGAAACGTGGTTGCACACTGGCTCTGGCCCTGACGTAGCTAGTGCTCTACCACCAGGATATGTAATAGTCAGGCTCGATAGTAGCACGGGAAAAGGTGGCGGGATCGCGAATATTTTTAAAGACATTCACGCCTGTTCTTTGGATGCTGTCCCTTTTCCTAATTGCGAAGCTGCCCTGTTTAAATTAGCAGTTTCCCCCCAATTAACGCTGTCGGGCATCCTAATTTACCGTCCCCCCGATCAGTCTACACAGTGGCTTACCTCTTTTGCTGAGCTGGTGGCTCCTTTTGCCATGAAGGCAGCAAACTTTACCATCGTAGGAGACCTCAATCTCCACCTAGAAGACACACAGAACGCACCTAGCAAAATGTTTCTCTCTGATTGCGAGGCTATCAACCTTATACTTCGCAACAGCGGCCCCACCCATCAGGCAGGGCATTTACTTGATCCTGTCCTTTCAAACATTCTGTTCGACTGCTCTTCCCCAGCTCTTCCTTTAGACTGGTCCGATCATTTTGCTATACATTTCACTCTGCCTGTTGACACTAAAAGATGCACACCTCTTCCCGGCTTTAGGAACAACTACAGACCCTGGTCCAAGCTGAATATTCCAGCCTTCAATGCCTCTCTCATGGATTCCTGCCCCGACATCAATCTTGGGTGCACCTCTCTGGCTCAGGAAGTGTCTAAGTGGTTAACCTCCAATATTAACCTTCACTTACCGCTGCGCCCAAGTCCACAGACCCCTCATCACGCCCCTGCCCCATGGTTCACAGATGAATTGAAGGTCTCCAAATCTAAATGTAAACATTTAGAGAGATCCTGGAGGAAAACTTATGCCCTGAACAACAGACTGATTTACCGTTCAGCACTTAAGCTTTACCACCAAGCCTGCCGAAAGGCCAGAGCCCGGTTCGTCTCTGAGTCAATTGAAAAGGCCATCAACCGCCCTAAAGCTCTCTTTTCCATGGTCAAAAAGTTAGCCGGCTCTAAGACAGCTCCTATTCCACCTGCGTTAGGGGAAGCAGAATGCAATGAAATTGCCGACTTTTTTATATCAAAAGTGGAAACCATCTACACTGCTTTTTCGTGCGCTCCCGCTATACCCCCTCACAAACCCCTTCCTGACCTTCCTACCTCGGACTCATTAAGCTCGCAATCCCAAGCACTTCTGATTTCAGAATGGCCCCTGCTAAATTCCAACACGCTGTCTGCCTGCTTAATGAGGGTCAATTCAGGTTCTCCCCTTGACCCGATTCCTATGAACACTCTCAGCTTGCTTTCTCCCGATGCTCTCCTTATCATTCAGACACTTCTGAACTCCTCCCTGCGTGAATCTACTGTTCCAGAGGAATGGAAAAGGGCCCTCGTAGTGCCACTGTTAAAAAAACCTGGTGCAGACCCTAAGATACTGGCCAACTTTAGACCTATTTCTCTGCTGCCCTTATTTTCAAAAATCCTGGAAAGGCATGTCAACATTCACCTCACATCTCACATGGAGACCTCAGGCTTTCTTCATCCATCCCAATCGGGTTTCCGCTCCCATTTCTCCACCGAAACCACTCTTCTGGGGGTCACCGAGAACCTACGCTCCCGCCTTGACCATGGAGAGACCATGGCGCTTATTCTTCTAGATTTAAGTGCTGCATTCGATACGGTCTCACATTCCATCCTTCTGAATGCCCTAAGATCGGCGGGAGTGTTGGGCCCCGCTCTTGCCTGGTTGGTCTCCTTCTTAAATCAACGTACTTTCCAGGTGGTTTCCTCCGGCTCCTCCTCCTCCGTCCGCTCATCCGCGTATGGTGTCCCGCAGGGGTCCTCACTGAGCCCAACGCTCTTTAATATCTACGTAAGACCCCTAGCTACCATCGTGGAAGACGCTGGTCTTTCCCTTTACTCATACGTCGATGATACTCAGATCCTTTTCTCCCTCTCCTCGGCTGCTGCAAATTCTCCATCTGCCCTTAAAGTAGGCCTCAGCCGCGTAGCAGAGTGGATGCAGGCTAACCTTCTGAAACTTAAGGGAGATAAGACGGAGGTGCTCATTCTGGGCAAGCAAAAGCATCTCTGGAGTTCTGCTCATTAGCCATCAGAAATGGGCCCTCTACCCATCCCAGTCTCTCAGGTTCGTAATCTTGGTGTTATCCTGGATGACTCACTTTCCATGCGACATCAAGTGGTTAAAGTGGCAGCCACCTGTTTTTCCATCTTAGGGTGGCTTCGCAAAATCCTATGGATACTTCCACCCTCTACCAGACGCTCAGTGGTCCAGGCCTTAGTCACCTCTCGCCTGGACTACGGCAACGTGTTGTACCTGGGAGCCACTCTGGAGCTTCAGAGGAAACTTCAGCTTGTTCAGAATTCTGCTGCCCGTCTCCTCTATAAGGTCCCGTGGCGATCTTCCATCTCCCCTTTTCTGAGAGATCTCTATTGGCTCCGTGTTGACAGCCGCGTTAAATTCAAGGCCCTTTGCCTTTTGCACAAAATCAAGCATGGCTCAGCTCCCGGCTACCTGAGGGCCCTGGTTCAACAATACTCCCCTTCCCGTTCCCTCAGGTCATCCACTCAAGGCAACTTCCAGATCCCACGTTTTAAACTGACGAGAATGGGCGAACGCTCCTTCTCCGTCGCTGCGCCTAAGCTGTGGAATTCTCTTCCGACCATGCTCAAACATGAACCATCTTTGTTAAAATTCCGCAAAGACCTTAAAACCTGGCTCTTCTCCCATTAACAACTCTATGCGTAATCTTTATTCTACTGGCGCCGGGAGACCCCTTGTGGGTAGCTGCGCGCCTTATAAATCTAATTACAAATTACAAATTACAAATTACAAATTACAAATAAGTGGGTCGCTCCCACGACTTTGTTTTGTTTCTTGGTTTTGATTCGGCCATTGCAATAGTCGAAGTCGGGGGGTTCGTATATTTGCGGGTGTATCATTTTTGATAACCCCTTGAAGTTTGAAGCAAGACTAGTGAGCTAAAAGATGCCTGGTTTTAGCAAATTTAGGAAATGGTTTTGTTGTAGTTGTAATAGGGATTCCCGATTGGAGGACTCGTGCCCGATACCTCCGGTTGGAACTCCAACTTATGAGCTCTATTCAAAGCATGGTGTAGGTCCCATTACCTTTAATGAAGTATGGTTCCGTGATACAAGGAAAGATGGTGTTTTACGATGGCCCCAACATGGTAGTTTTGAATCAGATGTCTTAGATAACCTAGAAGTTGCACTATTTATGAAGAAAGCCCGGCCGGCGATGTTTGACCCTTTCCGCCTTTGGCGTAAGGAAGCCAAACAGCGAGAAGTTAAGCAAGCTAAGAGAGATAGGAAGGAAAGGAATATATCGGTAATGCAAGCTGCTAGGCAGTTTAAGGAAGATGAAGAAGATTGTGCGATTGAAGTGTCAGATAGACAACATTGCATGGCCATTGACAAATGTTACCCGGCTTTGCCACCTCCCCTTTCAAATGTGACTGTGTGGACCCTGAAAAGAATCCTTTGATGTCACATTTACTGAGATTACCACCCCCTTATTTGCAGGGTGCTAATGCACCTCCGTTACCTCCAGTTGTTGCACCCCTTGTTGTCGTTCAACCCCCTGTTGTTGTTCAGCCACCCGTTGCTTCACAGGTGGTTCTTCCTCCCCCGGCGCAGCCCCCTCCAGGGCCGCCAGATTTGCCACCAGCCTTGCCTCTAACTCCTTTGCCTTACACTCCTTTATCTTCGACTTTTCTTATTTCTGTCCCTACGTCTCTGTCACCTCAAAACACTTTGTCTCTTGTCCTCATGTCAACTTCTTCTCCTTCTGCTCGGCAACGAATGACTGAGACTGTCACTAGTCTTTTGTCTCCTTTCTTTGGGTCATTGAATTTGACCCCTGTTTCTGAACGTAAGCAGAGACGTAGTCAGCTCCCTGGTCCTGAAGAGCGTGCAGTGTTAGATCTCCTTGCTCGTAGATGGGTTTCGAATACCTCCAAGTACAGTCCACAAGTCGTTATGGATATCTTCCTACAGTGGGAGGCACCAAAACAAAGGTATGTTATTGATGTCATGTGTACCTTCCTTTGTCAGGAGTGGGAAGATAATGAGTTGGGTTCAATTCCACTGGAATTGCTTAATGTTCAGTCTGAATTTGCTAAAGGGACGATAGTGGGTTTCGATGTTGAGGAAGCGGTAGAGACACTACTCACTTTTAGGTCTAGACTTCCACCTCAGTCATTGTTCGAACCTGACCCTTCTATTAGGAGAAAAGTGAAGCAGTATCCTATGAGAGAGATTCCCCCTGTATGGAGAGAGGCAGTTGTGGCTGATGCCGCTCATGGTATTGCGGCTGCACCGGCTCATTTTCAGCGAGTGTGGGTGCATGTCCCTTGGAAGAGAGCTGAGGTCCTGGCTCTTAAGCAGACTTTGCCTGACCCCCGTAATAATCCAGCTGGTTATTATAAGGAGTTGTATCAGACAGTTGATGCGTTTGTTATGAATTTAGCTGACATAGATATGTTGATGGGTAATGTAGTTCCTCAACCCTTGTGGGCGAAGATCCGTCACGAGGATCACGGGCCAGAGTTAGGAGATACGTGGGTTAATATTACTGCTGCAGATGGTCGGCAGGTAGGAGGTGCCAAACCTGAACCCTTAGTTGCAGAACTACCTGGTAGGATTAATAATTTAAGGAAAACTATGATGCTTCCTTTGCGGGTGAATTGGGACAAGTTAGCAGCATGCAAACAAAAGAAAGACGAGAGTGTGTTTGATTTCTTCACTAGGTTTGAGGAAACATTCATTGATCATAGTGGTCAGGATATGAGTACAGAAGGTGGTCAGAGGTTGTTTGTAGATAAGTTTGTTTTTAATTTACTTCCTGAACTTTCTAATAAGTTAAAGGACTCTGAGAGTTCATTGGCTGTTTTTTCTTCGGCTCAGATATTGGCTACTGCACAATACTATGAGAATAGAGATAAAGATGAGAAGGATAAAGTAGAGAAGAAGACTAAAGAATTAAAAACGAAAGTTCTTCTGCAGCAGGCTTATCCGCCTCACCCTAATCAGCGTCAGTTTCAGCAACCTTCCCAGTTTCAGCAACCCCCACAGTTTCAGAAACTGTCGCAGAAGCCTGAGTCTTTTGCTTCGCGACTCCCGCTAGGCCCTAATCAGTGTGCTTATTGTAAAGAAGAAGGTCACTTCAAGAATATTTGCCCGATCTTGCTACAGCGTGCGAATGGTATGTCTGGTCTGAGAGGTCGTGGTGGTTTCCAACAAGTACCTAGGGGTAGGGGACGTGGTACGTTTCCCCAGAATGAACGTTCCTTTTCCCCTCAGAATTTTATGAATTATTTTGACCAACAGAATGTTCCGAGCGTCCAGTCCGCTCAGTACTACACTGATGAATATTATGTTGGAAGTGAGAGTGCTGGTTTTAATGATAGTTAGGACAGCCATGGACAAAGGGAGGGAGTAGTGTCAGTTCCAGTAGACCAGAGTGGACCTTATGTTGAAGTGATTACATCAGGTGTGGTAGAACCTTTTCTTTTGGATACTGGTGCAGCAAAGAGTTCTATCATGCACTCTAAACTCCCTGGCGCACCTTTGTCTGGCTTGACAAATGTTTCAGTAGGATTTTCTGGCACCCCAGTTCGTAATCCGGTTTCTTGTCCTTTGCCCCTTTCTATTGGTCTCTGTGAATTGGAGGCTCCCCTTATTCTAACGACGGGCTGTGGCGAGAATCTGTTGGGTTTGGACTTGTTGAAAAGATTGCATGCAACATTACATTGTTCTCCTTCGGGAGTACATCTTAGGGTGGGTAAGAAAGTGATTTCCCCAATGTATCTGTCTAAGGATCGCCTTCCACTGAAACTGCGTTCTCTCCCTGATACACTTTAGGCTACAGGTCCCAATGATGTTGGTCTCTTGCAGATTCCACCCTACGTTGTTACCCTTAAGTTGAATGCTAAATTACCTCGCATTCCCCAGTACAAAATTTCCAGTGATGGCGAAAGAGCTCTTTTAGCGATTATCTATGATTTGGTTGAGAAAGGTGTGGTTGAAGAAACGAGAGGTAATGTGTGTAACAGTCCTGTTCTGCCTGTCCTTAAGCGTACTGACTCTTCTCAGCCACCTGTGTATTAGTTTGTGATCGACCTTCGAGAGGTCAATAAGATTGTTGTGCCGCAGTTTCCTGCTGTCCCGGACATTACTGCTTTATTGACTATGAACCCTGCCTAAGCTGCTTGGTTTTCTGTTATTGATCTGAAGAACGCTTTCTTCAGTATTCCGATTGCTGAGGAAAGTAGGGATATTTTTGGCTTCTCTTTAGGAGGCCGCAGTTTCCGGTTTAAGCGGGCTCCTCAAGGTTATTGTGAGAGTCCCTCCATTTACAGTCAGGCTTTGAAAACTCAGCTTGATACTCTTGCATTGCCTTCTGGTGTTACTCTTATCCAGTATGTTGATGATCTGTTGGTTGCGGCTGATGATGAAGAGATTTGTAAAGAAGTTACTCTTTCTTTGTTGCGACACCTGTCTGACCTTCATCATAAAGTGTCACTTTCGAAGTTGCAGTATTGCCGCCAAGAAGTGACCTACTTAGGTCATCTCTTGTCGAAGGAGGGAAGGCGATTGACCCCAGAGCGTATTCAAGCGATTGCCCAAATGACTGTGCCATTCACACAGAGAGAGGTGCGTGCCTTCTTAGGTATCACCTCGTATTGTAGACAGTGGATTCCGAATTTTTCTTTGCTAGCAAAACCTTTGTTGGCACTTACTCTTAAGGACACACCACACCCTCTTCCTTGGTCTGACGAATGTCAGAAGAGTTTTTCCAAATTGCGTGATGCATTGTGTTCTGCTCCGGTGTTGGGTACCCCCGACTACAGTAAACCTTTTACACTTTATGTACATGAGAGAGAAGGTTGTGCGTTGTCAGTGTTGACGCAACAATTTGGAGACAAGCAGCGCCCATGTGCATATTTTTCAGCTACTTTAGATCCGGAGCTAGGGCGTTGCCTAGTTGTCTAAGAGCTACAGCGGCAGCGGCTGTTTCTATCCGACAGTCTGCTGGTTTGGTATTGGATAATATATTGATTGTGATGGTCCCACATGCAGTGGATACCCTATTGAATAGAACGAAGACTCAACATCTTACCAGTGCGCGTTTGCCAGGTTATGAGTTGACGCTTTTGGCTAGCCATGTGCACATCAAGCGGTGCAACACATTGAATCCAGCTACATTGTTGCCGATTTTTGTAGAGACAAATGCTCAGGAACAGCATGACTGTTTTCTCTGGACAGAGGAGGAAACGAAGGGTAGAGTTGATCTGAAAGATACTCCTCTTTTGAATCCTGATGGTACCCTATGGGTAGATGGTTCATGCTTTAAGCTTCCGAATGGAGAGACAACTGCAGCATATGCTGTCACAACTTTGCACACGATTGTTGAAACAGCACGTATTGCACAGAATTCAGCGCAAGCAGCAGAGTTGATAGCATTGACTAGAGCGTGTGTGTTGTCAAAAGGAAAGAGAGTGAATGTTTATACTGATAGCCAATACGCATTTGGCGTGGCTCATAGTTTGGTTGCTTGTGGAAAGAGAGAGGATTTCTTACTTCCCATTGTACGAAAATTCAGCATGGACAATTAGTGAGTGAGCTTCTTGAATCACTTACTTTGCCGACCCAAATTGCGATAGTGAAGTGTAGTGCGCATAAGAAGGTTACGGATGATGTGGGTCAAGGGAATGCGTTTGCAGATGAAGTAGCGAGAGAAACGGCGAAAGATGTGACTAGTCGGATGTATGTTGCAGGTCCTGCCAGATGGGTTGTGGAAGGGGGAATGTGTGAAGATAGAACAGAAAGTGTGAAGATGATTCAGGCAGAAGCTACTGAGAAAGAATTGAGTATGTGGAGAGAGAGTGCGAATCACCCCCAGTCAGCAGGCCTGGTCGAGTGCTATAATGGCACTCTGAAGCTGAAGTTGGCCAAGGTGCAAGCGAGCTCTGGTCTTACATGGCCCGATGCCTTACCATTGGCACTTTTGTCCACGAGAACGACAGTACATTCTCGCGTGGGACTTAGCCCATACGAGATTGTTTTTGGACGCCCGGTGAATGTCTGGGGTGTGCCGAGGCCTAAGAAGTACAGTGATATCGAGTACCCTATGTTGGTTGACTACTTACATGATTTGACTGCTAAATTGCGTGTTCTTCACCAACAGGTCCATGACACTTTGCCTTCAGTTTTTGTAGACGCAGGCCACACGATTCAACCTGGCGACTGGGTTCTAACCAAGAATTTCCAGAGGTCAAAGAACTTGGAACCAAGATGGACCGGTCCATACCAAGTCCTGTTATCAACTCGGACTGCTATTAAGGTGTTCGGCAAGAAAAACTGGGTTTATGGTACCCATTGTAAGAAGATACCTTTGCCCTTACCGTACGATAAGTGGGTCCGGGAAGGTGTTGCCAATTCCGAGAGTAAAAGGGTTCCGAGATTTGTACCTTTTAGCGATGCACATCTGGATTGGACTCAGTCAGAACGTGCGGATGATAAAGTCTTGCAAGAAGCTGTGCCGCCGTGTTTGAAACTTGATACTACGCACCCAGAGACACTCTTTCAGGATCAAACTGTGCCTGGTAAAGAACGCTACAACTTAAGGTCTAAAAAGGACAAATAAAATTTGAATTTTTTTGTGAATGACACTCTTTCAGACAAGAGACTATTTTTCTTTTTCAAACCACCATCCGGGTTCAGCTGCAGGGTCGCGGTATAAGACCTTAAGGGGTGGCCCCCGTATTGACGAAAGGTCTGCGGTTCTAGGGACGTCTAGGACGCCTGGATACACACTTGAGTGAAGAAGGAAAATTGCCGCGAGCAGCACATTAGAGGATGGAGTCTGTTGTAACTGAAAGAGATGTTGAGAGAATAGATCTTAAGACAAGATTTTGTACATTGATACATAGCAAATGTTTTATAATATTGTGATTTTTGATGTTTTTAAGTATCACATTAGCTTGTGTGGGTTGGACTGTCTATGCTACACAACAGACATCTGCACCCACCTCCCAACCTATGCTTTCTTGCACTACTGTTTCTTTGCACCAGTTTTATACGTTGCCTGAACATGAACAGACAAGGAGATCATAATTTGTCAACAACTCGTTTATACAGTTGTTGCATCAGCATAAGTTAGTAGTAAATACCACTAATTGTTGAGTTTGTGGTCTTATGCCTCATACGACAGATAAAGGTATGCCATATTTGGTTTTGCCTTTTTCTTTTAATGGGTCTGTGTGGGCTTTTCAGACCATGTTTATCTATGCAAATGAGGTACGCCCCTTACGTTCCCTTAAAGATAACTCGAGCAATAGTGCCTTAATAAGGGGAATAGTAGCTATGATCCGAGATATTGATGCATATAATGCTATCCCTAAGGATGAGGTGCAGGCTTACGTTGGTTGGAATGTGACTGGATATAGTACCAGTTTGACAGAGAAGGAGAGACGAAAAAGGTCTCCCCCTATTTGGATTGTACCCCACCGAGGCCACTTTTGTTTTCAAGGTAATGGTCGGTATCCGAAAGCTCAGCTAGGTAAGAGTGTGTGTGCTCAAAACTATGCCTATTCATCTCGGACTTCTCCACCGTTTGTGCCAGCTAAAGGCACATATTTTGTTTGTCATGACAGAGCCTACACATGGTTGCCACCTGATTTTTCAGGAACGTGTTATGTGGTGTTTCTACTTCCCCCTACATACACTACTGCTTCAGACTATCATAGAACGAGATATGGTAGAGGTGTCTTCAATAAGGAAGATACCGCAGCACACGAAGTAGGAGATTTCTTTAAGGGCTTCTTGCCCTTTTGGGGTCCTATGATCAATAGTAGGCATATTCGACAGCTTGTCCGCGTTGTTGAAGCTACTATTAATGAGACAGCAGGTGCTCTTAGTAATGTTACAGCTGAGCTTCAAGCGGACCGCCTTATGACTTTGCAGAACCGTATGGTATTAGACATCATACTTGCAGATCGAGGAGGAGTATGTAAATTGATTGGATCCAGTTGCTGTGTTTACATACCAGATAATGCCCCTACAGTGTACCAAGCCATCTCTAGGTTGTATAAAATCTCTGAGTCTATCCATGTAGACGAAGGAGACTGGTCATTGACGGGATGGTTTTGGGGACTGCTGTCCAAATGGGGATGGAAGATTTTGACATTCCTTGGTATAGTTTTAACCATCATTTTCTATTGTTGTCTTTGCATCCAGTGTGGTCCTGCCATTTGTAGTCTTTGTGCTACTATGTGTGTTCGGAGACCTGTCCCGAGAGAAGTAGAGAATAATAAGATGATGCTACAGCAACACCTTGATGACCTAATGAATATCGACATAGACCTAGATTCAGATTAACATGAGTCTTAGGTTATTGCCTACGTAATGGCAAAAGGAGGGTCTGAGGTTCTGTAATTCTCGAGTCTGACTCCATTTTGTTCTGTGCTACCATTTTGTGTTGCCCTCACGTAGGCCTGTGAAGGTAGCCTGGCGAATAAAGTGGCCTGGCCTTCTTAGTTCATGTATACATTAACTAGGTTTCTTTTTGACTCTGAAATGAACTGTAAGAAACTGACCTCTGCACCTGAAACTGACCCCGCAAAGCCAATTTCCCTGATCAATCTTTGTCTGAGATTGCCAATCAATGTTCAGGACATCATTAACTTTTAGTTTCCTTGCACATGCCTTATCTTGTTCAGCATCTGTTACCGTTTCTTTTTTTATGTTTCTTCATTACATGGGTTATGCTTTCAATTATAGGTTTGTCCGGCTTGTGGAGATTGAATTTGGGACATTCCTAATAATTAACTTTTGGGTTGGGATACTGTAAATTGAGTTTTTGTTATGTGACACTTTGTTTGAAAATGTACCTTATTGGCTAGAATTTTGTGCAGTGGGTGTACATTTATAATGTGAATATTGGGTATAAAAGGAGACGTCTCGCCTTAGTAAAATGAGCACTCTCCTGAGAATTTACACTGTGATGTATTTCTAGGATCACTGTTACTAGCTGCAGCTAATAAACTTGGTCTCTGATGCCATCCAGAAGAATTCCGTGTCTCTGTATACCAAGACAGGTGAACTCGAAGATTTTAGGCGTGCCCCTGACGCCGCTGGGTTAAACCCCGGTTCTTCACATGCTTTCCTGCAACATTCAGCGCCCCATGCGAGCTTTCATTTTCCAAGCAGCGGTTGTGTTTTTTAACTAGTGCAGCTCGCCTAACTCAATCTTCACTGCACAAAGCATATTATATCTATTTAAAAGCAGTGCGACTAGTATTGCTAAGGTAACGAGCAGCGACACGCACGCTGTGCATTCTCTTTTGGTACATTTATGTTAGGCTTGTCTCCCTGTACCGTGTTTGCCTGCCCCCACCACCGATCCGAGATCACAGTTTTTTCCTTACAGCGTCCGCACACCACTTGTTACAAAGGCGATACCTACTTCGTATTTAGACTCCCATCCTGTGCCAGCCAGCCGTGAAGTGCTGTATTACATGTACCGAGCTGCAGCACACTCACTTTCCCCAATTCACTCTGCTCATTGTCGGCACTTACCAGCTCATTTCAGCCTCGCTGGGAGAGGCAGAGCTCTGCTCGCGTCTCCCTGTCACGCTCAGCGAGAAAGGAATCAAGCCACCTTGTAACCATTACCGTTCCCTGAAGACCGGGGGATTCCCGGGGACCGCTAACATAAACACAGGTGAGCCATAACATTACAAACCATAACTTATTTGTTTTGTACAGTGTTAGCTTGTAATAAGAGGTCAACGTGAGAAATTGAAAGCAGCCTTCTGAGACTCCGTCGTAAATGGCCTTGTTATTATCCAGTGTCAAAACAAGAGCAGAGGGCCCAATGGAAATAGAAAGAGCCTTGAAAAAGCTCTGTGTTCAGCTAATAGCACTCGCATTCCATTCTACAAGACGGCTTTCTCACCAGTCCGGTAAGCTGTGAGATCTTGTGGAGAAAAGCGGAGTAATACGAAAGAAAGTTTACAGAATCCATCCCCACTTTTCTGCTCCTACTCACTTATGAGTCTTTGGAAGACCCCTGTTTGAGAAGGGTCACAGTTTTTTAGGGAGAACAGTTCAGATACTCAGAGAGGGAAACATGCAGCGATTAGGACGAAACAGCCAAAATAAAATGCAAATGTCGCCAGTTAATGGCATTCAATGTATTTTGCAAAGCCGACTTAGTTTGGTAAACCTTTTGTTCTTGTGCGGTGAGTATGCTCATGGAAAACTTAGCCGAATGTATGTACATCCTTGGTCATATGTGTGCCAGCTTGGATGTACAGAGGAAATGTAATTTTAAAGTCAGCAAAGTATGTCTGGTTTCATGCTAACTTTCAGCTCATTTCTTGTGATTGTAGCTTAAGAGATGCGTGCCAGGATGCTAAAATAATGTCCCTTTGACTTCCCCATTCTGCATTTTTGTGCAATTGTCCCCTCCAAGACAACCACCATCACAAATAAGGTCCACAGAAAGGGCCCGTGAACATAGTAGAGAAACCACCCATCTCAGGATGATAGCACCACACCAAAAGCCAGGATATCAAACTGATAGAAGAGAGGCCTTCTCCATCTCTGCCCCATCCTCAGGACCCTGTTAACATTAGAACTTCCCCAACCCTCTTCAGAGAACATATCTCCATGCAATATGGAGGGTCTAATTTGTAAAAGAAAAAGTGCTGTGGCCCAAACTTTTGTTCAAAACTTTGCAGCCGGCGCTTTTAAAAGTTGGTGTACCAGATACCAATGCTGCATTGACTTGATTCCATCTCATGCCTCTTTAATCCACCACTACACACTGCCTGTCTCTTTATCTCACTCTAGCAGATTATTTTTCCTCCCATCTTTCTTCCACTGTCAGCATTATTCCGTCTTTCACCCTTAATGTGTTTCTCTCGCTTCCTCTGAATCAAACGTTGTTGAGGAAAAATAATTGCCAATCCCAAAAATGTGTTGGTAGACACCACCTGCAACCACTGGCTCAAATTATGCTGTGAATAAGTCTCGCCACACATGAATGATATTCTCCATTGTAACAATCTAAAAACACATCCAGCTTTCCTTATTGGCTCTTTCTTGTATGCTCTGGGAGTGCTTTTGGTTAATTTAGACGAACATTATATGGTATTTAACCCTGTGCGCCACAGAGTGAAGTGGCAGTCTCCTGAGAACCTACTTTGTGTACTTCTAGGATAACTGTACTAGCTGCAGCTAAATAAATCTGATCTTCTAAGGCCGACAGAGTGTCCCATGTCTCTGTGCAGCTAAGCAGGTGAACTCCGGAGACTTGGGCGTACCCTGCGCCGCCAGGCCCAAAAGGTTCTGGTTCTTCAATGTCCTGACAGCTGTGCAAAATATGTCAAACCCAAAGGATTGTCGTATTTAGCAAAGGCCGCTCCCGAAGGGGGCCCTACGGTCGGTGCCATAATGGCTGCTAGAGCCCACAAAGGAACGGATCTGGTTGGCGCTGGTTTGTGCCGCCAGGAAAGGACGCGTGGCGAAATGCGCCTGAGGCTCTCTCCCCCTTCCAAGAACAAAGGGAAGAGAGGAAGGGGAGGGGGATATAAGGTGACGCTCCCCATGGGCAGCTCACCTTCACATCAGGGAGCTGGGGGAGCGGCGCCAACGATTTTCGAGTGCAGGAAGATTTGCCGGAACGACATTGGGAACAGGCCAGCAATCCTGGTTGGCGCCGCTCAAAGATCCGGGAAGGAAGCACTCCTACGTGGCCCTGGTCCAAAAGCTGAGGGCCGGGGCAGGGCTCTAATCATTGTGAAGATGGTCTCCCACAATCAGAGCAGAAGGGAGGAACTTCCGCCCCGCATGCTTCAAGCTAGCAGCGGTGTATGCCCCGGCCACACCTTGCCCGGATTAAGTTGTTAGGGGGTGAGTCGTGGTGCCTGACCCAAGTGGGGAGCCATCACCGGGCCAGTACTTGGGCACTGCCGAGATCCCCCGCGAGAGGTGCACACCAGCAGAGGACCACCACGGTCCGTGGTGACGCGACTCTGTCTGATGAGGCAGCAAGAAAGAGGTGCGGAGCGTGTCGACCTGGAGAGGTCGGGGTGGACAGGAGCAGAAATATGCGGCATGGAGGACAGCAACGCAGCCAGGCGCCTGGGACCAGCACAGCGGTGATCATCCAGACCACCCCAGCAACAGACACAGGTTTCCGGCATGAAGATTCCGGAGCACCTGAGCGGAGAGCGCGGAAAGGCCAAGAAGCTGAGGTATGGAGAGAGGTTTGCCTACGAGGTGCGGCTCGACTTGACCTATCTCTCGGAGGACAACATCTGGGGAGGTAAGATGTTAAAAGCCCGAGTGAAAGGAGGTATTGAATTCTGTGGTTATCGCCCCCCCATCACTCCCCGCCAGCAGGTGCGCTTTGCACATACCTTATTTGTTGAAACATGTTGGCCCAACCGTTAACAGCTGGGGAAGGTGAGGTTGTGCTAAGGATAGGGCTGCCGACTTAGTAAACTCAGGGGCCGGCTCGTCCCTCTTCCCCCAGCAACAACGTGAAATGCTGCATTTTTTAACATTCTGGTTGCTTTGTTAAGGGGAATCGCAGGCAGCAGTCGACAATGGCCTGAAAGTTGCAGCGATCTTGCTCTCACTGTGCTGGGAAGAGGGCAGCGTGTATAGCATTTGACAACTAAGATATGGACACCATATATACATAAAACTGCAGCTCAACAGTTACATGGAAAGTGAGGCAAGACGCTGTAGTGTGCGGTTAAGCAGGCAGTGTGGGCGGCGCCATTGTTTAAGCACTGGAGAGGGAGCTAATCGGCATAAAAATAATTAAAGATATTGGGTTTGCATGCCTTTGATTAGCGTTACATAACCTCAAGGAAAGGAAGGAAGAATATTTTGTGCCGGGTTGGGCTTTCACACCCGCTGCAATACGGCGCCTTTGGGAATCCATCTCCACCTTCAGACAAGCAGCACTTCAACTTCTAGTAAGGCCAATCCGTCTCCCGTAATGGCCTCTAAACCCCCATTCAATAAAAGTAAATATGGTGATACCCCATGATAAAAGGGGAGAGAAGTTATGACAACTCCGTGAGCCATTTTTCTAAATCCCCGCTTAAAATTTCGAAGCAGGAGTTAAGCGCCGTTAGCGAAGGTTACCCACCGTACGCAGTAACTTAAAGTTTTGTGTGTACATAAATGGAACTGTTTCCCTTTTTGAGTTATTGGCTAGTCCATAAAAGAAAGGCAGTGATGCCCCTTCTATGCGTTATTAAAAAAATATATATATCATTTACGCAGTATCGGGTCACAGCCTCACAAGTGTAGTCACAGTACTTAGCGTTAAAAATGCAGTGACTTGAAAGCAAATGAAAATACATTAGTTAGTAACGGGAGTCTCATTATAGTGGGCAGCTAAGGAAATATTCACGGATGCCATTGACTCTGCAAGAAAAAGTATGGCCAAATCAGGTGTTGGGACAGAGCTGTGGAAACAGGTACACTAAAAGATGGACAGTGGGTGACGGGCAAAAAGGTCTGGAGCTTCCCCAAGATAAATTCAACAAAGGAGAGGTTGTGGCTGTATGGTCGCAGCCGACTTTGGAGCTGGGGAACAGGATTCTATCCCCGGCACCGGCTCAGCTTCCCGTGATTTTGGGCAAATCATTACAACAAACAAATGATGGACGGAATGCTGACAATGCAGACATTCTCCCCCAGTCAAGAGATCTGGGTTAAATCCATCGTTCTTTTGCCCACTACGCCACCCCAGTTCAGACATGGCCATATGCAAATCAGTCTTGACCCTGTGCCTCATGGGAACAGTCCAGCCCGAACTGCCAAGCCATGTCTTCCCTGGACCGGAATCAAGCATCCTAGGACCGGTTTCTGGCTATCAGCCGTCATCAGCCAAGATAGCTTGACTCCAGTGGCGTAGTGAGCACGGGACCCACGTCTGGGCATACACATCCCACTTAGGGCGAAAAGCGTTACAACAAACAAATGATGGACGGAATGCTGACAATGCAGACATTCTCCCCCAGTCAAGAGATCTGGGTTAAATCCATCGTTCTTTTGCCCACTACGCCACCCCAGTTCAGACATGGCCATATGCAAATCAGTCTTGACCCTGTGCCTCATGGGAACAGTCCAGCCCGAACTACCAAGCCATGTCTTCCCTGGACCGGAATCAAGCATCCTAGGACCGGTTTCTGGCAATCAGCCGTCATCAGCCAGGATAGCTTGACTCCAGTGGCGTAGTGAGCACGGGACCCACGTCTGGGCATACCCATCCCACTTAGGGCGAAAACCGTTACAACAAACAAATGATGGACGGAATGCTGACAATGCAGACATTCTCCCCCAGTCAAGAGATCTGGGTTAAATCCATCGTTCTTTTGCCCACTACGCCACCCCAGTTCCGACATGGCCATATGCAAATCAGTCTTGACCCTGTGTCTCATGGGAACAGTCCAGTGTATGTAGGTCCCGTGCTCTCCATGCCACTGGAATCAAGCTATCCTGGCTGGAGAGGGGTGAATCCCCGAAACTGGTCCTAGGATGATTGTTTCCAGTCCAGGGAGGACCTGGCTTGGCAGTTCGGGCTGGACTGTTCCCATGAGGCACAGGGTCAAGACTGATTTGCATATGGCTGGGTTCAAACTGGAATGGCATGGTGAGCAAAAAAACGATGGATTTAGGCCCAGATCTCTGTACTGGGGTGAATGTGTGACATTGTTCTGCATTCTGTCCATCAATTGTTGTTTTTGCATTTGGGCAAATCATGGCATCGCCCCATGTCCACCAAAGAATGAATGTGTCTGTGTGTAACATAACCGGTGTCCAACAAAAGGGTTTTCGTTCCTATGAGAGGGGAATTGGCCTGACAGCTAGGGCAGGGGCCCATGCATCTCGCGAACAAGTTTCGAGGCGCTGCTTTGATGCCGAACATCCTATGACGCTGGGCAAATCAGTTAAGTTCCCCGTGCCTAACAAAGAACGCCCTCATGTAACATAACTGGTGCTCGTGCTAAGCACTCTGATACCTGTGGGTATATGAAACTACACCAAAAAGAAAAAGGTATACACTATTAGGGTTCCATTGGTGCCTGCTAGCAGTCCATGGAAGGACCTCCAACAGGCAGACATGATTTGTAGAAAGCTCTGTCATAGGTGTGTAGAACTCCACACCCGTTATCCACAGGCAAGTCATGTAAATTGCAAAGTATGTGTACAGTGATGACATTGAGTTTACTACTCTTTAGACGGTCGAACCAGCAGTGAATCTATTAAGGGGTTTCTATAAACCAGGAAGGGTCAGAGTCATGTGGAAAGGGGGCTAACACCGTATAATTACTCTCTGGCAGGTGGGCGCTGGTTACAATCTGCAAATTGGTAGGCCCGGGCTATATAAAACTGCATCTGGGATGGGGCTAGCAGATTAAGGGCTCACGCCGAGGAGCAGCCCTGATTTTTCAATGCGATCCAATGTCGCCCAGGCTTCAGTTGTATCCCTGGTTCCTCTTGCGCGCCCCATGCCCGCAGGCAGTCAGGGAGTCCTGTAGAGCATAATTTCACTGCAGGCTTGTTTCGAACCACTGTATATTTTGCCTTGTCTTGCGGCATAATTTACCAAACCATGCAGCATAATTAGACCCTCCCATGCTACAAGATTTTATAACTAGGAGCTAACACTAATGTGTCCTGCATTAGTGCAGAACAATAATTCGGTAGCGATGTATAGTTTCGGAAAATGGGGAAACGCTTACAGCTATGCAGCATACACCCACTCTAGTGCTTACCAAAAAAAAAAAAAAAGAAGGGAGAAAGATGCTCATTTTACTCAATGGTGCACTGACGGCGGTGCCTCCAGTCAGCATGGTAACTCACGCAAGCATCGGATGCAAGGTCAAGTCCCCGACGTCATGCCGGGTCACAGCTGGTAGGGAGTGGCATTTGTGGGAAGATTGCTGTCTGAGCTTACCAGATGCCAGCCTAACCGGAGACACAGCTAGAGGTTGGTATCCTATCACTCGAGCGGAGCACCGGCAGAGGCAGGCTGCACAGAGAGAGCAACGGCAGGCGCAAGGGACTACATAGGGTTGGGGGAGCCACAGGGAGACGGAAGCCTCCTTGGCAGTGTGGCGGAAAAAAAAGGTGTATTGGTTTGGTTATGGAAGCACACCGACAGGACGGTGTGTAGAAGGAGGGCCACTTACTTTGGGATGCCTCACGGCTGGGTGAGTACGCCTGACAAATATCGGGGTAGCAAACGGAGACGTCACTCGCATCCCAGCCCCCGCCAGAAGGCAGGGCACAAAAGAGACTAGCAAGGTAGCAAGTTGGGGCCTAACTCTGGGGAAAGGCTACCCCCCACATGCAAAGGGGCGTGGAAAACAACAAAAAACAATCTACGAGCTGTCAGGGTGATTTACGACCCTAGGAGATGCAAATGAGCAAAAGACAAACCAGTGATTTATGGCCAGCCCATGATTTATGGCTGATGAATTATGATGCTCATGCAGAATGATTTATGACAACAAAATTATGACAGATTTGTGACAGAATGATTTATGACATCCCGATGATTTATGACCATGATTTATGGCTGCTGATTTATGATGATCAGGTAGAGTGATTTATGACAACAAAATAATGTCCGGTTGCGGCAGAATGATTTACGATACCCGATGATTTATGACCCCTGATTTATGATGTCGAAATACCACTGAGTGATACCTAATTTGCGATAATGTATGATAATGATTTATGATCCTGGCCCCAAGAAGGGGAGTTGTATAAATATGACATATGTAATGAGTAATAAAACTGCGGCCAACAAGCACCACAAAATACAATGACTGTTGGCTGGGCGTAGTAATGCAGATACACAAGTATGGTACAGTTCCTGGAATGGGCACAGTGCGGCTGTTAATTCAATTTGGGCTGCTGGATTTCTCCACAGGGAGGCAGGGGCATTGGTTAATCGCCTTCTGTTGAAGTTACGATAAACCTCTTCGTTAGTACAGCCCTGCTTCTCTCACGGTCATCAAGAATAGGCATTCAGAATGCTGCTTGTTTGATGACGTCATCTTCAGCTTTTGTTCTTTTCCGACATTCAAAAGTGCCCCTTTAAAGCTGACTCTTCTTAAAGAAAGCAACAGCTCCTCCGCGCTTGATTTACTCTCCATGGGTGTAAAATTTTGCTTTACATTAGCCGCCAAACTACCGCATGGTGTAGAATTTTAGAGGTGACTGCATCTGTTTATTTGACGAGCGCTTACACAGTGATACATTCATAGTTTCGGAGATGTACTTGCACTAATGTTCAATAATATGCTACATCACTAAATACTTTTAAGATCCCAAAAGCGAGACCGATTGCATCGCAAATGCTTGTTTTTTTTGCAAGTTCCCAGGTCATGAGTTTCGATTTCCAATAGTTTATTCACATCAGATTGCTTTTGCGATTCGTGGCTACAGCATTCAGCAACTTTTGGGTGGCGATAGGTGTGCTTGCCATTAGTGCTGAATCATTGGCTGTGAATGAGGTTCCCTTTTCTTCCGTTGTTGAGGTGCCTTCGCAATTTAGTTCATGGCGCTCTTCGAGATCATTGACATAAATGCTAAACTGGAGAGAGGCCAACAATCAGCCTAGGTTAGCACTATTTGAAATAGTACATGTATTCGAAACCTAGCCTCGGGCCCAGGATCACACATAAGTTCTGTGTGTTAGAATAGAGGTGTTTTATCATATTGGCGAGTTGAGGACTCATTTACCTAGGCCATAATTGCACTGCTAACATCCAAACTTGTGTGTAGAAAGTGCCACAATACAGTACTAACCTTGATAGCATAAGTTGACATATTAATAATTTTAAAATGCTATAGCTGAATCCCTTAGAAAAGAACGTGGACCTCCTGTTCTTTGAGTGTAACAAATGAAGCCAAATGTTGCCAGTGTATAAAAAGTATCTGGTTTCCTGATGTGGTTTCTTTTTCTGCAATAACAACATGACAGAGGAAGTTTGATCTCTCAGCGGTTGTCAGCCCTGTGCGTGTTTACAAGTAGGTGCATTTCCAGCTGCTGAGCAGCTTCGCATGTAAACTATTATTAAAAGTTACATTTGTATCCCCCTGGTGGATATAAAATGCAGACACATAGACATGCAAGTCGTGCTTTTCCATAACGAGTCTGTTTTTGACATTGGGTACCTTCGTTTTTTGTTTTAATAGAACAGCTCTATCTAATAAATGCATTTTATAAGGAGCCTATTTTCCACCGTTAAAACAAAATCAAACAGTGGTCATTTCAGAACCAATGGGGTCAGATGCAAATCCACACAAAAAAAACCAGAACCACATATTATCACAACAGCAAAGCAGCCGTACATAGGATTAGACGTGATGATCTATTTTTATTTTTTTATCTACTAAAGGCAAATCCTGGTTGCTAAGTAACAGCACAATCCAAATTGAAATCGATGAATTGTCTGCAATTGCCTACAAAACAGGCTGCCCTGGTTAACATACACCTCTTGATTTGTGAATATATACTGCGCACTACATTTCATTTGGCACTACAAACATCTCACAAGGGTTTTATGTACGAAACACTTTTACAGTGTCAAAAATTGTAAGATAATATTGTTTATGTGCTAAACCCCTTTTGCAAGTTTGAAAAGTATGTCTGAGTATCAACAGAGGTTCTGCAACTCATTACTAATCGCTACCAAGAGGGTCGTGTGAAAGGGGCATCCATTACTATTTGCAGGCTGCAATAAAATCAAAAATGCCTTGTGACCCGTGCTTAATTTGTATGGATGTAGGTGTCAGGGCCCAAAGTGTATTGCAAGAGTCTGCTGCAGTTGCCACTGATCCAGCGGAAGCGGTGTATATGTTGTGGGCACAGACGTGAGTTACCCACCACACCATAATCTCAGTCCACAGCTACACCATTCATTACATCACAGAGTTTAGCCCATAGAAACTCTACAAACATACACAACCCATAAGGTCCTCCGATAGATCTTTGTATGAGCTAATAGGGACTCAGATAACTAGAGACGGAAAGTCACTCCTTGATGAGGACCTGTTATAACAAGCATTTGCAATGCAATAGGTCTCGCATTTACACAAGTTTGAGCTATTGACATTGCAAATAACAATGCCTTTTATTTTAGTTTTTGTTTTTAAAACATAAATAAAAGGCATTGTCATTTACAATGCCAATAGCTTCAACTCACATAAATGTGAGACCTATTGCATTGCAAATGCTTGTTTTAAATGCTGAAAAGCTGGACTAGTCAGTCTCATGTGCCACATTGTGTCACGTGTGTCCATAGACGCCCCAGTGCAGACCTGCAAGACCTAATGCCCAAGGTACTTGTGTAGTAAAGTGACCTGGCGACTGGTACGAGCTGTGCCCAGGTGTAAAGTTGCTGTAATAGCAATCTGTGAGGCAGTAAACTGTGTTTTACTCATGTCGGTGTCCCTCCACTGTGGGAATAAATGTGAACCTTGCACGCTAGTAATCCATGTGTCACGTGTTTATTCTTGGTGCGGGCGCTCTAAACAACCGAGTGTTGGGCCGTAGTTATGCTATTTTCACACACACACACACACACAAACAAGCACACACACCTACACATGCACACACAAATCGAGAGAGAGACGTGCGCCGTGTCCTTTCCTCTCTGTCGGGCATTAATTCAGCCTAATTACCCGGAACGGCCCGGCCCCTTCAAGCCATTGAGTGCTGTTTAAAGTTTCTCTCTGCTCGAGTGCCCCCCTGCCCCCCCGCACTCCTTTGTCACGTGTCACTGATCCCAGCCTGTGGTACTCTGCCATGCTGAGTTTATACTGCGGTTTCAGGCATTACAAACACATCACCAACATGCCGTTTCTAGCGCCCCAAGGTGCGTAAAAGAAGCGAACACAAGTGCCGTCTTGTGACTTTGGGTTCACCGATCTAGTGGTGCAGTGTGAGGGACACACCAGCTGGGCGCTGAGGGGCACCCCTTGTATGAGCTGAGGGGCACCCCTGGCGTGAGCTGAGGGACACCCTTCGTATGAGCTGAGGGAGACCCCTGGTGTGAGCTGAGGGACACCCCTGATGTGAGCTGAGGGACACCCCTGGTGTGAGCTGAGGGACATCCCTGGCGTGAGCTGAGGTAGACCCCTGGTGTGAGCGGAGGGCACCCCTGGTGGGAGCGGAGGGCCACCCCTGGTGTGAGCTGAGGGACACCCCTGGCGTGAGCTGAGGGACACCGTTCGTATGAGCTGAGGGAGACCCCTGGTGTGAGCTGAGAAGCACCCCTGGTGTGAGCTGAGGGGCACCCCTGGTGGGAGATGAGGGACACCCCTGGTGGGAGCTGAGGGACACCCCTGGTGTGAGCTGAGGGACACCCTTCGTGTGAGCTGAGGGGCACCCCTGGTGGGAGCTGAGGGACACCCCTGGTGTGAGCTGAGGGGCACCCCTGGTGTGAGCTAAGGGACACCTCTGGCGTGAGCTGAGGGACACCCCTGGCGTGAGCTGAGGGACACCCTTTGTATGAACAGATGGACACCCCTCACGTGAGCCGAGCTACACCCCTGGTGGGAGCTGAGGGACACCCCTGGTGTGAGCTGAGGGACACCCCTGGTATGAGCCGAGGGACACCCCTCGTGTGAGTCCAGGTACAACCCTGGTGTGAGCTGATGGGCGTTAGCTGATGGACAGCTCTCATGTGAGCCGAGGGACACCCCCGGTGTGAGCTGAGGGACACCCCTGGTGTGATCCGAGGGACACCCCTCGTGTGAGTCCAGGTACAACCCTGGAGTGAGCTGATGTGCACCCCTGATGTGAGCTGAGAGGGACCCTTTATGTGAGCTGAAGGACACTGCTCGTGTGAGCCAAGGTACACCCCTGGCGTGAGCCGAGGGACACCCCTTGCATGAGCTGAGGGACACCCCTGGTGTGAGCCGAGGGACACCCCTCGTGTGAGTCCAGGTACAACCCTGTCATGGACAGAGGGACACCCCTGTTGTGGGCTGAGGGGCACCCATCATGTGAGAGGAGGTACACCCCTGGTGTAAGGTGAGTGACACGCCTGGCGTGAGCTGTGGGACACCCCTAGCGTGAGCCGAGGAACACCTCTGGCCTGTGCTGAGGGACACCCTTGGTGTGAGCTGAGGGACACCCTTGGTCTGAGGTGAGGACACCCCTGTTGTGAGCTGAGGAACACCCTGGCCTGAGCTGAGGGACGCCCCTGGTGTGGGCTGAGGGGCACCCTTCATGGGAGCTGAGGGACACCCCTGGTGTGAGCTGAGGGACACCCTTTGTATGAGCTGAGGGACACCCCTGGTGCGAGCTGAGGGACACCCCTCGTGTGAGCTGAGGGACATGCCTGGTGTGAAATGAGGGACACCCCTTGTGTGAGCCGAGGGACACCTCTGGTGTGAGCTAAGGGACACTTCCTGCTTGAATTGGTTTCTTGCTGCGAAAATTCTGTGAACAAGCGGAAGTGGAAGGAAAACAAAAAATCTAGCAACCAATCTAGCAACCTGAATAGGCGAGTAGATATTTTTTTGCGAAAACAAATCCCCGGGCCCAGTCCTTTCATTAGCAAAAGCATTTTGGGTGGCGTGTTCGTTCGAGGCTCCCCTGCACTAATAGTGCACTAGTCACGCAGGCTCACGCACGCACAGTCATACACGCTCTCATGCACAGTCAGATGCACAGTCATTCATGCTTACACGCACATGCCATTTATGGAGGAATTTCAGCATGGTTTTTAAAGTGCTATGTGTAGGCTTCAGAGCGCTTGACTGAGGGTGAAGTGTATAGCGGAGTGGTAAGGCGGGGAGTTTAAAACAAAATAAAACTTCTCTTAATTTTTTATTTTCTCTGCAGCTGAACCAAAAAAACAATATAATGTTAAATACATAAACAGTAACATACATGTATTATGAGGCAACACAAATCTTTCAGCTTACTGATAACATTTCAAAGCACATGGCTATTGTCTACAGCACTATCAGCGTCGGGACACCTCCGTTGGAGGTAGCTGCGCTCTTTATAAGATACCTATTATTATTATTATTATTATTATTATTATTATTTCATGGGTACTAACATTTTACTGTAACTTCCTTATGACATCATGAAAGTTATAAGGCACAGGTGTTTTTATTATGTATTATATGTGTGAATACGTGTACTCAGGACACTTTAAAACTAAAGGAGTTTATCTGCTGCAAAAGTGAAAATATCTTAGGATTTGTACATTTCCCCACACATCATGGAATAGAAAACATGAAAGTATTTTTTATATTTTTCGGGAAACAAAAATATTTAAATTTTGAACAGCAGAATAATAACTTTATGTAAGTGGTTTGACATCTCTGTAGCAATTACAATCCCCCACTGAGCTATCTGCTTGGCATCGCTCTTTGTTCTGGTTGCTTGGCCTGGCTGCTGGTTTTCCATGTTTGTATTATGGCTCCTGGTGCACTTGTGCTTTGCACTTGCGCGCGTGCTCTCGGCAATCTCACACGTGCCTCTTGCCCTCGTGAGGGTGACTGCTTGAGATAGTTCAGTAAATCTGGAGTGAGCGGGGAGCGCTCTGACATCCACGTGACGTCATCAACCTCACAACACCACGACTATGATGTCTGGCAGTGCAAGAAGAAGAAATATTGGATAGTGCTTTATTCATGCCTCTTTACGTGTGTGCGCTTGTGTAAACGTGAGCATGCATGCGTGTGTGTACATTTCTAGGCGTTTATCTGTGTGTGTAAAGATGGGGGTGTAGCCTGTGTTCTAGGCAGGCACAGGGATGGAAAGTGTACTTTCTTTCCTTTTGTCACGTGTGACCCTCCCCGCATCCAAACACACAAACACACCCTAGGTGTGCACATAGCCGCCTCTTGTACTCAGTTTATTTCCCTGAGGGGCCCCGGACACACAGGTAGGTCGTCAAAGCTGGCGCTCAGAGCAGGGGGCAGCCTCTGACCCTGGCACAGTGCGGCAGCACCAGGACAAGCTTCACTTCACCCCACCCCCCTCCTGTACCCCAGATTCTCGTACTCGTCCCCAGGGCCGGACTGGGAACCTCAACCGGCCCTGGCAAAGTGCCCGGCTGGCCCCCCACCCGAGGGGGGGGTTGTTTGTGCCGCCGAGCTCTTTGCCAGGGCCGGTTATCGGCCAATTTTGTTACACGGCCCTGTAACAAAAACGGCCCCTTGGGGCCCAAAACCGGCCCCTACCGGTGTGGCGCACCGGGGATTGCCCGGTGCCTGCTACGGCCAGTCCGGCCCTGCTCGTCCCCTCTCTCGACGGAGCTGCTCGTTCGCTCCTGTGACGGCGGCGCCTATGGAATTAAATAAAAGAAATAGATACACAGTTATCTATAGAGACAGGGATATGTATCCCTCCACGGGCTTCAGGTGGCATCATACCATAAAGTTGAAGGCCCCGTGGTTTATAAATGCCTCCAGGGCCCCGAGATGGCAATATGCGGCATTGCTACATGATATACAATATGCATTTTTATGGTTCATGCCTAGAATGACTTGCATTTCTTAAGAAAATTTATTACAGTTCAGAGCAAGTGCATCACAAATTCAATACCTGGTGAAAAGGTGAGAGGTTGAGAAAGAGAAAAGGAATATACATATTGCAATTACAGTATGCAATATAGAACTGGCTCTATGGAGGAGTGAGAGGGTGTGTGAGTTCTGGTATGGGTATGTGAAGGGGGTTTGTGAGTGATTGTGTTGTCATACAAGAGGTTGTATGGAGATGTGAGTGGGTGTGTGAGAGGTTCTGTGGATGATATCTTTATTGATGCCATCAGTGATGTCACTTGAGATGTCATCTGTGATATCACTGACCATGTCTGGAGTGATGTAATATGTGAGATCATAAGCAGATCATTGTTGGGGCATAAGTTATGGTTTGTTAAGGTAACTATAACTGCTGAATTTCACTGGTTGTGAATTTCGAAGGTTTTTTAAACTCTATTTCCTAACTATAAAGTCCCTGTAACCTTTTTTTTAAATGAATTTATATTGTTTCTTAACTAGTAGTCTCGTTTGCAGAGTGGTGGAGAAAAGGGGGCATGACCTTCAATGTCCGCTTAGCAATCCTGCTGTGTGTGACCCACTGGAGTTGACAGGAGGGGTTGTTGGCCTCTAAGAACTCTTAGCAGCCAAGAGAACTTCATCCGACAGCCAGAAGTGCACCAGGAGGCTCATTTGCAGATAGGTGGAAACAGAGTGCGTGACTTCCGGAGACCTCTCAGCAATCCCGAAGTGTGGAACTTACTGGAGGTAGCAGGTGGGGTTGTTTGCCCCCAAGGACCGTCAGCAGCCAAGGGGACTTCATCCCCGAACCAGTAGTGTGCCAGAAGGCTTATTTGCAGAGTGGTGAAGAAAGGCGGCATGGCCTCCTAAGACCTCTCAGCAATCCTGCTGTGTGGGACTTTCTGGAGGTAACAGATTGGGTTTGCGGCATCCCAAGGACCCTCAGGGTCCAAAGGGACTTTATCTCCCAACTAGGAGGCACATTTGCAGAGTGGTGGAGAAACGGGGCATGGCATCTGACAACTTCTCAGAAATCTAGTTGTGTGGGTCTTTCTTGAGGTAACATGAGGGCTAGTTGGCCCCCAAGGACCCTCAAGAGGCAAGGGAACTTCATCCCCCAACTAGTAGTGCGCCAGGAGGCGGGGTTGCAAAGTGGTGGGGAAAGGGGGTGTGGCTACTGAAAACCTCTCAGCAAACCCACTGTGTGTAACTTGCTGGAGGTAACAGGAGGGGTAGTTGCCCCCCCCAGGACCCTCAATAGACAAGGACTTCATCCCCCTACTAGTAGTGTGCCAGCAGGTGCATTTGCAGAGTGGTGGAGAAAGGGGGCATGGCCTCCTACCAGATTTCATCAATCCTGCTGTTTGGGACTTACTGGAGGTAACAGGAGGGTATTTGGTCCTCAAGGACATCCTTGGTGGCCAACTACCCCTCGTGTAATCTCAAATAAGCCCCACACAGCAGAATTGCTAAGCGATATTCGGAGGCTACCCCCCCTTTCTCCAACACTCTGCAAATGCAGCTCACGTTGCACTACTGGTTGGGGGACGAAGTCCACTTTACTCCTGAGGGACCTTGGGGGCCAAGAAGCCTCCTGTACCTCCTGTATGTCCTACACAGCAGGAGTCCTGAGAGCTGCTTAATAAAACATTGACATTCACATTCAAAAAAGGTTATACAGACATTATAGTTAGGAATTAGCATTTAAAAAAAACTTAGGAATTTGCTGAAAAAAACAAAGGTTACAAGGATGTTATAGTTTGGAAATGGATTTAAAAAACTTAGAAACGCACTGAAAAGAAAGGTTACAGAGACGTCATTGGTAGGCTCAGGTTTCTTCCTTCAAAAACAGTGAAATTCAGCAGTTATAGTTAGATGAGCCAACTATAACTTACGGCCCTCCAATGCACTGCTTGTGACCTCACATTTATGTTATATCACTCATGACATGGTCAGTGACATCACTCATGACATCTCAAATGACATTACTGATGACATCACTGATAACATCAACCAGCAACTGTGAGTGTTTTTTAAAAGTTTATGATAAATATTTATATATAGATATATATATATATATATGTATACATATATTATCTACTGGCGGTCGCCAGTAGATAATATATGTATACATATATATAGTTATAGTTAGGACCGTGTTTCCATAGGAAATCTCAAAATTCTATTTTGAATAACTTTGGCGCCGGTTGACGAATCCTCGCGAAATTTTCAAAACTAATGGGGCGCTCCGCTCAGCTCCTACTCTGAAAGTCTCGGGGTGATTCGTCAAGCGGGGGCCGAGAAAAAAGGGGGGTCCCAAAACGTGTTTTCCCCATGCATTTTCCATAGGACCTTTAGTCGCAGCTACAGCCCGAACGGCTGAACAGAATTACTTGAAATTTGGCAGAGAGATAGCCATAAGGTCAAGGAAGTGCCTTTCGCAGGTCTGGTGTAAATGTGTTCAGTATTTCCTGAGAAAATAGCATTTAAAAGCATATCAATATCTATACGCGCGCAGCGTACGCGCACTGTGCAAGCCCTGTGCGCCCACCCTGCCGTGCGCGAGCGTAATTCTGATTGGTTGTTAGATGTCAGTAAACATTCGAATCGGTCGAAATCAGGAAGTGTCGGCCGCCATTTTGTCTGTCGCACTGAAAAGGAAAGGTGGAGACCGTGAATAGGGGGCAGAGTAGGGAGTTCTTGACCCCCTAGCCATTGTCAGGGGGTCACAGTAGGACCACGAAGGGCCAAAAAAAAAGATTTTAATTCTTTTAAAAAACATCGCGGGGTGCGCGCACTCTGCGCGCACTCGAAACAAAACATTAAAAAAATAGAAATTAAAATCAAGTTTAAGTGTTTAGATATTAGGTGGCTCTAAAAAGAGCCCTTGTGTTTATTGAGTGTTTTTCGGTACCTACAAGTAAGTACCGATGCAGAGTCTAAAGTTCAAGAGGAAGACTCTGTTGCCTTCATCATTGAAATGTACACCGTCTCCTCTATGAATGTCTTGCATGCTGTAACTCAAGTTGTTGTGGTATATAGAACTCATACCATAGTCTCTGAGGCAGTGGCGGACGGTGACATTTGAAAGTGGTGGGCGTAAAATGTTTGGCATACTTCAGCATAGCGAGCGAGCGCAGCGAGCGAGCCCGAACAACCTAAGGGGGGTTCTCCCCCCGAGAAAATTTTGAAAAAAAGAGTGGAAAAATGGTGCATTTGCAAGAAAATTTGAGAAAGCAGAAAGGTTAATAAAGCAATGAAGAAAGTGCAGTTATTACAGTAATAAAGAGATCATGTCATATAACATAGGTAGCTGCTTATTCAGTATAACCACAGAGCTTCATAACAGACTTTGAGATATAATGCATTTCTAAGTACCTCACAGGTGTTTTTTATTTAACAAACAACTAAACAGGTGGTCGGAAACTAGCAGCATTGAACATACATATGTTTACTTTTTGTATCTAAACTCAGCACGTCTGTCTTTAAGAGCAGCAAACTTTTCAATTACTTGAACGTTAAAATCAGAGATATTTTGAACTAACTTGCTCTCTATAGAAAGCATTGCCAAAGCATTCAGTCTTTCCTGAAGCATGGTGTTTCTTAGGAATGTCTTAATCCTCTTTAAGGCGGAAAAAGATCGTTCTGCCTCTGCTGTTGTCATAGGAGTGGTTATGACAATTTTAAGTAAAGTCACTGTCTCTGTAAATGTCTTTTCCATATTAAGTTTATAAATTAAAGTCAGCAAAGCCCTGGCATCTCTGGCATTTCGGTACACAGGTATTGAGTACAGTACAGTCAGCTCACTTTTGAGGTCCTCTTGGTTGAGCATGGGATAAGCTTCCACAGCCTCATGCAGAGCATGCTGAGGGAAGGATTCACCATATTTTGCAAAGTTTTGACTTTCCAATAATGCGGCACTCACCAAATGTTTTGTGAAAGCAAACCGTTCTTGTGCATGCACAATTACAATGTCACATATCTCCTTTGCATTTCGGACCAGAGTGGTGATGTTTTTCCTGTGGTTTCCAAAAGTTGAAGCCTCTGGCAGTTTGCTGTCTAAATTGTCCACCTCATTTCTCACTATGCTTATGCGCTCGACAAACATAGCGGTATTTCTTTTCACAGAGACAGTATCGATCTCTCGTGCTTGTAACTGATTGTATAAATTTTCGACAGCTGACATTATGTCTTGAAATAAAAACAGAAAGAACTGAAACTCTCTATCTTCTAGTGTTCTAGCAAAGCCACGGGCTCCACTTTGAGTTTTGAAATCAAAGGTGTCATTGACTTCTATATTATGAAAACATTTCACAAGGTCCTCCCTATATTGATATATTAGTTGCACTGTACGTATGTTAAAGTTCCAACGAGTTGAGGATCCCCTTGGAACCCTTTTGTCCACAATCTCCTGAAGTGCTTCCGTTCTTTTTGGGGAACGTGAGAAGAATGCTGCCATGCCTCCTACATCCAGAAAGAAAATTTGTGTCTCGGAGATCTTTGATACTGCCTGCTGCATAATAAGATTAAGTTGGTGGGCGTAACAGTGCACGTAATGAGCATAAGGGTACACATCTCTAATTTTTTTCTGTACTCCACCAAGGCTTCCACTCATTACGGACGCACCATCATATCTTTGTGCAATCATTTTTTTTTTTTGGTGCACCTCTGGAAAAATGAAGTTGAGTTGACGCAGTATAGCTGCAGTAATGGTTTCTGCAGTAGAGTCTCTTAAATGAGTGAAACCATAGGACCTCTCCACAACATTATTGTCATTGTCCAGGTACCGAAAGACTAATACGGACTGTGTTTGTGTGGCCACATCAGTGGTGTCATCAGCCTGAATAGCCACAAAGTCTGTGTTTTGCAACTCTTGGACAATATGGCTTCTCAGAATTTCGAGCATACACTCAAGGAGTTCATTTTGGATAGTTTTAGAGGTGCCCTTAAAGACTGTAGCAGTTGCTAAATGTACTTCCATTTCTTTGTCTATGCTTGCTATTAAATCCACAAGGCCTTTGAATATTCCAGGATTTGTGGAATCTTCTGATTCATCATGGCCTCGCAATGCCAGTTCGAAAGCACCACAGAAATGAATGCAATCAATTAATTTTGATAGTATGTGCCTATTCCTATCAACTGTTTCATTGTGTTTCTGTATTGTTTGGCGGTATGCACTGCTTATGTGCTGCTCAATCGGTGTGTCTCCCAACATTCCCAGTCTTGTTACGTTTTCCATATGCTTTTTTGTGTGTGCATGCTTCTTGATTTTTTCAGACAGATGCTTCAAGTCTATCACTCCTTCTCTTGTCCAAGGAAAATCACCATTAAACAGCAAGCAGGGGAAGCAGAACAGTTTGTTTCTTGTCGGACACCCTGTAAGCCATTCAGCTTTTGTGTACCAGGTGTTTGAGAATGTACGTGTGTAAGATTTTCCTCTGTCCTGGGTAACTTGTTGTAGTTGTAGGTCTGGCCGATCAGGTCCTAATCTCTTTATCTGTAGTTTCTCTTCTAGTTGCCGTGCATGGAATGACCGTGTAATTAATTGTTCTACCGTATTCATCATGTCGATGTTGTCCTTACCAATATGAAAGAAGCCTGTCAATAGTCAAAGTACAACGTATAAGATTTGGTGCAATAATAGCAAATTTCAGTATAAATACATCTACCATGTGCATTTTCGCAATAGATCTCCAATCCAACAGCTCCCCTTTGCGCAACAGGACTGCTAAAAATACAGCCTTACCGCTGCTCGCTGCCTCTGTGTGCCATAGTGGTTGCTGAAGGAACTGAAACAGACACTGTTTGAGGGCCTTGAAGAAGGCAAGGAATAGATAGTGCCTTTCACAACCGTTATTGCCCAAACCACAGGGCTAAGGCTCAGTATTAGTAAATTCCATCCACTGAGGGAGGGTACAATGTACAGAATGTGCACCCACCCCAACCACCATGTAGAGTGACCAGAAACATAGCCCTAACTCCAATCTGAATAAAAATATCATCAGTTTCCTTACCTTTAACACTGGTGTTTGCTGGGTCGTAGCTGGGATGAAAGAGCAGCAAAGGAGGTTGGGGCCTCTTGTTCTTTGTCCAAAAATTGCCCAAAAATTAGGTAAAGGTTCCAGTTGCAACTTGTCAGGCTTTACCAGGTGCTGAAAATAAAAATATAACAATTTATTTTTGAAAGATTAGGGTAATCAAACAAAGACTGGGGGAAAAAAACATAACGCTACAATTTTTACCTTGCAGTTTGCATGCAGCTTAGATGACAGTTCATAGCTCACTGTTGTATGTTAGGATTTTTACTTACAAACTTCAATTAACAAAATGATCTCTCTGACAAATGCAGTGACTCACTGACCTCATGTGCATTTTGTGACCTGCATCAGGTACATGAACTCTCCTGAAGCCTAATGCTAACACTGGGGGTTTCCCGCTCAGAGGGGAATAAACAGACTGAAAAGGTCAGTGATGATGGGCCAGTGCAGCAGTGGGAAAGTGTCTGCTGTGCGGGAAGAATTAGAAACAATTGGGGCTAATACCCCAATAGTAGGCCCATTTTTAAATATTTCGTCTGCCTTGCAAAGGTGGTCGAGCATTTAAAAAACATGATGTTGGTGGGGCAGCTTTCTTTAAAAATCCGCCCACCTCTATGTGTACAGCACAGCACTTACTATCAAAAGAGTGGCTGGTGGTTCTTGAGCATCGGCATGATGTTAGGCATGTTTTCAGGTTTTAAGGAATGTGGCTGAGTCAATGGAGGCACTGAGGATTTGCGTTAGTGCTTCGTTTATTGGTAGGAGTCCATTGCTGAAAGCGTGGTGGGAGGTAGCATACTACCTATTCAGCTCTAAGATTTCCAATCATTCTAAAATCACGACACAGACTATGCCTTAAAAAATCATTCGAATTTTTCAGAAAAGGCTGTATTCATCTCGATATGAAACATTTCTATCTATCCTTTGCTTTACATACACATCTTAAATAAAAAAACAGTATCTCTCATTCCCCCATGAACAATTATTACAAACAAAAGAGTAGGAATCATGATCAAGTGACACATCGAGCCCTTATTGAATTATATACTTGTTAGTGGCCACTTTGCAACTGGGGTGTAGAACTGAGCGCGTCATCAGCACTGCAGTAAACATTATTGCAGTAGAGTATGCGTTATGATTCTTTATGGAAGGCAGGGCAGCCTGTGCTTATTATGACTCTCAAAAAAAATTATTTAAATAGGCACGCATGGTCACCGATCAACAAATTGTTGCCTGGCATAGTAGGAGATCATTTGGGGAAATGTAATTTCACGTAGGGTTGTTTGCAGTGCTTATTTTGTAAAAGAATAGGTGCTCAAAGCTCTGCTCAGAAGACTGCGACCAGCGCTGTGCAATGTCGGCAAACGTCAGGCACACTGCCTGTTACTGTTATTTATGGTGAGATAACTCTAGTCACTAGAGTTATCTCACCATAAATAACAGTAACAGGCGGATTTACAATTACCTATCTCAGAACTTTTTTCACATGTTAGGAGTTTTTGGTGCATCTTTGTATGCTGTGTGATGTATATCTGGGATTTGAACCCTGAACTTTTTAATATCGGGCAGATTTATTTCCACCAATAAATATATATATCTGCTCAGCTGTGATCATAGTAGTGGTTATCTGGCCCTATGTCTGGTGTGGGGAGCGTCGAGAAAGAAATGACCGGTTGTGATAGATGAAAAAAACCGTGGGAGTGAGGGAGAGATTAGCTAGGCCGCGGCCGCGTACTACGTAGGTTCGTTTGGGCCGTTTGGCAGAGACACACTAACTAACGTAACACTCAGACTCAGGCATAGCTGAAATTCGTCTTGCAGTCGCAGTCGCACTCGCAGAAAATATTCCGACCCGACCTCTAGAGCCTTACTCGTCCTGTAGTTTCTCTTGGCAAAGTTTGTAAAAGGGCAACATACATTTCATTAAAAGTCAACTTTTACAGGTTGGAAAGATATCTGTGCAAAGATACAGTATATATATCGATGTATCCTGCGTAGACTTTCAAGGCCCGAGGGGTTCTTTATATAGGAGTGATGCCCGCCAGGTTCGATTAAAAGGGGACTTGCATTATTAGCCCTCGCTCCAAAATGCAGCATGCTGTTCTCTGACAAGCCAGAGTTCACAGATGTTTGGAATAAGTAAAATAACTATTTATACCCATGGAGGAATGAAATCCACTAAGTGCAGAAAGAATATGAGTTCTATAATCGGTCACCCAGGAGTACCCCACTTACCTCGCTTTTGTTACGTCCTTCCTTCAGGTTCCGCTGTAAACCATCTCTGCTAGTATAAGTGCGCTGCGCCGCTCACAGCGTCTTTATTCAGAGTTTGCCGGCTTAGAACACCGGCAATATGAAGCCCACAGCTCAGTGGTCTGCGCGAAGCACCCCTTCGCTATTGTAAGATTCGTCGCTAGTTTGTACTTTCGAACAAAGCGCTGGAATAAAAGGTGCGCTGATTACCTGTATTTGTCCCGGTTTTACAACGCGCCCCCGCTGTGAGGTCGTCTTTTCGGATTGTGAGACAAGGTGTTTATTTTAGACTGAAGGTCTCTTTAAGCGAGGGCGGGAGCCGGCCCTTCTTTCTGCCCCCAATTGCACGACTCTGGCAAACAATGTTATGTTGGCTGTCAGTGGCACTAAACACTGAATAAACTGTTTTGCAGTCCAAATGCTTGCAGACTTTAGCTAGGGGCGACACCAAACGAGTTCACATAGGGGCGAGCACTTAGCTGAGATGAAACTCGATTTTATTCCCATGTTCAATAACTTGTTATACAGAGTACACTGTGACCAGAATTACTCTGGGTTAGCTAACATTTTTGGTGGATATGTAGTGAAGTAACGCAAAATGATGGGGGACCCCTTGCAGAATGTGATGAGGTCTCCGAGTTTCCCGATATATCACATATATGGGCTGGATGGGGTCCCCTTAAAAGATTGGCGCCCCCCTCCGCCGCAGTAACTGCAGGGACCTAGGTTACCTCCTTAGATTTGGGAATTAATGCACCAGATGTTAAAAGCGATTTGCTCAGGATCACACATTTAGGCAAATAAGGAAATGGAGGCCGGATATCCACTTCCTGCCGCCAAACTCTATAACTTAGTCTTAGAGACTAGATCAGTATAGGGGAAGCAAACGCCCTTCGGTACAAATGTTTCCAAGTAAATAATTATTTTAGAGGGTTCACCCTACAAATCAAATATTCACGAAGGCATATATTTGTATATTCCGAATCCTGACGAACACCGGAGGACCTGATTGTAACTACAGTTCCTGTGCTAGAACTACTCCACCAGCAATAGATAGACGAGGAAGGTCACACTTCAAACCACTCTCCCACTTCTTTTGCAGTTTTTTCGGGAACTAGACCCGAAGGTATTAATGCGCTTTGCATGAGCACCAGTTAGGTCACGCAAGGATACATTCATTTTTTGGTAGGCACAGCAAAATTAAGTGATTTGCCCAGAAGCACAGAATGTTGAGGCGACGCCGAGACTCGAACCTGGCTCCCCAGTTCCAAAGCCGTCAAGTAACAAAAGCCGTAGGCATAAAGCTCTGATCGCGTTACAGATGAATAACTTGCCACCTTCAAAGACTCAGACTGTACAGAAAAGTAAAGTTACTTACAGGTAGAAAGTGCGACTCGTGACTGACTCCGTGTCCGTGAGTGACTCCAGTCATGTGGCAGCACTGGCGCGCGGCGGGGACGAGCGACACGTGCCAACTGCCGAGTCAGCGAGCGTATCAGCGTACGCCTCGGGAAATCAGGCCAATCATACAAGTGCGGCCACCACCCACGCGCGGCACCATGCAGGCTGCACGCCGTGCGCGGTGTCTTAGCCAATCATGGCGCTGCATCAGCAGCGCACTTCAACAGGATTGGGCCAAGAGCAGGGTTACTCCCTGCCCATAATGAGACCCGGGGGCTGCGGTCCCTCGCCTCGCCACACCCACACTGCCTGAGAATGAGTCGCTAAGGGAGGAGGGGGGAGGAGGGAAGGTCAAGGTATTGTGTGCGTGTGCGCATGTTCGGGCCAGTCATGACTAGCCCAAAAATTGACATGCGCACACTGCTGCTGCTGCCTGCTGCACTATTTGCGCTGACAGCCCCGCCCCCAGTGCCATCCACATTGAGTCGGGCATATCCCGATTCCCGGAGTGCGTGCGGCGCCGTGCGCGAGTCAGTGGCAGGCTCAGCACAGTGCGTGCGATCGATTTTATGCATGCAGATGACTGTGAGTGACTACTGTGCTTAGTGGGGCAACGCCCCAACGCCCCCAATGGACGGACCGCCACTGCTCTGAGGAAAGCAGAAACAGACTTATTGACGTGCTTTCTTGCTTTGTCAATCTGTGGACAATGTTGGTTGGACCAGTTCCACTTTTGCCTTTGGCATATATTAGAATATACAAAGGCAGTTTGTGGAAAAAGTGACATCAATTGCACAAAGGTGTCCTTAATAAGCATTTCCAGACCTACCCCAGTTAAAGTGCCTAGGTCATTTCCACCACAGTGCACAATAATAAGGTTAGGCTGTGGGAGATGTAGAAAGGTTTTCACCAAAGGCATTAATTGGTGCCACTTTAACCCTCTCTGACCAATCCATTTAATATCTACACTTGGCAAAGCAAGGTCTTTTACAATACCTCTTTTTTCTGCAAACTTTTCACTCCAGAAGACATAGCTGTGACCTACAATCCACACTGTGAACATCTTTCAAGGAGAACTGGATGCACTCAGGAGGTGTCTTTCAGTAGAATGGCAATATGAAAAGAAAGACAGTTGAAAAATGGAGGCATACATACTTTTTTTAATAAAAAGAACTGATTGGCTGATTCAAACCATTTTACAGTTAAAACTAGGCTGTATGTTTACATTTTTAAAAGCATGTTTTGGATTGGTACAGAAAAATGTGTTCCCACTGAACATTACTTTGGATTTGCTGTTAGGTTTGAAAAGTCAAGCACTCTTGCTCTTTGGATTTGAAACATTGTGTGGTGAACTTCTGACCTCTCTGCTCACACCACTGTTCCATGACCTGTTGCTATGGTAGCAGGCAGAAGTCATGTTGGGGGAATGGGGGAAGGGATGATTTGGAAAGGGGTTAAAAGTTGCAACCAATAGAAATGTGTGATTCCATTTGAAAAAATGTGGGAAGGACTGTGATTTTACATTAACATGTATATGTGTGAAAAAAGAGAGGGAAACATTGCCATTTACTGGTTGTGGTGAGAGGAGAGAGGTGTACAGCTCTGAGATTCTGGCTCTGATAATCTGCTGTTTGAGTGCCACATTTCTTTCTCAACTAACTAATTTTAAAGGGGAGTTATGAGTTTGAGAGGGGATGTATGTGGTGATTTTTGATATAAATATTAGAATTGTCATTCTTCTTTTAAAGTTGTGTTTTACATTTTGTGTTTTAGGAGATATTTAACTGTCTTGAACTTGTAAGATATTATGGAGTATGTCTTCACTGTAAGTTAAGGTGTACTGGTATCAATGAGGAATACTGTTTTGTGCCTAGAATCACATCATGAGTCTGTCTGCACACAGGATTTGTTGTCAGAGATTTACTTTGTGTTGCTCTTGTTCTGTTAGCCTTGCACTCGCAGAAAAGGGGCAGTTTGTTTTCTTAAAGTGTGATGGTTAGCATTCAGCAGAATTCAGTTACTCACAAATGAGAGGCAAATGCAAACACATTTGAAAATAGCATGGTATATTTTCCTACCACTTTAAAAGTTGTGTTTTACATTTTATGTTAAGGAAGATATTTAAGTGCCTTGAACATGTTAGATATTATGGAGTATGTCTTCACTATAAGTTAAGGTGTACTGCTATCACCCAGGAATACTGTTTTCTGCCTAGAATCACACCATGAGACAGTGTGCACACAGGAATTGTTATCGGAGATTTAATTCGTGTTGCTCTTGCTCTATTACCCTTGCACTCGCAGGAAAGGGGCAGCTTGTTTTTTGTAACACATGGTCATGGTCTCAAGGAGCTGTTAGGACATGTGCTCTTTTCTGCTTGTCTAAAATATAAGAAAAATGTGTCAGGCTGTCACAGTATTTATCACTTGCTCCACCACAGTACTAAATGTGCTTTCAAATTGGCAAAGAAAATATCGCTCTGTGCCTAGAATCACACCATGAGTCTGTGTGCACACAGGAATTGTTGTCAGAGATTTAATTTGTGTTGCTGTTGTTTTGTAAAACTTGCACTTTCAAGAAGGGGCCAGCTTCTTTTCTTCAACTGTGTTGGTTAGCACTCAGCAGAAATCACTATCTCAAAAATGAGAGGCAAATGCAAACACATTTGAAAATAGCATGGTACATTTTCCTACCACTTTAAAAGTTGTGTTTTACATTTAATGTTAAGGAAGATATTTAAGTGCCTTGAACATGTTAGATATTATGGAGTATGTCATCAACATAAGTTAAGGTGTACTGGTATCACCCAGGAATACTGTTTTGTGCCTAGAATCACACCATGAGACAGTGTGCACACAGGAATTGTGGTCAGAGATTTAATTTGTGTTGCTATTGTTCTGTAAAACTTGCACTCGCCGGAAAAGGGCAGCTTGTTTTCTTAAAGTGTGATGGCTAGCACTCAGCAGAAATCATGATCTCACAAATGAGAGGCAAATGCTAACACATTTGAAATCAACAGGGTAGATTTTCCTTCCAATCTTGTAATGGGTGAGGTAGTTCCTACATGTTCAAAACTCCAATTAGCCCTTACCAAACATGTACTCTTACACACATATCTGCAGTCTTCATGCAGTTGTGCAAGTTTCCATGCAGATCTCTCTTGCAACTGACAATACACAGTCTCCAGAAACACACTTTTTGCACACACGCAGCAGCTTCTCCTACACTCCCGTGCGTACTACTCAGCTCTGTGTGGTGTTTCAGATAGCAGTGTGTAACGCAAACACATTCAACGTCACCAAGGCTCATTTCCTTTGCTCTAGTCTAATTACTCACCCTGTAACACATGGTCATGGTCTCAAGTAGCTGTAAGGACATGTGCTCTTTTCTGCTTCTCTAAAATATAAGAAAAATGTGTCAGGCTGTCACAGTAATTATCACTTGCTCCTCCACAGTACTAAATGTGCTTTCAAATTGCTAAAGGAAATATCACTTTCTGCCTAGAATCACACCATGAGTCTGTGTGCACATAGGAATTGTTGTCAGAGATTTAATTTGTGTTGCTGTTGTTCTGTAAAACTTGCACTTTCAGGAAAGGGCCTGGTATCACCCAGGAATACTGTTTTGTGCCTAGAATCACACCATGAGACAGTGTGCACACAGGAATTGTTGTCAGAGATTTAATTTGTGTTGCTGTTGTTCTGTAAAACTTGCACTCGCAGGAAAAGGGCAGCTTGTTTTCTTAAAGTGTGATGGCTAGCACTCAGCAGAAATCATGATCTCACAAATGAGAGGCAAATGCTAACACATTTGAAATCAACAGGGTAGATTTTCCTTCCAATCTTGCAATGGCTGAGGTTGTTCCTACATGTTCAAAAGTCCAATTAACCCTTACCACACATCTACTCTTACACACATGTCTGCACTCTTCATGCAGTTGTGCAAGTTTCCATGCAGATCTCTCTTGCAACTGACAATACACAGTCTCCAGAAACACACTTTTTGCACACACGTAGCAGCTTCTCCTACACTCCTGTGCGTACTACTCAGCTCTGTGTGGTGTTTCAGATAGCAGTGTGTAATGCAAACACATTCAACGTCACCAAGGCTCATTTCCTTTGCTCTAGTCTAATCACTCACCCTGTAATGTAACACATGGTCATGGTCTCAAGTAGCTGTAAGGACATGTGCTCTTTTCTGCTTCTCTAAAATATAAGAAAAATGTGTCAGGCTGTCACAGTAATTATCACTTGCTCCTCCACAGTAGTAAATGTGCTTTGAAATTGCCAATCAAATATTTTTTTCTTCCTAGAATCACACCATGAGTCTGTGTGCACTCAGGAATTGTTGTCAGAGATTTAATTCATGTTTCTTTTGTTTTGTAAGACTTGGACTCGTAGGAAAGGGACAGCTCATGTGATAGGATTTGAAAAGCTCAAAACAAAATTGTAATGAATTAAAATTACATGAAGGTATTTATTTTTAGTTTCTTGCAGGTATTGCTGAGCAAAAGTGAAAACATTTAAAGATGCCTATAAAGTCAAGAAAGAGAAAAGAAAAGCAACAACAACTATATTTGAAGACAACTGGTAACAAAAAAATAGGAGGAGAAGCTCGTGTTGGAAAACAGAAAAAGTCTTCTGGTAAGCAGACAAAAGAATTTTTAAAAAATATCTTAAAAAAAAAATGATAGAAAGATAAATTCAAACAGTGTTTCAAGTACAAAACAACAACAGAGTCGACAGCAAAAACAAAATGCTAATGTAGACTCAGAAGTAAGAAAGAGTGACTTAACACGAAAAATAGATTTTAAAAACATTCGTCGAAAAATGTTTCATAGAAGAGTGATGTTAAATTTGCTAAAGGATGTGAAAAAATATAAGAAGAAAACCAAATTTTATAAGAAAAAGAAATTTATTGAAAGTATTGTTACGAAGGCTTTAGAAATAAAAAAAACTATTCATTTTAATTTTGAACAGGATGCGTAGATTAGATAAATTAGTCAATGCAATGAAGTCACAAAGCAAAAGAAAAAGAGAAGTGAAAAAAAATAACTTTTGTAAAGTGTTCTTAGGAGAATGGAAGCATAGTTCAAGTACTGAACAATTTTTTAATGAAGAGAGTTATCTTCAAAGTAATAGTTTGTTGCATGCAGTTGACACAAATGGTAGAGCATATGAAGTTAAAGATGGTTGTGTAATGGAAAAGGAGAAAATGGTTCCAAGAAATGAGGAAGAAGTGATGGCTGATGAGGTTATGGGGAGACGTCCTAAAGCCCCAGTGTACACTTGGAATTGTAGTAGTATTTGTACTGTGCGTCAGGAATCTATTGATAAATTACATGACTTTCTAAGAGAATATAGTAAAAAGAGTGTTAAACAGAAGATTAAGGTGCTTCAAAGACTAGATCCATGTAGAGTGAGAGAGAATACTGGTTTGCAAGGACATTCTCTGGCTTGTCTATCTAGGAAAGTGTGTCAAAGTGTTTTTCACCATTTTAGGATGCTGGCAGTACATCATACTGACATGAGGAAGTTTGTGAGAACATTGTATTTTGCTAAAAGTCCAGCACTAAAGTGAAATGAGTTGAATAATGCTCTGTTCCGTGGATCTGTATCAGATGTAGTGAAGGTTACTGATGAGATTCAGTTTTGTTACTTTGGTCCAGAACAAGAAAGTGCAGAAAATGACACAGTTATTGATGAAAATGTGGAAGAGAATGTAGAACTTACTGTTAGTAAAAATTTTGAAGATGAAATGACAAAATTTACTATCATCTCTAATGAAAGACCAAATATTACTTGTATTTGTTGCCGGAGAAGCCATTATAAAATTCAAACAAGGAATGTTGATCTGTATAAAAAAAGTGAAAATGAAGATAATTATAAGTGGAAAGATTTTGCAACATATATATTTCTGGAAAATTGTTTTGAATTGGGTGAAGATCAGCGTATTTGTAAATACTGTTATAACAAGTTAGACGAAAATAGAATGCCAGCAAGAGCTGTACATAATAAATTAGAATTGGTTGATATTCCTCCAGAACTTTCTGATTTAAATGCGTATGAGTCTATACTTATTCAATGTGTCCATCCGTTTCAGACCACAGTGCGTATGGAGCCAAAAACAGGTAAATTACCTCCTTCGGATTTACAAAGAGGTTTAAAAGGAAGAGTTGTCTATTTGCCATTGGATTTGAAAAAAAATATGGAAACAATTGATGCAGATACTTTGGAAACTGAACCATTAGTTATTCTGGTTAATGGTGTACCTACAAAGAATAAGAAAATTTGGCAGGAGCTAGTGGATGTACGAAAAGTACAAAGAGCAAATTTGTATTTGAAAAAAAATAATAAATGGTATGAAGCAATTTATATGGATGAAGATGAAGAAGTTTTACTAGAAGACACAGGAATACCAACTGGGCAAATTGAAAAAGTGGATAGGTCAAAAGAAGAAGAAATTTATGAACATTTCAGCATACATCCTCTTCATTCTAAAGAAGTTATGGGAAACGCTATTGATCTGTTTCAGATGAAGAAAGCAAAAGGAACTCCCGTAAGTGTATGGGAGGAGAGCTTGGAAGCTCGTTGTTTTCCCCAACTGTTTCCTACAGGAGAAGATGGATGATATGATGAACGTCCAGTACAGATTCCTGCTTCGGAGTATCGGACTACAAGATTATATGCAGAAGATCCCAGATTTCGTCAAAGTATTCCTTATTTGTTCCATCTTTTATTTGAAAGTGACTTGTCTGCAATATCTTATGCAGTAAATCACATTTTGAAAACTAGAGTACATCTACATAATGTGTCAGCAAAGGACTTTATGAACAAAGTGCAACAGCGAGATGATCATTTGGAATCTCAATTGATCAATTTGATGGCTTGTCAGCGTGGGACTAATGAATATTGGTACCAACGCCATGGAGAATTCAAATGTATGTTACGGAATTTAGGAACTCCTACATGGTTCCTTACCCTAAACTGTGCTGAGTACACTTGGGATGATCTTCTAGATTTTCTTCGAGAGGCAAATTCAAACATTAAAAACATACAATACAAGACAGCAGGAGAATTGTGCTCATTGGATCCGGTTAATGTTTGCAGATATTTCAATCATAGATTTGAGGCTATGATGTCCTTCATCTGCAATAAAAAAATCCACCTCTTGGAGAAGTTGTGGATTTCTTTTGGAGAAAAGAGTACCAAGCAAGAGGTGCTCCACATATTCATATGCTGTTGTGGATCAAGGATGCCCCAAAATTTGGAACAGATGCTGATGAAGCAGTTTTATCTTTCATTGAAGGATATGCAACATGTGCTATACCTAAAAGCACAGAAGAGAAAAACTTAAAAGAGAAAGTTTTACGTTTCCAAAGTCATCGGTGTGGAAAATACTGTCGACGAAAGTACAAGAGTAAAGATAAATTCTACACAAAATGTCGATTTGGATTTCCACGACCTGTTCTTTCAAAAGGAAGAGTTAACAGTTTTATGTCAGCTGTGCGACATACTATTACAAGAAAATCGCCTAAGAATACCTACAACCTAAGAAGAAAAGAAGAGTCAAAATATATAAATGACTACAACCCAGTCATTTTATCCATGTGGAATGCTAACATGGATATACAGTATGTGGCTGACAATTCTATTGCTGTTGCTCGGTATGTCACATCTTACATCACTAAATCAGAGAAAACGGAATTGAAGGAAATGTGGGAAGAGATTTCTCACGAGAAGACTGTCAGTAAGAAGCTATACAGTTTCAGTTTAAAGATGTTATCGCATCGAGAAATTGGATCCTACGAATGCTCAGATAGGTTATCATCTGCAAGTCTGTACTCGAAATCAAGAAGAATAATTTGGGTAAGTTTAGGCCTTGCAGGAATGCGAAATCGGGTACTGAAATCTATTCGAGAAATTGAATATTTAGCAGAGTTCAAACCTGAAAGTACAGACATTTTAAGAACAAACATGTTGGACACATATTACCCACAAAGAAGTCATCACCTTGAGAACATGTGTCTCTATGAAGTGCTGCAGAACTTCATTTTTAAAAGGAATGCCACAGAAGATATCAACAATGGAAAATATAAAGTCAGTGGTGAGGAAGGATGTTTGGTGAAGCAAACAAAAGGAAGTTTGATAAATCACCGGAAGTTGAGTTGTGACACTCCTGACAAAAAGGAATTTTACTACTTGGCACTGTTGCAGCTGTTTAAACCATGGCGTTCAGAGGACGAACTACTTGGAGAATTCCAGAGTTATGAAGATTCCTTCAATGCTAGCAAAGACAGCATAGAATGCAGTACTTTCACAACTTATGTTCAAATGTTAAATGAAGAAATTGAACAAGAAGCAACAATTGCAGCTGAAGTCAAAGTCAAAAGTCAAAATGGTCTTTATTCGGATAAAATATCCATAAAAGTACAAATCATCACCACCAATAAGATATAAAATACAACATAAAACAGCAATAAAAACAAGATCATTTTTCATGATGATATTACTGATAACATGGGTAAAAAGTGCAAAGGAAGCAATAAAGTGCAAATATATTCAATGTACCTAACATGTGAACATCATCAACTATATCATTTTGTGCAAACCAGCATTCGAATGCATAGAATAAGAATGTGAATGCAAATAATCACCTCTAGGTTAAAATGAGTGAAACTTGTCCAAGCGTGTTATCAATGTCATAGTAATTTGTACAAACTGGCAATAAAGTGCTAACAATTTCAATAAATACGCTGTGCATGTAACAGCCTGGCAACGACCATATGTAGGTGAGCAGATTTTAAGAGGTAGATGAGGTAAACAGTAACGTCAGATGGAGGACAATCTATATAATATCCATTGTTTTGCGTGAACGTATCGCTGAATATATCGCTGAATACAAAAATGAACTTGCTCTGATAATCATCTCATCACTTCCTAACCGCAATATTTCATTGTAAGCCATTTTGTGATCCGTGATAGCATGTGACTTAAAGTAAGGGATAAAATACTGTTTAGTGTAACTAATGTAAAAATTGCAAAAAAGCAGAAAGTGTAAAGTTGTTTGTTTTTGACCATTTCCACATGGACAGAGCAAATACTCTAAGTTTTTATTAAAACCAAATGGAAAACAGAGAGAATATTTTATGCTCCCGTCCCTAAGGCGAAAGAGCAGGCTCCTGTTCCATCTGCCGATGTTTCTCTTAAGATATTCCTGTGGTGTGACTTTGTTATAACCAGGGCAAGACGAGATGGAAATATATCTGATTATTGATGATTTGAGAAGCTCTGAATATTCTCTTTCCCTTCGGTATGAGTCATATAGTAACTCTCTCAGTGTCTTGATGTTCATGCCCTCTACGTTTTGATGGTGGAAAAAGATATGTTCCAGTTCTACACTAGCTAAACTTTCTTTTACAGCATTAAGCCATGGAATGGAAATGCCCCTATCACATTTGGTGCAATCAATGATTATTTCCTGTGTTAGAATTGCGGCCGGGTTTTGCCACAACTTCAGCCAGAACAAGGCTGGCCGGGATTTAATAAAATCCTCAACGTAGTGCAGGTTTAACTCTTTATGGCATATGTAAGTGGGTGATGAGATTTGTGCCCCCAAAACCTTCCTACAGAATCTATTTTCTTCTGTTTGAATACCGCTACTATTTGTGTACCCCCACACCTCGGCACCATATGTTGCGGTAGGTAGGCATTGTGATTTATAGATCTGTATTAGGGGCATCATAACCTCGGCCCTCTTTGGCTGTTGTAAGCTAATAATAGAATTGACTGCCTTGGCGAGTTTGTTTCTGCCATGTGCTGCATGGGCAGACCAAGAGCCGGTCTCTGAAAAGATCAGACCCAGATACGGGAAAGTGCTAGTGCTTTTTTAAGATATTATCACCTGAGACTATGTGGTTAATACGGTATTTGTTGGGCCCGCAAGACATAATATATGACTTCTTAAAATTGGTGCACAAGTCCAAACCAGCCATAAAAGAGACAAAGCCCATAATTAAAGTACGTAGTGCTCTGGGTGTGCGGCCCATCAAGACCGCATCGTCTGCGTATAAAAGTACTGGGAGTAAACTACCGTTAATTTTCGGCACATCGCAAGAAAGTTTAGATAGGGATTTGTTTAATTCATTTATATAAAGGATAAAAAGAAGGGGGGCCAGGACACAACCTTGTCTGACCCTTCTGCCAATTAAAATATCCCCGGAGACCTCTCCATCATTATTTATCCTAACACGTGCTTTTAGGTCTCTGTGCAGATGTGCCAGAAAGTGAACTAGTGACTCGTCTAGTCCATAGTTTAAAAGAATCTCCCATAACTTCGATCGATTTACAAAATCGAACGCTGACGATAGGTCCATAAAGCCCAGGTACAAAGGAACTTTTTTGGCGACGGTATACTTGCCTAAAATAAGGTTTAAATTCAAACATTGTTCGACAGTTCCCACATTACTTCTAAATCCCAGCTGACAAGGATGTAAAATGTGATTTTCCTCTGCCCAAAGCCTGACTCTATTAAAGATCACTCTGCCCAGGATCTTCAGTGTATTATCTATTAAAGATATAGGGCGGTAACAGCTGGGGTTTGATCTATCGTCCTTTTTAAAAATAGGTACGATGACGCTACTTGACCAGGTATCTGGGATTTTAGTGTTGGACAGATTGTTAAAAACATTACACAGCAAAGGGGACCAAAAATCAGGTTCGGATTTAATTAGATCAATTGATAGACCGTCAGGGCCTGGGGCTTTGTTCCCTGCGCTTTGGTTAATAGCATCTTCCACTGGATATAGCAACCTTAATTTCTGTACAAAGGAGATCTATAGTTGTTACTGGGGCTGTATATATTTTTGCAAAATGCTCCTCCCATATCTTGCTTGGTATATTACAGTTAATGGGGGTTAGGTTGGATCCCATGGACCTCAGAGCTTTACTTCGCCCCAGAACCCAGTCACGTCTTTAAGTACGGCAGTGCGGGCTAGTGAATCCCACCTCTCCTTCAAGATCTCGTCCGTACGTAACTTTGTTGCTTTTTTATAGCATCTTCTCAGGGTCATAACCAAATTCGTGTTCCGGGGTTTTTCGGCCAGTGCCTTGCGGAGATCCCGGTTAGCCCGTGAGCAAGTCCCATCAAACCATCTTTTGTTCTTACTTTGTTGCCTGATGGGTTTAGAAATTTCCTGTTTAATGCCAGTGCATAGCCTGACAAAGGCTTCAACTATCTCTGTGTCTTGGCTGTCACTAGACAAGCACGTGTCCACAGTTAAAGAATGAGATTTTATAATTCGCGCAAGTAGGGCTTTATTATTTATGCCTTTCCAAATTACTCTAAGTTTGTCGGTGGATGCGACCAGATCCCTTGCCCCTATTTCTTTCCGTTTAGTGACTTTATTGGCAAATTTAATGATTGTCAAAATTGGATTATGGTCACTATACCTAGCTGATAAGACCTCAGCCTTAACTAGGCAGTTCTCAAGGGCCGATGATATAAAAACATAGTCAATGGTCGATGAACAACCACAGCCTATATAGGTGGGCAAATGGTCGATGTCGGGAGATCCAACGGCTTTATCCATGACATTGATTAGGTCCCTGGAGGATAGATGATTGAACAGTTCTTCCCCTCTTTTACAGTGGATTATTGGGGGAGATGAAGCTGTAGTGTTATGCATGCTTTTGTACAAATGAGCATTAAAATCGCCCCCTAAACAAATTCCATCCAGTTTCCCAAACTTGTTACCCTCTAACATATCATCAATGAAATCAAATAGAATAATAAAATTCTTATTAGGCAGTGATTTAAAATCATTATTAAAAAAATTTATAAAACATATCGAAGTCCCATTCGAGTATATTGTGGCCTGAAAATGACTGTCATTAGTCCCCAAAGGTTTAATGCAACTTCCTGCAGTAATCTTTATCCATGTGGATAAGCCCCCGCTAGGTCGACCAGCTTCAGGGCTGAGGGCAGTACTATTAAAACAAGCAAAACCCTCAAGTAACAAACTGCTGGTACTCCATGTCTCCTGAAACATCAAAACATCAAAACTGCTGACCATTTTAGTCCACTCTACTATATTCATTTTTGATTTTAGGCCAGCGATGTTCCAGCTTCGTATTTTTAGGTGTTGATCAGAGGATGTAGGTTCACAAATGGCAGTACTAGAGGGAAGGCACTCTACCGGGCAGACTGTTCGGGGATTAACGGTAGGGCTGGGTTTACACTTAGCCTGAATGGCTATAGGTGCTTCCCGCGGCTGTGCTACATTATTTGAAAGATTGCACAAAAGTCAATCCTGACCCTCTAAATCAGTCAAAACATCAAACCGATTGTATACGGGATATGTCGGGAATATAGGGTGATCATTTCTTTGGGGTGGTCTATAAAAGAAGCCCAGTGGTAAAGAGGTTATGGCAGTGCTAGGGTGAATGGTGTTACATTTTAAGATACATTTTACCAGGGAAGGATGCCTAAAATTTACGACTATGCAGTCGCCCATAATGTTTTTTGTCGAGGGTCCAACCCAACCCACCCGTCTTACCATCAAAATTGTATTGCCAATCTCCATACCCATCCCCTTAAACTTGCATAACCAATCAATACACTTGTTCTTGAGTTGGTCCCAAGACTCACTTTGGTTTTCCTGCAGAGGTGGTACTCCGGCTAAAATTAAAACTTAAGGACATGCCTCTGGCGGCAGGTTAAGTACCGCAGCAGCATGTTTTTTAGACTGGATGGGAGGAGTAGACTTGAGGTTGGTATGTAACGTTGGGTTTGTGGGTACTGTCTCAGACGGGGTAGGGGGGACTGCTGTTGGGAGTGGAGCGTGGCAGAAAGGGTTATTGGTAGCAGGAGCTATTGACGAAGGTGGTATGCTGACCAAATTGCTCGTTACAGGGTTGCGAGGCAAGCTCTCCTTACTGCCCTCGCATTTTGCGCATAAATTGTCTGCGCTAGTTATAGTGCGTTTCCCACTACCTCCTTGAATCCCCTTATTAGTAGCCTCCATATCTTTTAATAATCGTTCCCTCCTGGTTTGATCAATAATAAAAGTCCCTTTCCTTTTGGTGTCTTCTTTCTTTACTAGGCTCTCCAGTCTATCCAGACGTTTAAAAATAAGATTAAACTGTTTGTCCATTAGACTTTTCAATTGTTTAAAAGTGGAATCCACAATGGTGTCAATTAAGTTCTCGGTTGACCTACCCAGCATACTGTTTGCGGGTGTTAACTCAGTTTGTGTGCACAAGGTGTTGGTTTCTACTATAGTGGTAGTTAAGTCAACGATGCCATCTGTTGGGCCCTGTGAATGTGTGCTTACATTGACTGGGCCCACACTTGCTGTAGATTTCCCACGTGACCACATACTCTAGGGAGTTGGTTGAGTTTTATTGTTACGAGGGGGTTGTTTCCTCTTGGCAATAGGCACTTTTATGTTGCCACTCTTCCTTTTCCCCCCGGTGGTCTTAGAATTTGGGGCAGATTTGACAATAGGGAGGGCGACTTCCATTTCCTGCTGTGAGTCAGCTATTTCAGTAATGGGAGTAGCAGACTTATTGGCCTCTATGACCCCCGATGAGTTTTCATGAAGAGTAGGGTTGACGACTGTTATATTAGGTGTTAACGACACAGGGGTTGTAGCAACAACATTAGCAACACCACGGGACGTAGGTGACAACAGTGTAATTTGTCCCAAAGATAATCGCCGTTCAGTGTCCTCAATTTCAGACGTAACCAACATAAAAGCACTTTCCAGCATGCTTTCGAGGGACGACGTAATGATGGGAGAACTTCTAGGGCCCTGACCAGAAGAGTTTGCAGATAGTTTCCCCATTATAGAAAAATGTGCTCACCTCACTTTGATGGTATGATCAGTCCCGGTCAAGAAAACAGAAGGCGAGCTTTATAATAACAGGCTTTCGTTGGCGTCAGGGGAGTTGCTTGCATGTGATGTGGGCGTACTGTGGCCAGCTATATTCACGGTCCTCAAACTTCCATGTACATCACTGGGTATGTTGATCCAAATGGAAATTGGTGTGATGTGCACCAAAGAGGGTGGCCCAGCCCTGCCTCTGTCTGCCCCTGACGGCCACAGACGGCCCGCCCTCTGCCCGGGCTCAGCCCGGCGACGCCCGCGCGCGTCCCGCGACGCGGAGGGAGCCGCTGCTGAAGTAGCGCCTCCGGGCTCGCTTCCCGCCGGAAATGGGCGGTGCGAGAGGGGGCTGCTGGGGACTGTAGTCTCCCCCTGTGGCAGCCTCTGATGACGAAAGGCGGCAAGGGAGAGAGAGCCCAGGTGAGTACAGTCACTTCGCTGCTCGCTGCTGGTGCCGGCGCTGGAAATGGCCTGATGACCCCCCGCTCCACCGAGGGAGCTGCTGCTGAAGTAGCGCCTCCGGGCGCGCTTCCCGCCGGAAATGGGCAGTGCGAGAGGGGGCTGCTGGGGACTGTAGTGTCCCCCTGTGGCAGCCTCTGATGACGAAAGGCGGCAAGGGAGAGAGAGCCCAGGTGAGTACAGTCACTTCGCTGCTCGCTGCTGGTGCCGGTGCTGGAAATGGCCTGATGACCAGCTGAAGTAGCTAGAGACAGTTCTCAAGACAGTCAAAGTTCTGGGACATTCAGTCAAGATCCTCTAGGACAACCAATCGTAGAAAATGAAGCAGCAATAGCCATGACTGAAGTCGAAACAGCTATGAATCAAGCTCAGGATAATTTGATAAACTTACCGAATTTGGAAGAACAACTGAATGATGAACAACAACAAATTTATGAAGAAGTCAGGAAAAAAATTGATCACGGATTACTACATGAAAATAAAGAGTGCTCATGCACATCTTTTGAACCAATGAGAATGTATGTAAGTGGACAAGCAGGAACTGGAAAAAGTTTCTTAATTAATGTAATTAGAAGCTACCTACAGAAGAAAACGGATTCCATTTCGTCTTGTGTTGTTACTGCTCCAACTGGGTTAGCAGCGTATAACATCAAAGGAGTTACCTTACATCGTTTGCTAATGTTACCAGTAGAGCATGAGAACAAAATACAATACCACAAACTAGCAGGAGAAGCATGCTTGGAAGTTTCAAGAGTATTGAAGAAAATGAAAGTACTCATTATTGATGAGGTAAGCATGGTATCAAACTTAATGCTTGCCTTTGTGCATTTAAGAAGGCAGCAAATACTAAAGACAGACTATGACGTGTTATTTGGAGGAAAACACGTCATAGTTTTTGGGGATCTTTTGCAACCTACTCCAGTTAAAGTACAACCGGTATTCCATACACTTACACATGAAGACATGAAAAAGTTGTTAGGAAGTATAGGCAATGTAGATATTTGGACATATTTTGAGTATAAGGAACTCATTACCAATATGAGGCAAGCCAATGATGAGGATTATGCAAGTATTCTGAAAGATATAAGAATTGGACTACTCACAGAACATGGCAGAACAGCATTACAGAGTCGATTGTTGAGTAATTTGTTTACAACAGAAGAAATAGTTCCAGAGAAAATATACAAGAAAATTGCTGAAAAAAATACTGTAATCTGCTTAATGCCAACAGTACATGAATGCTCTGTATTCAATCAAGAACTTTTGAAATTGGAAAATGAAGAGATCATAAAACTGGAAGCTGTGGATAAAATTCAACATGAACGAATAACTATTATATTGACAGGCAAATTTACTACTAAATTGGATTCTCTGGAGAAAAACATTTCAAAAACAGCTGGTTTGGAAAAGAATCTTTATGTGTGTATGAACTGTAGAGTAATTTTAAGACGTAATTTGGATGTAGAAAAAGGTTTAGTGAATGGAGCTATGGGTAAAGTTGTGGGTTTTGTAAAGTACCAGAAAAAAGATGGAATTGAATTCTTAAAAATAAAATTTGATCAGTTTCTTGCTTGTGAAAGACTTATATGTACGTAGGAAGCAGTTTCCGATTTCTCTAGCATATGCTGTAACTATTCACAAGTCTCAAGGATTAACTGTTGATAGTGCTTTTGTAAACATTGGATCTACTGTGTTTAAAGAAGGTATGGCATATGTTGCTTTGTCACGCGTGAAAAAATTATCTGGTTTATTCATGATAGACTTTGATGACTCAAAAGTAAGTGCTGATGCAAACTGTGTAAAGGATTATAATAGATTACGAAGAAGCTATGCTCCTCATTTAGGTCAGTATCCTGTGTTTGAAAAACGTGTTGTTTGTCGGAAAAGGAGATTTGAGAATATCTGTAATGAGGATGTACAGAAGAGAAAACAAAAAGACAGTGATGTGACTGCAAGCAAAAAGAAAAAGGACAGTGTGGAAGAGGTTGTTGGTTGTCATTTTGAAAATAGCTCTGGTGTCAACTGCTACGCAAATGTAGTGCTGAATGTTGTATTTTATCTTGAATTTTTGCAAGAGCAGATAATAGTAAATCAGGGAAAAAGATTCTGTTCTTTGCTGAGTCTCCTTTATGAGAAGCTGAGTAATGATAAAAATAAAATAGAAAGTGCTTCTGATGTTAGAAATCTTTGCACAGGAATTCTTAATGTATATGCTGATGGTACTGGAAGATGAAGGGGTAGAAGTAGAAAATGTATGTGGTGTCTCTTATAAATGGGAACATTGTTGTGAAAACTGTATGAACACATGCAGTAGTAATGTTGATTCTGAAAGGTTCATATATTTACCATTACCAGAAAGTAAAACAGTGACTTTTAGTAAATTAGTTAAAGATGCTAATCACAACATGGAATGTTCTGAATGTAAATCTGAAATGTTGTCAACGTTATTTTTAAAGAAATATGGACAGTATGTAATTTTAATGGTACAACGTTGTAGAACTGATGGAACAAAATTGGAAACTTTACTAAAGAGGTTTGTTGGTAATCAATTATCTATATCTGGAAAAACTTTTGTAGCAGTTGCAATAATTTTTCATGACGGTCCTTCTATAACTTCTGGTCATTACACAGTTTATCTTAAATGTGAAAAAGGATGGACACTGTGTAATGATTCTCAATTGATTTTCAAGCAACGTTTGCCTTATGATTTACCCAATTGTTACTTAATTTTTCTGAAACCCAAATTTTAAATACTAAATTCAGCATCTTAAGAAAGCATTATTTAAATTTTAAAGGATTAAAATTGAATATTTCACTCAAAAAGGATTTTAAACTTACCATTAGGCCTCAAGGAAAGGTAAAACAACAATTGTGGACTTCTTTGACAGATATTATTTTGGCATATGTTCTTTTGCAACAAGGTTTACAGACGTTATTTCTTGAAAATTGTTATTGTACTTAAAAGGTATTTTTAATACATATGTGAGATTTCTATTAAGGTATGTTTTAGTGAGGATACATTTGGGGCTTTTTCAAACAATCTTTCAGATTGTTTTTTTTTTTGCCCGCTGTTAAATGATGAATACAATTGATTTCACTATTTTCAGTGAAAATCAAAACATTCTGAAAACAGAAAAAAAGGGCAAAAAATTGCTTTGCTAAATATGAAAAAACATGTACTGTTTAATAAAATGTATTGTTGATAATTAATACTTTTTTTCAGAACTAGAAAGAAAATTTAGAACATGTAATTCAGTTTCCTTGCAATTAAATAAAAACATTTATTTCTAAATAAGTTACTTTGATGGTCAGGTAAGTTTAAAATATCTGTATGTCTCACTCCTTTCGTTTCATGCTTCCTTTTCTTCACCTCTCCTTACTCTGCTTTTCTCATTTCTCTTCTCACTCTCACTCTCTCTTCCTGCTTTACTACTCTTTTGTAACTCCCTCACTCCTTCTCTACTACTCCCCTACCTTTACTACCTCCATCACTAATTTTTCATCCATGTTTCTTTCTCTGTATCCATATGTCTTAGTTTTTTTAACTGCCTTACTCCTTCTCAGTTGTTTGCTTTCTGTCTCTGTATCTGTCACTCTCTGTTTGTCTGTTTTACCCTTAATTTCCTTAACATCTCTGGGGCAGATTTACAAGCCACCTGCGCCACCACTACGTCACTTTTCTTGACGTACTAGTGGCGCAGGGTGCTCCTCCATATTTACAAGGAGAGGATAAGCCACTCTGTGTGTCTTTTCCTCTCCTTGTAAATACAGCCAATTCAAACGCAGCACTAGAATGAGCTATTATCTTTTTTGATAGGTTTAGGGTACCTATACGTAAGTACTGATGCAGAGTTTAAAGTTTAATAGGAAGACTCTCTTCCCTTCATCTGTGAAATATACACCATCTCTTTTTTAATTACTTTGCCACTCCCCTCTCTTTGTCAGGGAGTCCCTGAAGGTTTACTAAAGTTGAAAACAATGAATATTTTTTTTTAAAAACATCATTGGGTGCGCGCAGGGTGCGCGCACCCCAAAAAAAAAATGACAAATAGATTCAAAAAACAAATTTTTGTGTTTAGATTTTAGGTGGCTCTAAAAAGAGCCCTTGAGTTAATGTAGGGACAGAGGAAGAGAAAAACGAAAAAAAAAATAACAAAACTATGGCCTAGTGCAAGAGTGCTCCTCAAATTTTCTCTGAATGAGATCAACACTGCTCTCACCCATAGTAATAAGAGTACCACAATCCATGCACCGTGTAGACATCCTCTCAAAACAAGGACGAATATCCAGAGGTGTGTAAGAAGGTGAAGGCACCATCGCAGAAGAAGTGCTCGGCTGAGCTGCCGAAGATGTGCTCGGCTGAGCTGCTGCAGATGTCGTCGGCTGAGCAGGTGGAGGGTTTGCTCCAGAAGCTTGACGAAAAGTCACAGGATGCATTTTCTCAACGTGCCTCAACATTGTGTGAATACTAAAAGAGTACTTCTTATTAGCATTCCCATGTGATAAGGTCCGCTAACAAAGTATGCAGGTGACTTTTGGTGCTTTCACCTTCTTTTGTCCCTCAGGAAAAGTGAAAAACTGCCATATATAGAAGTTTTTCTGCTTCCTCTGCCTCTGTCTCTCAAGAATGTCCTGTTCACTCTCAAAAGTTGGCTGGTGCTCTGCCATTGTCTCACAAAAACAGAGTAGCTCCTTCTCCAAGGGAATCAGAACTAACAATGAGGGGAGTGGGTGTGTTTTTGGAAGAATCTGGAACTGAAAGTACTTTGAACCAATGAAAAGTGATGTTTCTTGATCACATGACTTGCCATGAGGGGATTGGGTGTGGTGTTGCAACAATCTGAAACTGAAAGTAATGAAAACCAATTAAAAGTGTTGTTTTATTATTCACATAACTCGAGGTGCGCGCACGGAACAAGCTCAGAGCGCACACAGTGCAATTACGCATGCGCGAACGCGTACGCGCGCATGCGCATAAGTATTATGCGCGTACGTAGCGCGCATACGCAGCACGCGCGAACGTCAGCGCACGTACTCCGCGCGTATGCGCGAGTTTAGCGCGCGGAGCACGTACAAGGCACGCAAGCGTACGTACGCATGCGTACTGGGTGCGCGCTGCGAGCGCGTACTAAAACGTACGTATGCATACGTAGATAACGTACGCATGCGTACTAGGTGCGCGCTAAAATGTATGTATGCGTACATAGATAACGTGCGGATGCGTACATGAAAGACGTACGCATGCGTACTGGGTTCGCGCTCTGTGAGCGCACCCGAAAAATTTATAGAAAAAAAAAAGAATTAAAGTGTACATAAGTTAATAGAAGATATTAACTATGCTGTTCAACTTTATCCAAATTCAAAGTAAAAAAAAAATGAGCCACACCAAATTAAAGGATAAAGATAATCTATAAATGTATACATAGGAAATTTTTTTGTAAAAAAAAATATATAAAAAATATATTAAAAAATTCTAAAATTAGCATTTAAAAAACCTTTGAAATTCACTGAAAATCCATAGGTTTCACACAGGTTATAGTTATGAATTAGCATTTAAAAAACCTTGCAAATTCACTGAAAAAACCATAGGTTTCACACATGTTATAGTTAGCTGGACATTTTACTCGTAAAAAACCAATGAAATTCCCCCGTTATAGTTAGTTCAGCTAACTATAACTCGCGCGCCCGCAATCCACTGCTGATGACGTCACATATTACATCACTCATGACATGGTCAGTGACATCACTCATGACATCACTGATGACATCTCAAATGACATCACTGATGACATCACTGATGACATCATCCATTGAGTATGTGTTTCTGAACAATTTTAATATGTTTAACATATATAGGGAAAGGCCTGTTGAAGAATGAGTGGGTGTACAAGTGTGTAAATGGATGATTTTCTGTGGTGCGTAACTAACTCTATAAGTGAGCCATTAAATGTATCTTACTGCAGACTAGTGACTAGATTGTGTAAATGTCTGTATGTTTCTGTATGTTGGTTTATAAGTGGCTGCATGGTTTTGTGAATAGCTATATGAGTGTCTATATGAGTTATTGATTTCTTGTCTCAGTATCTGTATGGGTTCCTGAGTGTTTGTGTGGGTAGGGTGTGTGTGACTCTATGCATAAATGTGTGAGTGGGTGATTCTATGGGTGAATGGTTTTAAGAGTGCATCTGTGATGGACTGTATGGTTGAGTGAGTGTATGTATGGGTGTGTTAGGGATTTCAATGTATATCTCAGTGGTACATTTGTGACTAACTGCATATGTGAAAGGCAGTATATATGCGTGTAAGAGTATATAAGTGGGTATATGTGAGAGTGTGTGATTGTGAGAGTGACTGTATGGATGAGTGTGTGCTTGTATCAATAATTCTATAAGAGCGTAAGAATGTGATACTATTTTTATGATTAAGTGAACTTGAGTGTGTATAACCGCATAGGTGAGTAAATGGGAGTGTGATTATTTTCATGACTGAGTAGGTGTGAGAGTACCTCTATGGATAATTGGTAGTGTGTGAGTGTCTATATAGGTGTATAAATGCATATGATAGTTTTGTATGGAGTGACTGTAAGTATGAGTGACTGTACAGGTGAATGAGTGGAGGTGTATGTAGACCTAAGAGTTAATACGTGGGTATGTAGTTATTGGTATTGCAGTATGTATGGTTTTGAGAATGGAACTCTTAAATTTTGAGTCGGTGTATCAAAGGTTATATTAGGGTGTGAGAAGATGTGGTAATTTATCACATGGATGACGTCATCAGTGATGTCATCAGTGATGTCATTTGAGATGTCATGAGTGATGTCATGAGTGATGTCACTGACCATGTCATGAGTGATGTAATATGTGACGTCATCAGCAGTGGATTGCAGGCGCGCAAGTTATAGTTAGCTGAACTAACTATAACAGGGGAATTTCATTGGTTTTTTACGAGTAAAATGTCCAGCTCACTATAACATGTGTAAAACCTATGGTTTTTTCAGTAAATTTGCAAGGTTTTTTAAATGCTAATTCCTAACTATAACGTGTGTGAAACCTATGGTTTTTTCAGTGATATATATATATATATATATATATATATATATATATATATATATATATATATATATATATATATATATATATATATATATATATATATATATATATATATATATATATATATATATATACCAAAAATTGCCCAGCAATTGAGGCCGCACAATACTGCGAAGGAGGAAACATCCTTGTATATGGGAAACAGGCAGCTTCCGATTCCGTAATACATCCTGTGGCCTGACACGTTTCGATGGACTTTCACCATCTCTTCAGAGGCCTCGTGAGCAGGAAAAAGTTACGAGCAGGAAAAAGTTACGTGCATGACTCGCCGCCCCTCGCATTCTTAAGTACACAGTACCTTAGTTGGCCTCCGGCGTGCCGATATTGTTGCATTCTTGGCAGCGTAGTCTATTTAAGCACCATTTATCCCCTCCAGTGGGTTACATGCCCACGATTGCTTGCAGGATAAATGTTTTTAAAGCTCTCCATTAGGCTTCCCGAATCGGACTATGCCTGTTTAAAATTACAAATCGCAGTACCGTTTACAGGGGGAAGACGCCCCATGCCCGCATCCACAAACTTCTTAGGATGGTGCGATCCCTCTGCGGCCTGGAACCGCCGCATAAATATATCCCAAAAATTGCCTAGCAATTGAGGCCGCACAATACTGCGAAGAAGGAAACATCCTTATATATGGGAAACAGGCAGCTTCCGATTCCGTAATACATCCTGTGGCCTGGCGCGTTTCGATGGACTTTCACCATCTCTTCAGAGGCCTCGTGAGCAGGAAAAAGTTACGTGCATGACTAGCCGCCCCTCGCATTCTTAAGTACACAGTACCTTAATTGGCCTCCGGTGTGCCGATATTGTTGCATTCTGGGCAGCGAGGTCTATTTAAGCACCATTTATCCCCTCCAGTGGGTTACATGCCCACGATTGCTTGCAGGATAAATGTTTTTAAAGCCCTCCATTAGGCTTCCCGAATCGGACTATGCCTGTTTAAAATTACAAATCGCAGTACCGTTTACAGGGGGAAGACGCTCCCTGCCCGCATCCACAAACTTCTTAGGATGGTGCGACCTTTCTGCGGCCTGGAACCGCCGCATAAATATATCCCAAAAATTGCCCAGCAATTGAGGCCGCACAATACTGCGAAGAAGGAAACATCCTTATATATGGGAAACAGGCAGCTTCCGATTCCGTAATACATCCTGTGGCCTGACGCATTTCGATGGACTTTCACCATCTCTTCAGAGGCCTCATGAGCAGGAAAAAGTTACGTGCATGACTCGCTGCCCCTCGCATTCTTAAGTACACAGTACCTTAATTGGCCTCCGGTGTGCCGATATTGTTGCATTCTGGGCAGCGTAGTCTATTTAAGCACCATTTATCCCCTCCAGTGGGTTACATGCCCACGATTGCCTGCAGGATAAATGCTTGTCCCACCGGAGTGCTGTATCTTCAGCATTACCCCACTTATGTGTTGCTGCCCGCCAATAACCCACCTGGGCAGTGCACTAGTTTTCCAGTGCATAGCGATCAATATGTGTACCAAAAGCAGTGCCAGATTGGTGAAACGGTTTGTGGCTCCCCCCAGCCCTTCTGCAATATGCATCCATACAGCCCTTGCATACCACTAGCCACACAGTTGAGGTTGGTTCAGCCTATTGTTCTGGCAATGATTTCTATAATCTCCATCCAAAGATTACTTACCTGTGGGCAGCTCCAAAACGTGTGCAACATGTCAGATTTAGCCTCAGGGCGATGCTTGAAGTCCATTGTAGGCACAGGGAAGATTTTTTTGAACAACGTCAGGGTAAGGTATGCCCTCTGTAGGATGTTGTGCTGTATGTACTGGAAGCAGGCATTACAGGAGACAATCCACTGGTATAAGGTATAATAGAGGTCTGTCCCTCTCATTCTGTGTCAACCCACTGGCCTATGCTACCCTCCAAGGACCTTCCAAGGAAGACTAAGGAGTCTTGTGATGTGTGGGATAGGGCTATAGCTAGCCTGGTTATCAGATGAGGACCATTCCCCATAGTTTGCATTGTTTGCTGGAGTGGATGTGAGTCAGGATCTATATTGACTATACCCCACAATCTTGCTAATTCAGCTACCAATCATCCGTAAGCCAAGAAGTGGCCCGCGATACGCCACACAGCTGGTTCAGGGGGAGGAGGCCTCCATTTTGGAACAGGTTGTCCAGGTTGCTCATTCCCACTGCTTTCCAGAGTACCATTCCCTCCCTGCCAATCTGCTCCCTAAATACTCAAATAGAACTCAATCGGACTGCTGGGTATTTTGCAGCATGTCCAGCATGAGGCTCAGACGCCTTCCAAAGCTTTTATTGGCCACTCTCAGCAAGCCACTAACCGTCAGAGGAAAGCTCCTTGAGGGAGAAACACTTCACGTACCTTCTGCTGTGCCCTGCTTCCAGGAGCCAGTCCCAACTCCTCATGTGTCTAGGTACAATTCGGTTTGGGATGTTTCAAAAGTGTTGAATTTTTTGCTAACATGGGAGGAAAACAAATTATTGTCCTTGAGAGATTTGTCTGTAAAATTGACAAATTTGTTGTGTTTGGTGTCATTTAGGAGGGTGTCAGATGTGAGAGCTCTGGATGTTAAAAGCAGGATATTTTCTCCTGATGGTGTGAGTTTCTATTCAACAAAAAGACCAAAGACTAATTCAACAACTATTTTTTATCCATACTTTGATGAAAAAGAAAAGTTGTGCGTAGTAAGATATGTGAAAGAGTATGAGAAAAGATCTGCTCAGGTAAGTCCGTCTGGGGTGAATCAGTTGCTCATTTTCTTTTAGGAAACCTTTTAAATCAGTATTGTCTCTCACGATTGCAAGATAGGTGCGAGAAGTGATGTGCAGAGCAGGTGTGGACGTGAGTATGTTTGGAGCACACTCGGTAAGAGGGGCGGCTGCTTCTATGGCATTCATGATGGGGGGATCGTTACAGGATATTTTGTTTATGCAGATTGGTCAAATGATGTAACTTTTAGAAAATGTTATTTTAATCTAGTGGAAAATACGGCAAGTTGTTTATTGGAAGCTTGCATAATGTTAGCCTCCTGGTCTTGCCATAAAATGTAGATTTTCCACAGCCTGGTGGGCAGGAAATCTGGATTTTATTAAAGACACAGAGGCTAATATTATCCATCCCTTGATCCAAACCCTGGATAATTGTGTCTTCTCTTTTTGTAGCTCGAGTGCAGACAAAATGACAAGCTGTTTTGCAGTTTCTGGCACCTAAAGGATCATTCTGCATGGAATATGCTTTGGATGTCCTATAGACAAGAAGAAAGTTCGTCATATAGGATTGTTTATAATACTTTGTAGGAGTTTTTCTGTCAATTGCATTCACTAATAAGAAGGATGAATGTTGGGAGTTCTGAAGATTTATTTAGTCAGAATTCTATGTTCTATATTCATTAAGGGAGTAGTGGCAATATAGATTCATTGCACACTATTACCCTATGAGTCTTTAATAAAATCCAGATTTTCTCCTCACCAGCCTGTGGAAAATCTACATTTTCTCTCCTTCACACTTTGATGCTGAGAAAAAGAACCATCAGAGTGTGTCCCTAGAAAAGATTTGAACTAATGGGCCTGGCCCTTTCACCCCGGAGGTGCACAGTGCAGGCCCATATCTATGAGGCCGCGGAAAGTCACCCTGCGTGGCTTTTCAAGTCCTTGTGGATATGGTGTGAGGCAACGCAGCCAAGTGGCTGTGATGCCACAAACTGCATCGGAGAGGCATAACATGGGCATTGCAGTTGGTAATCCCACTCAATGCCCATGGTATTTGACATATTCCCATATTTACAACATTGTGTAAATCTGGGTATTTTCAAAACTATACCCCTCCCCAGGGCATGCCCAACGATTATTTTTGTGCAGGTGTGTGTCCCTTGCTACACAAAAACAACCAGATTTCAAAGGAGACACCTTTGCGCCATGGCGCTAGGGTGTCTGTATTGGAGCAAGGCTGCCTAAACAGTGCCAGCACACAGGAAAGGAGCGAGATGCGTCATATTGCTTTAAATACAACACATCCCTGTGATTTCCTTATGGTGCAGCGTGAAACCGCAAGCAGGCTTGTGGCACCACGTTGCATCATCTTGTTGTAAATGAGCCCCTGAGCCTATTGAGAGTCATATCATTTTTAGGAAATTCATCAGGATGTGGCTGTTTACTGTCTGAACTAATCCTACTATTCGCACACCAGATCCTTGTTTACTGGCTTGCAGCGCCAAAGTGATTTTGGGTAGTAGAGCGCTATACACGTTTTCTTTCATTGATTAATTAATTCATACAGATATGGGGACGTCCTCTCACTTCAGTGCACTTTGGAACTGTGAGGTTTCTTGAACATCTCTGGAAACATTTACACACTGGGGTGATCAAAAAGTAGATCATTACCTTGAAATTATTTAAAATGTGAAACGTGGACAGCCTTTTGGATGACATACATTCACTTCAAACCTTTAATTTGGCCTCAGATTGGACGGAGGCACCAAATGATTCATGCTTGGCAGCCTGGGACCAGGCATGTGTAATTTATTTAACACCCACCTGCTAAATAAAACACAAGTAGAGACATGCACATTTGAACCATTCAAACGCTCAAATGGTTAATTAAAGAAAACAACGCAAGTGTTTTAATTGCAAAACGTTCTTCAGAACGAGAGACCACATCGTGAGGCTGAAAAAAGTGTTTGGATTCAAGACAAAGTTCGAAATAATTCTTTGTTGAAACTATACTGATGAATAAAAAGCCCGCTCCACAGGCTATGAGATCAAAAGTTTTGAAAAAACGTTTAAAACGTATAGAGGATCTTAAAATGATGTAATGGGTAGAGCCCAGTTATGTTTTGTGTTAGATAAAAATATTGCAAGTAGAAACATAAATTAGGTGTGTAGCAATCCTTATGGGCAGTTCAGTTCTGTATGTCTTTTAGGTTTTACCTGTTTTGTTTTGAGCGATCACCTCTTTTTTTAACTTTTGAGGAGTATACTAGTTGATGAAAACATCGTTTATAAAGAAAATAGTCTCATATAAGATAAAAACATGTTTCAGTACAGGGGCTGTAATTCTGTAGTTATTTATGTTTTAAACAAAAAAACGTTCTGAATAAATATTAGCCGTCTCCATGCACCATCTGAAATTCATAAATATTGAGATTAAATGAAAAGAGATGAGTCCAGTCCGAACTGGCCGATGGTATCTATTTCAGCTTCCAGCACACATGGAATCCTCAAACTTTTGGCAGGTTGCATATCCCTCAGCTGTAGCAAATGCATGATGTTATCTTTCCAGGTCATTGTGGTGTGTCATGATGCCTCACAGGCTAGCACCTCACAAACCCACCAGTTTTGTGCACCCCACCATCGTGCACCTGCAGTGTTCACTGAGACTCTGCTAAATCACTTGCAAGCGTGACTTCAATTTCCCGCAGGGTGACTGCACTTTCATCAGTTCCAGGGAAGCAGATGGATTTCATTACAAGTGACGTGCCTTGTGCTTTTCAAACATGATTTCTCTCACATCTGTTTCAGTATTACAGTCCTTTCTCATTTTAGAAACATTCCGTGTGATGTTTTGCATAATCCTGACTCTTTTGTTTCAGGATGGCCAGACATGCTTAAATCAGGGGTGGGTGACCTTTAGGAGCAGCATCGGAATAGGAAGAGGTTAGAGCTAGAACTTGGTGCTGATTGTTACTCAGCTCTAACTGCAGTACCTGCCCCGGCAGATGATTATGTTTTATGTATCTGAAGTATTTGATACTGTATAGTTGTATCTTGAAGCTGCGGAGAACATTACATAGTGTTCTGGCGCCCCATTTGTTAGAAAACCCTAATGGATAAATGAATGAATAAATAAATAATGGCATAAATGAATAAATAACTAAATAAATTGTTGAAGTTGAGAAGGAACGAGGCGGAGCGGTAAGTCAAAACACAGTGGGGCAGATTTATGATGACTGGCGCATCCCTGCATATCAGCAGGGATGCGCCAGTTATTATGCGCCACAGCTGCGCCACCATGGATGCGCCGCATTTATAATGCGGCGCACCATGGGGCAAAAACGGCACAGATGCGTGACGCATCTGTGCCGAAAAGTGGCGCATTGCTGGAGTTGCGTTGCAAGCGCGACGCAGCTCCAGCAATGATCTGGGGGGCCCTATCTTTAAAATGCTGCGTCAATCCTTACGCCTGCTTCAAGCAGGCGCAGGGTTTTGACGCAGCATGGGCCGAAAAGTGACTGAGTGAAATCTTGTAGATTTCACTCAGCCACTTTTAGGAGGCGTTCCTGCGCCGGAACGCCCCCACCTGCCCTGGAACGCCTACATGTGGCGCAGGGCTTTACAACGTGACGCATCTCCCAGATGCGTCACGTTGTAAATACCCCGCACCATGGCGCAGGATTTGCGCCGCTGCTGCGTCACAAAAGTGACGCAACGGCGGCGCAAAAGTGGCGCAAGTGCAACATAAATCTGCCCCAGTGAGTTTATTTGCGCTCTTCAGCTCAACGGGGATCCCAGCCTGCTGTCACCTTCAACTGCCTCTCCAAAAATGCCGGGCCTCCGTGGAACTCAAAAGGAGAATTCCACAAACACTACGTCATCCCCACGAGACACCGCGAGGAAGACAAGCACACTTTACAACATAAATCTTGTTTTGCATCATGGACAAAATTAATATTTTTTACCCTTCCACCATATTGTCCACCAATTGCATATCTTGGCTACAGGTGGCAGTGGATTGCGTTTGTCAAATTAGCCCATACATTGTGAACTGCAGCCCCACTGGAACCGAACCTGTCTTGGGTTGAATGCTGCCACAATATCCTTTATCATAGCTATCCACCCAAACTAACTGAGCACTATTTATGCCTTCACCAGTGGAGCTACAACAAAATCAATGACATTTGAACCAGTAAGTCAAGCGTTCATGATTTACTCTGCTGCTTCTTTTATTTTTGTCAGTCGATATGTACGGTTCAGTGGTGTTAGGCCACCTGTTTTTCGGCCAGCAGCGTTTTGCTAGGAGCCTTACTTTTGCCCTTGCCGAAAGTAAGTGTGAAAACCTTTCTACCTTCACCTTTTAGCATGCAAAGTTGTTTTGCATGGCGATATACTTTTCGCTATATCCTAAATCTACCCTTTCATTTCGACTAGTACCACAACCGAGACCTGTACGTTAATACCTTTTACCAAACCTAACACTTCCTCCACTTTCCCTCTCTATTATACCCGCTAAGTTTTTTGCTAACTATTTATTCGCGTCTCTGCTTGTCCATGAAAGACTTTCTGATTTTAAAATTTCACAAAACAGATTTTCACTAGCCTGAACAGGCTGCTCGGTTGTGGTTTATCTTTGAAATAAGCAAGAGTCATTAGCACAAGAGCTGCTAAGAATGCAGCAGAGAAACCTGCAGTGGTTGTCACCCATAATTCCATCTTTCTCTAAAAGTGCGTTCCTCCAACCCCTTAATGATTTCCTGAAGGTACCCACAAGGTTGGGCACAGTCACCAACTGCACTGCCTCTAGTAATGTTGTTAAGGTACACCTTCGATGGCCAGAATGAACCGTGAGTTAAAAAACAAAAAACATTACCAGTGCAGTCCATGCCACAACTTCAGTTTCCCTGCCGGTGCACATCCACCTTACGGTGAAGGGGAGTCAATAATTCCCACTCCAAAGGAGAATTTCAGTCTTAGACTGCACCTTTAAACTGAGGCGTGGAGTCGTCTGGCTAGTCAGTACACCTCCCAAATGGCATACTGGGGGGCGTTCAGTTTCTCTTATGCAGTAAGTCGATAGTGCATCCTTCAGGGTCTTTTTTGCCAGTGTGCCTTGCTATGTAATATGCAAAAAGAGCAATTGATGGACACAATGTAAAACAATGTCAAACATGCACCCCAGTACAGAGATCAGGGCCTAAATCCATCAGTTTTTTTTTGCTCCCCATGCCATTCCAGTTTGAACCTAGCCATATGCAAATCTGTCTTGACCCTGCTCCCAATGGGGACAGTCCAGCTCGAACTGCCAGGCCAGGTCCTCCCTGGATTGGAAATAAGCATCCTAGGACCGGTTTCAGGGTTTCACCCCTCATCAGCCAGGCTAGCTTGACTCCAGTGACATGGAGAGCACGTTTCCGGTCTAGGGAGGACCTGGCTTGGCAGTTCAGGCTGGACTGTTCCCATGAGGCACAAGGTCAAGACTGATTTGCATATGGCTGAATCTAATCTGGGGTGGCATAGTGAGCTAAAGAACAATGGATTTAATCCAGATCTTTTGACTGGGGGTGCATGTTTGATTTGCTCGGCATTCCGTCCATCATCTGTGTGTCATTTCCTTACTATGTGATATGGCATTGTATAGGGAAAGGGTGTCCGCCCACTACTGTATGGGGCCAGACCACCTAGCATTTGAGGAATGCTCATTGTACATTACAAACAAGGTAATATAAACATCGGTCAGGTAATTTGTACTATCTAGGTGTCCAGAAAATTCACAATTGCAAACAAAAACACACACAGGGATCCCAGGGCAAGTCTTGTATATAACACTATTATGTGATAACTTTTATTGAAGTTTATGAAAATATGCAACATTGGCACAATGTCTAGTGCATTCTCTGTTGGAGTCCAACTGACTGCTTCAGTCGCCATGTGTGCAAATGCAGATATAAAGCTGCCTTGAACATTATTTTCTTACACGTAGAAACATTTTGCAACGGACTTCTAAATCAAAAACAAATTGGAGATGAAAAAGGAATGGAAGCATGAACTATGAAAACAAGGGAGGTATGTTATTTTCATATGGATTTTAAATTAGTATGGCTTCGGTTGAAAGGTATGAGAGGGGTTTGAGACGTTGTAAAGTATGAGCAGCGTTAGTATTGTGTGCAAAAATAGTATCCAAACTGAGTATGTTATTTATATATGTGTTAATCTCTTGGGCGCTATTCCCATCCTCAGCACCGCCCATTGGGCTGACCGAGCGATGACCTCTAAGCACCCAATGCTGCAATCAACGGTATTTCCTTGCAAGGTCCTCACCTCACCTGCTAAGAAAAAAACATTCGGTGCAGCCTGAGATTTTTTGGGGGGTTGATGTCCTCAACTGTGAAACTACATGAAGCCCGAGCTTTCACCTCCAGCTGCTTTCAGTTTAATTGGTCTCTGACAGCAAGTGAGCCACTTCATCCCTGAACAGGAGAGATATTGCTGGTTCCTCTGTCTAGCGGGTTCCTGCATGTCAGTTGTTGCAGTAGGGTGATGCCTTAGTCGGAATCCACCCACTAGAAAAGTCCACAGGAATATATTGCGCTTCCCGTCCACTAGCCCTATATAGTCGTTCTTTCCTCCTGTGGTGCATATTAAGTTTTTATCTCCAATCTGCCTGCCTCAGGGGACAAAAAGGCAGGACCGGACTGGGAACAGCAACCATGCCCGGCATATAGCTGCTCGACCGGCAATGGGAGCAGGGGGGTTGTCACAGGTGCTAGTAGAAAGCACTGCTACCACTTTTATTACTTGGGGCCGATATTGCAGCACTGCTGCAAAATCGGCCCCCAGTGACAAAACCGTCCCCTATGGCCAGAAAACCTGCCCCCACCCCCCAGTGGGGAAAGGCCCGGTGCCCGTTATGGCCAGTCCGGCCCTGCAGAAAGACCATTGCCATCTGGGAAATAAAAACAAATGGAATGGGGTGGGGGCCTGGTGCATGCGGCATCAGGCTGCTCCCACAACCCCAGTGCCCAAGACAGTCTTTATGTCAGGGAGCAGATTAGGGTATGTACCTCACTCTGCCAACCACAGGTGCGACAGAAACCTCACTAAACACAACAGAAAAATCAATGAAAAAGAAAAAGGGAATGGAGTGGCATTCTGGCCCATCTTGCAATGGGCTGCCCCTACAGCGTCAGGGCCCATATAGTCTTTCTTATCCCCTCAATGACAGATTGGGTTGTTAAACCTTATTCTGCCTCACTCAGGGACATTGGGCATTACTTTTTGTATTAATATGCAGAGGATATGTGGCAGACCATATTGTCACTAGGTCACACGACCCCACCCAAGAGCCTCAAACAGTTATTCCTCCCACCTGGGGGGCATATTGGGATCCTAATTCCCAATCTGCCTTTTAAGTGGGAGAAAGCAAGACTAGACTCCACAGATTATGTTTTTTTTTATGTGTGGGGTTGCAGACTGGTCCGTCTTGAGATCACACCTCCCTTTATGGAACAGCATCTGACCCACCTCAGCAGTCTCCACTAGCTCCCCGTCCCAAAGAGATGCCAGTTCTAACTGTTTACCCTACCCAACAAGGCCTTCCACAACGCTGAACCCTCCTACATCAACCACTGCTTGACCTTTATTCACCCAACCAGACAACTCCAATCCACCTCCCTAGCCCTCACATGCATTCCCTGCATCTGACGAAGCAGGAGCAGAGGCCGTTTCTTCTTTTACGTCTCTGCCAGATCCTGGAACGACCACCCACTCCACCTCCGAACCTCCCCTTAATTCTCCAACTTTATGAGTGGGCTCAAGACCTCGCTCTTTGACAGAGGCTCACAGTGCCCCAGTGCCTAGATACCCCCTGAGGTGACAAGTCATGCTTTACAAATACTGATTGATTGAATAATTTATTGATTGATTGAACTTTTAGATTTAGACAGAAGCAGCACCTCTAGCACCACTTCCAAGAGTCCAAGATTCCAAGACCAGGGGGGGCACCACGTAGGGGTGGAGTTTAGGACTCACTTCAGCAGAGGACATGTGCAGGTTCAAGGTCTCTGGAGCTTGCACTGTCACTGGAGTCCAGCTAACTAGCCCTTGGAGACACTTCTGGTGATTCTGGGTTCAGGGAAATGGTCCAGTTCTCCTTAAGCAGCAAGGCAGGCCCTCCAGCAGCAGGGCAGTCCTCTGGGGAGCAATGCAGGCTTCAAGCAATAGGGCAGTCCTTTGGGGAAAAAGGCAGGCCTCAAGCATCAGGACGGTCCTCTGGGATACTAGGCAGTCCTTCCAAAGACTTCCACAGGTCCATGAATGTATGGAAGTGGTCTTCTGAGCATCCAATATTTATACCTGGTGTCGGCCTTTGAAGAGGGGGACCTCCAGGGCTTTCTCCATATCTGATTCTGGTCTGGAAAGTTCTTGCTTTCCCTTGTCAAGGCTCCACAAAGCCTGGGATGAAAAAAAGCTGGTGTCAGGTTACTTGTTGAGTGCTGGAGGCAAGCCCTTTGTAATGTAAGTGGGGCAGGGAACAGCTCTGATCCCCAGCTATCCAGGCAGATTATAGATTATTTGAAACACGTGAAATCCTAATTATAGGGAAAATTATGTGGCCTTAAAATCACAAAAATACAGTGACCCTGCTCTCTATATATGTATATATGTAGATGATTGTACATATGTATAAATTGGTGCATAGGTCAGATCTCAAAATCAGCTCATAAAAAGTTATTTGCACAATTTGCAACCCATTTTTGCAATCCATCTCTTAGTACATTTGGGCCTTGTTTTGTCCTATGGACATTTGGGAAGATTACACTCCTTCGTGGCCCAGGTGGATGCAACGATATAGCCAACGTTCTTGGGGAAAGAAGAGCTATACAATTGAGGGCACCTAGCATAACAGGGATGAGGTGTGTATGAAGTCTGGATCTGGATCTCATACGTTTTTTTGTGTTGCTTTGGTGTTTGTTATTGGTTTAATTGTAATGGATACACAAATAATCTAATAAATAAAGCTTTAAAATGCATCTACCTCGAATGTTTCCCAAACAGTACAAACCCATAAGGAAGGAGAATGTAATCGATTTGTGTTAGTCACAGATAGTGTTGGATCCGATTATGGCGGGGTTGCTACAGACCAACTACTTTTGCAGTAGACACAACAAGGCCAGCCCCGTTTGCCCTGCCAGTCTCTGCATGCTGCGAACTTCTGCTAGCCAAAAGGGGCTCACAGGCAGTCAGTTTAGCAGTCCGAGATGTGCACAGCTGTTGAGTGTGTGCCAAACCCATGGGCTTCAAAGGTTGGGGTTCTACTTCACCAACACACGAATAACTCATTCCATATTTTTGTAACTTCTCTCATCCATTGCATATTCGCCACATAAATCACACCTAACTGCAGCAGTGTGAATGGTAAAGCACAGAAATGAATACCACTAACTGCTCAATTCATCAAGGGCGTTCAGAAAGGAATTTAGATGGGCTTGTAGCATGTGCAGTGCCTGCACTGCATCTCGCCGGTGCGGCCTTGGAGCCTTTCACGGATGCCTTTCAATGGTAGTTTAAGTAATGGTCCTTTTATCTCCATGTAAGTCAACTACATATTTCCCAGAGGAGGGTTGGAAATCCCCTTTCTCATTTGTCTTAATGTACAAAACGCTCCCCATGTTTGCAGACCCAGGCTCAGCCTTCACTTAGTGAATATATCACGGTGGTTCGAGCAGCGTTTCCATTGTGCCATTTCCCATCCCGCCGTTCGCCACGTGCCCTAATATTGCTTTCATTAAGGTTTCTCCAAAGCCATCACTCTCCATATACAGACAGACAGGGGTGACAGATATCTAGCTTAAGCTTGAAATTCTCCAAATGAAATAGAATCTGCTTAGCCGTCGAGCTATTTTCGACATTCCCACAGCAGCTGCGGAGGTCATTCCTATCAGTTGTCATTTAGGGCATCTGTGCTATGTAAAAGAGTGAATGACCGACATTCTGTGGGTCTCTTCCGACTGACAATCACTGCGATGCAGGCATGAAACTAAATGGAAAACAGAATGCCATATGAGACCTCACCGTCAATCAACACTGAAGGAAGGAAAGAAAGAAAGAAAGAAAGAAAGAAAGAAAGAAAGAAAGAAAGAAAGAAAGAAAGAAAGAAAGAAAGAAAGAAGGAAAGAAAGAAAGAAAGAAAGGAGGAAAGAAAGAAAGAAAGAAAGAAAGAAAGAAGGAAAGAAGGAAAGAAAGAAAGAAAGAAAGGAGGAAAGAAAGAAAGAAAGAAAGAAAGAAAGAAAGAAAGAAAGAAAGAAAGAAAGAAAGAAAGAAAGAAACCTTTATTTTAAAAATAATCGATTGTTAAAGACACGGCACTTGACAAACAGTAAAACATCAAATAAAAGAAAATAAACGATGGTTAGTATGAATATTTACATATTGAAACACTGTGTAGTTTCCTTCAAAGATAATAGACTGTATTTTTTTTTTATTAAAACCGGCTTTATTTATATGTGTTTTTTTAAGTGTGCTTGAGAGTTTGCAGTCGTCCTGTAGACTACTACCGGGCCTCCAACAAACTTTCTTTAACATTCACAAAGGGTCAGGGGTCTCAAAGGAACACCACCCCTTGACCACCAAACTTGTGAGGGTTAGTAACTTTTCAATGGTTTTCGACTGCTATTTCGGTCATAAACAATTGAAACATGTGAATAGGAATCGCTATGTGGAAGTGATGCCTACAACATGCCCCTTCCAAATAGTGATTCCTTAACCTTTTCTAAACCCATTTTATACATGGGTAGGAAGTTACAGACTCCTAAAATGGGTTTAGTATATTACAGATTTTTTTTTTTTTTTTTGCGGCTGCCAACGCCAAAGTGGAACGTTTGTGACAGACCAAATGTGACATATCCGGCTCATAGTCCCTTCTTTCTAGATGTTCATAGAGATTCAAACTTTGTTTAGGGTTTTACATCATGTCTCAGTAATGCAGGTGGGCCGCAGTCCTTATAGTGGAGTTTTACCCTTTAATCATTACGTATTAAGAATTTGCTACATAGTGCTGAGAAATCATGTAGATCTGGCTTCTTTTTCCAGTTATAAACCACATCCATTCGATTTGCCAACCCTTGTTAGAAATGTACGTTATTTGTCAAATTAGCAAAGAATACAATAACCGTATTGCATTTCATATGAAAATGCGTATCTGCCTTAACGTGTTTCCACAGGCACTGCATGTTCGTCCACCTGCACTCCCTTAAATCAAAGCACTCCTACACTCACTAAGGGTTTATCATGGACCAACTCATGCCAGCCAATCCAAGACCATCACTCCTCCTAACTCAGCCATGAACCTCACTCACTGTCCCACCAAGCACAAACAGCAGCTCACCAAGCCCTTCCCTCATGCACTCATTCAAATAAACCCACACATCTTTCAATGTCTCACCAAGCACCAATTTGCAGTAGCTCACTCAAGACCCTCACTCATCCACACACAATGCAAGGAAAGGGAAAATAGCCGTTCACATCAACACATGCATTCAATCACTGTACACCCACTCAAACATGACCCACAGCTTACCCCCGCTGCGGCCCGTTCAGGTAGTCAATAATTCATTTTCCCTCCCAGTCGTCTGTCGAAATTCCCCTCACCCGGCCCCACCACCCCACCGCTCTTACCTGCATGGGCCATGGCTGGCTTACCCCTCGTCATATTTCAAACTGACTTAACATTGACCTTTACTTCTTTATTCATTCACAGCAACTGGAAAAGGTGGGTTGAGCAACTGACATAATGCTTGAATGAGTTGAGTGGAGGGGAGCAAGTGCAGCAGTAGGTGTGAATGACAGTTCATCGAGGTAGCAAGAGGTGGAAACCATGAGGTGGACAGAAGCAAGAGGTAGCTGAGATCGGAGGCGTCAGAAAATGTGAAAGGCAGATTGTATGAGCAGAAATAGTTGAAAATGACCAAGAACAGGGATCAGTAGAAGGTGGAAAGAAAGTAGTGAAAGGAACTGCTGGAATTGGGATGTTGAGCTCAGCTGAGTTGGGAGGCATGGGGACATGGAATGAAGTAAGTGAGGAGTAGCAGGAGGTATGACTGAGCTGAATGTGGGGAGCAGCAGAGGGGGAGAAGAGTGTTGAGAGGTCCATGGCTGTGTAGCAACAGCTCCATGTGCTCACACCTACTCACCCACAACCCTCAATTATTCACTTAGCTGTCTCACACAGGCTTGGCCATGGCCCTCACTTTCAGCAATGACATTGTATATTCACTCACAAACTCACCAAGCAGCTACTTACAGCAGTTCACCCAATACCCTCACTCATACCCTCAATCACATCAATACACTTGAGTTCATCAATTTTACACAAACCCACCTGACACATTAATTCGTACACTCATAGAAACTTACTCATGTATTTATTCACTGTCTTATCACATTTCCACTCACACCAATTCACTCTTGCCACTTGTGCACTTCCATAAAAGGCATTCTTGCATTCAATCACTGTGTCAACAGGCAGACACTATTATCATTAATTCAAACATGTTCCTCACTTATGCACCTATCCTCAAGGTACTCACAAATTCACTATCTCACCAAGCCCACACTCACACTAGTTCACCTAAGACACTCACTCATGCATTCCTTCAATTTAACACAATCATGCCTTCACTCATTGTTTTAAAAAAATTCATTCACACCAGTTCACTCAATACTCTCACTAATAGACTCACTTGCATCAACACTCTCAGCTGTAAGTAAAGCAGAACTGGAGCATGGCTTCTATTCAAACATGACTTGCTCAGGCACTCATCCGCAACAATTCACTAATGCAAAACCAAAATAGACACGCGGGCTGGCGGGCATAATGCTTAACTGACCGAGGAGATGGAGAGGAGAAAGCTGAGGGTCTAGCAGAAGATGAGATTAGAGCAAAGCAGGGATAGGGGTTGAGGATCAGGATTTTGAAGAACAGAGTGGGTGAATGCAGAAGAAAGTTAGATTTGGAGCAGAGTGGAAGGAGCATCAGTAGATTAGGGTTGAGAATGGAAGGCACCACAATGTGGGGAGGACTGAGGGTGGAGCAGAAGGAGGAGTGAAGGAGTTAAGCAGGCGGAGCAGCGGGGGTGTAAAGAAGCTGAAGAATTGGAGCTTCATGTACGCACACCAACTCTCTCATTACTTTTACCCACACACTCACTACAATCCACTCAAGCATTCACTCTATTGTCTTACCATGCACCTACTTACATCAATGCTCCCATGACCACCCTCACAGCAACACAATCATGCAATTAATCACGGTCAAGAAGAACCCACACACATAAGCTTACCCAAGACATCACTTATGCACCCTCTGCTAGCTACTGCTAAAAAGACCTTCCAGAAACTCTAACATCCCACAATTTGCTGTACAACAAGCAGACTTGGGAGAGAGACTGTAGGCAATATATCTCTCCCTTTAACATCACTGGAGAGTCAGCTGTAACTTTCGCTGGCACTCTGCCAATATACTGCATGCATCTATTGACAATATGAAACAATCACAATCTACAACCAACCACATACACTATTGATGCAGCTTCAAATTTATATGCAATCTCAGGAAAACCATAAAATGTGTCTTCAATCCTTAAAAAAATGAGGGGTGGGTGTAACTTGCGTAATTCATTGTAATGTAATCACGAGGAATTACCTAAAAATTCCATGAGATTAAAGTTGAATTATGCAAGAAGAGTAATTCTGTGTTTACAGCTATTACTTAGCTTAAAATGCCTCCTTGAGTCCAAAATGGATGTGAGGATGCATTTTGTGATAAGAAATAACGCTGAATGCAACTGAAAATGAATAGCGAGCGCAAGCAGCAGATCACTCTCTCTAAATGTGCTCTTGTGGTAGGATTTGCCCCCAACTTACTACTGACATTAAGCTCTATTTTCCTAATGCACCGTTGCAGTTAAAATTAACTCGAGGAAGCATTTTTGGATATGAAACAGCACTAAATGTAGCAAAACATGAATAGCGGATGCAATATGCCACTCACTCTTGCTAAATGTGCTCTCGCAATAGGATTTTTTTTTTGGCCAAAATACTCTTAATCACACGAGGAGTAATCATAAAAATTATTGCTAAATCCTCATCAAAGAGTAATACCCTTTCCACTTTTGGTAGATCTAACATCTCCTACGATATTATCAACCATGCTTCTTCAATAGTACTCAATAATGTTGCAGGGATTCTGCTCAAAAACAAAATTATGCATAGGATTATGGGACCTTAGTGTATAGGTGCTGAGTCATCCTACCACCTTAGTACCCATTACCCCAGGACCGACTAGCTATAGTGGCTCACTTGCTCTCCTACTCACTCACAGAGAAACAATGATTAGACACCCCAGAACACAACACTCCCAGATCTCTCAGAAATCGCAGTAGCAAGACACACCCTTTTGCTCTCATTCTTGTACTTGTCCACAATAAGATCTGACAGAGACACAAAACAGTTAAAAATATTTATTTTAACTAACGTGCCCTAACATGCAGTATACGTGCCACGATAAGTAGGAAAATGAAATGCATAGTACAAATACAGTCAGCATAGCAGCTAGTCCATAAATCATGAAGGGACATGTCATCATGGAAAGACAATAGAGCCTAACCTCCTTTCCCTTGCTAAAAAGCAGTATTATTATATATTGGAAGGGCATTGTTAGCAGACCCCATACCTTAGCCGATAGATGGTAGATCTACATCATAAGTGCTGTCTCGCTCTTCTCCCTGGAAAGGTCCCCCTCAAAATGTGTGTGCTACCTATTCATGTATTTCAATAAAAACAAAGTACTTTCTCCAAACAACAGCTGCATCTGTATGTTTTGTCTAACGTCCAAGGCCTGGTCAGCACAAAATAACAAGGGGTATTGTTATTCGACCTTGCTCACAATGTTCAGTCAAAATCCCAGGAACCTGCACAGAGTTCTCATGTGAAAACAGCCATAGAAATTATTGTAAAAATAAGGTTGTGTAGTAACGTGCGCAAATCAGTGGGAAAGCTGCAGCATGCTCATTCCAACTTAGAGAAGACGACAATATCCCCATGGGCCATGTGACAATAACAAACTCAAATTACATATAACCTGCCCTCTATCCTGCATACTTATAGAGCTCTCTCTCCTCCTTGAGTATCTTTTAGATATGAAATATTCTGTATATTGTTTAAGCAAAATATGAATATGGATGACTGTTGTCTGCTTTCCTTCCTGGGGTCCCTCGAAGCTCTCAGCCAGTCCGGATTCAGTGAGGGATCGCCAGATTGCCTTGCAATGAGCTCACGGTCAAACCTATGGAAGTCCGACCTCTGGAGCGTTCCAGCGGAGCAAACCCAGGATCCAAGGCAGGCGGCTTGGCTTTCACGGTTTCTCCCGGTCTCCCGGTCACCTTTTCTTTGTTCGGACTTAGAAACTTTTACAAGGTCCCTCGATGCTCTTCACCAGGCCGGATTTGGTTAGGGTTTGCAGGCCTCAGATTTCTTCTACTCCTGGTCAAACTGTGGAAGTGGGACCTACGGAGCTTTAAGTAGAATGAACCTGGATGGCCTGGCCAGCTCGCGGTTGAAGGCAGGTGGCTTGGCTGGCCAGGTTGAGTTGGTCCCTCTATGGAGCTTTTTTTTCAAAGTTGCTCCAAAGTTCTTCAAACTTCTGGAACGTCTTCCTGAAGTTTCTCAAGAGGTCCCAAAGTGTCTCAAACTCACTCCAAGATGGTCCTGGAAAGTTGAGGACTTCAGTTCCCACAATCCACTTGGACAAAACCCTTACAAATCCACTGGTGTTCTCCAGGTTGAGGATCCTTGGTGGTGATGGTCCAGGTGAGCTCTGGTAACTTGTAGCTTGTAGGGAGTCCACTCTTTAGTTATTTTGTAAGAAGGTAATCCACAGGGCTGTAGTTTCAGCTGGTGCAGTCTTTAGAGGACAGGCCTTAGGATTTTGCAACCCAACTTCTTAGCATGGCGACGTCTTGCTTTCTTAAGTTTCAAGCAGCAGATCTGAGAGACTCTGTCCATCTCAGATACTTATTCCAAGTTCTCTGGGTCAAGCAGGAGGTCACTGCTGACCAACGGGAGCAGGGCAACATCCTGTAGAGTGTGGCATTATTTTGTCCCAGAGTGCACCAAATCCTCCAAATTCATAATGGCTGATGTTCCAGCAGGGAGGTAAAAGCTGGCTAAACACCCCCCTGGATGGCTTACTTTCCATAAACATTCCGACTTGCATCTGTGCATTCCTTCCATAAGCCTAGCCCTTGCTGAGGTGAAAAGTTTAGAGCTGTAAATGACACTAAGGCCTCCTCTTCTCTTTGAAGACCATGGTTTATGACTCCTCCCACTGCTCTGGCATTCCTGTGTAGCAGCACACTGCCCTCCCAGCAGAGCTGGTTAACCCCAGGGGCTCTTTATCACCTCTTCAAGGCAGCCTGGCTAATCCATTTAACTCTGACCAATCAGGACAGACCACTGGAAGGCTGAATCTGGACTTATAAACAAAAAAGTCTTATAACTTCTGGTATGTACACTTTAGGAGAAATTCAACCATATCATATTCTTGAGTTTATTAATACCATTCTGAGAAGTTTTTGAATGTGACTTCTAGCCCTCTCCTATCAAGTGTTATTCGTTAATAACTTCCTACCATGTTAAACTATGTAGCAGGGGATTTGCAAAGGGAAAAACGACGTGGGCCATTTTTCCAGCACCAGGACTTACAAAAACATATTTTATAAGTACTTTGCTTATATCTACAGGACCCCCACCCCATGGGACAACTAGGGGAGACTTTAGGGGTTCTGAATCTGTAGAAATATTGCAGACCCTCCATCCACAGGGCTCCTAGCATCAAAGTCGAATTTGGGCAGCACTTTATCACAATGTGGGGAGTGAAATGTGAAATTTCACTTAACCCAGGGCATATAAAACTCATGTTATAAGGGTCTACCTTATAAATACCTAACCCACCACCCCTGGGACACCTAGGGGAGACCCTGGGGGTTCTTAACATGCCAAAACATTGTAGGTTATCCATTTTTAAGTGCCCCAAACCCCAAAGTCGAGTTTGAGCACACTTTACTTTTTAAAAGCAGTCCTGTCACTCAGGGCTTCTTTTAAACTGACCCCAGGCTTCAGCAGTGCACAAATGCAAATGCAGAAAAGCTGCTGGCCTCCAAACTGCCATACCCTATGGTGGGCTAGGGACTTCTAGGTAATTTTAATCCCCCTGCCCTAATATTTAATAGGGTCTGATAGGGTAGGTCATGCCAACCACAGGGGTATCCCAACGCTTAGTGTACCCTAGTGTATATAGGTGTTTTCACTGTATTCTAAATGTATCTCTTTCAGCATAGCACTGGCCCAGGGCCTGGTTAGAAAGAGCCCAGAGTCAGTCAGAGTCAGTTACCACCAGTACCATTCAGCAAAAATGTGGGGGGTGCCCAGGGCATAGGATGACTTTGCAACAGCAATGGATTCTCGTGGGTCTAGGGAGAGCCCAGCCAGACAACATGTTTGTGGGAATATCGCCCTGTGGTAGACAGGCCTAACACCTTCCCATCCAAGAAAAAGATTTATGCATACCCATGACTTTGACTTTAGTGAATCTCTATTATTATGAGAATGGGTGGAAAATTGTTTGTGAATATGAATTCCCACAAAATGTAAGTTTATGGCTGTTTACACACTCCTCTGACATTCTCACTCGGGATCACCCATTCTCTACTGACATGAGAAGCTTTACTCACACAGAAACATCTGAGTGAGTAAATCATTTTAGTAATGCAAAACTGAATTATGGGAATGACGAACGTGTGCTTGATACATAGGTTATCTACTTAGATTTAAACATGCAAATAGGATAATGAATCGAGTTTTTTGTTTTGAGACAATTCACTAGAGACTTTACAATGTGATAGTAAAGATAATATGAAATACGCAACATTTTTTAAAACACCTAATGCATTCCTCACATAGCCATGATGAAAGTTGGGATAAGCATGCTTTCCGCTGTGTGATGTGGCACACACTGGGTAATGCCAATAATCAGGCCAGTATGTGGAGGACCACACTAGTCTGCACATGCTTAAATGTGGTGGTGGCATCAGAGGAGTAATTGGTGATTAAGGGGATTCCATGTAATGTGTTGTCGTACATTTTTCTGACAGTTGATAAGAAATGTAGCAACAAAGAAATGTAGATATGTTTAGATGGACTCCACAAACATTCACACATGGAGACATTGCTGATAAGGCGTAACCCAGTTTGTGACAAGCTGATGTGTGTGACACTCACGGGGAGGTGATCTTATGGCACTATTGTGCGGTAAACTATTGGGCCTTTTTCATTATTTACACCTATCATCAGTCCAGTGGCAAAACAGAATCAACGCTATCCTCCTCACAGTATACAATGAAAGCATTGCCAAAGCCTCTAGCAGGCAGTGTTTACTAAAAGCCAAAAATGAGTTCGCAGAGTAACTGCAATCATAGTTTCTTTGCGGTGTCAAGATCCCAGGAAAGCATTAAGGGCCACATGCAGGAAGCATTTTTCTGGTCCGAAATGGCCGAACGGGTTGTTTCTGACCGCAATTCTTTTTCACATATGTAAACACAAATTGTGATTCGGTAACACGTTACAAAATTCCAATTTGTGTTTGCGATGTTGTATTTGGAAGGGGTGTGTTTGAGGCGTACCTTCTTAATACCAATTCTGAATGCAATGTACAAATTGTTTGTGACTGAAATGCCATTGCAAAACATTCGTACTTTAACACTGCATCAAAGTCGGTGGTAACCCCTTGGTAAATGGCAAGGGTGGTTGAAAAAATATTTTATAAGAGTAGGCAGTGTTCCAACGGATCACTGCCTACTCTTCAAAAATTAAAAGAAAGCTTTCCATTATTTTTTTTAATGCATTCTGTTTTCCTTTAAGGAAAACGGGCTACAGTTTAAAAAAATATATATGTATCTTTTTTAAACAGCAATAACAGACATGGTGGCCTGCTGGGGTCAGTCCTACCTCAGACCTAGTTCATGAGGTAGGTCAATTTGTGACCCACTGGAAATCACAAAAAGTGCAAACACCCTTTAATACATTAGTATTTGCGATTACCAAATAACAATTTGCTCTTTGGTAATTGCAAACACTAATGTTAGTACATCTCGCCCTAAATTCTTCCCACTCAGAAAACCATTGCCAGTGGCACAATTAAGTAATTCAACATGGGAGACACTCACAGGGAGAAATACTTGTAAACACAGAATTTCGAATCCAAAGTTTCTGAATGTATAACTGTTTGAAGATTTTCCAGATTGAGTTTCATACTAGAATTTTTCTACAGACAGAATATGTCAAGCGTAGAGTTCAACTATTAGTGTTCCTGATGTTCATAACCGATTGCACATCAGATTTTCAACATTTTACATTGTTCACATAATGTATGATGTTTTCCAACTTGCTATGGTTTCGTGATACAATTCATTTCAGGTTATCAGCTGGCAAGTGTATTGCAACTTACTTGCAGCTTTTTAAAGGCTTAGGTATTCTCGACACAATTTTACTTATTCAAAGCATTATTGATGAATAGCGATCATGTGTATATCCCGTGTATATCCGGTAGCTAAAGTAGTTCCTCAAATTTAGCTAGATATTATTTTGTAAGTATTTAACACCCAGTCACCCTTAAAAAGCCTCTGATTCTGTAATGTGAGTTAAATTGCACGTCAGAAGCTGCATATAAGAGAATTTCCCTACCTGCCAATATAACATCTTATCTGGCGCTCCATAATAAACTCCCTCTTAACTCGCAATATTATACACAGAGATAAAACTAACTTTGTATGTGACAGAACAGTAAAGTCCACTTATGTTTTCTAACGTTAAATTTGTAACACATAATGGCAGAGCTTCTTGATGCTAAGAAGATAACATGACATACATGTCTGCACCCTTATGGTGGCAGAATGCATCATTCCATAAAGATTAATGAGTCTGCTATGTTGGAAGAAAAATATGTCAATGTGCTGGGAGAGAAAGGTGTTAAACAATGGTGAGGAGCAGAAGAATCTTTGTTCCATTAATTCAATTAATGTCACTGATGTTCCTACAACCTCCTGAACTGTCTCTACTTTTCCGGTATGACTTCTATTGCCTCTGTTATCTCAACTACTATCTTCCCTCCCTCTCTACGACAAGAATGTGCTTACATTATTCAAATACCTCAATATCAGGGGACACTAAAATATAGTTTCTGAAGTTGGATCCTACTTCTAAACTTATTTCAGTGCTAACGCTGTTTCTAATGCTCACATGTATTCTCCTAAAGGCTTATCTATATCCACTTCTGATCTGGTGCCAATTTCATTGCATGACATGCCAAACCTGACGGTGCAGATATGAATTATATATTTGAGAAAGTTCAAGATGCACTCCCAGGCACTGAACATGAGATAGTCTCTAACTCAACAGATATCAATTAGCATAAGATAAAAGGAGGGGTACTGAATAGAGCCAGAAATATTGAAGGGACTATCTTGGAGACTATGATAGCACTGAGGTAAGAATTATCAGGAAAAGTAATGAACCAGAAGCCCAACTAGATAAAACACAGCATATGTGTTATGTTTATGCTAATAGGATAGATAATCCTTGTTTGAAATAGGAAATTCAAAAGCACAAGATGAGGTGGATTAGAACATAATAAAGATGCAATTCAGAAAATTATTAGAAAAACAGGTTAGAGAACTTAGAAAATAGATCCAAATGTAATAATTTAAGATTTATAAATATTCCAGAGGCTTATGTGGCCAAGATCTGAAGTACCATCAATCTATTAATCCTTTTCCTGCTGAGGATGTTCTCACAGGTCATAGTACACTTTACAAATAAATATAGCATAACATCCATGCAATCTATATTGAATTGAATTTCATTATATGATTATTTAAATCATTACATAAAAAAAAATAAGTCAAAAACAAAACATACAATTAAAAGAATTAATTCATATAAAATGTAGGAAATCGATTCCCTTCTAATCAAAAAGCCTTATTTGACAGTCTGCATATGTGTGTCCAGCATACCACTATGGGTCTAAAGGGTAAAAGTGAATGGTGTATAATCTGGTTATTAGTACAACCCATCTGTTTTTCATGTTTATTGGTAAATTGCTTTTTTATAGAAGCTTTATGCAATTAAAGCTAAATGATCAATTATTCAGTCCAATTTTCTATAGCCAAATTTAGCTTTTCTGCTGCTATGTTCAAATAATAGTACCATTGATTGTTCACAGTAGTGAAGATTGGTTTTAAGACTGCTTTCATTTTGTTGTCAGGGGCTGAAATTTTCAGAAAAAAATATTTAGCATTTACAGCTAAGTTTTTGTGTTATGAGGCCGAACTTAAATTAATGTACTCTAAGTGTGTAAAAGTAGATGAAAGATTCGCTTATACTCCATACATTGTATTTGATCCAATTCTGATCGTGTGTGTCAGGAAACTGGAAGACTACTCAGCCTTCAAGACCACTGTCACCGCACACCACCACCTCATTAGAACAACACAGAAAGCATCCCAAAAAGAAAAGATCAACACCAATGCACTCAATAACAAAGAAGTGGTCAAAGAATTTACCAGACCCAGGAAGAGGCAGCAGACATCCCAACCTCCCAAGACCTCTGCAATAACCATGGCACCTTCTTCTACTGCAAGATTAAGTAGCTATATGACTGCTTCGGCTGTCTCTATACCCAAGACCATCCCACTTCAACCACCGCACCCAATGACACCGGACCTCAGCAGACCTTACTCAGCTAGACTCCCCTCACCGTTGGTGACACCCTCAAGATCATGAAGAGCATCCACTTCGGAGCACCCTTGGGGCTCTGCCTGCACCACTTCTTCAACAGAGCCAGTACCACCATCACCTCTGAACTATGTTGCACCATCAACTGCTCCATCAACTCCGCCACCTTCCCAGAAGACTGGAAACATGCAGAGATCAACCCCTTGCTGAAGATGACCTCTGAGCACCCGACGGACCTCAAGAACTTGAGACCCATCTCTCTTCTACCCTTTTCAGTCAAGGTAATTGAGAAGGCCATCAACACTCAACTTTCCGAGTTCATCGAAGTGAACACAGAGAGCCAGACTACCACTGTTCCACTCTGAAACCACAGAGATCATCTGCGGAGTGCCTCAATGCTCCTCCCTGAGCCCCACTTTCTTCAACATCTCCATGGCCCACTCGCAGCCATCGTCAAGAACCACAGACTCAACATCGCCTCCTACACCGACGAAACACAGTTGCCAAGCACAACTTTCACAACGGGATGCAGGCTGTCGCCACTTGGATGAAGAACAGCTGAGTCAAGCTCAAATCAGAGAAGACCGAAGTCCTCATCATGGGCTCCACCCCCTCTGCCTGGGATGCCTCTTGGTGGCCCACAGCACTTGGGACCTCCCAACACACCAACAGACCATGCACAGATTCTCAGCATTATCCAGCACTCCTCGCTCACCATGAGCCACCAGATCAACTCTGTCTCATCACCCTACCTCCAGACACTATGCCTGCTCTGAAAGATCTTCAAGGGGATCCCTATAGAGTCCAGAAAGACGGTTACCCACACTCTCATCAGCAGCAAAATCAACTACTGCAGCACACTCTACACTGGCATCACCAAGAAACCTGTAAAAAAATGCAGAACATTCAGAACGCCTCTGCCGGAATCATCCTCAATATCCCCTGCCACAGCCACATCACTGGCAACCTGGCAGACCTCCACTGGTTCCCAGTCAACCAAAGAATCACCTTTAAGCTCCTCACCTACGCCTATAAAGCCCTACAGGACAAAGGACCAGTGTATCTTAACCATTGCCTAGTATTCCATGCTCCCACCAGAGACCTCCGCACCACCCTACTGCCCTGGCTCCCATCCCACGTATCCGCAAGACAGAGGCCAGAGGAAGATCCTTCTCCTACCTAGCAGCGAAGACCTGGAACACCCTGCCTCTCTACCTCAGGCAATCACCATCACTGCCTCAATTCAGGAAGGTCCTCAAAACCTGGCTCTTTAGTTGAACCACAGCGTCTTTGATGGACCAGCATTCCTCCCCCAACTCCCCCACAGTGCCTTGAGACCCTTATGGGTGAGTAGTTGCATTCTACAAGCTCCTAATTGCTTGATTGTTGGACATAGCTGGCAGTAGGCATGAGTTTTACTTTTATCAGCCTCCAGATGACCCCCGACATAGGACTGAGCAGACTGGTGTTTAATTTACACAGGGCGTATGTAATTGCTTTTTCTTTTAATTCTCATCTTTTATTGATGTGTGGTAGATTTCTCAGTGTCACTAGAACATGCACTGAGACAGTTATAGTTCGGGACACTCTATATTTTCTGAGAACCAAGCCTCAATTTCTGGTTTTTTTTTTTTTAGTAGTGACCGAAAATTGCCATTTTTGTTTTACTTGAGTTGGCCACCGGGTCATTCTTTTCATTGTATTTTTTCAATGCAATCAATGCCTGCTGGAATACTATTTTCATTTGGAGAGAATTATGCCTTTCGCTCTTACTGTGACATAAGGTGTTTCTATAGTACCAAAATTGTGGCATGTAGCCCAGAGTGTGCTATTGTATTTATGTCAGCAATCTCGATTCTTGGTTCCTAGTAGACTGGAAAGCAAGTCAGAGACCGGATTGGACCAGCCTTTAATGCTACCTCGATCTTGTGATTTTGTTGACCAGCCCTCCCACTGTCCTTTCCAGCCCTCTATCCTGGTTGTACTTTGTGTCATCCATTTTATTCTTCTTATCAATTTATTATGTTCCTCACCTTTTGTTTGATCAGTTGCTGGTGTTCTGTCATGAATCTTACAGTCTAAAGTCAGATGTGCCATTAACACGGCATGTTGCCCAGTAGTGCTTCACTCAATTTGGCACTCAAAAAGATAACATCAATTGTGGTTGAGTTCTTAAGAGAATGGGGCTGTCTAATGAACAATTGACTTTTAATTGCTGTACTCTGACCTTATTCTAGTTTATGTGTATGAAGGAAGGTTTTAAATCTCTGACTCACTCAATAGGGTGACCTTGTGCTGGTATTATCTTAAATGAGACAGTGCATTTTGAAGTTGCACATTAAAATCATATCTGATGACGTGTGCTCGCAAATTAAAACCTCCATGAGGGCAATCATATTTTCAGTCTTTTTCAATGTCTTTCTACCATGGAAATGAAAGTATGCATTTATTATTAAGATTGCCAGGTTAGCTCCATAAGCTCTATGTCATTCAACAATGCCAGCTTGCAACATTTCTGAGCTAACTTTTATTTCAGTGATAGTAAGTATTGCTGAATGTTTTACATATATTGATATGCCACCAGATGGCATTCCAAAGCGGTGGACCTTTTTTGCAGGGTTATGAATCTCTGTAAAAGCTGGAATGAGTGTAGGTGTAATTGACCAGGTCTCCTGCTTCAATCAATAGGATGAGTGCGGCCTCACCCTCTAAAATCTCTGTAATTCTTGCAACATTCCATTACATTATTTACGTTGTTGCAGTCTGGGGGTTTGGGCTTCCCGCGGCCATGTTGTTATTGCAAGGAATATCTATTTTCTTCCCGTCCAAAATTTGCGGCAATCCAGCTTCAGGCATTTGCTCAGTCGCTTGCTGTTTCCAGCAGCATGATTGTCCTATGAATTCCTATGTGCTGGATAATTAGATTCCTGAAGCTGGGATTAGAATGCCTGCTTAGATGAACCCATTAGGACGCCTTTTTTTGTGGGTGGTAACTTGTGGACACGGGCCATACCTATTAGCACTTGCAGATATTTTTCCTTGTCTTTAGCCTCAGCTAGGATTCCCCAGTTCGCAAACCTTTCTATTCCCAAAACACTCTTCTTGACATGCATGCATTTTTTCAGGTTATTATTGTGGTTTCTCTCGAGTTCCCTTGGCCTGTGGAGATTATTTGGACCCTTAATATATCTTCACTTTTAGAGGAAACCAATGAGGGTATGTGTTGTAAAGGATTAAGTATATTGGATCGATTGAGTACATCTAGTTTGCCCTGGCAATCGTATTGTGGGGTAAACATTGTTTAATTGTGATTCGAACACTTCTTCTAAACAAGGGTTTTCCATGTCTTGAGCTTGAAACAGAATATTGGATAGTAAGTGGAAAAGGGTTTTTTTTTAGGCTGGAGGCTGTACGCCGATGTCTCATATATGGGCCACCTGGTGGCGCCTGATGTTGCTGTACTTGGAATAACAATACTTGTCCCAATATAGGAGCATTCTTGGTTCCCTTGACTTGTTGGTTCCTTGCAGTCATCTCATGTTGCATATGTAGCCCTCCTGGGGGCATCTAGTGACCCTCTGGTTGTTATTGGCCTGATGATCTCTGGGGAGCCGCCTACTATTCCCTGTACAGTTTATCGAGTTACTGCTTTCTCTAGCTTGTTTTTGCCCGAATTGTGTATTTGTGATCCTGTTTGAGATGCCATCTGGCATCTCTTGCATGGGTAACCTGGTGGCTTCTAATTTCACTATATTTATAGTTTGAACACTTGTCCCGGTATAAGGGCACACTTGCTTGCCTTGACTCATTGGCCCCTTGCGGTCCTCGCATGTTGCATACAAGACCCTCCTAAGGGCCTCTAATGTCACTCCAGTTGTAATTGGCCTACTTATCTCTGCGAGAGGGTGCTCACTATTCTATTTGCTCTTTATTGGGTTGCTGCTCTCCCGGACTTGTTGTTGCACAGCTTGTGCGTATGTGGTCATGTTTGAGGCAGAAGAAGCAACTCGTTCTCAAGTTTTTTGGACTGTATTTCAAGGCATGTTGATTTGAAAGACAGGATAGAAGATCTTAATCGGGCTATCTGTATTTATTAATGGACCTTTCACAACCGGTGGATCGTGCCAGATTTTTGCTCTGCCTTTTCTTGCGTGCTGGTTTTTCTACATTTTGGATGTTTCTTGAGGTATGTTTTTTTAGCTCTCCATGACAGCAGCATGGAATTCTGATTCCTTTCCCATTCTTAATTATCAGGGCCTGTCTCTGAGACCACTCTAGGTTGGCTGATCAGTAGTGTTTTTAATGGTGGGATCTCCTATTATAGAATCTGAGTTTAGTCTCTCCGCCTCCTCCATAGGTTTATCCTTTTGTCACTTTGTGAAAGTTGTTATTTGTGCCCCATGATTGATGTTCCCTCCTTCTACTGCCCCAGTGATTTGTGGTCCTAGCTGGTGGTATTGTCTCAGATCTGGGACTATTGGTAAAATAACTATTGGTAAAGTAGACAATTTTCTAATAACTACCAGTAATATAATTAATTAGTTATGAACCTTTTGTCGGGGTTGTCGATTTTCTTGAAGATATAGGCCATTGGGAGGGCCAATATTGAATTGTTTCCATCTGGACTTCCAGTTAGTGTGATTGCCACATCAGAGCATTTGTGGCATCATCAGAGTTTAGTTAATTGACCTTAGTAACTTAACCTGGTTGAGGGAACAATCATGCAATGAGCAGTTGGAGCTCACTTGTAGGGGCTCAATTTGTTCTTGATATATTGAAGCCTCTTTTGGCCTTATGATAGCTGCGAGAGACTCAAGGGTTGGCAGCATACTGTCCAAAGTTGACAGTACAGGGTTATTTATCTCAGTAGGAAACTGGCTCTTCTCTGGCTCACATCCATTTGCCTTGTGGACCTGTACTTGACTGTCTATCTTTGTTGCATTATTAAGGTGTTCTGAATGTTGAGAAGCATCCCCTTGCTCCACGTTTTGAAGTTCTAGTAGATCTAATGTGGTTGACAATAGTTCAATTATTGGACGTATCTTGCCCATCTTCAGGCATGAGCATGTGTGCCTTCTTTTGATCACATTTCGAGACCCAATTGGATGTTCTGCTTTGCAGGAGTCAGGAATGGGTGATCTCAATGTGAAGTCTAAGCTCCGGCAAACAGATTTCTTTTTTCTATTTTTGGAAAATATGCCTGATAGCATTGGCCAGGTGTCTACTGCTGTTGCTGAGCCACCCTAGAGGCTTAGCTGAGTTGAGGGCCTTGGTTGGTTTAGTGGTGATGGAGAGCTTTCCCGTCGATCATCACTATACAATTGTTTTGTGCCATTCTTTGTATTTTTCTTTGCTAGAACTTTAGCTGAATGTGTCTTTCTCATTGTCATTACCACTTCCCTCCTTCAGCTAAACCTTATGTAATATATTTTGATTTATCCCAAAAAGTACTCCTTTGTTTTGTCCAATTATGGCGAATGTCGTGGCATATGACTTTCGGCCCCTCTAGGTTTTTCATCTGGGGCTAAGTCAGTCTTTGTCTTGGCTGGCAAAGCGGACCAGTCTTTATCCTGGAACACGTCTATGGGGATTATGGGCTTATGGTGCTAACCCAGGCTATTTACCTTTTAGCTTTTAACTGTCTGAGGGTTGTGTATGTCTAATTTCACAACCAGGGGAGGTTATGGGCTTTTCCTAATGCTCTGTTGTAAAGTCTAAGGCTAACGGAGTATGGGAGAGAGGAATGGGTTAAACGAGGCAAGACAGGAGCGTACACCGGCCCTACAAGCTGCACCCCAGCCTAGCAGGGCAGCTTCTGTGAGGTCGGGCTCAACCATGTGCGGTGCAACTAAGCGTTGCCATACCACCACTCCAATTTCAGTCCGAGGTGCTCCTGGATGCTGTTCCAGGTGCGCCAGACAGCGTACAGTGCCAGCAGGATGACCTCCAGGGAGCGCATCCCCACAGCACTGCCCACCATGCCACACAACTGCAGTAGTAACCCAATCCGGACAGAATCCAAAGGCCGGCACACTGACGCCAGCAGCCATGGTTGCAGCCTGTGCAGCAAATATGTGGCAAATGAGAAACCACCACACCTGTAGGCCGCAGTCAGGGGAGGAATCAGGGGCTAAATCACAGGCTGCGGGGTTGGAGGACATGGTATCAGGGGGCCGAGGGGCCATGCTAGGGGTCGTAGTCCATGACCAGCCTTTGAGGAGCAAGATCGGGGCCGGAGCCACATTCACTTCAACACATCAACCAATCGCAGGCTGCATCACACGCCAACACGTCACATGCAAGTGATGTCTCTGCAAGCAATATGATTTTGTCACACTGATGGCTATTGGCAATTAGTGCAAACCCTGCATAAATATTTCATTGTAGCCTGAAGCTGTATTGAAAAATGTGGAGATAATTTGATTCTTCTAAAACACTTGCTCAGTATTTATTTGCATTCCTCAAATGGACACACATAAATCCAGGAATGGAAATCAAAGAAATATTATCATGAATGTCTGGATTCAGGCAATACCAAATATGTGTGCTTTTTCTAGGGAGCGTAATCAGTTATGTAATATTAGCCCAGGTCCCAAACTTGAGGCAGAAAAATGATTAATGGTGCACTGTTCATTTGATGACAGATATTTCATGTAAGGAAACTATTGAAGTAAGACAAACCTCCGTTGACTGGCCAGTAGAACACTCTGCACATGATGGTTTTCAGATTTCTGTCACTTCTTTTCAGAACATAGTAATTCTCTCCAGTTGCCCTCACACAGAAACCTGTTCCTGTATAAAGGCTAGATACCCAGCTCCGTTCCTCTGGGTCTCCTGATTATGGGTTTACGAGACATGCATGTTTTTTCCTTGGGACCAGGCTGCCAACAGGTTGCAACTGGGCGCAGTGCCTTTAGGAAATTTAGAAAGCAGCGGGATGTGAAATGCCTGTATAGATGACCAGTATTTTGAATACAGCCCCTAGAAAATATGGAAAACCTGCCACAGCCATAAATTTGTAATATCTAAACATCATACGTTTTTTATCACTGGGTGAGAGACAGCGCTAACTCTGATTTGCTGGGTAGGACAAAATACTGTACAAACCATTTGTCAGATTTTCAACATTGTTTCCCAAAATATGCTTAAACTTATTTCCTTCTGTCTTCCTCACAAAGGAACATGTCCCTCCCAATGCTTGACCCAAATTTGTGTTCACCTATGTCTTCTGAATGTAGGGTTATCAGATGTAAAAAAGGTAACGCCACACAATGAAGGTATAATCCAAAAATATTCTTTAATAGTGTTCTTCTATACAAGCCTCAGCCAACAGGGGACACTGTTTGCTGCTCCTCTCATCAAGTCCAGTGACAAGAACATACATAAACCTTCTAAGCCCATAGCAACAACACAGTGTTCCAGGGCAGACACTAATGATGGTGTTAACTGACCAGGAATACTGATGTGAGCCATGCATTATACAAGAGACCACACCTCTCAATCCTTTACAACAAAAGAAAACAAAATATGAATAAAACAAAGTTACCTAACCCCTACTACAGGTAAACAGTTCATGCATGTAACAAATTCTATTTCACAAAACAACACTACTATTATATGGAAACACCAGAAAAGACTTATACGGAGTCTTGTAAATGATAAGGTTTCTTTGTCACTCTTTTACTCTTCCTTTTCTCATAATGAGGACCTTTGAATGGAACCCTACCCAACTCATCATACAACTCTGTATTCGTGACACTTTCACACTGCAACTCGGTTCAAGTTCCATGTACGATCGTCACTTGTTTTCACCGTATCATTAAACACCTTTATAACCTCTATTGGTTGATTGAACTTGTCAGTAAGACTCCCCTTCTAGGATTTTTTATCCTTACCCAATCTCCCACACAAACATTGGTTTTCTTTACAGCTTGATAACCTCTGATTCTTTCTCTTTACATGCCTCAAATCCTTCAATTACTTCACCCTCTCCCAATCCTTTCAACGTATTGACCCAAGTGGGCCCCACCTGATGATTGGGTATTCTTTTCTTGAATAAAAAGAATGGGCTACCCCAGTAGAGGAATGAGGTGTCATTCTGTACACCTTAAGTCTGGTTTTAAATTCTGTCACACAATTAGATTTGTTAGCCAAGGAGTGTTGAATGCTCTCCTTCAATGCTTCATTGAAGTGCTCTATGACGCCATTAGCCTCAGGATAATGAAGTGATGTTTTCCTGTGTCTTATACCTTTTTCCCACAAAAACATCTCAATGAGTTTGGACATGTATTTTTACCCCATTAGCAGTTAGTATAAAGTCAAAAAAAACATCCCTGCCAAACAATTCATCAAGAAAATCTAACAAAACACCCATCTCCACAGAATTCACAATCTTGACCTCCAGCCAACGAGAATACAAATATATGCGAGAGACTATGAATTTGTCATTTCCTGAATTCCTGAGTGATCCCGGTATATCTACTGCCACTTCTGTCCATGGACCAGTGGATCTTTTCCTGATCATCATAGGCTGTGCTCTGCACTTCAAAATCGTATTACTCTGCCTAAATTCCACACACTCCCTAAATACTCTTTCTATGAGTATAGCCATGCTAAGTCAACAACAACTTTCTTATAACCTCTCCTTTGTCCTGCAGATACCAGGATTACCTTCATGAGCATTTTCAATCAATCTTGGCCTGATTTTCTTCGGCGGTATCAACCTATGTCCTCACATGATCAAATCACTTTCTACAGACAGCTCTTCCTTTACGTCCTAAAACCTTTTGAATACACCATTACACTTGTCACTTGCTACCCAACCTTCCAAGACCTTGTACTTTAATCTTTCATCTCCTCCTCCAAATCTTGCTCATTCTTCCACTCCTCTTCCTGTACAATCCCCCCAGACACATGACAAACATCCACATTTTCATCCCCAACCACAACATCACCGTCAAGCCAGACTCCACTATCCACATACAGTCTTGAACAACAGTTGGAAACTGTGTTCATTACTCCTGGTAAATATACCACTTCAAAATCAAACTCTTGTAATGCTACAACCCACCTTCTTCTCCTGTTAGAAATAGATTATATCCCTTTCTTTCCAAAAATATCTATCAATGGCTTGTGATCTGTCTTAATTACAAAATGATTACCCCAATTAATTCGCTTAATTTTGTCACTGCCCAATATACCACCAACACCTCTTTCTCTATCACTGAGTAGTTGACTTCAGAGTCTTGCAGTCCTCTCAAAACAAATATTATGGGTTTCACTCTCTCATTCACAACTTGTTCTAAAGCTGGTCCAAGTCCCATAGAGCTGGCATCTGTCCTTAACATGGTCTTGCGCCTGGTTCAAAGTTACTAAGCTTGCATGCACTAATTAAGTAAATCTTCCCGATTTGAAACTCATCGTCACACTCTCTTGACCATTTTACTTCTGTCTATTTCTTTAACAACTTTCACATATTCCCACACCTTTCAGAAAATTTGGGAATAAATTTGCTTTACTATTTTGCAGAACCCAAACATTTGAGCAATTGCGCTTTGTTAGAGGGGCGTGGCATGTCAGTTACAGCTCTAACTAAATCTTCTTTGGGTTTGATACGATCCTAAGTATTACATTTTTCATCTTTCAATCTCAACCGATTAGCATTGAGTTAAGATAATGTCTCATGCTATCTCAGATCATGCTCTTCCCATATCTTGCCATACACCTGGACATCATCAAAGTATATTTTTACACCTCCAACACCCACCAAGATGCTGGCCTTTTGGAAAACAGAAGCTGTGGAGATTAGCCTGAACAGCATTTGAATATACTTAAACGTACCAAAAGGTGTTATAGAGGCTGTAAGATCTTATGAGGAAGGATGAATGGCAATCTGGTGATAAGCAGAAGTCAAATCTAGGGAGGAGAAAAATCTGGCTCCCTCTAAACTGCACAGCCTTTCTGTTATGTTTGCAGGGGTAATGGTCCACTGTCACCACCTTATTAAGTTCTCAACAGAGTCTTACATCCCCATTGGCTTTTCTTGCCATAACCACTGAAAACAACCACTCTGTACTCTCAAACTCCCGAATTATCCCTTCACTGAACAATCTTTCCAACTCTTTCTTCATGGCATCTCTCACTGTAATAGGAACACCCCACACTTTACATGTTTTAGGTGTAACACCCGAATTAAGCTTAATTTGCTGAACATAATGTTTTAAACACTCTAATTCCTTTTTAAACACTGCAGGATAAGAATTCTCTATTAGTTGTTCTATCTTTGTTTTTCACCGACATCTTCATCTTTTGCTTTACACTAACATCCCCACCCACTCTGGAAACTTCTGTCTTTTTATCTTTTAAACTTAAAAAGGGACTTTCATTAGGTTCAAGATATACTTCTAACTCTTTCTGATGTTTCCAACTAATAAGGGAGTCGCCTCTGCATGGCACATACATTTTCCCTGGTATAATTCTGACCTGTCAGCTCAATGATTCCTACAATATAACCCATCAGTTTTATCTGTTTTCCTTCATATCCTTTAGGCTTGATGTCTGTTTTTTCCGTATGACACTTAACTTGAGAGGATTTTCATAGAACACCTTTGGTGTAACTGTTATTTTTGCTCCGAGTTGAAAAGCATATTGACAGAACAGCCATTGATTCTTACACCCTCATAAGGACCTTCATCTGGACCTTCTCGCACCTGCAGGACTAAATCATCACCATCAAAGTCACACACCACTTCCCTGACTTTCCAGTACTCTTGGGACTGTTGCAACAGGATAAAAAGTGACCCATCCTCCCACAGGTTTTGAAGTCACTTTCCACCCTGGGCAGACCTTACTGTTGGCAAAGTAACCTTCATTTCCACACCTGAATCACTTGCCCTGGAATCCCTTTGAAGCAAACTTGCTTTCAAACTCACTCTTTCTAAATGTTTGTGTATAATATGAGCCAGTTTTAGCTTTAATAACCACTTGCACACTTTCTTTCTTCACTTCCGTATGAGTATTCTTACGAATAACTTCCATGAATGCCTGTAAATGTCCTGTGGTCTTGACAATAGTCAAGACTTCTTTCAAAGAGGGATTATCACTCAACCACATCTTCTCTCTAGCTTTATCTAACCTGCATTCCAACATAAATTGATCATGCAACCTTTCTTCTCTAGTGACACAAAACTGCATGTCGCTGCTAACTTTCTTAGTACAGAAACATATTCCTCTACAGACTCTCCCTCCTGTTGCATATGCCTACCAAAATGGTACCTCTCCATCAAGGGGCACAACTTTGGTAGGTAGTGCTGGTCCAAATATTTACACAAATGTCATACTCATTTAGATGATCAGATTCTTTATGAATCATATCAGGTAAGTGTTTGAACACTTCCTGACCCTCCGAGCATAGACAATGCATTAAGAGTTAAGTTTTTCTTTCAGCACTTAATGACATGCCACACTCCCTAGTGTAATAGTTAAATAGTTTCTTCCACTTTTGCCATGACAAAATAGGCTCACCAGGCGAATACAGAAAAAATGGTGAGCTGCAACATTTTGCATATTGTTTTGTATATAAAACATTAAACTTGATGATAAAAATAATAAAGGGTGATGCTCAACTACTCCACAAGCACTACAGTTTTGCAATCACACTCAGCCACATCCACCAGTATCTGACCTGATACCCAAGAAACTGAAAAGGAAAAGAAAGGTTATAAAAAACCTTTTGTTGTTGTAGAATAACACAAATTAATCACTGGGATGGAAAACTGGAAGACACTAATTACGATGGTGGTGGGACCGCCACAGTCAGTCCGTCGGTGGTGGTCCCACCACCATCAGACCAAGCAGGACTGCCCTCTGATTTACGATGGTGGGTGGATGGAGAGATGGCAGAGAGAATGACCGCCACGCATCTGACGGGCACAAGGAGCCTAACCAACCGTCGGAGGGACTGCATTCCCTACCTTAGTGGCGGTGCCTGCTCAGGCACTGCTGTAGGGATTACAGTGTGCCTTTCTGCCTTTCGTACCTCCAGTACGGCCCCTGGGGGGCACCTATCGTGCCCCCAAAACATTGTGTGGCAGGCACCATAAGGCATCCGACTGCCATCCTGTCGGGAAAGGGACTGGCCGACAGGCAGTGCCTACCCCACGGTGCAGGGATGTTCACAAACATGCCTATTAGCAATGAGGCTTGTGCTGCAGCCCTTTTTCATGCCACAGCACAAGCCTCAGTGTTAAGAGGCATGTTTCCGACTGCCTCCATGGCGGTCAGCTCATAATTTCCTCAGTGGGACCACCGATTCCCTGTCGGGCGGTCCTGTTCCCGACAGGATGACAGCTGGATGCTCGTCTGACCACCATAATAATTAGCCCCTTAGTCACTTAAACTCTTGCGATGAAAAAGTATGTCAGGGTGTGCTACTTGCTGCTTGCCGGTGTCGTCAGGCTGTTATGTTGAAGAAACAAATAAATCCTAGGAAATTCTGAAACATTCTCTTAAGTCTGTGATGAGGAATTGTGTCTAAAGTTGAAATGTGTAGAGAGAAAAAAAACATTTAACCACTAGAACTCCTCGTTTCCTTATTCTCAGTGCGCCCGGAGATACATTTAGCGATCCTCGAAGACAAAATGCAATATGGCCACTCGGAGTCACGTTGCATGACACTGTGATACTGTCAGACGTGACGAACACACACTCATCACAGGCAGAAGGAGGGAACAAAGCCTGATGAGGGATAAGCACCGCTCGCGAATGCCTTCAGCTTCTGGAGGCGCAATGGAATATTCATTGTATCACAACAACTGCATGAGTTGTTTTCTTTCAAACTATAAGCAAAGTCTCATTAGCCCAAGAACAGCCTTAAAAAACAACAACTTAGAATCGCCCAAAAATAACTGTTGCCAGGCCTGACACAAGGTGTATCAGGGATATTACAAAGACGGAACTAGAAAAGTGAGCACACCAGTTAAACTCAAGGCAGTAAACTCAAGGTCGTAACGGTATCAGCCATTCACAGTCTTGCACAAAGTATGTTAACCACACAAATCAAACAGTGAGCACCAAAATTTCCTCCAAGAACGTACCGTTTGAAATCCACAGGGTTTGGTTCGTAGATATAGGTGCAGATATATCAATCAGGAAATCTAAATAAATTAGGGTTTGATGTTGAGGCTTGACTGGCAATAAGAGGGGACAAAAGGAGGATCCCAGATCGTCACCAATGTACAAACTCCACACAATGAAGGTAAAATCCGAACATATTTTCAATAGTATGCCTCTATACAAGCCTCAGCCAACAGGGGATGCTGCTCACTCAACAAGTCCAGTGGCAAGATGCTGCATAAACATTCTAAGTTCATAGCACCAACACAGTGTTCCAGGGCAGACAGTAATGATGTTGTTAACTGACCATGAATGCTGATGACAGCCATACATTATACAACATACGAAATCAGACATGAGTGGGTTATCTTTTCATTTGAACAAAGATATACACACTAGAAGCAGGCAATGTTTTTGATGGGGGAGATATTATGGTGGCCTTATGAACTCGGAACCACACCACTCCCGGCAGCTCCTAAACCTCAGAGTAGTAATCAGCAACCAACTCACCTTGAGCAGCCAAGTGAATGCAGTCTCCATCTCTTGCTTCTACAAACTCACAATGCTCCAAAAGATCTTCAAATGGCTCCCTTTCAACACTTGCAGAACGGTTACCGAAACCCTCATCACCATCAAGAAGGCTTACAGCAATGCCCTGCATGCTGGAATCAACACTCAACTGACCAGAAGACTCCAGACCAAACAAAACACAGTCGTCAAGCCCACCCTCCACCTCCCACCTGCACTGATCATCTCCTGCACCTCAAAGAGCACCACTGACTCCCAATCCACAAACAAGCACTCTCCAAACTCCTCCTGCACTCATACAAAGTCTCACACAATGTTGGGCCCATGTTCCTCAACAATTGCATAAACTTCCACAAACCTGCAAGACACCTCTGCTAAGCTGGCTCCTACTCTCACACCACCTTCCAGCATACTCAGAATCAGATCCAGCAATCATGCCTTCTCCCTCCTCACTCTTAGAGCCTAGAAAGGACTGCCCCTGTACATTAAGGCTGCTTACTCATTACCTGAATTCGGAAAGAAACTGAAGACTTGGCTCTTCACCCAGTCCATACCCTGGCTTGGCCCATACAGCTCCTGTAGTTTTAAAGTTTTCAATAAACAAAAAATAAATGTGCTTAGTAATTTACGTGGTGATATTTAGAAGCCCCCTACGCCCCTTAGGACATCGTATATTTTTTCTACTGCTACTTAGCAAATGAAAAAGTAACAAAGCTATAATTAGTCTCTTAGATGATGACTGAAATTGGCCAAATGAAAATAGTCTTTACAATTCCTGACGACATAGTCAGAAAAACCTGCAGAACTCCCAGCTTAAATCCGTTGTAAACATTGGGGTAATTTTTATTAACATTGTATACGCTTTCTACAGTCAGAAAACAAAATTGCAAACTCATCCTGGGAGTGGTTGTTAGGTGAATGAAGACTCCCTTCCTATTCCCACGGAGTATTCAGTGCTTTCCCAAATACCATATATTCATGATCTCATTTGCTAAGCATTAGCGTGTCTTCTAGAGAAATAAAGCCAACAATAAAGAGGATGTGAGCTTAACTGAGCACATCTTGGAAAATCAGAATATCACATCAGGTTACTTTTGTGTGTATCTGGATTTGCTCACAATCAGCCTAGTTAGTAAGGTCATGGTTCTAACAGGAAAGGCCAATACAATCAGTACCTGATGAACTAAACAAATTTAATTTAGAACAAGATTGACAATGATGTCCTGCGCTGGGTGAAGAAAAAAGAAACTATAATGAAGCAGATTATCTTGGGAGATTCAACTTTGCTGCAAAACCTCACTTGCTGGGCTGCGAAAACGGAAACATTTTCAAGCTGTACTATGCTATTACATTTATTCTGCTTCTGCATGATATCATAATTATAAGCAGACGTCCGCGTATTTTTGAAATGTTGATGTTGGTACATTACGTTATGGTTGCTTCTTCTGGTTTCTCCCCAAATAACCCTGTTGTCATTGTCTAGAGTATTTTCTACAGCAGAGAATTTCCAGGGACATATTTAGAAGATGAGGACAGAATGCAAAGATTCTTATCTTCTAATAATAGACATATATTTACCCTCAGACTGAATATAGCTCACCTTTATACAATTATGGGGTTTGTAATTGATACATAATTCTTACTTCACATCAATACATTGTGTTTGGATAAAAAGATGCTTTGAGGATACTGAAAAATTATGCTTTTTGAACAGTCATTTGGTTTATGGTTTGGTCATTTTACAATTATATCTATTTTGTCTTATTATTTCTATCATTCTCTTGAAACAAAATTTGGATGGTGCATTTTTGTCTTCTTATTTCTAATAGGACTTTTGATGGTACATTTTTCTGTCAGGAAAGATTACGCATTACTACTACACCCGCAGAGCAGTGCCTCAAAATATAAGCCCTTTCTAAAAGTGTATTACCAATGGACGCTTATTAGCATTTTGGGTTTTATTTTACTACTCCTTAAAAGGGCAGTCGAGTTGACAATAGATACAAACCTCTTCTGATATATAAAGGTATAACCAATTTGGGTATTTTAGTACAATGAATTTTAAATTTGGCAGTTATTTATATTTAAACTCTGTGATTATTGTACAGGATTGTTTCAATTAGTTACAGTGGCGGCCAGGGAGGTGGTCAGGGGGAGCAAACACATGAACACATACATCCTCACTCACACCCATGCATTCACACACACACACACACCGACTCACAACACTCACTAGCAGATACATTTAGACATACATGCACGCACGCACGGACCAAACAAAAAACATATAAAAATTAGCTTAACTGCAGCTCTGCGAGAGGGAGCTTGGAGGTCCCAAGAGGGTTGAGACTGCTGTCTTCCCTCATGCGCTGACTTTAGGCAGCAGTCCCACATTTGTCACATAGTGGGATTGGGTCAGTGAGACTGTTGACCCCACCCCACTCTGTGACAAGATGTCACTGATTGCCACTTGGCCTTGAGCACTTCAGGGCTTAAAACAGAAGTTCCCAGGTCCGAGTCAATCAGTGATGCTCCCCGTGAGGGAGAGGGCCTCGCGTCTCTTTTGCCAGGCTCAGCAGCTTATGCCTACTGGGCTCTGAAATCCTCAGCTTGGCAAAGTTTAGCACAGGCAGCCAGGAGCCTGCATATTTAGCACATGTCTAGCTCCTGCCTGCCTGACATGAAGCAGAAGAGTATCTGTCAGGCTGACCTTTGTTCATCCTGACAGACACTCTTCTTGCATGGACAAAGGTGGGGTCGTGGCCCCTCAGCCCATATGGACGGGCTGCTGCTGATTAGTTACCAGTAATCTTCAATACACATAGGTTCAATATTCACAAATGTTTAGCGAATGGTTCAGAGGTTACCACCTTTTTACATTCCTAGAACAAGTGATTTACAATGCTTCTGAAATAACTGTGCCAATGGAAATTTCAGTTCCTGATACTTCTGCATTAAATATGCCACCTGAAACAATTACAGATCTGACCAATGGAAAATTACATTTAAATTCCCCAAGAGAACAATCTGGATTTACTCCTCAAGAATTGGGTGATTGGCTCGGATGGCTTAGTACCCCGATTAACATCAAAGGTCTGAAACTGTTCCAGACCCAGTAAAAAGAGGAAGATTAGATGTGGCCAAGTTAAAGGCAGAGTTAGAGTAAATGGTTTTGGGAACTCGATTAGATGCTTATTAGGAGGATAAACTATTGTTTCTCTGTAAAGGCATTACCCAACAAGCTAGGCAGACACACAAAAAGCTATTTGAATTGGCTCAAAAATATGAAATTGATGTTCAGAGATCAAAGGTTTTAGAAAGGACATACAGATTTGACTTTCATGACAGAGATTTTGCTAACATGATGCCAGCTGGAATTAAATTACTTCTCAGGAACAAATAACACTTATCAAGAAACGGAGCGAGAGAGGGAAATGGGAAAGTAGACGGTCAGAAAAGATGGAGGGTATGTGTATGCCTTTGACTAGGGCTGATATTTTGTCATTCACAAATGAATTCCCAAAATTGAGCGATAATGCAGTAGAATAATGCAGACAGATTGAGCGGTTAGTGAAAGTTTAGAAAGTTCTGTGGATAGATTTGAATACCCTGTTTGACAATTTGGTTGCTGAAGACGTGTGGACAGAATGTATATTTTCTGTAGATTGGCTTGAAACAGAACCAGAGAGGAATCCTAGAATGGGTGCTCATCCCCAGTGGTGTTGAAGAAATATCAGCAGGTGATTATTTTCCTGAAAACCACAACTTCTCCTAAAGAAACTGATTGACTTAAAATTGACAGAACAACACAAGAACTTAAAGAATCAGTTCATGTCTATTATGAGAGACTCATAGAGGTTTCATGAAAGTATAGTGGAATGGAAAGTGTGGCCGAAAAAGATATGGGACATACTGTTTACAGATTTGTTAATGGTTTGAAACCAGTACATAGAGGTCAGAATCCTTTGGGTTTTTACAATGCAGTTCCAGGACATGGAGGATTAAATTCAGCTCCTACAATGAAAGGTCTTACTGGTTTTCAGCAGCAGCATTTTCAATCACAAAGTAGAGGTCATGGTGTTCCAGTAGATTCTAGAATGGGTGTTGGTGTATTAGCTTTGAAGAAAACAAATCCATGTCGGAAAATGTGGGCCTTGGAAACGGGAGTGTAGGTTTCATGTGAGCAACACTGGAAATCAGATTCAGATTGGACGGTATGCACAGTCTCGGAAATAGAATGGCCCAGACTCAACAGACACAAAGACAGAGAGTTCAAAATCCTAATACATCCCAATCAATGCAGATACCACAAGCTCCAAAGCCTTAATAGACTGTTCAGGTACAAGGGTACAATATGAGCCAGAATGAATAGAAACTCTTTCCCAAATCAAAATGAATCACAACAGTAATTGATTCAGGCAGACAGTCTCAATCAAGACCTGTCAGCCTGATGGTGCATGAGAAGGGAGGAGACCTGCGTACTTGGCGCACTCTTAGCGGTAGATCAGAATGGTCCGTATGTGGATGGAGAGGTTACATGAATCACTTCTCATTCCTCATTGACACTGGTGCTACCTGCTCTACTGTAAGAACAGCAGAGGTTACTAAGGAGAAAGTATTCAAGTTGTAGGAGTTTGAAATAAAAAGTTGTCCTCCACAATTTCTGAAGCACTTCCTGTTAAAATAGGATCCTTTGAGGATCAACATAGATTTGTGATGTGTGATTCAAGTCCAGTGAATCTACATGGATTTGACTCATTGAGCAGGATTAATTGCTCCATCTATTGCACTCCAAAAGCTATTACATTTCGTACCAAATATGTGGATGTTGTTTTTAAACTTGCCCAACAGAGATATGACTTGGGAATGTATCCTCTCCTGATTAGAAATGGCTGTCTCATTGTATTGAGAGACACTATGGTGCCTAAAGTCTGGGACATTGATAGCGGACTAATCAAAGGTGCCAAACCAGTCCGTATCACTGTAAATGCAGAGTTTTCGACAATCCAGCATTACAATTTGACTCCAGATACTGTTGCTGGAATTACTCTTGTTATTGACTTAATGATTGAGTAAGGGATCCTAAAGGAAATAATGGGCAGTCCATGTAACTCTCCCATTTGGCTTGCAGAACCTGAATGGCAAGTATTGTATTGTGCAGAAGAAGTGCAACAAGAAAGCGAGTTGCACCAAGAGACCATTGGCTCAGAAGAGGTGAAATACTGAGACACTGCCTAGCTGATGGATGAGATGGATGGATTAGGGTGAGTACTACAAACCATTCCTGAAAGCTCCGAGCATTCTAATCAGAGTGACTGTGATGATGAGCGAACAGCTGTAAGGAGATCAAAAAGAGTGAGAGTACCCAGTCAAAAGTACCCATCTCTTGAATGGACTTCTATGACAGCAAATGAAAGGGAGCAGGAGTTTTCTGCCTTTTGCTTTAGCAATACGAGTCCAACTGAACCTCCTTGTACTAAACTTTGTTATGGATTTGAATTTCAATCTTGATGTGCAACTTGATGGACTGGCACAATGTATCCTAAATATACCCATCAACTAAGCTGATCTGTGTAGTTTCCCATACTGAACAGAACCATTGAACTGTACCTTGGTATTTTTGTGCCGAACAAACTTTGATGAACTGCTCAAACCACTTGCTGGTCTTTTTAATTTTTTTGTTCGTTAAACGGTTTGAATTGGGAGAAGCCATGAAGCCGAACACCGAAATCTATCTCAGATGCAAACGTTTAGATGGAGGGATCTTTTCTGTTATTGTCTTGATATTTGTTGCATTGGTTAATATTTTAAACTTGCCACATTATGTGCTGGTAGAAGATCCTAAGTTTACAACTTCTTTCAAAACTGCCAAAACTAATAGCACTGTTTATAAAGCTCTGAAATACAACACTTCCCATCTTGATTTTTAAAAAAAACCAGATTGTTCATTAAATGTTTACACTAGTCTACTAAATGACATTGACAGACTGGGATACTAGTGATTGCTACATATGTATGTATTTACCTGCATCAGTTGATAGTCTACCTTAATATATGGAATTTCTTGCAGTGTATTAACTAGTTTGCTTTATGGTACGGATCACTTGCAGTATACTATTGAAATGAAGATCTGATCTAGTAATAGTAATAATGAACTTTATTCGATATGTAAAAACAATATCATAAAAGTACATATACATAAATATATAAAAAGAAATTCATTAAAATTATTAAAAGAATATAACGGATAAAGTTTCAATTATTTTTCAGCTATCACAAGATCAATTAAAATGCAGGTACACGACAGGACATTAAGACATGTATCAACTAAATCTGCATTGATGCCCTCAATTTCACAGTCATTTTCAGATAAGATGAAACGGCAGCCAAGGCTAAAGGGGTTTCCAGAGATTTTAATTTATAGTAAGCTGCCCTGCATGAATGTAGTCCCCATGATTTAAGCAGAGGTTTCAAAAAGATAGCCCTTGGCCGTTGATAGAATCTGCAGAATAAGATGCAGTGAATATTAGATTGCTTTGACGAATCGTCACAGGGGCATTTCCCCAGAACACTAGACCAGCAATTTGGGTTGGGGAATGTTAAAAATCTGAAAAAAGTGTCAGTGCGAAGACGAGTCAGGAGCATACGAATAAAGGGCGACGGTTCTAGAAGTAAATATTGCTGAATCCCATTTGTGATAGTCAATTGTTGATAGTCGACGATGGTGCTCTTTTGTTTTTCTGAGAACCACCGACGGCTACTCAGGTGATTTAAGACGAGACGTTTTAACGTAAGTCTTGCTATATTATTTAGAGTTGAGGGATCAGAAAACAATTCAGGGTGCCCTAGATCAGAAAACAAGTTCTTTACGTAATTCAGCCATTTAATGTTCTTGACCTCGTTCAATTTGAGACAATCTGTAATAATTTCTCTGTTAAAAGGTGTCTCTTGGTTGGGCCAGACTTTATGCCATAGGATAATGGGGGCAGAGTTGATCGTGTCCGCGATATATGTAAGACCTAGTTCAGTATGCGCCAAGTAAGTGGATGTACCACGTGGGACAGCCAGGAGATAACGCAAGAAGGCGTTCTCAAGGCGTTGAATTTGGTCAACAGGTTCGATCCCCCAGATCCCGGATCCATAAGTGCCGGCTGAAATGCACTTGGCCAGGTAGATCTGTATTAAGGGGTTTATCGGGCGGCCCCCAAGTTTCTTAGAAAAGTTGGTCAGTGCACCGATAGCTTTAGACAATGCTAAGCCTCTGGCTTGCGCAGCAGCCCGCCAGGTGCCCCTTTTGTTAAAAATAATACCCAGGTAAGGGAATCTATCAGTGCTATCCAGTTTTATGCCATTCAAAAAGATAGAACATTGTTTTTTCCCAATCCCTAAGCCACAAGACATGGAGAAGGTTTTGGAGGGATTAACGTTAAGGCCTCTCCTTGACATGAAGACAGTGAATTCGTCGACTGCCCTTTGTAACCCCATACGGGTCTGGGACATAATTGCGGCATCGTCCGCATAGAGGAGGATGGGTATGGGTTTGCCGTTTATGGTAGGGTAGTCGTGGAAAGATCTGTTTAGGTAGTGGCCTACAGAGTTAATGTAGAGGGTGAAGAGTAGGGGAGCTAGTATGCATCCCTGTCTAACACCTCGCCTGATGTAAAACCTATCAGAGCATTCTCCACTTCTACCATATCTGACGTGGGCTGATGCTCCCCTGTAAAGCTCTTTAATAAATGCGAGAATGGGGGGATCCAAACCTATCTCTGCAAGAGATTCCTATAGCAGCTCATGATCGACGCAATCGAATACAGAGCTAAGGTCTACAAAGGTTATAAAAAGGTTACCTTTTTTAGCCTGAGTGTATTTGGCTATTATAAGAGTCAGATTCAGACCTTGCTCTATAGTGCCTTTGCCATGTCTAAAGCCATATTGAAGATTAGAAATAATGTCTTGGTCATTTATCCAGTCATGTATTCTGTTTAGAATGATTCGCCCAGCTACCTTCATGAGGGAGTCTAGCAGGGAAATTGGGCGATAATTAACGGGGTTATCCCTATCACCTTTTTTAAAAATCGGGACTACAATCGCCTCGGGCCAGGTGGAAATAAAACGTGTGGTGTTCAAGGAGTTCAGAACATTGGTAAGCAAAGGAGCCCATAGGTCTGGCTGTGATTTAAAAACGTCTATAGGTACACAGTCCGGGCCTGGAGCCTTCCCTGAAGGACTTTCTTTTAATGCCACAAGTACCTCGGCGTGGTCTAAAAAGATGTTCAAGGGAAAAAGGGTGGAAATATTTAAATCTGGCAGGGAATTAGAGTTGCTTTCCCGCACGCTCAGTCGGTCTGCCGGATCAGAAGGATTATATAAGGTACTAAAATGTTTAACCCAAATTTTGGCTGAGTCCAAGTTTGGGGGCTGGGAAAGTCGAAAAAAGGTGCATTAACTGCTCTCCAGAAGGCGGTGTTATCCCTTTTACTGGAGGCTTCCAAGAGAGCTTGCCAGGCCTCTGACTTCAGCTGGTTTTTCCTAACCTGGCGGGCAGTGCGATAATTTTGTCTAGCTTGCTGGACTTCCAGGCGGCTTTTGGGATTAGATTTTAAGGCAATTTTCAAGAGTCGCAGGGCTTTGGAACAGGACCTGTCAAACCAGCCATGGCTGCATGAGGAGGAATTCCTTGGGGCGCGTGCAAGCAATCTTTTAATTTCCGACAAGATTATGGAGAAAGAATGACCTATTGCCTGAGGATTTTCTGTGATTGACAGGCATATTTGAATGTGGTCATATGTATTCTTAACCAGAGAGTTAAGGAAAATGGGGGGGACTACTTTGTCCCATTTTAGGTAAAGCCCCGTAGTGGTTCCCGTCCTCAGTGGTGGAGTGTAGAGGGGATTCTTCCTAGCCTTGTGCTTAGCGTGCGAGGTTAGTTTTAAAGTCACCCCGATAGGGTAGTGATCACTGATGGCAGTGTCAAGGGTATCCCAGTTAAGTATGGACCCTGAATACCTGGAGGATATTAGAATATAATCAATTAGAGTGTGACAGCCTCGCCCATTATAAGTAGGTTTAAAGCACTTAGATGGGAGACATAGTTCGTTGGCGTAGGATAGGTTAAAGTGAGATGTTAAACCATTTAAAAGGTCTCCTAGTTTGGTGTGCCGAAAATGGGTAGAAGGGTCATCGGAATCAGTAACCATTCCACAGGTACCATTGATACTCTGTGGGCACAAGGGGCAGTTGAAATCACCCAACCAAATGATTAGCATGTCAGATTTAGATTGGTTCTCTATGTTTATTAAATCGGCCTTTAGCCCATTAAGAACCAGGTCCTGGTAAGAACTTGGGATATTATTATAGAAGTTGACCAGGATGATGTTCCTGAAAAATCCACCAATTATGCTAATGATCTGGTAATTTAGGGTCCCTGTAACATGCACTGGTTTTAGTCGGCTTTCTATGGAAATGTAAATGGAAAGTCCCCCCTTATTTCTCCCATGAAGACTGGGGGAAGCTGGAGTGTGGAAAGTCTGGTACCCTAGGAGATGAAGCTCTGTGATAGTCCAAGTTTCCTGTAAGCAGATGATGCTGTATCGGGAAACGATTTGGGCCCATGCGGGGTTGGTCAGTTTGTCAAGGAGACCTGCCACGTTCCAAGACAAGAGGCTATCACCCAGTAGGGATACGTCCGTACAGGTGTTACCAATCATGGGATCTATTGGAATCACAGTGAGTTCCTGAGATTGCAGGGGAGTTGAAAGGAAGGAAATATCCCTCATTGAATGTTTAATCAAGGAAGAATTGGTTGATAAGCGGTCAATTGGGGTAATTGGTTCAGAAGTTGGAGGATGAGGAACATGGCCATAGGTTGGGATCCTCACAACGTTGTCATCAGACAAAGTATTTTTCTTAAGATTAAGATAATCGGAATCAAAGATAATTTGCAAAGAGTTCATTTTAGGGGAGTTATCAGCCATAACTGCAGAATTAGAAAGTCAATCTTGATCATCCAAACCAGAGAGAGTTGCGAATCTATTGAAAGTGGGTAAAGTGAAATGGTGGGCCTCAGTATTTATCCTCGGTACTAGATGTGATTTTGGGGGGTTTGACAGAAGGGAGCGGGGGTAAAAATAACTTAGGTCGTGCGTTGAGATACCCATGCCCCTACGCGCTGTGTACCAGTCCACTATGTGGGGTGGTACCCTGCGATCCCTAAAGTTGATTATAATGATATCTCCCTGAATGTCCATCGGTCTTGGGCCCAACCATTTCAGTCTTCTCACGTGCAATATTTTGCCATTAATTTCGGGGGGAAGTGGTCTATTTTGACTTAACCAGTGTACTACTTTATTTTTAAGTTCCTGGTGTCTCTCCGTTTTACCCGGAGCAAGCTCTGGGACGCCAGTGAGTGTCACAATATAAGGGGCTGCTTCGGGGGGCAAATCGATATGGGAAATCATTTCCGGCATATTATTCGAGAAGGGCTGGCGATTAGCATTTTTACCCAAAGGCTCTGCAGGATAGAGAAGTCGATCTCCTCTTACGGTCCCTTCGGCGGTGGAATTTTTCTCTACTATAGGCAAGGGAACGGGCATGTTCTCCATACAATTCAGTGGGCTGGGCTGATTAACTATTTGAGTAGATGGAAGAGGCCCAGTGTCCAAAATGGGATTTTTAGATAGATGGGTATTCAGTTCACTATTTGATGCAATAAGTAAAGCGTGTGATGTTTCCAAAGATGTTAACTGTTTTGCGATGTTTTTAACTCTCTCTACTAAAGGTGATAATAGGGATTTTACCAAATGCTCTATATCAACCAGTAAGTTGGAAAAAGGTGATGTGGGAGGCTGTATCGTGGCTTTTAAAGGCCTTGCTCGAGTAGGATTCAGCGTTAGTTGAGGAGTAAGATAAGGAGACTCCGGATGATGATCTTTCCTAGTTTTATTTCTTTTTTTTGGCGCTGCGTTTTTTTTTACTATGAGTTTGGGAGGAGAAGGTCTGTTTTTTACAATTTTTCTCTTGACTGCCTTAACGGATTGGATTGGAGTTAGATCCTCAAAGGAAGTGTCCGTTAATGATTGAGAATTGGGGGAACATGTAATAATAGCCTTTGGTATGTCCGGAATATCTATTGTGTCATGTGACAACAAAGAGGGGCCAACATTAAGCGTAAAATCAGGGCCCGTATTCGAGGTCGAAGGTGAGGGGACCTGTTGAATGTGGCCCAAGGATGAGCGCTTCTGGTAGATAGGGTCCAATGATAGACGGCGCTCTGTGATGGCAATCTCTTGTTCTAATACGGTGGCGGCCCTGGTAATGAAATTGTCTAGAGTTCCCCTGACCGAACCCCCCACCAAGGAATGCCTAGATTTAATTGGGCGTGTAGCCATTATGCTTTGTTGAGTATGAAACAGGGGCAATGATATACTAATAAAATGCAAAAAAGGATATGACAAGGGTTACAAGGATGAGTCCAGCCCCTATATGTGCGTAAAAAATAGATAAGTATGAATATCGCGCACCTTTCTCCAAAGCGTCTAGTAGAAACTCTACAACCAGCGACAGGGGGAGTGGCCCAGCCCAGCCTCGTTCAGCCTTGGGCGGCCGTAGATGGCCCGCCCTTTGCCCGGTCTTGGCCCGGCCCGTCCCGCTCGCGTCCCGCGAAGCGGGATGCGCGAGGTGCTTTTCAGTCCGCCGCCGGAGGAAGGGAGGGGCTACTGCTGGTGACACACTGCCCCCGAGGTCTTCTGGAATAGGTAGTTTGCACAGTCCTGATAGAGAAGTCCACCACACTCCGAGCGCTGCGCGTCCCGCGAAGCGGGAGGCGCGAGGCGCTTTTCAATCCGCCGCCGGAGGAAGGGAGGGGCTACTGCTGGTGACACACTGCCCCCGAGGTCTTCTGGAATAGGTAGTTTGCACAGTCCTGATAGAGAAGTCCACCACACTCCGAGCGCTGCGCGTCCCGCGAAGCGGGAGGCACGAGGTGCTTTTCAATCTGCCGCCGGAGGAAGGGAGGGGCTACTGCTGGTGACACACTGCCCCCGAGGTCTTCTGGAATAGGTAGTTTGCACAGTCCTGATAGAGAAGTCCACCACACTCCGAGCGCTGCGCGTCCAGCGAAGCCAGAGGCGCGAGGTGCTTTTCAATCCGCCGCTGGAGGAAGGGAGGGGCTACTGCTGGTGACACACTGCCCCCGAGGTCTTCTGGAATAGGTAGTTTGCACAGTCCTGATAGAGAAGTCCACCACACTCCGAGCGCTGCGCGTCCCACGAAGCGGGAGGCGCGAGGTGCTTTTCAATCCGCCGCCGGAGGAAGGGAGGGGCTACTGCTGGTGACACACTGCCCCCGAGGTCTTCTGGAATAGGTAGTTTGCACAGTCCTGATAGAGAAGTCCACCACACTCCGAGTGCTGATCTTTTCTGAACTTCCAGTACTAAAACGCTTAAATCCACATCCAGAAGCTTCACAAACTGAAACTATTGGCTATCTATTTAGACCAACTCAATCTTTGACATAGCTTATGCACATAGAAATAGTCTAACATGTATACTAGAAAGAACTGAAAAGAAATTCATAGATTTAGTGTAATGTAGACGAGGTAATGCAACAATTAAAAGTACTACACCTCCTAAACTAACTCTTTGGAATTTACCAGAACAGTAACATAAATAGTAGAAGGAATGGCTGCATTAGGTTTAAACTGGGAACATAAAGGTAAACTTTGCATATATTGAAAAAGATCAAATATTAACATAAAAGTTGTAGGTTTTAGTGAATGAGAACATGCATTTCATATTTATGAGAATTGAGGAATATGTTTAGAAGAAGTCAATTATATCGTTCCTGGAGTGTATTATATTTGTAAAAAGAATGCTTTTTATAAATTACCAGAAGGATGGTATGGAAGTTGTAACATGGGAATTGTCTTTCCAAAATGTATCATGTGAAACAAATTGAAGGAGAATTAAAAGAACAGAATGGGAGAATGAAGAGTGGTGTGAGTGCAAGTGAAATAGTGGGTGATATTTTTGGAGCTTTAATATCTTCTGTAGGAGTAGCATTAAACTCAGATAAAATTAGAAAGCTTTCTAATATAGTTGATAAATTGGCCACCAGTACAGCTGGGGATTTTCTGCTGTAAATATTTAAATGATTTCAATAAGATCAATGGTGCTGCAAAATCAACTTGCCCTCGACATTATTCTTGCGAATGAGGACAGAGTCCTTCGGTGGTTAAAGGTCCAACAATGTTGAATCTACATAACGGAGAAGAGCAAAGATTTAGAAAACAACATTAAAAACATTACTGATTTAAACAAAGACTTTAAAGGATTAAAATCTGATGATGCATAGGAAAGGAATTGTCAACTGTTAGCAACTAGTTGGGTAATAACTTAGGTAATGGAGTAGTGATTACTATCTTGAGACCATTAACGGCAATCTCTTTGTGCATAATGCCGATATTATCTATCAAATTCTGGTATAATATACAGGGAATGAAAAGAATATGATCTGATCTTGAACTAAAAGAAGAACAATGAAAATATTTTGATGAAATGAAAACTTCGGGAGAATCCAGGAGAAAGAGGCTGAAGACAAGACTGTGATTTGTGAGGATCTGATGTGGGAAGATTGTGATAGCTTGATTCAACTTCAGAGGGGGGCTTGTGACAGCCTAAAAGCTGATTATTCTTAATAAAACACAAACACTGATTATGACAACAAAACTCTAATGTGCACTTTGCACATGTCTAGAAATAAAACACTGAAACTGAGAAAAGTTGAAGTACCAGCATTGTAAAATAGGGCTTGGATATATTGAAATATCAGGATTATTAACAAATTACCTCATATGTTTAACAGTCATTATGAAAAAATAATTGTGAAACTTAGCATTTGTATTGCCTTTGATGTAATGCAAAACTGCAACATGAAAAGTGGTGCAAAAGATTTATGCAATGTCCTATATGACTTAAACGTTCAATATAAGTGCTTGGCATTATTAGGGTCTTGTATTCTTTAAAACAATTTTATTTTAATGATTTTTAGGAATAGGTTGCAGTTAGGTACTTTTGAAATTGCGATAGTAAGTCATAATTAGAGTTAAACATCTGTGTAATAATCACTGACAATGTTACAATTATTTCCATGTATAATCTGTTGGATTCATTTTGTTATGATTGAACTTAATTTTGAGTTTATTTTACTAAATAAGAAAAGCTATCTTTAAAATGTATTGAAATGCCTTTTTCCTTACTCTGTATCATTTCATAGCCTGTTGTAATGGACCTTTGTTAAATCCCCTCAAAGGTTGCTTATCTGTTCTGTTTATGCAACAGTCTTTATTCAACAAGACACTTTTTCCAGTACTTTTGTTGTGTTTGAATTGGTTGGAACTCGACCTCTCGACTTAATCCATGAAGAGAAACAAAGTAAATAAGCTCTTTGTCATCTAAACTGTGAGGACAGAACGGATAGTCCTTTCTCATGCGCAGCATGGGAAAATATGTCGCAGTATCAATTTTGTACCTAATGAATGGCAGAATGGTCACCTGATGGTCAGATCATTGTATGGTGACAACTGATGTCACAAATGGACGATTTGGAGTCTAAAACATGCGTTTCTCTGGGAGAGACAGCTGGCTTACACCTTTGGCCATTCATTTCCTCTTTCACCATTGCCAAATGCCTGCTGAACTGTCTGTACGTACCCCTTGGCATGTGTTTTTTCATTTGCTGATGAACTTCCCTGCTGAACAGTTTGGAGCTGTCTGGTGAGAGACCAGACCTGAACCTTCCTGATTATTTCTCCACTCTCCTTGTGCATGCCCGTGGACGTTTCCTTAGTAGACTCTAACTTGATCCCTTTGCACATTCTAAGAGAACTCTTGTTGGTGGCAGGAATCTGTAACCTGAACCATCCTCTTTATGGATTCTTTTATTTAGCAATATATTTATTTTGACTAAGGGTGTGGTTTTATACTGCAAGCTGTAAGTCTCTGACAGAGCTTCCAAAAATGTTGCTTACATTGATTTTGGATGTTTAATACAATAACCAAATTGGTGTGAGTCTTTGATTGTGTGTTAATGTTCCTTCTGCAGAAACTGTGTTTACGATTATCTGATTTCTAAATGCATCATAGAGAGAGTCATAGATTATTTTCAGAACATCAGGTTTTTTGCTCTTGTTCTGTGTAGTCACAACAGAGCATCTAGTTTGTATAATTCTTGATAGAAAGAACTTCTTTAGACAGATGGGTTTTCCAATTGTAATACTCTATTTCTATAGCATGGTTGTGAAAGTAGTGTACTTAAATCTGCTCTCTAATTTGTGAGTTGGCTACCAATTAATGGTTCTCATTGGGTGCACAACAGTATGACACCCTGATTTCTCACCCCTCGCTAGGACGAAGAAAGTTCCATCAGAGGACTAATGCCTCTGTGGGTGAAGTATAGAATCTGGGTGAAGTACTAAGTTTAGCTTAACAACTGTATGGGCCAAGTGCTAGAAACCCGAAAATGAAACCAGGTTTTAGTGGCCAAAATTAAGTCTGCTGAAAAGCAGGCATTAAAAGGAGAAATATTTTAATTTCTCCTTGCTTTTCTGACTTTGCATGTGTGCTGCACTGTACAGCACACATACAAAGTAATAGGCCAGGGCAGAGTCAGTGGAGTCCCGCTATGCAGAACTCAGTAAAGTGAAAAAAGCTTTGCTGCTCTCCGCAGAGTTCCGCAAGCGGCGGAGTGAGGTAAGTTGGGATGTACTTGCTGATGGTTAGCGCCAGGAGTTTCTCGTGTTCTGTAAACTAAGCATGAATAACACCACATGCAGCCCAGGAGCACAGCTTCTTTCTGCCACTCGAGTGGATGTTCTCCTCGAGCAGCAGCTTCCTCAACGCAAGTATCAGGTTTCTCAACGCGAGCAATAGCAACCTGCCACAACCTCCCTCATTAAGAAATCTCGCCGGGAGGGGGTCTGGCATTGGAATTTCCTCACTTGCACTCACCTATTTAACATTGGAGAGCCGTAAGAGAATAATTTACTGCCCAGGCCTACAAAGTAGTAAAAGGTTTTAAACTTGTCTTGCCATAGTATTTTGTACAGGAAAGGAACCCTTCTTGTACAAAAACTATGGTAGACTCAGGCACACAACCTAGCACTATGCCACCAAGGTGTGTGCCTATCGCCCAGAGGCACAAATCAGCTCTTGCACTAGGGAGAGGGGAGGAGAGTGTCATATCTCTGTGAAAATGGCATTCTCCTGCGCTCTTCTTGTCACGCAATGCAGTACAGCCTCTTTGGGTGTTGCGCTGTGTTGTGTGACACCTTTGTGTATCTGAGCCCTAGTCTTGATTGTCCTTATCCCATTTATTATTTGTGAGGTGGACTCCACCTCTAGAGACAGAAAAAAGGACAGGGGTGCTGACATGGGGGCCCCTCCCTCATGTGCGGAACACTATGAAAGTTACCATTACCCAGCATTCCTTCTGAACTACCTAGCTTAGCACCCAATATGAAGGCCGCTGATCCTTGTAATGAATGGGATGAGGACAATCGTGACTAGGACCAATCATGTCAAAACAGTGTTTAGCCCTCCCACACGAAATATTTGTGTTATTGCTCAAACCATTCCTTAATCTGTAGTGTTTAATAAAAGTATTGGGGGTTGCCCACATGGTTGCCCTTTAAATCAGTGAAATCGCTATCCCTTTCAACTCAGGCCATGAGACAGAGACTCTTCTTGTGGAACGACCCTGTACTTCAGAGTAGAAAGGAGTTCCTAATACAAAGAAGGCCAGTGAAATTGTCACCTTTTTTCATCTACTAATGGAAACAGGAGATCCTCTTTTCTCTCTGCTAGATGAATCTAATAATATAAAGATCTTCTTAATGGTTTAGATCTTTCCAAATAGACCTCAGGAGCTCTTTTTTATTTTTAGTCCACCTCACAAGTAATGAAGGGGACAAGGACGAAAGGATGTGGGGGTAATGCTAAGGTAGTGCAAGATTTCAACTGCTCCTTGGTGGTAAATGACATGGGAAATAGATTTAGTACCTGCTGGCTCGCTCTTCAACAACATCACATCAAATTTGGTGCAAGTAAGACCAGCCTGTGTGACTCAGTGTGTTTTTGAAGCATTATTACCACTATTAACACACACCTTTTGGGCCAATGTCCATATGATCAATTTAACACACATATGATGCACATATATCCAAGTACACCAACACAAATGATATAAGGATCCCTCAGTTATGGTGTAGATATTCTAATCAAAGAGGCAATGATATGGTACCAGCCACTATATGTTGATACATAAATAGTGTTCTTGTTTTAGAAGATTTCCATGGTTTATATCTGCTCACTAAACAAATATTGTTAAAATAAGTTAATTTATTTAACCTTTTAAAAAGTGTGTAAAACTTCAGTTTAATGTTTAAGAATACATGTATAGCAAAAATATATGTTATTTTATTTTTAAAGTATTTTAAGTAACGTTTTTAATTTAAACAGTGTAAAGTTCATTTTTTTACGTTTAGTGACATTATTCTATATATCACATTCAGTAGCCTTTAAATACATAAAAATAATTATAAACATTTCACTTTAGGTGGATTTTTCAAATAAATATTCAAGAAATAATTTTAATTTATTTAAATACACTTAAATAAATTAAATGTGTAATAAAAATGTTTTTAATAGGGCGGTCACATTTTCAAAATGTTTCTTCTTTTAAAATAAATATACATAATTAATGTACACTGACATTTAACATTAATAAAATGAATGTATTGTTTAACTTTCAAAAATATCTGTATATTTTATCATAGGGAGATCTCTGGCCCGATAGCAGAGGCCTCTGCGAAGTGTGTGGAATGTGAAATACAGTTACAAAGTCACACCTATTAGTGACTTTACAGTTGTATACAACATTTTTATTGACCCCCCATTCCCTGTTTCAGGGGATGGGTACATGTAAGTCTACACTTTTGAGTAACCTTATACTCGTAAACAGTGAATATCCAAAAGTAGTAAACTTACAGGAAGAGGGTCACATTTCTATGAAAAGACTGATAAATCAATAGGCATGACTGTCCATTTTTTTAATACACTAAGCTCATAAAAATTATTGCCAAGCAGAATAAGACTTTGGTGTAGTCAGGTCAATTCACAAAATGTTGCAAAAAGCACTGTTGATAGTTGAAAGCAGTTTCTAGATCTAAAACCTCGTCTGAAGCTGTTAAATGATCCATGTAGCTTAGTTGTTATCTGTTGCTTTAGAGTCAGGCATAACAATAACACACTGACTTATTATGATCCTTGAAAGACTACTTTTTGAACATTGAGTTAAATCCCATATTGGGGGGCAAGGCCAAGAAGGCCAACATGGATGTTGCTTCAGTTGCGAGCTCTGCCGTGAACCAACCTAATCCGACGGATATCCGCAAGAGCGGCTGCCCCTGGATTTTGCTGTGCCTGATCCGGGAGTGCTCCTGCTGTGCCTTGTAATGCCCAGCAGCTGCTGGGTGCCTTGACTGCTGTGCCACTACAGGAGAGAGACAGGCCTGCGGCGCAGCAGTAGAACCTCCTAGAAATGAGAAGGCCATGGGGGGCAGCAGAGGGTGTGTGGAGTAGCGCGGGCCTCCTCCTGCAGACCCTGACCAGACTGGGGAAAGCCCCCCCTTGCATGCTGCCGGGGCTGTGTGGCAAGCTGCAGAACCCAAACCTGGAGGCCCGGTGATGACAGCCGTCTGACCCATACATCGCTTCTCCCTCCCCCGCCTTTCCCTCTGCGAAAACCTGCAGTGCCCTAGCTGGGGCCAGTGAGCCTGGGCTGCCGCAACATTGACTGGCACTGAGTTGCCAATCGGTGGGTGGACAGAGGTTCGTTCAACCTGTGACAGAGGTGGCGCACCAGCAACAGTGGCTCTTTCCTGGGCCTGGGTGGAGACTGGCCAGCACCCTGGGGTCCTGCACCTGACTACGCTGCACAGATTGGTGCAGAGTTGGCACCTGGGTCTGCTCGGTGCCCCAGAGGGCCCATCAAGCGACCCCAACCATTTGACTTGCATTGCTGCCCTGCCCATTCCCGCAATGATCAGGGGCACCCCTCTGGAGATGGTGGCTGCACCAGTGAACTTTCCTGTGAGGGTCCCAACATGACTTAGAGGTACAGGGGGTGCACATTAGGCTCTAGGTCTGCCCTAGACTTGGGAGTGGGCAAAGCACATGGAGCCCCCCCATCCCCCGGTGGCCCAGCCCACCACCTACCACTTTTTCCCACCACCCAATAATCTGGTATATTTTGATTTGAACCCTCCATCATTTAATGAAATGCCTCTATATTGTCTTGACTCAAGGTTCTAATGAGAAGGTGGGAAACACTCTTAACATTTAAGCTACGTCCTTTGTAACAATACTGTCCAAAGCAGATTATTAACTGAGGCAGCAATCAGAACAATGCCAAAGAGCGATCCTGTTGTCTCAGGAACTACCTATGGCTGAAGAACAAAGAACAACTATGAAGGGCCTGAATTAGAATTGACATTAATGGACAGTAACTTGAAACTTTGAAAGACAAACCCAAACCTGCAATTCCATAAAAACTTGACCGACAATATACATGAGAAGTACACAATAGATAACTGAGTATCCTGCGAAAGTCAAGAGAAAAAACGTGAATTATCTGCATGCCACACACTAGCAACTGTCAAGGGTTCTGCATGATAACATAAACTGAGGAAGCAATTTCTATTTCTAACATCATGTCTTTATTAGTTAGCATTACAAAACAGGCAGGCAAACGAGACTGAGGATGAAAACTGTATGGATGCTTCAGAACATTGATGCAGATGTTTGTCTGAATTTATATAATTTCTGTAGTGTAAACAATGCTAAATAAAAGATTTGAGGCACACATATTTCAGGCAAGTGAAAGCAACATCATAAATAACACTACATGTAGAATAAAAACAAACCATATCAGCAAGTACCTAATGAAAGAATCTATACAAACTGGTAAAGCAAAAGAAAAGTGCAAATACTTCCAAAATGCATAATAAAGCAATCACCAGTCCAGCAATATACAAAAGCATGTTTTGTAAAACTATCCAACTTTCTTGCATCAAGGTGAAAATACTTTCAAATTGCATGATAAAAACAAGTCCAGCAGTATGCAAACATGAAGCCAGGTTAGTCAAACAATTCCCCATTTGGTATGTGCATAAAGGCACAAATATTTCAAAGCAACTGGTAAACAATAACAACTACAGTACCATACAATAATCAAACCAGTTTAGACTAACAATTCCCTTTTTAAAGGCTCAAATATTTCAAAGTGACTGGCAACACAGTAACAAGTACAGCCAGCAACAGCATAAAAGAATCAAACAACTTTAGCCAATCAATGCCCTTTTGGATTGTGCACAAAGGAGCCACTATTTAAAAGTGACTGGTAAAACAATAACAAGTATAGCAAGCAGCAGCATACCTAAATGAAACCTATTGAGGCTATCTAATTCCCCTTTTGTTTGTGCATGAAGGCGTAAATATTTCAAAGTGCCTGGTTAAGCAATAACAATTTAGCAGCATAAACATCAAACCCGTCCAGTCAAACAATGCCCCTTTTAATGAGCATAAAGATGCCGGAGACCACTTTTCCCATGCCTTAAAACGTCTCTGGATGGCATCTGCATTTAAGGGATGCAACAATCTCCCATCCAGTAAAGTCAGTTTAAGAGGCATCAGATGTGACCTGGGGTAAGTAAAGAAGGCCCTGGCAAGAGGTGATCCCAAGGATATGGCTCGACAAACATGATACATGGCAGAGCACTTAGATCAGGCCTGCGCCCTGGCATGGAACAGGAGCTGAGAATTTACTGTGCATGAAAGGAAGCGTGAGGGAAGATAGCAGCCCATCACAAAATGGTGGGCATGTAAATGGAAGCAACAGGGTGGGCAGAGACAGTCCTGTAGGTAAAGGGGCACCAAAACCCACGCACCTTAATAATTTGAAAAGATGTCTTGCAGACCCTCACGTTGGTTCGCAACTTGGAAAAGCAAAGGCATGTACATTTTAGTTAGCAGCATCCAAATCTGCTCAAGTGGCACATGATTTCAAACAAATAGTAGCTAGCTGTAAGCTTGCTTTTAAAATATGTGCACACATTTTTATTACAATACACTCCATTCGGGAAACAGCCATAAAAAGCATGCCTAACATCGCATGCTTTTAAAACGCAGTCGTCATACCGACCGCTTTGTTACAACGGGAACCATTACATCGCAATTAGTTTCAACGACTTGCTGTAGGGGGCGCACTGGTGTTGGATTTAGAATCCAACACCTTCCCTGCTGTTGCACAAGCTGGAGTAGGAATAGTAAATTATACTATTCCTAAGTCCAGCACGCCCCCCTACAGCAAGTCGTTGAAAGGACTTCCGATGTAATAGTACGCGTTGTAACAATGCGGTCGTTGTAACGACTGCCTTGTAAAGGCATGCGATGTAATGCATGCGAAGTAAAAGTATATATTCACTCCATTCCCATATAACAGGTCTCCGTCTGAGCAAGTCTATATTGAAGTGTTTTAGGGTGTTCAGAGTAAATCTGGAGATTATAACGTGGTTAGTTGTTAAAGGGAAAAGTAAGATTCCGATAACCTACCTTTCTCTTTTGCCGATGAATACACTAGAATTTTAGAAGGGATTATAGCAAACTATATTGAGGGGTTGGTTATGCAGAGTGATGCACACATCCTTTTTTCCACAGAGAGGTTATTGTGAAGACGAATCTCTGATCTTCAAAAATGGAGATGAATATTGCACATTAAGTGAATAATTAACATCAATACTGGGAGGAATAAGAGACTTATGTGCCATCACAATAAACACACTGCTGTTTACAAAAAAATATACATTTTTGAACAACTCATTATTTTCAACATGGTTGACAGTTCTGTATCAGTATAACAGTATGCTTAAAAAAAATCAAAGTCCATATTCAACTCTGTGAGCTTTCACTCTTGGTTCAAAACGCGGGAAGTGCCATATAATGTCCAGAGATAGACATATCTATACTATGGAGATCAAATCGGTGTGGCACTAGGGGTGACACACTTTTGCGCATTCAATGATTGGTTTTGCCCCTTGCTTCCCCAGTAGCCATCACCGACCTAAGCCTCAGACAACAAATCAGAGAAGCGAGAATGAAAGTCCTGAGTTGCCTGGGGGATTGAAACCAGGGGCACAACTAGACCCGAACTTCGAGGGGGGCTACCACCCCCAGCCAGGGCTGGCCCTAGCTCTGTTCGCACATGGTGCAACAGTCTTTTTTGTCTCTCCTTCCCCCATTTCCTCTTTCTCCATGAATTCCCTCACTACCACTCACCAATAATGCACCTCATCTAACTTTAGCACCTTTCTGACAAACATTTAATTTTTTATAGCATTACTCATAGTTTACTCACACTCAGTTCTGTGATCTGCATGGTACACGTTCTTTGTAGCAGGCACATTAACCCTCTGTGCTTTGTGGGTGGCAGAAGTCCCCATATGAGTGCACGGTGAGCGATGCATCAGTGTGGTAGGAGGGTAATAGGAGTGACTGCAGGGTGAGTGAGGTGACCATATGAATTTGGGTGTGGATGTAAGTGCAGAGTGGGATGAAAGAATGCATGGTTAGTGATGGACTTGTTTGAGTGAGATTGCAGATTCAGGAGTGAGGGGTACAGGTGAGTGAACGGTGAGCAGTGTGCTCTTGTGACTGCAGGGTGAGGTACAGGATAGACAGCGCAAGTGCATTGTGAGTGATCACTGTGAGTGCAGGGTGAGCTGGTGAAAGGTGTGAGTGCATGTTAATCAGTGTGATTGCATTGTGATCGCTGTGAGTGCAAGGCTAAGTGTAAAAGTGAACAGCAAGAATGAGGAGAGAGTTGTCTGAATGCAGGGTGCATTCCCAGATACTTTAAATAACTCAACATGTTATTGAAAGCAGCGTTTGGTTTTCAATATAAATTAAAATATTGCATTAATAGGGATCAAGGGTGTAGGAAATAAATAATGAGCTGCAACAAAGGTCCAGTCTTATGACTAGGGTTGCCAGCTCATATTTTGATGTCCCAGATGGGACAAAAATAAGCAGTCACCTAGAGCTGCATTTTCAGCACTTATCTGTGCATACTTCAAACAGCAAATATACATAGAAAGCCCTTTTAATTGTGTTCTAGGGGTGCCTGAATGATCCATGACTGTTAATGAAAGGGAACAAATACAGAACAGTCACATTACAAATTATGCGTACTTTCTTATTTATAACCCTAAATAGCGCCAACACAAGGTCTTTTCAGGCTCTTTAAACAACACATTGCTGGCATTTTTCTTTTGGCAACCCAACTTTATATTCCTTTTCATGAAATGCATTTCACAATACAGCAGTAAATGTAAATTTCAAATGTAAGGAACAGGCAGAGTGGGGGCCCAGGGCGTACTGGAACCAGAAACAAACTAAGCATCGGTAACTAGTTTACAAAGGTATGTAAATATGCAAATACAAATATGCAAATGATCTCTGGCCTCGAGGCACTTGCCTTCAACCCCCTTGCTGCTGGGCCTGGGAGCTCAATTAACCTGCACCCACTGCACACACCATTTAATGTATGAGGCAGGACTGTTATGAGGCAACTAAACTGGTGCAACCAACACCAAGCGAAGTGAAGTGCTGTCTGTGTGCGCCACAGCACTAATGGGGCCCCTGGAGGCTGGAACATGGGGGCTGCTGAAGGGCCTTAATATATTTATATTATGTTTTGATCCCAGCCCAATGATGCATCCCACTCCTCGCTTCTCCAACACTCACCTGTGGCCTGGCCTGCAGCTTCAGTGGCAGGCGTGAACGGGCAGCAGAAGACAGGGCAAGACAAACAAATGTTGGATAATTTATCGGACACTGTACAAAACTGGCTTCTCAATGCCATTGACACCTGGCTCCCTCTTTCCCAAAAAGGCTAAAAAATCATCGTCCGCCAGCGACTTGCTTCACTGAAAAAGTGAAAATAGAGAAATCCAAATGTAAGGCACTGGAAAAAAGGTGGAGAAAAAATGATGCCTCCAATTCTAAAACTGCTTACAAAAAGGCCAAAAAAGAATATCACAATCTTTGTAGGTCAGCACGTGCGGAGCATGTATCAACAACCATCTTTGGCACTCTGAACTGCTCCAAAACCTTATTTTACATGGTCAAGGAACTCACTGGCTCCGAAACCCAATCTAGGCCCCCTCACTTAACAATCAGCAATGTGAGGGTCTGGCAGCTTAATTTGTCCAAAAAGTAGAAAAAATATATTTAGAAATAGTTGGTTTGCAGTGTGATAGCCCCCCTCCACAACAGCCCACAAACTCACTCCAACCTGAAATGACATTGCCTTCAGCTGAAAATACTCACCACGACCAGGACAGGGTGCATCATGCACCGTCTAATAAACTGTATACATGGCCCCTACTTAACACAATTTCCTTTAAAGGTCTTTACAGTGTCAAATCAGGATCGCCTAGGGACCCTCGCCCTATTTCTGTGCTCAAGAAGCTAGAGCCTACGTCTCTGCTTGTAATTATGGATCTTTTAAATGCTTCATTACAAGAAGCCACAGTTCCATCAGAGTGGAAGCATGCTATGGTGCTCCCCCTTTTGAACAAAGCCAATGCGGACCCGACTTGCCCTCCAACTATCGGCCCATCTCTTTGCTGCCGGCTTTCTCAAACATTTTAGAGAAACACATTCACGCTCACCTTTCCAACTTTGTGGAATCACAAAAGTTCTGTCACCCATCCCAATCGGGCTTCAAAAGTGGTTTCTCCACGGAAACAATTCTACTTGGGGTAATGGAAAGACTGCGGCTTCACTTGAATGCTGGAGATACGGTGGCCCTTATTCTGTTGGACTTAAGCGCAGCATTTGACACGGTGTCTCACACCGTGTTCGAAAACACATTAAGATTATTAGGCATCTGCGGCCCAGCCCTTAATTGGCTCATTTAATTTCTTGCCAACCGCACGTTCCAAGTCTTCTCCCCAACAGCTTGCTCCGATACCCATTATTCATCTTATGGGGTACCTCAGAGCTCCATCCTTAGCCCTTTACTATACAATCTTTACGTTAGACCTCTGGCTGATGTCGCTGAAAATGCCATGCTGTCCCTGTTCTCGTACGCGGACGACTCCCAGAGTATCTTTTCTCTTTCTATAGAGAATACGGCTGAGTCTTTCCCCCTCCAGCTGAGCTTGGGGAAAATAACATCTTATATGCAGGCAAATTACCTTAAGCTCAGCAGAGAGAAGACTGAGGTCTTGATATTGGTAAAAAACAAAGATCTCTGGGACCCGCAACATTGGCCTAGCGGGTTTGGGTGCACTTCCCCAACCCTCCCGTCAAGTCTGTAATTTGGGGGTCATCAATGTTGACTCACTAACTATGCAACATCATGCTACCAAGGTGGCCACCACATGCTTCACCATTCTGAAGTGGCTAAAAAGATCATTTGGATGCTGCCAGAGTCCACCAAGGGAACAGTAGTCCAGGCACTAATCACCTCAAGACTGGACTACGGTAACGTTCTTTTTTTTTTTTCTATATATTTTTATTGACTTTTCACAACAATTATCCTCGTAAGGAAAGGCGAGACAGTGAAATTTTTCGTATGTGGCATTTGTCATATACTGTTACATCAAAGCTGCAACATGTCTGAACAGTATCCCTGAGAATCTGAGAGAGTTTGTAAATAGCACTGCAAGAATTCTTGAAAACTGTAGGATAGGTCCTGTTCTGCAAAGTGATATGTAAGTTTGCAACACAGTCGCCTTCATCAGCAAAAAATACATTATATATCATATTCGGTTTACAAAATCAATAATTTCTATTTATAACTATCCTACCATAACAATCTTACCCGCACCTCCATCTCCCCGCAAGCCTGGCCCAAACTTCCCAATAGCAATATATTCACATGCACAAAACATGGTCCTGCGTGTACATATTCTCCACATTTATTCCTGTATGCACCCTGCACCCCTGTATAGTTAAAAAAAACATTACTATTATGGACCTGTGCATTGTCTACCCATGGCCTGGGGCTTGGGCAGGTGTTAGCATGATCCTTCAATAAGATTATACGTCAATCGCAGCGTATTCCTCCAACATTGCATTCCAATCCGTAGATATCGGTGTTTTACGTAGGCCTCTATATTCCTCTCTTCGTAATTCAGCTCCCTCTGCTCTACGCCACCTGACCATCTCCGCATGCCAATCCTGTAGGGATGGAGCCCTAGCGGCCTTCCAACGTGTGGTAATGGTCCTTTTAGCCAGGAGAAACGCAAGGTTAGCAAACCTATGAATAGGATTACCCTTCTTCCCACGGAGTCCCAGTCCCAGTACACAATATTCCATTGTGTCATTATTGCGCACTGGGGCAATATGCTTCATTATCTTGCATACTGCTGTCCAGTAGTGCTCCAGTCTTGGACAATCCCATACCATGTGTATCAGTCCCGCGTTGGATGCGTGACAACGCAGACATGTGTCTCTTGTTCCTGGGACCATTGCACACAGTCTACTCGGAGTCAGATAGGCTCTGTGAAGCAACGTCAATTGGATGAATTTAAATTTGGGATTGTGAGACACCTTCTTGGGATAGCCTATAATGGCGTCCCATTCCTTGTCTGTAAATGCACGGCCTGCGTCCCTTTCCTATTTGTCACGGAGTGGTTGTAACGAAATCGCCGTTTCTGTGCAGATACCATAAGTCAACTGTTAGACCTGGCACCATTGGCGTGGGTCACCCTTCCATTTTTGTCTGTGCGTCAATGTGTTTTTGTGTTGGTGTTAGCTGCTCAGGGCACTGTGCCACTGCCATCCAGTGCCACAGTGCAGGTGCTCCCTATGGTAAAATGTATTATGTGAATTGACTTCCCCGTTTGGTTTATTTGGTTTACTATCAGTCCCTAGTAGAGTGCACCAGGGGTGCCAAGGGCTTGTATATCCAAATGCTGCTAGTGGGCTTGCAGCACTGCTTGTGCCACCCACCGAAGCAGCGGGGTAAAATGTGTCTAGGGTCTGCCACTGCAGAACCTGTGCGCGGTCTGGTACCGTCGCGCTGACTGAGCAAGTGTCCCCACTTGCCAGTCCCTAAACCTTCCCTTAACTACATGTTAGTCACCCCTCTGGTAGGCCCAAGCACAGGGTGCATTGCAGGCATAAGGTAGGACATGCCCTGATGTGTGGGGCATGTCTTAATAGTGAATTACAGCCATTTTCGTTTTTCACTATTGAAGGCTACCTGCTCTCCATAGGCCAGAATGGGCTGCTGGGATCACTACACGCTGTGACACCAGTGGACTCAGAGAGCATGGTAGAAAGTCATGTTTAGTATGCCTGAACTCAGAATAATAAAATACTTCTTTTAGCAAAGTTTATTTTAATATCCTGTGTTTGTAAATACTGCTTTTAGAAAGTTAGTATTTACTGATCTGACCATCCAGTCCGCCTCTGCGTGTGTGTGTGTTCTGCCTAGCAACAGTACAGGAGCAGGGCTGGGGGATTCCAGGAGACAGGTTGGCTGCCAGGTGGTGGGTAGAGAGATTACACCAGGATGGGTGGGAGGAGTACACCTTGACTCTTGAATAGACCTGTGCTCTGCCACCACAAAGCCGGCTCCGCCCCCCTGTGGAGCGGCTGATGTCTCTGCCCTGCTGCTGAAAGGAAAGAGCAGAGTCACCAAAACAAAGTACTCCAGAACTGGACTGAGCCAGGCCCAGGCCCCCTGGCGCTAAAGAACAAAAGAATCACTGTATAAAAGTAGGAGCCTGGCTCCTAAGAAATCAGATCCAGATTGAACCACGAAGGAACTCTGCCCGACTAGAAGGACCTGGAAAAAGCTGAAGGAGGAGTAACTTTCCCTGACCTGAGGGACTGGCCTGCAGTAGGTGCCTTGCTGAGGAAGGAGAGGAAAAAGACTGAAAGAGACTTTTGCACTTTGTTCTTCAACTATCTCCAAGGGCTTGGAAGAAGAGCTTGCCCCCTGAATTGAACCCCAGGACCAGTGGGTTCACCGTGTCTCCGCTCGTCTGAGAACTCGAGCCGTGTGCTTTCTCCCGCCGGAGTGCTCTGCGCACCTTGCCACCCCTCCTAGGGCCGTGACACCCAGAAGCCTGGCCGCCTCCCCTCGCCGAGAGCCCCGCTCTACCTGAGTCGCTCTGGACCCATCGAGGCTGGCCGCCCCGCTTCCCTGTCACCTGCCTGCCACTGGAGCGTGCCTGGTGCCCTCTCGCCCTCCCGCCGGATTTCTACCTGGGAAGTGAAATCAAGCCTCGGACGGCCGCCCGTACGTCGTAACGTATCCGGCCGCCCCGCTTCACCTCCCAGCCTGAGTCTGACCGTGCCGCCCTCCGGAGTGACCTCCCGCACAGTCCGTGTCGGAGGCCCTGGGCCGCACCTGTCTACCGAGAGCCGCCCGCTGAATTCTTGATCCGGAGACCCGCGAGGTGCAGAACCTGCATCTCCTCCGAAGACTCGTCCAAGCACATCGCACGTTCCCAGGTACAGTGAACTCTCTATCGGACTCGGGGTCCTCAACGTTCTGATTTCCCCGTATCACTGTACCCCGGGTGCACTGCGCATCATCGTGACTGGACCGACTCAACCGAGCCCTGTGAAGCGCTCGTGATCGAATAAGTTACCAAAGAAAAGAACAGTGCCTAATTATCATCTTGTGGCTTCCATTTCGCAACCGTTATTGATGGTCTTGTACATGCCTGCGTAACAAAGAATCTTTTATATAAAGCATCCGTATTTTTGATACAACTTACGCCTGGTGTCCATTTGTGGGGGATCGTTGTGGTTTCCTGTGTGTGATCATAAATGCTTAACTGACTAGCGCCCTGAAGTTTAGCCCTGACTGCTCGCGCCACACTACCTATAGGGTGAGCAGGGGTTGTTCTGAAGGGGTAATTCTCTCGCCCTGAATAGAAGAAGGGACCACTGCTTGTCACAAGTACCTAACTGTGCCAACCAGAGGTTCCCCATTCTAACATCAACCATTTTGTCAGGCGTGCTCCATGTCCCATTATATATTGCATGGTAAGCAACACATTTGTAGCAGGTTCGGTGCCCTCTGGTGACCATGTAGTACGAATAAATCTGGATATGTTCGCATGTAGTAGGACCAGTGTATCACACGAAAGTTTTGTGTGACATTAGGACACCCTCCGAGAAGAACTCCCCTATGGTAGTAATGCCTGCGTCGGCCCATGCCCGCAGAGTACGATTAGTGACCATCCCCGATCGTGTGGGGATACCCAGCAGTGGGATGGTAGGGGCATATGGTGGTGTCCGACCAGTGTACCTCACTGCGTTCCTCCAGTAAGTGATCGCTATCCGTAAGAGGTGGGGCGTCGATGTCGGAATCAGGGCCTTGGGCAATAAGAGCCTGTGGACAACCCCTCTGTCCCTCTCCCTCTGCGACATATCCAATTCCTGTAAGTTACGTCCTGCCAACCAATACGCCAGCCACTGCAGTTGGCTAGCGTAACAGTACGCCCATAAATCCGGCACTCCCAGCCCCCCCCTGTTTTGTACCCAATTGTAGCTTCACTAGGTTAACTTGTCTGCGTCCTGCACCCCAGATTAGCACTATCATTAAAGAGTTCAACAATTTGAAGATCCCCATAGGCACAAGTATAGGCAGATTAGTGAAATAATAAAGCAGCCTTGGCAATATCACCATTTTAGTTATGGCGACATGGCCCGCCACAGAGAGAGGCAGCGAGGTCCAGAATGTAACCTGGGATTTAAGAGCAGTGACCGCGCAAGTCATATTGCCATCCAAGAGATCTGCTGCATCACGGTATATCTGTATTACGAGATATCAGAAAGTATCAGGTGCTATATGGAAGGTCCAGTGTCCAAAAGTTAACTGTCCACTATGCGCAGGGACATCAAAGAAATAGGTATAAGACTTGGCTGCATTTATAGCTAGTCCAGAAAGTTCCTGGAAAGACTCAAAGGTGGAGGACATTGGATCAAGATCCATGTCCATGTCACTTATATAGAGAATGAGGTCATCCGCATAAACAGAGACAACATGGGTCGTATGACCTCGCAATATCCCCTTGCAGCCTAAGAAAGAACGGAGTCTAAGCAAAAGGGGTTCCAGCGCAGGAATAAACAGCAATGGCGACAGTGGACACCCTGTCTGGTACCCCGAGCCACATTATAATGTTGTGAAATATGCTGACCTGTGTGTGCCCGTGCGGTGGGATTCGTGTATAATAACCACACCCATGCGATATATGCATCTGGTATACCGAACCGTGAGAGGGCATAGAACATATAGTCCCAGTGCAACGAGTCAAACGCCTGTTGTAGATCAAGCGAAATGCAACCTTCCTTGGTCCCCGTGCCGAGCGTGCCCAGCATAATTTGGTGCAGACGTCTGATGTTAAGCGCCGTATTCCTACCAGGCACGAACCCACATTGATCAGTGTGTATCGGTTTGGGGATGAGCTGACAAAGTCGGTTGGCCAACAGTTTACTTAAAATGTTATAGTCCGAGTTGAGGAGTGATAAAGGCCTATAACCCGACATGTCTAAACCGTCTCTCCCAGGCTTCAATAGAGAAACCACAATCGCTTGCAGTGTAGTAGTGGGGAGCACGCCAGCCCCCAACGACTCGTGATAGAGGCACTGTAGATGAGGTATCAGCAAGTCAGAGTATACCACATAGAATTCAACAGGCAAGCCGTCGTTACCCGGAGTCTTATTACGCGGTTGAGCTTTGATCGCCTGACGGATTTCCATCCCAGTTACTGGTCTTGTTAGTTCATCACTTTGCTGTTGTGTGAGCTGTGGTAGGCGTAACCCGTCAAAGAACGGTTCAAAGTCCACGTTATTATGACTGACTGGATGTCTGCAGAGGTGCGCGTAATTGGCCCTAAATGCGGTATTGATGTCCAGCTGCGTGTTAACTATATTACCCTCGCTATTTTGGATCTCTAGAATAGGTAAGGGTGAGGGAGCATTTTTAACTAGTTTTGCCAGTAGTGGTCCTGATCTGTCCACCTGTGTGTGTTGTTTCTGTGCGCAGCTCCTCAAGGAGCTCTGCATATTGTATGTTGGCCTCCCGTAGTTGTGTCAGTTGTTCGTTTGTCCCCGCTGCCTCCCCTTCCAATGTAGCCAGTTTACCCTCAAGCTCTGTGAGCCGTTCCATGAGAGCAAGCTGAACTCCCGTCTTTGTGCTAATTGCCACTCCCCGTATAACTGTTTTGAAGGCGTCCCGCTCCAGCTGACGGGTACTAGCAGACCCTTTATTCTCAGAAGACCTGGTCCTCCAACAATACGGGCTGCAATTTCCAGGTCGGTATCGGGGTTGGGACTTTACCCCAGTGAAGGTTTAACTCCACCGGGTTATGATCCGACAAAGTCTTGCCCATGTTAAGCACGGTGTTAATAGAACTAAGTAAAGTCCCAGAGAAAAAAAATCGGTTTATCCGAGTATGTAGTCGGTGTGGTGGTGAATAAAAGGAATATTCCCTATGTCCCGGGTGTCTTGCTCGCCAGGTGTCATGCAGTTCCCAACTCTCCGCCCATCCTTTGAGCGCCTCCGCCTGTCTGTTACTTACAGTTGCGTGCAAGTGGGGATGTGTTCTGTCTAACTCAATGTCCAATACAGCATTAAAATCACCCCCTATCACCCAGGGATAGTCAGACCAGTCCGTCAGGGCCACACTGAGAGCTGCCAAATACCTATCCTGATCAGTGTTTGGGGCATATACGCATCCCAGAACAACATGACCCCATCCAACAAACCATGAAGCAGCACATATCTGCCATTGAGGTCCACTTTTTGTTCCAGTAGTTTAAAAGGGACACATTATTTCGCACCCAGATCGCCGCCCCCCGGGCGAATGCAGAGGTGGTCGTGGCAAACAGTGGTCCCCTCCATTTTTTCTGTAACTTAGATGCTTCAGCAATGTTAAGGTGGGTTTCCTGCAGGAAAGCAATGGCAACCCTCCTTCTATTCAGTTGAGCCAGGACACAGTGCCTCTTGTGGATCAAGCCAATGCCCCTCACATTCCAGGTGTAGTAGGTGTATGTGTTATGTGATGTCATCGTGATGCAGGTAGTGTAAGTGCCATGGAGCATGTGAAATGTGAAGCCCTGTGAATGCCAGGTGTGGTTGGGCTGAGTATGCACTACTAACCAAACTCCCCAATACTAGGTTCCCCCATAAAACGGCAGAGGACCAAACTTGAAACAAAAGTTCAACATGAACTCTAAACAATAAATGCCATAGTGCAATTGCTAGGGGGGTGGAGGCAGCAACTGCTATGGTCCAAACGAACATTACACTGCACATTAGAAAAATGAAAGTAATATGCCGATACATTCCCCTGTACAGCTCATTGTTACTAGACCTACTGAAGCGGTCATCAACAACAAAGTATATTGTGTAGAGGCTTATACATTACCACTCCCGGCCATCCTGGAACACAATACCAGAAGTCTCTGGCAATTTACGTAGTGATCGAAGGGAACAATGTCAGGCTAGTCTCAGAGTCACAGCGCGCTGTGGCCGCATCCGATGAGTGCGTCAAAGTCGTTGCAGTTTGAGCATCGTGAGCGGCCAGTGCCGCTGCTGTCAGAAACGCATCATTTTGACTGTTTGCGATTTGCTCCGGTGTTGGGCCGGTATCTGTAGTTTCCATGACACGTCTGTTCCCTGGTGTGTGGGCCCCAGCAGCCCGCTGCGAAGGAATTCGATGCAGTTGTCCTGACGGAAGTGAGGTCTGTGAGGCCGCCGGCGTGAAGGTTATCTCGAGCCAATCCACCGCTTCCTCCGCACTGTCAAAGAAGATGGATTTTTGACCGTAAACAACCTTTAGTCGGGTCGGGAAAAGCAGTGCATATTTCAAGTTGCGTGCTCGTAAATTCCTCTTTACTTCCTGGAAGGTGGCTCTAGCTTTCTGAACCGCCGGAGTAAAATCCAGTTAGAGGGAGATTGTTCTATTCTCAAACCGTATAGGAGCATTCTCTCTGGTGGCCCGCAATTTCGTATTGCGGTCTTTATTGTGCAGAATGCGCTCTATCAGTGGTCTGGGCGGTGCGCAAGGTTGAGGTGGTCTAGACGGCACCCGGTGTGCCTTCTCCACACTGTATAGGGCAGTCAGGCATTCTTTTGCCACATGATCTAGTAACCAGTCCTCCACAAACTGGGTGGGATTAGATCCCTCGCTGTGCTCCGTTATTCTAAGAATTTGGACATTATTGCGGCGGGACCTCTCTTCCGCGTCATCCACCCTGTCTTGCAAACCCTTTAACTGGTGCTGGAATTGTTCAAGTTGGGAGGTATGCATGGTCTGCTGCGGTATCAGATCGTCCAGAGCTAATTTGTTTGATTTCACTTTATCAGTTAGCTTTTTATGGTCCGCCTGGAGCAAGCCCAGGTTGCTAGATAGCGTCCCCATCTGTGTCTCGATCGAAGACCAGGAGTCCCGTATCTCCTTTAAAATAAAATCTAGTTTGGCAGTGTGTTGATCTGTTCCCGTGGGAGGTATCACTTCGTTATCTGAACTGTTGGAGGGGTCACTGCCGAATGCAAGGTGCGTGTCTTCGTTAGTGGCTGCATCAGCTTGTTTGTTCTTAGGGCATCCCATGGTGCTGCGACGACTGTATGTACGTCTTTGCTCCAGGGTGATCACTTAAGGGGCTACAGAGGCTCACCACGCCACAGCTGGGCTCAGTCCCACCACTTTGCCCAGCCCCAATTCCCAAGCAAGAGATGTCCTCAGGTGTATGCCTCGGGCCACAACCTCCAGCAGTTCCCCAGACTCGGTCCCTCAGGGCGTGCTGCAAGCGGTGCCAGCCCACTCACAAACGCTTTTCAGTAGGCCCGATCACACCGCTTGCAAGCACGATCACACCCTTAGCTCACCCCTGGGGTGCGCTCCTCATTTGATGCTGTTGTCTGGCAAGGACCGCATCACCAGGCTGTGTCTACGCCCGCACGGTAGATGGACAGAAGCCCCCGGTCCACAGGGGCTGCCGGGGTGGCGATGCTGTCCCCTGGACACTGAGGCAGCGACAGCCCATGCAGCCCTTCTCTCTTCAAGTTTTTCTATTTCACGCACACAGGCAGGGCCAGCAATCACAGCTTGCACACCCCGGCGGACTCCCAATCAGCCGGCTTCACCCAATGCATAGATGGGACCACAGCAGCGCCGGGCTCAGGAGTGTAGGCACCCCTCACAATAACTTCCTGATCAGGCAACAGCTGCCAGTCCCACGGTGCGAGTGTCAGGGGTCGCATTGATGTTCTGGAGGGCTGCCGTCATCAGACTGTGCTCCGCAGCACCTGCAGCCACAGAAAGCACCCAGGCACTCACCGCATCGCAGCAGGCGTCTAGTAGCAAAGGAGCAGATCTGATCCACTGCAGCCGGCATCCGCCATCTTGTTTGCATGGCTCCCGCTACGTTGCGGCAAATAGGGCAGCCAGGTCATCCGCCGCGGGCGTTCTCCCCACCGAAACGGGTCGGGATCAGCACCCTCTCCATGCTCACCGAAATTGCCAGAGTTCACTCCTTGCACAGCGGTGGCTACAAGGTCCAGCGGGTTCTCTCTACACAGGACGTGACTCCGCCCATCATCTCCCTGGAATCCCCGCACTGCCCATAATCATCATGTAAAAGGACAGTATTCACGGAGGTTATGGATCTCATATCACGGCCAGCGGCTCCAGAAGCACTCCGCAGTCGAGGGGTGTACAATCCAAGCGTGTAGGTCCAAGTAAGTGCAGGATATATTGTCAAGTGTCAGGGCATGGAACGGAGCTCTCTCAGCTCACGTCCTCCATGCCCGGCAGTTGGCCATGCCCCCCGTACAGTAATGTTCTTTACCTAGGGTCCAATAAGGAGGTCACTCTCAGACTGCAAATGGTCCAGAACTCCGCAGCAAGGCTACTTTGCCGGATTCCTAGAGCCTCTTCTGTTTCTGGTCACCTGCGGGATCTGCACTGGCTCAGGGTTGAGAACCGAATTAAATTCAAAGCCCAGAGCTACATGTTCAAAATCAAAACAGGTGTAGCCCCTCAGTACCTGCAGTCTCTGCTTTGCCCCTATGTGCCTCTTAGATGCCTCCGTTCATCCTCTCATGTGAAATTCTCTGTGCGCAGAGTCAGACTGTCTCGGATGGGTGGCAGATCGTTTGCATACCCCGGTCACTCACTCTGGAATTCCCTTCCCACATCTATTCGGAATGAATCGGTATATGTCCAATTTCGCAAATCATTGAAAACGTGGCTTTTTAGCCAATAATCATTTAAGCAGTTTTACATTCCGTGGTCTTCCTGGCGCTGGGAAACCCTTTTTGGGTAGCTGATGCACCCTATAAATGTAATTAATAATAATAATAATAATAGCCAGGGTCAAGCAATAATGAAATTATGGCCGGCAGCTGCACAGTCCCTCTCAGTTGTCTCGGGGATGCCTCAACGTCTCACGCGCCCTTCTAATTGCGCGATGCGCATGACAATGGTTACCAGTCCACCCTAAGAGGGTGAAGACCGTGCAGACGCGGAGATATGTCCGCGCCGCTTACCATTTAATTTATAAAAGAGGCTGCAGAGAGGTGCAACAACGGCGAGCATAATGTCAGTTAGGTAAGCTATCACATCCCATATGGATGTGTAGTGCCTGCCGGCTGTGCGGCAGCGGAGGGGACCTCTGCAGTGTGGGGGCTGCCGGGGCCTGTGTTAATCCTCTGCTGACTTGACTACCTACAACCACGCTGAACAAACCGGTGCAGGGTCGGTGTTGGTGTCCTCACTCTTCCCTCCCCATGGAACGATCGAGCTTGAGCCGTCTTGCTGTGTGCCTGATCCCTGGGGGAGTTGATTTAGTGCTGATCCGGCGACAGTGGTCTTGGCAGGTGGTGCCCTCGGACTCTTGAGATATCTGGGGTGACTTGGCGACCGCCCCCGACACAGCCGTTGCCACACTGACTGCTTTGTTATCCTGCTCCATTTGAATGGGCACCCCTGGGCCCTCCACCTGGCGACAGCTTCTCCTTCCCTGCCCCTCCCAGGCCCCGGACCCGTTTGTGTCACTCTGTCCTGGTTGGGGGGATGGATCTAGGTGCCCTGGGGTGATGGGCCCCCTATCCCTGCTGCAAAGTACAATGCAGGGCACAGACCCGCAGGGGCGACCTCCTGAGGTGCATCTTGTCCTCCCCCTTCTGGGTGTCCCCCGGGGCAGCGGCGCCACCAACAGACTTGACTTCTGCTGCTGTCGGGGCTTTTCAGTGTCTCTACCTGTTTTCCCCGAAATTTTGTGCACTGAGACTGGGGACGGACCCGGCGGGTTTCTGGTGAAACCCAGATGATGGGGAAAGACAAGGCTCCACCTGCTGCATCATTACAGAAGCTGATAGACTAATACACCACCTGCTCCAGCGGTCCCGCCTCCGGCCCCTTGGGCACCTTGGACATGGGCAAGGCTGAGGCCTCACCTAATGATCTTTCAGTCATTTTACAGGCAATCCAAACCTCTCAAGCAGCGGTGGAAGCCAGGGTGGGAGAAGTGAAAATGGACATGGAATTACTTCTCATGGACCTGCGTAACACCATAGCCAGGATCACAGAGACAGAGTCCCGGATCTCCATGGTTGAAGATGATGTCTCGGCTATCAAAACCCAGGTTTCCTCACTTCTGACTCATGAGGCGGAGCTACACGTGTGGGTGGAGGACACGGAAAACCGCTCACAGCAAAACAATATGTAAAATAGGAGTCCTGAAGTCCATTGGAGACACGGCTCTGCAACAAACAACAGACCTCATGGAAAAGTGGCTCAGGTCCTGGATGCCCAAGGGGTGCCCATCTCCATGGTGTGTGGTCGAGCGGGCCCCTCCCTTCCTGGCCCCAAGGTCCCCTCCTGGCGCTGCCCCGCGACCAATAATCATCCTCAACCTAATATTCCAGGACGCAGTCCTGAGCGATGCGCGTGCCAGACCAGACCTCCAACATAGCGGCACCAAAGTCATGATATTTCCGGACTATAACAGAGAAGTTCAGCAAAGCAGGCGATCCTACCAAGACATCAAACAGAAACTACAGAACATGGGTCTACAGTATCATCTCCTTTTCCCAGTCTGACTACGTGTAATCTTCTGGAACAAGTCAATCTTTTTCAACACACCCAAAGAGGCCTGGCAGTGACTGACAGAGGAAAGGCTGCAGCATGAACGCTCCCCCTCCTCCGCCAGCACCCAAGGCCCATCTAAGAACTTAACCACATGCTCCCAGCTGCATCCCAAAGGGCGGTGCAGTCGCTGCTCCCGGAGGTGCTGCGGTAGGACGTGCTCAGCCTCCCCACCGGGCTACCCTTCATCGCCATGAGCCCCATCTAAGGACCATCTGGAGGGGGAGAGGCCGGACCCTGGAGGTGCGGAGCGCTCACTTTCTCTCTCCTCGAAATCCTCTTCAGTCCCTCAATCGGACTCAGAACTTTCCTGTAGCCCTGTGCTTGGATAGGCCTCAGACGTGGAACATGCCACCTGACACAGTTGCAGTGGCCCCCAACCTGTACAGATGCACAACAGACATGTTGCACTGCCATTCCAACCGGAACTTGGATTGACTCTTTGGTGGTAGCTGGCGCTCTGAATCATGACCTTACATTGGTTCACCCCAACCCTCATTGTAAATCTCTCACAGCAAACCTATGCCGATTGTAATGTTCTATTTTCTTTGGCCGACAGATGCTTCTGGTGTGGAAGTATGTGGTGGGGTGTGAGTTGGGGAAGTCGGGTTGGTGTTATATGTTGACTGTTCATGATGTTGCTATCCCTACAGGCACATGCACACTTTCTAGTCTCCCGAGCATCCATAAACCTGAGGCCCAAGTCGTTCTCAGAGCCTCTCGGATACCTGCTTCACTGTCATGCAGACCTTCCATGTGTCCCCTGCTGGGCATGAAGCCCACCGCGCAAACACACTTGAATCCACCTGTTGGTGTTCAAGGTACTGTCATGGAACTTAAAGGTCTGCTAGACCGGATCAAGCGTTCAGCGGTCTTTACATATGTCCATCGCCCATTACCAGAAGTCCTCCTACAAGAAACACAGCTTCAAGGTGAACCCTGTCCCATCCTCTTCTGGAAAGGCTATGACAATGTCTTTCACATGGGGTTCCCACAGGGAGCGAGGGGGGTCGCCAGTCTTCTACACCGCTCCTTCCCACTTGTGGTTTCCCATGTCTCCCGTGATCCCCAGGGGCGCTTTGTGGCACTGAAGGGCACCCTGGAGGGCGGGTGGTTGCACTGCTGTCCATTTACACCCCCAGCTGCCCTGGGAGGCTGCCTGGCTGATATATCAATGCTACGCACCTGCCTCCAACACGGTCTCACCATGCTAGGCTGGGACTTTATTGCAGTCCCCACACCGGCCTGTGATTCTTCTGGGCCCGCTACTTCCAGACATCCCAGTACCAGACTTCTTATGGACTGGCTATCCTCCCAGGCCTCTGTGATGCCTGGTGGTCCTGGCACCCGACACTCCAACAGTACAATCATACCTCAGCCTCCCCACACCGACTCATGCATCAACCTGGTTCTCCTGCCAGGTCTGGAGTGTCGAGCACTGACTTATATCGACATACTGCCCAAAGGGATCTTGGATCACTCTCCCATGCTCCTTGACCTGGGAAGTCACCACATGTTGCAGAGGCCCATGTAGCACATCAACATGTGGTATCTTCACAACAAAACCTTTGTCCAAGCCGTAAGAGAAGAACTTCCATCCTACTTCCTTACCAACTCGGGAATGGTGGCCCGATTAGTTACACTCTGGTCCACCAGCAAAGCCACCATCCGAGGTCAGGTCACGAGAGCACGAGCACCTTTCTCTTATCACACAGCTAGAAGCCCACGCCATCCGTCTGGAGCACCACCTTCTCTCTGACCCAGGGGAATCCACTTCCCTCCAACTGCGCCTTGTCCAAAAAGACATACGCCTGCACTCCCTTGGAGTGGCCAAACACCTCTGGTGCACGCCAACAGCCAATATTTACAGATGGGGTGAGAAGAATGGGAAAATGTTTTATTGGTTGGCTTCCCACCAAAGGGCCAGTAGAATAGAGATGAGACAGGCCGCACGCACTAGGCCCTGCCGGACATTGCCCGATTCTTCGACCTTTACTATGAGAAACTGTACTCCATGCTGAAAGGTAGAGACGGGGTGGCCAGTAATCAACTCTTAGATGTGGTCGACCTCCCATCCCTCCCCCAGGGGCACTTCCAATCGCTAGAAGATCCCATCATGATGGAAGAGATTGGGAAGGCCCTCTAAGCCTGAAGCCCAGAAAAACACCAGGCCCAGACGGGTTCCCCATGGAATACCTGGTGAAAAAATGAGACTTACTGCTCCCCCACCTCCTCGAGCTCTTTGGGAAGGCGTGCCAACAAGGCTCATCCCCAGAGGACCTGGACTCTGCCACCATATTGGTGATTCCCAAAATGCAGCCCCCCTCCAGCTCCTGTGCCTGCTACCGCCCGATCTCCCTGTTCAACTGCGAAATAAAAATCTTCGCCACAATCCTGGCCAACAGAAAAAGGTACTGCCGACACTTGTCCACCCGGACCAGTGCAGCTTTATGCCGCAGAGAAGCACTCAACACTGCATCCAACGGCTACAAGGGGCCCTTGCCCATTCCCTTCACTCTGACCTGAAGCTACTCCTAATTGACTTTGAGAAGGCATTTGATACAGTGGACTGGGACTACCTCCACAAAGTGCTATCTTGTACCAGCCTTGGCGCCTGTTTTAAAGGCATGGTCGGTGTGCTTAATTCCCACCCCCTGGCCCAGGTGTGAATGAATGGTGTCCTTTCTGACCCCTTCCCCATTAGACGTTGCACAAGGCAGGGATACCCCTTGGCCCCCTGCTCTTTGCCTTAGCGATGGAGCCTCTAGATCAACTAGTTTGTGGCGACCAGATTTATGGGGGATGGAGGTGGGACACCAACCATGAAGACCATATTGCCCTGTTTGCAGACAACGTCCTCCTGTATCTGGCAGACCTAGCGCAGAGCGCCCCATGCTCCCTCCTCTTGCTGGAGGCCTTTGGACGTGCCTCTGGCCAGAAGGTGAACCCAGCAAAATCGGTGCTGGTTCCCCTGTCTCTGTCGAGGGACTGCTTCGACTGGCAATTGTCTCTCCCCCTGCGCAGTCTGAGTTTCAAATACTTGGGGATATGGGTGGCACTCCACCCAGAGCTCACCTGGACCCTGAATTTGCAACTGTTACTACTGAAAGCAAAAACAGACCTGGTCAAGTGGCAAAAGCCTCCCCCTTAATGTGATGGGCCAAATAGCCCTGTATAAAATGATGATTCCGCCCCGCTTCCTCTACATCTTCCTCAACTTCCCCCTCCAATCTCCAAAATCCTGGTTGGAGGCTTGAGGGCAACGCTTGCAACTTTCTATGGTGAGGCACATGACCGCAGCTATTGCTCACCCACTGTCAGCGAGGCACCCATGATGATAGACTAGGCATGTCTAATCTGTACCTCCATCACCTTGCTTCTCAACTCCTCATGGCCCATGACTGGTTTAATGGGGGTGGTCGGACTCAGCCTATGAGCTAGAACTCGGATGGCCAGGCTTCCCTACTCTGCAGGCAGTGCTATGAAGAGCCCCAATCCTCTCCCAGATTCCCACTGTTACATGAGTGGTACTCCTAGCCTGGTGTGCTGCCTTGTACCATGTGCAGTGGAATGCCAAACTCACACAACAAACCCCGCTTTGGCATGGCACCCGGCTGAAAGAAGTGGCATTGCTTGCCGGCTTCCGGACTTGGGACTCAATCGGGATCTCCCAACTAGAGGGCATGTGGTCAGGGGCTCACATACGCTCTTTTGCCAACCTACAAGAGTCCTTTACCCTTGCAAAATACCCAATTCTATAAATATCTTTAGGTCCGGCACGCCCTCCATACCCACATACGCGACCCAGAACCCCTTCCGGAGTTTAATCCACTTGAAGCTAAAATCCTAATGGGTAACTTGGAAGTAGAGGCGTCTCACAAATTTACCACACTCTCATAATAAACTCCCCTGGCTCACTCTGTCACCGCAGCCGGAATGGGACTTTGGGGGCCCCTTGCAGGGCCTCTGTCACCTCAGGGCCTCCGCTATGGGCCCAGTGGCCCCCAAACATCCATGCACCGTGTGCCAGGCACCATATGGTGCCTGGCACACGGTGCATGGATGCTTGAAAGCATCAGTTTTTCCATTGTGACTTGTGATTTGGCCCTGTTCGGGCCACAGCACAAACCACAATGGAAAAAGTTATGATTGCGACCGCCTTTATCATAATTGGACAGGTAAGACCTATGACTACTTGTCGGTCAGTCCCAATTCTGCTACGATGTCCGTCAGATGCTCGTCCGACTGGCACCGTAATCAGCCCCTTCATTTCTTTAGTTTGCTGTAACTTGTTGCCAAATATTTTCTTATTTTCTAGCACTGTTTCTTTTGTGGATGTTCCTTGATGTTGTTGGTGGATCATGCTCTTTAATATCTAATGGAGATTTGCTGAAAGGAGTTGAGGTCTGCTGTGTTGCAGAGACACTCATCATTCATCTCTATGTCTTGTTTTTTTATGATTGAAGCTGTTGTTGCACTTCAGCCAATGACTTGGCTAAAGTCTCCAGTATATGGCAATTTCCATTTTAGGCTTTTTTCGGTTTGCTTTTTGTTTTTTTCTTTTCCAGACACTATCTTTCAAATTGTACAAAGTTCCTTTAAGTTCAGTCTTGATTTATCGAAATAGTTCATTAAATGGAGCATATCTGTTTATTATGTCCTGTTTATATAATGAAAAATAGTTCATATTGTTTGTTGGAATATCAGGAGTCTGGGAAATCCTGTCAAAAGGCAAAGGGCATTGTTTCATCTAAAAAGGGTTAAAGCCAAGATAGTGGTTATCCAAGAAACTCAACTTTCTTATGAAGAGGCTATGAAATCAAGATAACAAAGGATGGGTCTAGTATTTACTCCTCCTAATATAGGTAAAATTGAGTTATATTCCTATTACATGAAATACTACCTCATAAATGTGACGCGGATGCTTCTTGTTGTATTTTAATTTCTGAGGTTTACACTTAAGGTTTTTAATATTTATGGTGCAACTAATTTTGAGGTACCTTTCTGTGATAATTTAAATATTTTACACAACAAAATTACATCTATTAATCTTAATATCGGTTGGTATTTAATTAAATTCTGGTTCCTTCCCAGATATGTGATATAATTAAATATATTCCAAAGAAAATACAGAAAATGGATAATGTATACTGTGCAATCCCTCTGCAAGTGCAAGTGAATTTGCCTTCTTTTCCAAAGTCCCAATTTAAACATTTAAAAAAAAGATTGCATATTCACTGCTATAACTTGAGTTAGTAAGCTTATCCACTCTGAAGAATAGGCTGTTCTGATTACAGACCATCGGCATTCTCCCATTATCATTGAATTGATCTTTTATTAAAGAGTATTTTGTATTAAATTCTGCTTCTGGCATATTATTGTATATGACATGGGAAGCTTTCAATCAGCATCAAGCATCTTGGGGTAGTTAACATGGCGTATGTTTCCAGTAAGAAGGCAACCTGAGATATATTAGCCAGATTTACCAAATTAGAACATATTTACTAATTTAGGATTCAATTTATTTTGTTGATTAAACTAAAGCCAAGTGCTAAACTAAATTTAATAGTAAGCATAACAATATGGTTTGATTACTAGCCAATTGCTTCAAATGGATAAAGGACAAATCAAGTATTAAGGGCCTTATTAACATTTGACGCACACTACTCTGTCAGTCAGAATGGTATAGAACATTATTGTTATAACCTGTTGTGTTGTGTGCATCTTCCTTATTACTATTCTGTCCCTTGCTGCTCAGCCATGAGTGATGTCACTTAGAATGTTGGGTGTGAGGGACTGGGGAGTTGGCAGTTGGAAGAGATGGGGCTGAGCAGCAGGGAGGCTGCTCCTGGTGGGGCTCTACAAGAGATCTAATGGTTCTTATATATGGACTTAACAGAGGCTTTACTTGAGATCTACCTTCATATTTGATCCTGTAACCT